>NC_044309.1:74020182-74736682 GCF_007474595.2 Lynx canadensis
CTTCTGCATCAGATATTATCCTGATTGTTCAACTTGGAACCCCTGAGTACATCCCGAACAGTTGTTTAGTACCATAGGACCAAGTTTTAGCTGTATATATAATCAATCAGCTTATCTCAATGGCAACAATTCTCTTTTGTGATGTATGGATATGCATATATAAAACACTTCCAGATAAAAATGTGCCCAAAAGGTTCTGAGGTTAAAATAATTTTTAGGGACACCTGGGTGGCTCAGTCAGTTAAGCATCCGACTTCGGCTCAGGTCACGATCTCACAGCTTATGAGTTTGAGCCCTACATCGGGCTCTGTTACTGACAGCTCAGAACCTGAAGCCTGTGTCTCCCTCTCTCCCTGCCCCTCCCCACTCAAGCTGTCTCTCTCAATAAACATTAAAAAGATTTAATAATTTTTAAATCATTAATTCAGAATAACACGCATGAAACAATTAATGTTAAATTGTGTAATGGCAGACTATTAAAAGTGGGAAAAGGGGTGCCTGGGTGGCTCAGTCGGTTAAGCATCCGACTTCAGCTCAGGTCACGATCTCGCGGTCCGTGAGTTCGAGCCCCGCGTCGGGCTCTGGGCTGATGGCTCAGAGCCTGGAGCCTGCTTCCATTCTGTGTCTCCCCCTCTCTCTGCCCCTCCCCCGTTCATGCTCTGTCTCTGTCTCAAAAATAAATAAAACGTTAAAAAAAAAATTTTTTTTAAATAAATAAATAAAAGTGGGAAAATAGGGGCACCTGGGTGGCTCAGTCAGTTGAGCATCCGACTTTGGCTCAGGTCATGATCTCACAGCTCATGAGTTCGAGCCCCGCGTCGGGCTCTGTGCTGACAGCTCAGAGCCTGAAGCCTGCTTGGGATGCTGTGTCTCCCTCTCTCTCTGCCCCTAACCCACTCGCATTCTGCCTCTGTTTCTCTCAAAAATAAACAAACATTAAAAAAAACAAAAATAGTGGGAAAATAATAACAAGAGCTAATATTTACCGAATACATACTGATATTCAGTCTCTCTCTCTCTCTCATTTAAATTTAATGCTCAGCTGCTTCTGATTCTGTGTCTCTCTCTCTGCCCCTACCCCACTTATGCTCTCTCTCTCTGTGAAAAATAAACATTAAAAAAAAAATTTTTTTAATAAAAAATAAATTTAATGCTCAGGAGTAAATAAATTATATTTTACTTAATTGTCTATCTAATAAGCCAATTTATGGTAAATTTCATTTTCACCCTGAAAAGCTATTAAGTACATCCAACACTTACCTCTGAATCTTCAGATAGGCCATTGCTCTGTTAGCCGGAAGAAGGGCATTAGTGCCATCTGCTGCTATTCCCCGAGTGTAGCATTCAATTGCCCTTTCGTATTTCCCCTCTTTGAAAAATCCATTCCCCTATCATTTTGGAGAGAAATATAAAGAAGAACGAAAAAAAATGCCAAAAAGTTAGTTGAATTCAAATCTTAAGTAAACACTACAAGAATACTCAACAATATTAAACCAGTAATTAAAGTATATTTTAATGTTAAAAATCTAGTCCATGATATATGCTTTAGAATGTTAGTTTAGGTGGTTTTTTGTAATGGCATTCTTCTCTTTTCAGAACTAAAAAGAAACATACACTACTATACTACTTTGCAGCATTAACCATTATTCTACTAATTAAATGTTAAAGCTTAAATTTAAAAACACATTGTAATATAGGCTCAAATATTATACTCTAGTTATACCAAAGGTTGCACAATAGAATTTCATAACCCAAGTAATTTTTGTGAAAGGACAGAGTACCAAAATTGTACAGTTCATTCTTTGGTAACATTAACATGTCTAAACACAGGATAAATTAAACCATATTAGAATGTGCATACCAGATTACCCTGTAACATTCATTTATAGGCTTATCACAATCAATAATCATTCCATAAGTATTTATTAAAAATCTTCTGTGGATCCATGAAAAACTATAGATGTATTAAATTAAATCTCAACTCACAATTTCTAAACAAATTTATCAGAAACAGTCTAGTGTGAATTAGCGGAAAAATAATTATATATAAGAATGAACTGTAACTTATTTCTATGCTAAATTTACATCTATATGTAAATATGTTAAAATAATCAGAGTAATTTGCTCCCTAAACTATGTTTTTTTTTTTTTTAATTATGTGCCAAGTCATCAATTACTCAAGTTTTGAATTATAAGCTCCAGAGGTTTTTAGTGTAATTTGCAACTCCTACGAAGAATTTAAATATTAGAGAAGACAGAAACAGACGAACAAGAAACAAAGAGCAAATTCAACAAAACATATGTATGTTGAAATCCCTCTGGATTACCAGATCTTTCTGTGAAATGGCCTGCTGCTTATTCTGTTGCTGTTCAATTTGCTTTTTCTCTTCTTCAGTTGTCTTAATCATCGTATCAGCTCCCTTTGGGCATGAATTTTCTTTGGATGCTAAAGCCTAGGAGACACAGTAGTCCACTAAAATAAAACAAGTAATACAAGATGCATACATATTTCATTGTGAAATACTAAATTACTCAAATATATTAGAATTTCTACATTTCAAATTAATACTGAAATAATATCTTTTACTCTAATTCAAAATCTAATTCAAATTAAAAAACAAAACAAATACATAATAAATTTAATACACATCTTATTCCAATTAAAATCACTAATGGTAGTTGTTCATTTATTTATCCAACAAATATTTACTGAAATTCTACACAGGCCAGGCACCATCCTAGAAACTATTTTCAAAAATAAACGGATAATCAAGACATCACCAAATTTCTCAAACTTCATATTCACAGTCATTACTTGACCTCAGACAAAATACAAAAATATATAACACAGTTCACAATTATAAGACAGTTGATACATTTATCAACAGATTTTATGTGCTATAAGTAATGGCAATATTTAAAAGCAGATTTTCCCCAATCATTGTCACTTTTTTCTCAAAGTTTCAATGCACAGCACAATAATTATAACTCTGATTCAACAGCAAAGTGAAAGGAATATGTAACTGTACACTATAATTTGACAAAAAACTTTTTAAGTATTTTCTTACTGTTAAAAAATTAGTATTGTTTTTGCTAAGATATAAACTATAAAGACAGAACAACTTAAAACTAACAAAATCAAAGAAATATGCAAAAACTTAGTACAGAAATAAAAGCACAAGCCAAAAAGAAAAATTATGGGGATAAAGAAAAATAATTGTCATCTGGGAAAAAATAAAGCAGCAGGAGTTGAAAAACCTCCAGTGATTTTTTTTGAAGATTTTAAGTAATCTCTACACCAACAGTGAGGCTCAAACTCACAACCCCAAAATCAAGAGTCTTATACTCTATACCAAGTGGGCCAGTCAGGTGTCTCTCAGATGACTTTTTTAAATGATGATTCCTAGGGATCCTGAACTATTCTACTTCCTCTAGCTTGCAAATTTGTTTAGTAAAACTGTACAGTACAAAGAATTAAAATTTTAAAAAGTCTATATTAAGTAATCTATGGTACAAAGACTATGCAAAAACCTTTACTTCATCAAATAAACGTTAAGTAATGCACTTAAATAACTATGTTTTACCTGATTAATTTTCCTGAGTTCATTCGTTGCTTCAAAGTTATTTGGTTCTAGTTCTAATACTTTTTCATAATCTAAGTAAATTTGAAGATAAAGAATATGTGAAAGACAAGATATTAAAAAATTCCATAGAACAATCATTTGCTACATGTGACAAACAGGCATGCATCCTGCAGCAAAATTACAAGGAACCAAGAAATACTAACCAACAGGAGGTTACTGGACTATCTCCATTCTCCACCAAGACAAACAAAATCCTAACAGAATCCCTTGCAAATCACCCTCTTCCACCAGCCCCAGGAAGGACACTTACTATCATTAAGTTGTAGATCTTAAAACCAGAAACAGCAGAATCCTATTAGATTATCAACTTTATTCAGATTTTATGATTTATAGTACACAAACTTATTTTATGGAGTAACAAAAGGCTTAGACTTTACAAATGAAGAAAAACATGTCAAGGACTCTATGTGCCGTGCCTCTCTGCCTCACGATATCCAACAAGATGCTTTAATCCCTATTTTACGGCTGAAAAACTGAAAATCATTGCGGACCCACAACCTTCTCCTTGGTCACATAGCTAATACACAGTGGAGTAAGAATTTGAACCAAAGTCTGATTGGTGGCAAATAATGCATTCCTTCCCAAAGTAGCAAAAATGAGATTTCTTCAAATACAGAAAGCTCTCTGAGGGTAGTAACTGTGATTACCTAGTATTCTTTGTATAGCATCTGTTAAATTAAACTATTAAAGAGTGTTTTAGATAATAATAAGATGAAAATATTAATACCTTTTTTGGCATCCTCTAACTTTTGCAAAGCAAATCGAGCAGCACCTCGTCTTGTATAAGCCTTGGTGTAACTTCTATTCAAGGCAATTGCTAAATTACAATCAGACTCAGCAACAGCAAATCTGCAATTTAAAAAAGTTGAAGTTAATAATATTCATTTGTCAAACCAAAACTTCAAAATTTGTTTCTGAAATCCCATCTTCTTTTATTTACTTAAGGCTACTGAAAAGCATTAATTCATGATGGTGAGATGTAAGTAACATTCCCTCTAAAGGAAAAAGAATGCCCACTACCACTGCTTTCTGTCAGTATTATATTAGAGGTCCTGGCTAATGCAGTTTCACAAGAAAGAAATATACAGCTAAAAGACTGGAGAGGAACAAAACTCAGATGATGTGATGGTCTACCTAAAAAACTCAAAACAATCTGGAGACACTGTTAGTAATAATGAAAGTTTGCAAGGTGACTGCTTTACTAAAGATAAGCAACAACAACAACAACAAAAAAAACAGAAATAAATCTAACAAAAGATATGTAAGACCCATATGCAGAACATTTGAAGACTGTCTTCAAAAACATTACTTAAGTGAAGACGTATCATATTCATGATTTACACTAAGTCACAAAACCATAGCAATATAATTCTCTCCAAACTGATCTATAAATCCAAAGCAATTAGAATCAAAATACCTACAGAATTTTTCAAGGAGTTTAACAAGATGATTCCGGTATTTACACTGATAAGCGAAAGTCCAAGAATACCCAAGACATTCCCAAAAAATAATAAGGTAAGAATACATGTCCTATGCCAAATATGGAGACTTATTATAATGCTATAGCAATTAAAGGTAGTATGGAATGAGTTATACGGATAGGCAACAGATCAACTGGAGAACAGAATGATGAAAAAGAGATCCATGTGGGGCACCTAGGTGGCTCAGTGGGTTGAGCTCAGTGGATTTCGGTTCATGGTCTCATGGTTTAGGAGACTGAACTCCACATCAGGCTCTGTGCTGACAGTGCGGAGTCTGCTTAGCATTTTCTCTCTCTCCCTGCCCCTCCCTTGCCCTCTCTTGCTATCAAAATAAGTAAATAAACATAAAAAAAAAAAAAAAAGAAAAAGAGATCCATGCAAACTAAGCATACGACAAGGTGGCACTGCAGATCCATGGGGAAAGTGTGGATGTTCAATAAATAAGACTGACATGACTGAAACAGTCATATGAAAAGATATGAAATTAGACTTCTACCTTCAGCATACATAAAGACTTAAACATGAAAATTGAAACTTAAAAACTTTTAGAAGAAAATAAAGAAGACTATTATGAGTTCAGCATGGGAAACTATTGTTGTAACAAATTATATTTTTTAAAGTGCTAACCTCTAAAAAAAAAAATCAATAAATTGAAATATATTAAAATTAAGAATTTCTGCTCATTGATACTTCACAGAGAAAGAAAAAAAGCAAAGCTGCAGATTGGGGGAAAATAATTATTATAAACAAAACACTGAAGGATTAGTATCCCGAAAGAATTCTTAAAAATCAATAGAAAAACAGACTTACAGAAAAATGCCCAAAAGACAAAACAGGCATTTCACAGGGAAACAAAGGAATACAGGTGGCAAATAAATATGTAAGATGTTCAACCTCATTAGCAGTTGTGGAAATGCAAATTAAGACCAAGGTGAATTACCATTTTGCACCCACTTGACTGAAAACAATTAAGAAGCCCGATTCTACCAGTGTTGGTAAAGACACGGAGCAAGCATCCACACATACTCCTAATGAGAACATAAACTTATACAACTACCTTTGCATTACTTGTACAACTGGTCATCACCATGTAAGTAGAACATATATATACATCCTGGGACCCAACCCCAAGAAACCTACAAAACTGTCAACATTATCACTGCTTTAAGGAAAGGAGAAAAGGGTGGTAGGGAGGGAGAGAAGGGGGGAAAAAGGGAGAAGAAAAGGAAAGAGTGAAAGAAAGGAGGCAACCAACAATCCAGCACCAGGAAAATGGATATAGGGAGGAAGCCCTGGTGGTGAAAAAAGATAAGAGAGAGGAGAGCACACGGGGAAACGCACGGGGAGAACACTTCCCCAAAGCCACTGGTTTGGAAAACAAGGGACTAATTTTCTAGTTTCTGCAACCAGCAGGGCTCAAAGCCAGGAGTTTTAGAGGTCATAGGGCAGGGCTGGGATAGAGCCCTGAAGGGCACTGCCCTACTCCTGGAGGGCAGGCAGGCAAACAACCCTGGGGCAGACAGTACAGTGATCTGAGGATCCCCTAAAATTGTTCCCTCTTCTTGGAGCACATCTGAGAGGTGGCTTTCAAAAAGGGGCCTCTCTGGGGATGAAAGAACCATTTCCATCCCCCCACACCTCTCAGCGTAGGCACAGAGACACTGACTGAGGGCAGCTAACCCAGACACTGGCTATTTAACCTGCTTTGCTCCAAATCCCATGACCCTGAGCTACAGCGATTGCCCTTCTTGGTCAAAACTGCATCCATCCCAGCACAGTGAGACCCTCCTCCAGAAGACCAGCGAGGGTCCCCACTAGACCAGGTCCCTAAAGTCTGGAGTTTTAAAAGTCAGCAGCCTTGGCTACAACAGAGCCCAAAGTGCACTGCACTGTTCCAGGCAGGCAACATGGAAAGAGCATGAAACCAGCAATCTGAAAACCACCTGGGATGCACAAGGGAAAATTATTTGCTCTTCTGGAATGCTTCCCTGAGAGCACAGAGACCCCTCTCTGAGGACAAAGGAGCTGGCTGACACCAGTTCCCTCCCCTACCACTCAGCATAAACCAACTTCAGTAAACAACACGGTGCCAACACTGGCTGCCCTACCTGCTCACACCAAGTCACATCCACCTGTGCTCCACTGGCACTGCTTTTCTCAGGCAAGAGTGCCTAAGTCGCAGAGCAGCGGGCCCCTTCCTCAGAAAGCCAGCAGAAACCTCTGCATGCACCACATCTACTGGCCATAGAGTTCTGCAAAGCTCTGGTTCTAGTGGAAGTAGACTTAGGTCTCATTTAATAAGTGGACCAAAGCACACCTAGTTAAAACTCCCCATACTCTGGCTAATCCAAACACTGCCCACTGCAGGCAAGGAGAGCTTCTGCAGATGACTGACCTGAAAGACAGAGCAGCCAAAACCCAGCAGCAGAGTGCATGCAGCACACACCAGGGACACTTCCCGAAGCTCCAGGCCTTGGACACTTATATGACCTCTTCTTCACAAAGCCATGACTCTCAGGAGCAGGAAACATAACAGGCTTTTCTAACACAGAGGAGAAGACAGAGACTCAGACAAAATACCAACATGGAGGAATTCATCCCAATAGAAAGAACAAGAAAAGATCCTGAACAGAGATCTAATGGAAAAAAAGCATAAGTAATATGCCTGATGGAAAATTTAAAGCAACACTTAAAAGGATATTTGGTGGTCTTGAGAAAAGCATGAAAGACATCAGGGACAGCCGTACCACAGACAAAAAAGAGCTAAAAAACAGTCAGAAATGAGAAATGCAAGAACTGAGATTTGAAACAGACTGCATGTAATGACCACAACGATGGAAGAAGCAGAGGAACAAATAAGTGATACAGAAGATAGAATAATGGAAAATAATAAAGCTGAACAAAAGAGAAGAATTATGGATCACGAGAATACTAGGGAACTCAGTGATTCCATCAAATGTAGTAATATTTGTATCATAGGAGTCCCAGAAAGAAAGACAGAAAAGGGTGCAGAAGGTTTATTTGAGGAAATAATAATTGAAAACTTCCCTAATGTGGGAAAGGAAAGAAACATCCAAATCCAGGAGGCACAGAGAACTCCAATCAAAATCAACAGAAGCAGGCCAACACCAGACATATTGCAATTAAACTTGCAAAATACTGTGATAAAAAAAAAAAAATCCTAAAAGCAGCAAGACAAAAGAAGTCCCTAACCTACAAAGGAAGACCCATAAGGCCAAGCTGCAGATCTCTCCACAAAAACTTGGCAAGCCAGAAGGGAGTAGCATGATACATTCAACACACTAAATGGGAAAAATATGCAGCCAAGAATACTCTATCCAGCAAGGCTGTCATTCAGAATAGGAGAGATAAAGAGTTTCCCAGACAAACAAAAACTAAAGGAGTTCGTGACCAGTAAACCAGCCCTGCAAGAAATATTAAGGGGGACTCTTTGAGTGGGAAAAGACCAAAAGCAACAAAGACTAGAAATGGATAGAGAAAATCTCCAGAAACAACAATAAAATAACACTAAATTCATATCTATCAAGAATTACTCTAAATGTAAGTGGACCAAATGCTCCAATCAAAAGACGGTGTCAGAATGGATTAAAAAAATAAGACCCATGTATATGCTATCTATAAGAGACTCAGCTGCAGACTGAAAATGAGGGGATGGAAACCATCTATCATGCAAATGGAAGTCAAAAGAAAGCCAGAGTAGCAATATCAGACAAACTAGATTTTGCTTATTTTTTTTAAGTTTATTTATTCAAAAGAGAAAGTGCACGCATGTGTGCAACCGGGCAAGGGACAGAGACAGAGAGGATTCCCAGGATCCCACGCAGGCTTTGTGTAGCCAGAACTCACAAACCATGAGATCATAACCTGAGCCCAAATCAAGAATTGGGACACTTAACTGACTGAGCCACACAGGCGCCCCCAAACTAGATTTTAAACCAAAGACAAGAGAGGAAGAAGGGCACCATATCATAATAAGGGGACTATCCAACAAGATGATCTTAACAATTATAAATATTTATGCCCCCATATGAGAGCACCAGATATGTAAAACAATTAATATCAAACCTAAAGAAACTCATTGATAATAATACAATAACAGTAGGGGACTTTAACACCCCACTTACAGCAATGGAAAGATTATCTAAGCAGAAAACCAGTAAGGAAACAATAGCTTTGAATGACACACTGGACCAGACAGACTTTACAAGTATATTCAGAATATTTCATTGCAAAGCAGAATACACATCGTTTTCAAATGCACATGAGACATTCTCCAGAAGAGATCACATACCAGGTCACAAATAAGGCCTCAACAAGCACAAAAAGAGAGACATCATACCATGCATATTCTCTGACCACAATGCTATGAAACTTGAAGTCGACCACAAGAAAAAATTTGGAAAGACCACAAATACATGGAGTTAAACAACATGCTACTAAAGAATGAATGGGTCAACCAGGAAATCAGAGAAGAAATAAAAGAATACATGGAAACAAATGAAAATGAAAACACAACGGTCCAAAACCTCTGGGATGGAGCAAAAGCAGTCATAAGAGGGAAGTATATAGCAATACAGGCCTATCTCAAGAAACAAGAAAAAACTCAAATAAACAACCAACCTTACACCTAAAGCAACAAGAAAAAGAACAAATGAAGCCCAAAGCCAGCAGAAAAAGGGAAATAATAAAGATTATAGCAGAAATAAAGGATACAGAAACTAAAAAACCACCAGAACAGGTCAATGAAACCAGAAGCTGATTCTGTGAAAAAATTAGTAAAATTGATAAACTCCTAACCAGACTTATCAAACAGAAAAGAGAAAGAACCAAAATAAATGAAATCACAAATGAGAGAGGAGAAATAATTAACACCACAGAAATGCTAACAATTATAAGAAAAAAACTATGAAAAATTATATGCCAACAAACTGAAAGACTGGAAGAAATCGAAAAATGTCTGGAAACATATAAACTACCAAAACTGAAACAGGAAGAAATAGAAAACTTGAACACACCAATAACCAGCAAAGAATCAGTAATCAAAAATCTCCCATAAACAAAAGTTCAGGGCCAGATCAACTTCCCAGGGGAATTCTACCAAACAATGAAAGAAGAATTAATACCTATTATTCTCAAACTAGTGCAAAAAAATAAAAATGGAATGAAAACTTCCAAATTCATTTTATGAGGCCAGCATTCCCAATTCCAAAACCAGACAAAGACTCTGCTAAAAAAGAGAACTAAGCTCCAATATCCCTCATGAACATGGATGCAAAAATTCTCAACAGAATACTAGCAAATCAAATCCAACAATACATTAAAAAAATCATTCACCACGATCGAGTGGGATTTACTCCTGGGCTGCAAAGGTGGTTGCAAATCAATTAACGTGATACACCACATTAATACAAGAAAGCAAAAGAACCATATGATCCTTTCAATAAATGCAGAAAAAGCATTTGACAAAGTACAACATCCATCCATGATAAAAAAATCCTCAAAAAAGCAGGGATAGAGGGAACATATCTCTACATCACAAAGGACATATACAAAAAAACCCACAGCTAATACCATCCTCAATGGGGAAAACTGAGAGCTTGTCCTCTTCCAGTCAGGAACAAGTCGGGGATGTCCACTCTTACCACTGTCATTTAACACAGCACTGGAAGCCCTAGCCTCAGCAATCGGACAACAAAAAGAAATAAAAGTCATCCAAATTGGCAGAGATCAAACTTTCATTATTTGTAAATAACATGATACTCCATACAGAAAACCCAAAAGATTCCACCAAAAAATTGCTAGAACTGATAAACAATTCAGTAAAGTTGCAGGATACACAATCAACAGAGAAATCTGTTGCATGTCTATACACCAATAATGAAGCAGCAGAAAAATCAAGGAATCCTTTTTACATCTGCACCAAAAATTGTAAGATACCTAGAAATAAACCTAACCAAAGATGTAAAAGATATGTACTCTGAAAACTATAAAACACTGGTGAAAGAAATTGAAGACGGGGATTCTGGGAAGATGGCGGCGTAGGAGGACGCTGGGCTCACCGCGCGTCCTGCTGATCACTTAGATTCCACCTACACCTGCCTAAATAACCCAGAAAACCGCCAGAGGATTAGCAGAAAGGAGTCACCGGACCCAAGTGCAGACGAGAGGCCCACGGAAGAGGGTAGGAAGGGCGGCGAGGCGGTGCGCGCTCCAGGGACTGGCGGGAGGGAGCCGGGGCGGAGGGGCGGCTCGCCGGTCAAGCAGAGCCCCCGAGTCCGGCTTGCAAAAGCGGAGGGGCCTGACGGACTGTGTTCCGACAGCAAGCGCGACTTAGCGTCTGGGAGGTCATAAGTTAACAGCTCTACTCGGAAAGCAGGAAGGCTGGAGGACAAAGGGAGGGTGAGCTGCGGAGCCCCCCGGACGACAGAGCTCAGTTTGGTGGGGAACAAAAGGCGCTCGCCAGCGCCACCTCCCCCACCCATCCCCCAGCCAAAATCCCAAAGGGAACCGGTTCCGGCCAGGGAAATTGCTCGCTCCGCGCAAACACCCAACTCTGTGCTTCTGCGGAGCCAAACCTCCGGCAGCGGATCTGACTCCCTTCGGCTGCCACGGGGCCCCTCCTGAAGTGGATCACCTAAGGAGAAGCGAGCTAAGCCTGCCCCCCCTCCCGCCGTGCACCTTGCCTTCCCACCCCAGCTAATACGCCAGATCCCCAGCATCACAAGCCTGGCAGTGTGCAAGTAGCCCAGACGGGCCACGCCACCCCACAGTGAATCCCGCCCCTAGGAGAGGGGAAGAGAAGGCACACACCAGTCTGACTGTGGCCCCAGCGGTGGGCTGGGGGCAGACATCAGGACTGACTGCGGCCCCGCCCACCAACTCCAGTTATACACCACAGCACAGGGGAAGTGCCCTGCAGGTCCTCACCACACCAGGGACTATCCAAAATGACCAAGCGGAAGAATTCCCCTCAGAAGAATCTCCAGGAAATAACAACAGCTAATGAGCTGATCAAAAAGGATTTAAATAATATAACAGAAAGTGAATTTAGAATAGTAGTCATAAAATTAATCGCTGGGCTGGAAAACAGCATACAGGACAGCAGAGAATCTCTTGCTACAGAGATCAAGGGACTAAGGAACAGTCACGAGGAGCTGAAAAACGCTTTAAATGAAATGCAAAACAAAATGCAAACCACCACGGCTCGGATGGAAGAGGCAGAGGAGAGAATAGGTGAACTAGAAGATAAAGTTATGGAAAAAGAGGAAGCTGAGAAAAAGAGAGATAAAAAAATCCAGGAGTATGAGGGGAAAATTAGAGAACTAAGTGATACACTAAAAAGAAATAATATACGCATAATTGGTATCCCAGAGGAGGAAGAGAGAGGGAAAGGTGCTGAAGGGGTACTTGAAGAAATAATAGCTGAGAACTTCCCTGAACTGGGGAAGGAAAAAGGCATTGAAATCCAAGAGGCACAGAGAACTCCCTTCAGACGTAACTTGAATCGATCTTCTGCACGACATATCATAGTGAAACTGGCAAAATACAAGGATAAAGAGAAAATTCTGAAAGCAGCAAGGGGTAAACGTGCCCTCACATATAAAGGGAGACCTATAAGACTCGTGACTGATCTCTCTTTTGAAACTTGGCAGGCCAGAAAGACTTGGCACGAGATTTTCAGTGTGCTAGACAGAAAAAATATGCAGCCGAGAATCCTTTATCCAGCAAGTCTGTCATTTAGAATAGAAGGAGAGATAAAGGTCTTCCCAAACAAACAAAAACTGAAGGAATTTGTCACCACTAAACCAGCCCTACAAGAGATCCTAAGGGGGACCCTGTGAGACAAAGTACCAGAGACATCACTACAAGCATAAAACATACAGACATCACAATGACTCTAAACCCGTATCTTTCTATAATAACACTGAATGTAAATGGATTAAATGCGCCAACCAAAAGACATAGGGTATCAGAATGGATAACAAAACAAGACCCATCTATTTGCTGTCTACAAGAGACTCATTTTAGACCTGAGGACACCTTTAGATTCAGAGTGAGGGGATGGAGAACTATTTATCATGCTACTGGAAGCCAAAAGAAAGCTGGAGTAGCCATACTTATATCAGACAAACTAGACTTTCAATTAAAGGCTGTAACAAGAGATGAAGAAGGACATTATATAATAGTTACAGGGTCTATCCATCAGGAAGAGCTAACAATTATAAATGTCTATGCGCCGAATACCGGAGCCCCCAAATATATAAAACAATTACTCATAAACATAAGCAACCTTATTGATAAGAATGTGGTAATTGCTGGGGACTTTAACACCCCACTTACAGAAATGGATAGATCATCTAGACACACGGTCAATAAAGAAACAAGGGCCCTGAATGAGACATTGGATCAGATGGACTTGACAGATATATTTAGAACTCTGCATCCCAAAGCAACAGAATATACTTTCTTCTCGAGTGCACATGGAACATTCTCCAAGATAGATCATATACTGGGTCACAAAACAGCCCTTCATAAGTTTACAAGAATTAAATTATACCATGCATACTTTCAGACCACAATGCTATGAAGCTTGAAATCAACCACAGGAAAAAGTCTGGAAAACCTCCAAAAGCATGGAGGTTAAAGAACACCCTACTAACGAATGAGTGGGTCAACCAGGCAATTAGAGAAGAAATCAAAAAATATATGGAAACAAACGAAAATGAAAATACAACAATCCAAACGCTTTGGGACACAGCGAAGGCAGTCCTGAGAGGAAAATACATTGCAATCCAGGCCTATCTCAAGAAACAAGAAAAATCCCCAATACAAAATCTAACAGCACACCTAAAGGAACTAGAAGCAGAACAGCAAAGGCAGCCTAAACCCAGCAGAAGAAGAGAAATAATAAAGATCAGAGCAGAAATAAACAATATAGAATCTAAAAAAACTGTAGAGCAGATCAACGAAACCAAGAGTTGGTTTTTTGAAAAAATAAACAAAATTGACAAACCTCTAGCCAGGCTTCTCAAAAAGAAAAGGGAGATGACCCAAATAGATAAAATCATGAATGAAAATGGAATTATTACAACCAATCCCTCAGAGATACAAACAATTATCAGGGAATACTATGAAAAATTATATGCCAACAAATTGGACAACCTGGAAGAAATGGACAAATTCCTGAACACCCACACTCTTCCAAAACTCAATCAGGAGGAAAGAGAAAGCTTGAACAGACCCATAACCAGGGAAGAAATTGAATCGGTTATCAAAAATCTCCCAACAAATAAGAGTCTGTTTAAAGCAGAGATAATACCTATCCTTCTCAAGCTATTCCAAGAAATAGAAAGGGAAGGAAAACTTCCAGACTCATTCTATGAAGCCAGTATTACTTTGATTCCTAAACCAGACAGAGGTCATGGCTCAGGTCGTGATCTGGTGGTCATGGGATTGAGCCCTGTGATGAGCTCTGCACTGATAGGGCAGAGTCTGCTTGGCATTCTCTCTCTCCTTCTCTCTCTGCCCCTCCTCCACTTGTGCTCTCTCTCAAAATAAATACATAAACATTTAAAAAAATAGCTTCTTCACAGCAAAGGAAATAATCAATAAAACTAAAAGGCAATCTTCAGAATGGGAGAAGATATCTGTAAATGACATATCTGATAAAGGTTTAGTTACCAAAATCTATACAGAACTGATCAAACTTAACACCCAAAACAACAAATAATCCAGTGAAGAAGTGGGCAGAAGACATGCATAGTGATTTCTCCAAAGACGTACAGACGGCTAACAGACACATGAAAAGATGCTCAACATCACTCATCATCAGGTAAATACAAATCAAAACTGCAATCAGATATCACCTCACACCGGTCAGAATGGCTACAATTAACAACGCAGGAAACAACAGATGTTGGTAAGGATGTGGAGAATAGGGAACCCTTTTACCCTGCTGATGGGAAGGCAAACTGGTACAGCCACTGTGGAAAACAGATGGAGGTTCTTCAAAAAGTTAAAAAGAGGACTACCCTAAATTCCAGCAATTGCACTACTAGAAATTTACCCAAAGGATTAAAAAATACTAAATACATGCACCCTGATGTTTATATCAACATTACCAATAGCCAAATTATGGAAAGAGCCCAAATGTCCATCAACTGATAAATGGATAAAGAAGATACGGTATCTATACACAACGGAATATTACTTAGTCATCAAAAAGAATGAAAGCTTGCCATTTGCATCAACACAGATGGAGCCAGAGAGTATTATGCTAAATGAAATAAGTCAGAGAAAGACAAATACCATATAATTTCACTCATATGTGGAATTTAGAAAACAAATCAAATGAACTGGGGTGGGAGAGAGAGAGAGACAAAGCAAGAAACAGACTCTTAACTTTCGCGAACAAACTGAGGGTTGCTGGACGGGAGGTGGGTTAGGCTGGGGTGGGGAGATAGGTTAAGCAGATGATGGATATTAAGGAGTGCACTTGTAATGAGCATCAGGTGTTGTATGTAAGTGACGAATCACTACATTCTATACCTGAAGCTAACATTACACTGTATGTTAACTGGAATTTCAATAAAAACTTGGAAGAAAAAAAAAAAATGAAGACCCCATCCCCACTTTCAAGGGAAGATGACAGTTATCTTTTTATGATGTGTGGTTCCCAAATGCTACTCTGCATGCAAATGCGAAAATTTGGGACAAATTTTTACCACTTTATGTTGAAAATCTGGAAAAGAAAGGCCATGTGGGAAATTTTAATAAAGCCAAATTGATTTCATTTAAAAGACTGCTCTAAGATTATGTCCTTAATACTGCCAAATGCTCTTTTGTTCAAGAAATTATAATGAAAGCAAATGATTGTAGGTTTGTTTTACTATGCTTAGTAATGAGAATAAAAAGTCAGTAACACTATTAAAAAAAAAGAAGAAGAAATATGTGTCTGGAGTTTCTCTACAACTTTTCAAGGCTTAGTAACTCATGCCTTTTTATCTCTGAATATTATGTCATTGCCTGGGTGTATGAAAGATTCTTTTCTTAAATCAGTGTCGATACACACATAAAATATTCACAAACATTATGGAAATGCCTTACTTTTTCAACCTAAAGTATGCTGACGCTCTGTTTGTTGGCAACACAGGATTATACGGATCAGCATCCATGCCTTTGGTGTAGCATTCAATTGCTTCATCATATTTTCCTTGTTTGAAGTATTTATTGCCCTGAAAAAGCATATGAGTCAGATACATACTGGCACAGAATTCCAGAGACATTTGCTTTCAATATTATGTATAGCTTTCTAACTCATTAGCTCTGTAATCAAGGTTAACAGTAAAGAAAAGAGAATTAAGCAAAACGGTCTTTCAACAAATGCTGATAATTCACTATATAGTCATAGTATGGGCACAATCCAAAAGCCCTGGTAGAAAAATGAGTAACACACCTAGCACTATATACTTTTTACTGACAATAACCCACAGAAATGTGACAAAAGAAAGGCATCAAGATGAAGTTTAATCTGAAAAGAGTTCCATCTTTTTGAAAAGCATTATTAGTTTTATAACAAGGCTTTTCCAAAGAGGGATGTTTAACATTCCAAAAAGTAACCAAAGATGGCCTGTGATATGGAGGAGTGGAATTTAATACTCATGTCACGCTGATTTTAAGTTACTTTTGTCTACTACAAAAAATCCTAAAACGACTCTCTGTACAGTCCATGCACTTACATATAATAATTCCCTTAATATTCATAATAATCCATTGAAATTTACTAATAATATTAATCTGATATTTACAGTTAAGAAAACTGAGGTACAAGCAATTTAAAGAACTTGTCACAGGATCTGAACCCATGTAATCTGGTTTCAGAGCATACATTCCTAATCAACAAGCTCTACTGTCTCTTGATATGGGTACAGCCAATAAAAACTTAAAATTTGAATACCCCCCAAACTATGTTGAAGAAATACTGGGAGCCATGTGATTTTCTACATATCCTGCTTACATGAAGGAAACTAATGCTAACCTAAAGAATACCTTTTCTTTTAGAGTAAGAGCCTTTTGTGAATCTACATGAATCCCATCTTCTTCTGACTCTGATTCTTGAGACACAGAATCATGGGTACTCTCTTCTTTATCAAGCTCATCAAGGATGCTGTCCTGAAATTGTAAGTAGGAAAACTTAGTGTTCATAACTACATGACCATTAAAATAAAGAAGACAAAAAAAAAAAAAAAAAAAAAAAAAAAAAAAAAAAGGACACTCAATAGAATTTAGGTTGTTATCACCTAAAGACCTAAAGGTCTAAGGTTGCTTTCAACCCAAATAACCCCTCATGGTTAGGATTATATCCAGAGAAAAATGTACCCTTAGAAAACCAAGATCCAAACCACTTAAAGAATCTACCTTTGAACACATAAAGTAAGCTAAGTCAATAGGGTCCACAAAACACCCCTAAGTCACAAACTATTAGTAGTGAGGTATTAGCTTGACATAACCAAAGTTTGCAAATAACCCCAAATTAATATAATAAACAACCAATAGCCAAGAGTGTTTTTTACTAAAATGCTTTTTCCTTCCTTAATCTTAAAACATTAAAAACTGCTTGTAGAACACAATAATTCCTAATCGTCAAAAAACCTATGAGGTAAGTATAGTTACCCATTTTTCACTGCAAGGAACCGAAACACAGAAGTTTGTTAACGCAACATCACTCAGCTAATAAGTGGTCAAGTCAGGATTTGAACCCAGGCAAATCTGACTCCTCTGTCAGCAGCTGTTATACTGTTTCTCAGCGAATTCCAAAAATATAGCAGACTATCAAAGAAAATATGTATTATGCTAGTCCCACAATTCCCAATCTCTTTGGGATCACACTTTCCTTTCATGGTAATAAATCATCTCATGAACCCCATCAATATACTTTAAATATATATGATAAAAGAATGGTTTTTACAAAGAGATTTTAAACTAGTAAGCATTAAAGAGTTCACTAAAGCTCATTTAAATATTTTTTAATGTTTTTATTTATTTTGAGGAGAGAGAGGCAGAGTGTGAGTAGGGGAGGGCAGAAAGAGAGAGAGGGAGAATCCAAAGCAGGCTCCAGCTTCTGAGCTGTCAGCGCAGAGCCCGACGCAGGGCTCCAACTCATGAATGGTGAGATCATGACCTGAGCCGAAGTCAGATGCTTAACCGACTAAGCCACCCAAGCACCCCCACTAAAGCTCATTTAAACAAAAACTTCAATTATGTAAACAAAATCGTTTTTGCATTTAACAAACAGCATACTATTTTATGTAAAAAAAAAAAAGTATTGATAAATTAAAAAATAAAATCTATGCTTAGTTACACTGAATGAACATTAAGAGATAGACTGAAGCTTAGCTGTGTGTTAGCATGAAGATTCCACAAATACCACCACCCTACCAACATTAACGAGACAAGATTATCCATTCCTGCTATGTTTATATGTGTATAACACCACCAGCAGCAGGACACTAAAGCACGATGCTCAGATCTCAAAACAGGAGTTCAATCAGTATCTGTGAATGAACAAACGTTTGTGTAGAAAGCACCTCTCTAGGTAATGATCTGAGATGATGCTTTTCAAGAAAAAGCATTATAAGATACCACCTTATGAAAAGGAAAAGGCTACATAATGAGGGGTAAGGTCACAAAAAATGAAAAGTGGACTATATAATACTCAGCAGAGTAAAAGTCATGTTCAGAAAGTATCATTTCCCACAGTAATAAATCCAAGACCTAAAACCATACTTCTCTTACATCAGGACAATACTGAAACAGATAGCAAACTATTTAATTAATAGTGCCAGCTCCATCTTGAGTCAATTAGCCTTGGTTTCATTAAGAAAAATACAACTAATTTGGAAAACCACTAAGCAGTATCTTCTAAACCTAAATGTGTATATAAAGTATGACCTGGCAAATTCCCCCTGGGTGCTTATATCCATCAAAAGACACATACAATAATGTTCATAACAGGTTTGTTCATAATAGCAACCCAAATGTATGTCAACAGAAGAATGGATACACAAATTGTGATATACTCTCACAATGGAATTCTGATCAGCAATGAAAAAAAGAAATTACTGCTACTGACAATACAGATCAATGTCAGATAATGCTAGCAACCGAAGCTAAACAAAAAGAGTGCATACTATATGATACATTTATATGAAATTCCATAACCGGCAAAACTCATCTAAAATATTAGAGATCACAACAGCAGCTACCTTTGGGGGGCAATCAACTGAAAAGGGAGGTTTCTGAGATGCTGGAAATGTCTTATATCTTGATGTGGATGGTGGTTTCTCAAGTATATATATGAGCAAAAATTCAGATTTTTGCATTTACTGTATGTATAACCTCAAATAAAAATGTTAAACAGTAAAGTGTAAATAAAATAACAAACACAAAAATCACAAGAGTGGTTATCTATGGAAGTAGAGGGGGAGAAAAGAAGATGGGGTAGGAAAGGAGCACACTGGTAGCTTCAACAGGACTGAAAAATTCTCTGTAAGTTACATGGTGGGCTCACATATTCATTTTATTATTATGCTTTAGACCATATATCTTCACTTACTCTTTTGTATAAATCGACTATTACATTAACACTTTCAGAAAGACTAAAAAGGAATATATATTTCAGATCAATCAAACCAAATCAACCCTTAAGGTGGGTGAGAGTCTAGAATAAGGCTGACCAACAGATTGCCTTTCACAGGCTGACCTAATGATGGCTGCTTGAAGCACTACGTAGAGGGTTCGGAGGCAGAGTACTGGTGGTAATTTTCCAGTTACACCATGTGTTACGTGTGGGAGATGGGAGGCAAACAGATTTACCCTCATCTAGAAGGGTGAAGCCCATCCTCTGGGGATCAAGATAGGCCTACTTTTATTGTCCCATAGCCACAGCCCCAAGACTAGACACTAAGACATTCCCTTTCAGCCAGTATTAGGTCCTTCAGTCTATAAAAACATATAGCAGAGTCCTTCTTTTCTGGGAGTTATTACTATCTTAGAATTCTGGCTGTCTAGGGATTAGAGATGGCGGGGAGGAGGGATGTGGGTGCAAGTATTAACAGACAGCACAAGAGAGATCTTTGTGGCGATGCAGTATTTTTGAGTTCTAAATGCCATGGTGGTTACCCAAGTGTTCATGGGATAAAATGGCACAGAACTATATACATTGTACCATATCGATTTCCTGGTTTTGATACTGCACTGTAGTTAAGGAAGATATAACCACTGGGGTAAACTGGAAGAAGAGTACACTGGACCTCTACATATTATTTTTGCAAAAAGAGAAAAAAGGAAGAAAAAAATAGGAAAAAAAGAAAAGAACACTGGCTGTTTTAGCCACTATACACTGAAAGAGGGCTGCAGGAGAAAAAAATAGTGTAGCAAATTGAAGAGCACTATGAATGAATTTGTATCCACATAAAACAATCCAAATGACAAAAACAGGCATAAGAACTTTATTTTTCATTTAACCCATGACTCTTAGCTAACTCTAAGATAACTTTTTTCAAATACTAAGAAGCACAAGAGTAGATTAACTTACCACATCAAGTTTTGCCCATGCTTCATAATCATAAGATTTTATCCTGTTTTTTGTGTTTTCATCTTTGGTTTTTTTAGAAGACTCTTTAGGTTTGCCTTTCTTCTTTTTCCTAAAATTCCCATTTCGAATAGGAGGTAAATTCTAGGGACAGGGGAAAAAAACACACACAACGTTTTAAGCCCTGCTCTATTAATTACATTTTTGTGTAACTAGCAATGTTTAAAATTCGCACTAAATTATACCTTCAAGTAGGAACTACTTTTTATTTTTTAAGTATGTAAAAACATCAATTTACCATCTTCACTTATAATAATTCATGCCTGAAATGTTAAATTCATTCTCTGACAAATGTTGAACATTGTTTAGTCACAAGAAAAGTTAGTATCTAGAAAGTTTCATTATACATTTAATTTGCAATCCTAAATGCACACTTCCAAACCTGCCTGATCTTCAGCCTTACTATAATGAATTAGCAGTAGTACAACAGCAAACTGAACTGCCTCCACATCATTAGTATGAAAAAGCTATCCATATTTAAATGCGTACTCTTTTTTTTTTAATTTTTTTTTTTCAACGTTTTTTATTTTTATTTTTGGGACAGAGAGACACAGAGCATGAACGGGGGAGGGGCAGAGAGAGAGGGAGACACAGAATCGGAAACAGGCTCCAGGCTCCGAGCCATCAGCCCAGAGCCCGACGGGGGGCTCGAACTCACGGACCGCGAGATCGTGACCTGGCTGAAGTCGGACGCTTAACCGACTGCGCCACCCAGGCGCCCCTTAAATGCGTACTCTTAAGAAAAACGTTTGGTTGTACCATCTACATTTTACGCTAACAGTGTATGTTAACATATCATGAAATATATAATTATATACGATCTGTATAATATATATACACACTAAATATTGTATGATGTTACTCATTTACCTTAAGAATTATCACATGGCCTTCCTTTCAGGAACTATTCGCTAAGTCTTAAAACGTCTTCATGTAGTTAATATAAATAATTACAAAGACTTTAAAAAGCAGAATTTTTCAGAATGCCGACAGGCAGCAAATCACTTCAAATTCAGTATTTTCACAAAACATTTTAAAAAGCTGTGCTTTGGGGCACCTAGGTGCTTCAGTCAGTTCAGCGTCAGACTTCGGCTCAGGTCATGATCTCATGCTTCATGGGTTCAAGCCTCGTGTCAGGCTCTGTGCTGACAGCTCAGAGCCTGGAGCCTGCTTCGGATTCTGTGTCACCCGCTCTATCTGTCCCTCCTCTGCTTGTGCTCTGTCTCTCTCTCTTTCTCTCAAGAATAAACAAACATTAAAAAAAAAATTTTTTAATGGTTCTGCTTCTCTTTAAACTAGTTATGCTGGAGGCTAAAGTAGGATTTAATTAAGAAATTTACCTCTTCAGGAACACCATTCTGTCTTCTTAGTTCCATATCCTTCTGCTTAATATCCTTTTCCCAGTTTTCTAAATCTCTCATAAAGTCTTGTAATTCTTCTGCATTTTGTTTCACTTGTAGTTGTAATTCAATTGCTTTATTTGTCGAAGTCATTATGGCCTGCAGAGTTTTGACCAACCAATCTCTGACAAGAATTAAACAAAAATATTTGGTTTATTTTTTTGAAGCTTAGCTAATTATTTTTTACCACTTCATAAATGGTCAAAAAACATAGAGGAGAGCCTAAAGTGATGCTGAAGAAAGAAAACATCAGTATATTATTTTTTAGATGAATCAATGTTTGCTGAATGAACAAATGAAAGACAGACAAGTCTGGGAGTTGCTGCAATCAATGTAAATGAAAGGCAATGAGGAAATCACTGAAATTAGCAAGTAGCCCATGGTAGCAGACTGTCTGCCCATCTCTAGCTTATAAATTAATCCTAATTATCTCCTTTACTCCTTTTCAAAATTTATTGAACTTCTGCTATGTGACAGGCCCTATAAAAACAAGACAAGGTCTTACGTCTAGTGGAGAAGGAAGCAAAATAATCAAGTACTGAGCAACAAAATATTAGGCTAGGCAGGGTTTCTTAACCTTAGGGCTATCAATATTTTGGGACAGATTATTCTTTGTGGTAGGAGATGTGTCCTACGCATTGTAAGATGGTTGGCAACATCTCTGGCCTCTTCCAACTAGGTAGCGGTGTTCCCCCTCCCCTCCAGACTGTGACAAAGTGCTCCAGACATTGTTAAATGTCACCTGGGAGGCATAATTAACTCCTGGTTGAGAGCAACTGTGCTAAATAGAGGTACACAGAGATGCTGTGGGACTGACAACAAAGGACAGGCATAAATCAGATGGTGGGTAGGGTGGTAGGTTCAAGGGAAGAGTCCCCAAAGTTGCTGTAACTAGCCAAGCTTCAAATAGGCCAGCCAAGTGATTAACCATGGAGAAGTGGGCAGGCAGACTGAAGGACTAAGAGAATGATGAGAGAGAAGGCCAAGGTGGCTATGGGACAGGTCTTGAAATGCCATGCCATGAGGTCTGAAAGCTATGTGAAAAGTATTATAGTGGGAAAATAAAAGATACTTGATGACTGATTCACATGAGGAGTGGGGGAGCAGAGGACTTAACCAGTGTCTTAGATTTCTGGCTTGGGAGCCTGGTTAAATGAGTAGTGCCATTTTGAGTCTGGATCACAATTTTAAAAGGAAAAAAAGGGGGCACCTGGCTGGCTCAGTTGGTGGAGCATGTGACTCTTGATTTTGGGGTTATGAGTTCAAGCCCCACATTGGGTGTAGAGATTACTTAAAAAATTTTTCTTTAGACCTTTAAAAAGAAAGAAAGAAAGAAAGAAAGAAAGAAAGAAAGAAAGAAAAGGAAAAAGCTTCAGGATTGAAGGACAAGAGGAAAGGCAAATATCTCAGTTTGAGATATGCTGAACTGGGTGCTTATGGAAGATCAGGATATAACCAGTAGGTACTTATAGGTAGTCACACAGGGCTAGAGATACAAATTTGAGTGTCGCTAGCATTCAGGTGGAAATTGCAATCATGGATTTGGACATGCTTAATCACTGTAACTACAGGTTTAGGTGGGGAAGGACTGGAACCTGGAAAACACTATCATTTGGGGAACAAGCAGAGGAAGAGATGCCAACACACATAGGAAAAACTAGGCAGCAACAACTAGAGAGTTGGTAGGAAAACTTGGGCGAGTAATTTCACCGAATAGAATTCTTAAGAGTTCAAGGTGAGAGAGGTTAGCAGTGCCAAATGACACAAAGATCATCTAAGAGTAATGAAAGTGCATTATATTTGGTCATGTAAAGATTTATTAAGAATTTTATTGAGATTTAAAGAAAAAGTGGAAATAAAATGAGATGCTGAGTAAATGAGATTATATTGAGATTAGCGTGATTCTGTAATAATCTAAGATTGCTCAGGAGTATAGTCTGGCGAAGACAAGATAAAATCTAGGAAAAAGGGTGAGTGATGGGATAAAGTTCCCAAAAAGGTGGGAGGGGACTCAAAGCTTAAGAGGAGTGGGAGAGTAGAAAGGGAAAGAGAGAAATTAGAAAAATTAGTTTTCTAACGGTTGCAAATGCAGATAGGTCTTCTGACCCCTAGCCTGGCCCTAGAACCTAAACTAAGTTTAAGATTCTTTTCAGGCAGTGCCCATGTTTGATCACATATGTAGATCTCATTTGAAAAAGTAAAATAAAGCGAAACCAATATAGTGCTTTGCTGGGGGCTCAAAAATAGGAATAAAGCCGCAGCAAGCCACTGTGATGCTGCAAAGCGTCGAAACCCTTTTCCATTTCATTCATCACCTCTGCTGCTCCCGCAGGCGCAATGGCTGCCAACGGTACCTGCGACGAGGCTCGGAGTCCGAGCAAGCACCCAGAAACTTCCAGCGCGGGGCGTATCGCTTTCACACTCAATATCCGAGCGAACACTGCACACCGACGCCGACAGGGGGCGTGCCCCACCGCAGTTCTCTCGGGAGAGTGGATCTGCGGTCCGACCACCGCAAACCCGCCCAGTACCCCGGGCAGCCGGGGTGGAGGGACGGTCAGCAGAGCAGGCCGTCCAGACCCGGGCGCGCGGAGCAAGCCCCTTCCGCAACGCTCACCCGGGACGCCGCTACCCTGGACACCGCCGCGCCCTCGCCGCCCACCCTCACGCCCTCACGCCCTCACGCCCTCCGCCTCACCCGGGACCCACGGCCGCGCGCCCCCTTCGAGCCACGCGACCCCAAAAGCCCCGTCGGCTGTCAAAGCCGGCGATAACGACAAGGCCGACTCACCTCACTAGGCCGTTACTGCCCGCAAGGCCGGCATCCCAGGCTTGCAGCAACTCACGCCGAGCCCCGCCTTCCTGAGCTTTCCCACAAGTCCCCGCGTGCCGTCGCCCCGCCCCCTGGCGTCCAGGCGGAGCATGCGCAGAAGGTCAGGTACAGTGCGCGGTTCTTCTCAGGGTACAATTAGAGAATTGACAGGTGCGTTAAAGCCGAATCAGACGCCTTGCCTGCTTCCACTATAACTAAACTTCACGGGAGATAACCCCCAAACTGCAGAGTCACCCTGACTTGTTCCGATTGCCAAAATAATAACTCCTTGACTATTTCCTTGGACTCCCCTCAAGATGATTTCATTCTGAATATTTGCCCTGCGGGTGTCTATAGGTCACGACCTTTGTAAGTACGATAATCATCTGAGAAAGTTACTGTTTCTCTATCTGAACAAACTGTGTAATCTTGTAACTCTGACAAATGTGCAAGGTTGTTTTGTTTTGCTTCCTGTAAGTACTTGTATTTGACAAACCAATTCTTCAGTCTGCCTCTCTTCACCTTTGCGAGTAAACTCTGCTTTTCTAAGTGTATCTGACTCTGAGTCTTTCTTGGTCGTGTGTCAGTACTAAGGTTTCTCTTTAGAGTGCCCTGGCTTACAAAGAAGAAAGAATGTGAACCTTTTAACATTTCTTGCGTCTGCTTCCTGTATGAGTGAGCTTTCTTTAATTTTTCGGGACAACTCTAAAATTGTAAAACAAAAATAATTTCAAAAGTCCATGAAAACAAACGGAAGCAAAGAAACCTGTCAGTTCGAAACAACTCAGTGATCTCAGACATTAGCCTCAAAATCCAGTTCAGTGGCTCTCAGGCTTGACTGAACTTTGAAATCATCTATGGAGCATTTAAAAAAAAAATCTTATTTCTAGATTTTGTCCCCAGAGATTCCGATTTAATTTCCAGTGCAGCCTGGGAATCCTGATTTTTTAAAGCACAGGATACAATTGTTCATTTAAGACTGGGAGCCACTAATCCAGATAATCATCGATGAAAACCCACCCTGGGGTCCTCTCTTACAAGGGCAGATCATTAGCTCATCTTTCCCACTGTATATTTATATAGTATCTTTGTATTTTCACATCATAATAGTCAAATCATCGAGTGTATCATCAACATATTTACTAATGAAATGATCCTTTTGGTTTTGTGTTTTCAATTATAATAAATCATTTTAAAACAGATAATTGATTTATGGATGTTCTTAACAAAAGCAATCTATTTTTTTAATGAACTCTACCAGAGTCAATTGAGATGAGAGGGATGGGGGCTGCTGGCTCCTTTAGTAAAACCTCATAGACCCTTGGGTGAATCCTCCCTCCTATTTTTCTTCCTCTCAAGTCACATAATAGACAATTTCTTAGTGAGTACAGAAGCAAAGTGAAAGGAGTGAAATCAAATGGTCTTGATGGCCTTTGTTACCTAATTCTGAGGCTCACATTGTTCTACCAAAAACAGCTATGCCTGTAATGACCGCCTTCTCTCTTGTGAGCCCAGACATGGGCCATTGTAAGTTCTTTTCTAGAGTGCAGACTTCCCCACTTCTGTTGACATGTCTTCAAATAGTTTTCAACAAGGTTGGTAAATTATGCTTTTATGTCTCATTAATTAATTTCTTTTTAGGGAAAACAAACCCCAGTCATCTCAGTTGCACTTATTGTTAATATATGAATAGTCACTTTCAAAAAGGTGTCTCTATGTGTTCTATATGTTGAATTTCTAATAGTGGAAGTATATATAAATGTTTATTATTGCAAGAGTAAAATGCTGCAATTAATGATTATGAATGGTGTTAATTTTGTCAATGGTGTTAATGTCTGAAAAAATTATTGACATCTTCAAAATAGCTAAATAAGGAAACACTCTGAAAGTTAATACGAATCTTAAGAAAAGGAATACTAGAGGCTCCTGGGTGGCTCAGTTGGTTAAGCGTCCAACTCTTGATTTCAGCTCAGGTCATGATCTCACAGTTCATGAAGTAGAACCCCACATCGGGCTCTGAGCTGACAGTGTGGAGCCTGCTTGAGATTCTCTCCCTTGCTCTGTCCCTTGTGTGCTCTCTCTCTCTCTCTAAAAAATAAATAAAACAATTTATGTATGGGGTTTAATTGCATGTGAGATAAAGCCCAGTATAAGAGTAGCTTACACATGAGAGAATATTTCTCTCTCAAATAAAAGAAGACTGAATATGAGCAATCCAGGGTTGGTATTTGTCACAGACTTTGAGTCTGGAGTTCTCTCTTGTCCAGCAAGAGAGTGGATGCAGAATTGAATATGAAAGAGGCTAATGTCTGGGAGGAGACAAGAGCCCCCCACAGAGGTTTCATCTCCATATTTTTTGAGCTCTCAAGATCTTATATACATGGTGAATGTGAAGAAAACTATCAGATAGTAATCATTAACTCGGTATAAGAAGCAAAGGGCCTGGGGGCAAGTGGAGTTTGTGATCAGGTACATTGGTGTCAGATGGAAAGGAATTTTACTCATGATCCCATTACAGTATCTCGCTACCTAGCCTCGGGTGCTTTCGCCCCATGGTGGTGGCTTTGTGCCCGAAGCTTTTTCCTAACCCATTTATGTAAGTAGAACCTATTTCTCCATAGGTATGATAATTTCAGTGTCGGACCCAGGCACCTTCAACCTTATGGCTCCATCATCTTCAGCATATGGCTTCCCTGGTGGCTCAAGATGGATGCTTAAGCTCCAGCCATCGTATCTGCAATCCAGACAGCAGGAAGGGGCAGAGTGGGAATAGTGGCCTTTAAGAACACTCCTTTTTCCATGCCACTGGCCAGGACTTAGACACGTGGCCACTCCTGGCTGCAAGAGAAGTTTTTACTCTTGGAAGTTATGTTGCTCATCTAAAAACAATTCAGGAAAAACAAGAGGAGAGCAGATATTGAAGGGAAATTAGTAACCTCTCTCATAGGCCTTCGTAAGTATTCTTTGAAAGAATGACAAACACATAAATGAGTCAATACTGCTAGAAATCCAAGCTCACTCTAGCCAGAGGAAAGGGGTTAAATTTTGTAACCCTGTTCTGCTACTTACTGAGAATGTGGCTTAACCTAAGCCTTAGTTGCCTAGGTAAAATTAAAATGGTAAAGATAGAAATAACTAATAGACTGAGCAAAATGTATGTAAAAACCCAACCTAGCACAGTCTGGGACAGCTTGAGATCTTAAATATTAATTCCTGCCCCTCCCTCCTTAGCAAAGCTAAGATCCAGACTCTGGGATGTGATTACTCCTACATTTCTGACTCTGTCTCCCACTTGACTGCCTGGAATACCTCTGAAGAGGTCTGTAAGGAGGATGAGTACTAGGCACCAGTAGATGAATGTTAAGGTTAATCACAGGGAACATGAGCTACCTCTCTTCATGAAAAATGAAATCTGTGTAATAAGCGAGACAGGTAAGCATTATCGTAAGTAATAAGCGTATTATACTTTTTACCTCACAACGTGATGGTAATATTATCCCCATCATACCAGTGAGGAAACTGATCTGAATAATGAAGAAATTTGCCTAGACAGCCAGCAAATGACAGGGTTTGGGGAGGTACCTGGCCATTCTGACTTCAGAGCCAGCACCTATGGCCACCGTGTTCTACTGACTCACTGTCTTGTTCATTTGACTGTTAGCTCCCCTGAGGAAGGACAAGATGAGGCCCTGTTTCATCCATCTGAATTTTAACTTGCCTGAGGTATTCCTTCATACCTGGCATTTTCCTAGCATCTGTGACCTACATCATCTGTTTACAGGTAAGAACTCTCTTTTTATCTCTCTTTATCTCCTCCTCCTCCCTCACTTCAGTCAACTCCCACAACCACAGAAGCTACATCCACAAGCGTCCTTACGTTCCTTGTGGATGTGGTCAAGGGGGCTGGTTACAAGAGCTAGGGATCACCAGTCACCATTTACTGGACCCCATAATCTATGTGCAATGCTCCTTCCAATCTTTGTTTTTAGACTTTATTTTTTTAGAGAAGCTTTAGGGTTTCAATAAGCTGAGAGGAAGGTACCGAAATTTCCCATATACCTCCTGCCCACACATACCTAGCCTCTCTCATTATCAATATCAGTCATCAGAATAGTGCAATTTTTTGCCAAAGATGAACTTAACATTGACACATCACAGGCACCCAGAGTCTTAACTTAGTTTAACTAAGACCCAGAGTCTAACTTTAGTTTAACTAAAGGTTCACTCTTAGTACTGCACAGTGGGTTTGGAAAAATTTATAACAACAATACATCCATCATTGTATCATATGGAATATTTTCACTGTCCTAAAAATCCTCTGTGATATGTCTATTCATCCCTCCCCATTACCTGCAACTCCGGGAACGACTGATCTTTTTTATTGTCTCCATAGTTTTCCTTTTTCCAGAATGTCGTATACTTGGAATCATACAGATGTAGCCTTCTTATATTGGCTTGTTTTCACTCAGTATAATGAATTTTAGGTTCCTCCATGTTTTTTCATGGCTTGATAACTCATTTCTTTCTAGCGCTGAATTATATTCTATTGTCTGGATGGACCACAGTTTATCCATTCACCTACTGAAGAGCATCCTGTTTGCTTCCAAGTTTTGGTAATTATGAATGCAGCTGCTATAAACATTCACATGCATGTTCTTGTGTGGACATAAGTTTTCAGATCCTTTGGGTAGATACCAAGAAGAATAATTGCTGGATCATATGGTAAGAGTATGTTTCGTTTTGCGAGAAATTGCCAGACTGTCTTCCAATGTAACTGTCCATTTTGCGTTCCCACCAGTAATGAGTGAGAGTTCCTGTTGCTTCACATCAGTACCAGCGTTTGGTGTTGTCAGTGTTCCAGATTTTGGCCATCAAATAGGTCTATAGTGGTGTCATGTTGTTTTAATCTGCATTTCCCCGATGACATTTGATGTGGAGCATCTTTTCATATGCTTATTTGCCATCTGTATATCTTCTTTGGGGCGGTGTTTGTTATGGCCCCATTTTTTTTTTAATTTTTTTTTTCAACGTTTATTTATTTTTGGGACAGAGAGAGACAGAGCATGAATGGGGGAGGGGCAGAGAGAGAGGGAGACACAGAATCGGAATATGGTCCCATTTTTTAATTGAGTTGTTTTCTTATTGTTGAGTTTTAAGCGTTCTTTGTATACTTTACAAAGAACACAGTCTATTATCAGATGTGTATCTTGCAAATATTTTTTCCTAGTCTGTAACTTCTCCACCAATGCTCTTGCTACTGTTTTTCACAGAGCAGATGTTTTTAATTTTAATGAAGTATAGCTTATCAACTTGTCTTTCATGAATCATGTCTTTGGTATTGTATCTAAAAAGGCATCACCATACCCAAAGCCATCTAGGTTTTCTCGTATGTTATCTTCTAGGAGTTTTATGGTTTTGTGTTTTACATTTAGATCTATGATCCATTTAGAGTTAACTTTTGTGAAGGGTATGAGACCTTTGTTTAGACTGATGTTTTTTACATGTAGATGTCTGGTTGTTCCAGAATCTTGTTGAAAATATCTTAACTCCATTCTATTACCTTGGCTCCTTTGTAAAAATCATTGGCAATATTTATGCGAGGCTATTTCTGGGCTCCCTATTCTGTTCCATCGAACTACTTGTCTTTTCTTTCACCAAACACCACACTGTCTTGATTACTGTAGCTGTATAGTAAGGCTTGAAGTCGGGTAGCATAGTCCTTCAACTTTGTTCTTCGCTTCCAATATTGTGTTGGCTCTTCTGTGTCTTTTGCCCCTCCATATAAAGTTTAGAATTGATTTGTCAATACCTATAAAATAATTTGCTGGGATTTTGATTGGGATTCCATTGAATCTATAGGTCAAGTTGGGAAGAATTGACATCTTGACAATATTGAATCCTCCTATCTGAACATGGAATATCTATCCCTTTACTTATTTTTACATCTTATTCATCAAAATGTTTTAATTTTCTTCATAAAGATCTTATATTTTGTCAGGTTTATACTTATTTCATTTTGGGGGATGCTAATGTAAATGGTACTTTGTTTTTCATTTCAAATTCTACTTATTCATTGCTGGTATATAGGAAACCAACTTACTTTTCTATATTAACCTTGTATCCTTTAACCTTGCTATAAGCACTTTATTAATTCCAAGAGGTTTTTTGTTGAGTCTTTCAGACTTTCTACATAGATGATCATGTCATCTGTGAATAAAGATAGTTTTATGTCTTCTTTTCCCAATAAGCATACCTTTTACTTCCTTTTCTTGCCATATTGCATTAAAAAGAGTATTGTGTTGAAAAAGGGTAGTGAGAGGGGCGCCTGGGTGGCGCAGTCGGTTAAGCGTCCGACTTCAGCCAGGTCACGATCTCGCGGTCCGTGAGTTCGAGCCCCGCGTCAGGCTCTGGGCTGATGGCTCAGAGCCTGGAGCCTGTTTCCGATTCTGTGTCTCCCTCTCTCTCTGCCCCTCCCCCGTTCATGCTCTGTCTCTCTCTGTCCCAAAAATAAATAAAAAAAAAAAAGAAAAAGGGTAGTGAGAGGGGACATTTTTGCCTTGTACCTGATTTTAGTGGGAAACTTTCAAGTTTCTCAGTATTAAGTGTGATGTTAGCTGTAAGTTTTTTGTATATTTTTTAAATCAAGGTGAGAAAGTTTCCTCTTTTTCCTAGTTTACTGTGAGCTTTTATTATGAGTGGGCATTGGATTTTGTCAAATGCTTTTTTTGCACCTATTAATATGATCATGTGATTTCTCTTTTTTAGTCTGTTGATGTGCTAGATTATATTAATTGATTTTTGAATGTTGAACCAGCCTTGCATACCTGGAATAAATTCTACTTGGTCACAAGTATAAATCACAAGATTTATATAATTCTTTTTATACTTTTTTTTGGATTCTATTTACTAATTTTTCTTGAGGATTTTTACATCTATGTTCATGAGATATATTGGTCTGTAGTTTTCTTTTCTTGTAATGTCTTTGTCTGGTTTTAGTATCAGCATAATGCTGACCTCATAGAATTACTTAGGAAGCATTCCCTCTTTTTCTATCCTCTGAAAGAGATTGTAGAAAATTGGTTAAATTTCTTCCTTACCTATTTGACAAAATTCACCAGGAAACCCATCTGGGCCTGGTTCTTTCTCTTTTGGAAGGCTATTAATATTATTACTTCTTTAATAGATATAGGCCTATTCACATCATCTGTTATTTCTTGCGTCTTTCAAGGAAGTCATTCATTTCATCTAGGATCGAATTTATGAGCATAGAGTTGTTCATAGTATTCCTTTATTATCCTTTTAATTTCCATAGAATCTGTGGTGTTGTTCTTCTTTCATTTTGATATTAATAATTTGTGTCCTCTCCTTTTTTCTTGGTTAGCCCAGCTAGAGGCGTATCAACTTTTTTGATCTTTTCAAAGAACTTTTAGTTTCATTGATTTTCTCTATTGGTTTCCTGTTTTCAATTTAATTGATTTCTGCTCTAATTCTTATTATGTATTTACTTCTACTTATGTTTTACTTAATTTTCTCTTCTTTTTCTAGTTTCCTAAGGTGGAAACTTAGATGATTTATTTTAGATCTCTCTCCTCTTCTAATATATGCATTAAATGCTATAATTTTTTCCTCTAAGCACTGCATCTCACAAATTCTGGTAAGTTGTATTGTCATTTTCATTTAGTTCAAAATATTTTAAATTTTGTCTTGAGATTTTTTTTTTCCTCGACTCGTGTTATTTAGAAGTGTGTTATTTAATGTCCATGTGTTTTAGGGTTTTCCAGTTATCTTTTGTTATCTTTTGAGAGCAGACATTGTAGGATTCTATTCTTCTGAATTTGTTAAAGAGTATTTTGTGGGCCAGAATGTGGTCTATCTTGGTGAATGACCCATATGAATATGAATATTGGATGAAATAGTTTATGGATGTCAATGATATTCAATGTTGATTGATGGACAGTTTAACTGTCCTTAGTGATTTTCTGCCTACCAGGTCTGTCTGCTTCTGAGAACAAGATATTCACATCTCCAACTATGATACTGGACTCATCTGTTTCTTCTATTTTATCAGATTTTGCCTCTTGGAATTTCATGCTCTGTTGTTATATGCATACACATTAAGAATTGTTACATCTTCCAGGTGCCTAGGTGGCTCAGTAGGTTAAGTGCCTTGACTCTTGATTTCAGTTCAGGTCATGATCTCATGGTTTGTGGGTTTGAGCCCCACTGCCCAGGATTCTCTCTCTCTCCCTCTCTCTCTGCCCCTCCCCCACTCGTGCATGCTCTTTCTCTCTCTCTGTCTCTCTCAAAATAAATACACATTTTAAAAAATACAAAGAATTGTTATATCTCCTTGCAGAGTTGACTCCTTTATCGTTATGTAATGCCCTTTTTTTCCCCTGATAACTTTCCTTACTTTGAAATCTAGTCTGTCTGAAATTAACATAGTGATACCTGCTTTCTTTTGATTAGTGCTAGCATGGTATTTTTTTCTCTATCCATTTACTTTATATCTATGTGTGTCTTTATATTTGAAGTTGGTTTCTTGTAGACAACATATAATTGATTCTTGTGGGGTTTTTTTAACGTTTTATTTCTTTTTGAGGGTAGGAGGGGCAGAGAGAAAGGGACAGAGGATCCAAAGAGGCCTCCATGCTGCCAGTGCAGAACCAGATGCAAGGATCAAACTCACTAAGCATGAGATCATGACCTGAGCTGAAGTCAGAAGCTTAACTGACTGAGCCACCCCCCTTTGATCCACTGTGACAATCTCTTTTATTTGTTGCACTTAGACCACTGACATTCAAAGTGACTATTGATATAGTTGAATTAATATGTACCATATTCATTACTGTTTTCTATTTGTTGTCCTAGGTCTTTGTTCCTATTTTTGTTTCCCATTCTTTTTCTGGCTTTTATGCTCTTTTAAAAAAAATTTTTTTTTTTACATTTATTTATTTTTGAGAGACAGAGTGCCAGCAGGGGAGAGGCAGAGAGAGAAGGAGACATAGAATCTGAAGCAGGCTCCAGGCTCTGAGCCTGGCTTTTATACTCTTAATTGAGCTTTTCATGTGATTCCATTTTTTTCTCCTTTCTTAGTAGATCCATTATATTTCTTCTTTTTTTTTTTTTACTTTTTTAAATCATTATCCTAGATTTTGCAATATACATTTACAATATTAATCCATATCCACTTTCAAATAACACTATGCCACATCATGGGTAATTGGAGTACCTTATACTAACAAAATAACTCTAATCCCTTCCTCTCATCCCTTGTACCTGTTATTAATTTCATTTATATGTAAGGATAAATATATACATATATATCCATAATACATATATGTATACAAGTATACATAAGTATGTGTGTGTGTGTGTATATATATGCATGATATATGTGATAGAACACATTATTGCTGTCATTATTTTGTATATGTGCAGCCGAAGTGAGCACTTGCTACTGTTATTCTGAACAAACTGTTGTCTTTTAGAGAAATTAATAATAAGAGAAATAAAAGTTTTTACTTTATCTTCACGTTTCACTTCTTCTTTTCCTTCTCTCCAAAGAACTTCTTTTAAAAAAATTTGTTTAATTAAGAAAGTCTTTGGGGTACCTGTCTGGCTCAGTCAGAAGAGCATGTGACTCTGATCTCAGGGTTGTAAGTTCGAGCCCTACATTGGGTACAGATGTTACTTAAAAATAAAGTCTTCAAAAAAAAAAAAAAAGACAGTCTTTATCTCTCCTTCCATTTTGAAGAATAATTTTTCAGGGTCCAGAATTCTAGGCTGGTGGGTTTTTTCCTGTCAACATTTAAAAAAAATTTTTTTTCAACGTTTATTTATTTTTGGGACAGAGAGAGACAGAGCATGAACGGGGGAGGGGCAGAGAGAGAGGGAGACACAGAATCGGAAACAGGCTCCAGGCTCCGAGCCATCAGCCCAGAGCCTGACGCGGGGCTCGAACTCACGGACCGCGAGATCGTGACCTGGCTGAAGTCGGACGCTTAACCGACTGCGCCACCCAGGCGCCCCCTTGTCAACATTTTAAATATTTCACATCATCGTCTTCTGGATTGCATGGTTTCTGAGGGGAAATCAGATGTAATTCTTATCTTTGTTCCTCTGTAGGTAAGATTCCCCCCACCCCCGGCTTCTTTCACAATTTTTCTTTATGTTTGATTTTCTATAATTTGAATATGATATGTCAAAGTAGAGTTGGGTTTTTTTGACATTCATTCTGCTTGGTGTTTTCTGAAATTTCTGGATCTCTGGTGATGTCTGTCATTAATTGGGGGAAATTCTCAGTCATTGTTTCAAATATTTCTTTTGTTCCTTTCTCCCTTTCTTCTCCTTCTGGTATTCTCATTATGTGTATGTTACACCTTTTGTAGTTGTCCTACAGGCCTTGGATATTTGTCTTGGATGTTTTTCAGCCTTTGTTCTCTTGCATTTTGGTTTTGGGGATTCTTTTGAGCTATCTTCAAGCTCAGAGATTCTCTCCTCAAATGTGTCCAGTCTGCTAATAAGCCCATCAAAGGTATTCTTCATTTCCGTTATAGTGTTTTCATCTCCAGAATTTCTTTTTGGTTCTTTCTTAGGCTTTCCATTTCTCTGCTTACATTTTGCCCATCAGTTCTTGCATGCTGTCTACTTTATTTATTATAGCCCTTAACATATTAATCAGTTGCTTTAAATTCCTTATCTGATGATTCCAACATCCCTGCCATGTCTGTTTCTGATGTTTGCCCTATAGCTTCAAATTATGTTACTTTGCCTTTTGGTATGCCTTGCTGATTGCCAGGCTTGGTAAATAGGCCTTTAGTAACGTGGTGGTGAGGTGTGGGGAGAGGGGAAACGTCCTACAATGATTGTGGCTGAGTCTTTTAGTGAGCCTGTGCCTCTGGATTGAGAATTTCACGAGTGTTTCTCAGAAGGTTTTTTTCTCCCCCTTTGTGTGTGAGAGGATGGCTAAAGTGGGTTGATTTGGGTATTTCCCTTCCCCAGATCAGTTAGGCTCTAATAATATTTCAGCAGGTTCGCCTCTGGCTAACAAGTTTCCCCCAAAGGCAGGCTTTGTTAAGGACAGAGTGCTCTAGTTATTTCAAAATGATTCCACCTCTCCTCCCTATGCCAGAAGCCCAAGGGGGTTTCTCTCTGATACACTCTATGGGACCTGGCGGAACTCCAAGAGGTAAATCTCACAATACTGTGGCATCCCCCTGTGACTGGGTTCCTGGAGTTTTTAACTCTCAGAGTAGTCTGTACCGCCTCTCCATCAGGCAATTCATCAGTTGCAGTTCAGATTTTCCTGTCTTGTCACTGCCTTCTGCAATGGTTTCTGCCTGAGAGTCTCCGCCCCAGTAAGCTGTCTTTCCAAACTTATTCCAATCTTTATTTGCCTGACTTTCCAATCCTAAGGACATCTGTTTGCCTGTGTCCTCTCCTCTCTTCCAGATCCAAGAAGACTTGTTGCTATTTCAGTCTGTTCAGCTTTGTATTTGTTGGTAGGATGGAGTAGTAACTTCCAGGCTCCTTATATGTGGAACCAGAAGCCATAAGTACACTCCTTCCACTCTTCCCGTTACAAATCCACCAGGAAGAACTCCCTTCCCCTGTTGGCTAGAGAGACTTGGTGAGTCCTCAAGGACTTCGAGATACCGCATTCCCACACCATCCTGAAGAGACACTGAAGCCAGCAGCATCGCTCCCAGCCCTGCTCCAGGGAAAAAGGCAGGGAGGGAGACAGACACTTGGGTGGGGTCACATACAAAGAAGGGACAGATTTCAGGTTTTCTTAATGACTTTAATTGGAGACTCGAACGCTGTAAACCATCATTCAAACCTAGTTCCGTGAGACAGTATCTGGTTCTCCCTGAGGTCAGGGAGAAATGCGTAACTGAGGTTGGAAGAGGGAGTCCCACTCTCCCTGGTCTTTAATTCCAGAGTAAAATGATGGCTGCTGGATAAGCCCTTAAAATAACTGTTAATGCCACCAAGCTGTAAATTCCTTTGTTCTGATGCAAAATCTTCTTCCCATTTGGGGGACTCTTTCACAAAATATGTGGGGTCAAAATACACCTCTGCACCTGCACTAAACAAGTAGAATGCTTCTTGATGCAGGCACTGAGCTGGCTGCAAAAACACCCAGGCCCGGAGAAGTTCACTCCCTCCCAGGTTCACTCACAGTGCCAACCCATTATCCTCTCCATCAGGCATCAGCGTTCTCCCAGACCCTGTTCTGAGAGGATATAACCCTAGAAAAGACCAAACGGCCACTGCTTAATTTCCATGACCAGAGTCCTTTGAGGCCCTGACATAGGGCTGAACTTGAGTTTGCAAAGCTGTGTACGATAACAGCTGTTACAGTGACCTTAAATTTTTATCTGCTGTTCTTCTTAAGAACAATTGAAAACACCTTCACGGTAACGATACCGTCAGGTTTGCCCTCTCACCAACCTACCCAAAAAGGAAAGGGGGAAAACTCCTTCCCTTTACATTCAAAGGAAACATGAGGCCTGGAGACGTCAAGGACTTGTATCCATCAGGGCAAAGGGCTGTGGAGGGCTCCCATCTTCTCTGTCTGGACTCTATTTCCAAAATGCTACAGCACAAAGATTTGACAGTTTCTCTGCATTTTTCTTACTTGTTTCTTTTCCCTCTTTCCCGTAAGGGCATTTTTAGACTTGGGAATCCCCCCTCCAGTCTTCCCCATCCTCCTCCAGCCCAGAGCAGATAGCACCTGAGTCTTGCAAGAGCTCCCACTGTCCTCATGCCCCTGTCTGGCTCCAAGCTCTATTGGGTGGAAGATACCACATAGGCTGTGGCGATGTATTTCTTGCCATTTCCATAGGTGGACTTGTCCCACGTATAGGTCTGGATAGCCAAGGGGTATCCACCCAGGCTTAACTGGCACCTGTGGGGAAAGACGGCCAAGTCAGAGGGGCCCATCACATCTCTCCACACCCATCCCCTGCCTAGGAAGATCAAGCCCGACCCATGCAGAAGGGCTCCACCCGGACTTGAGCAGCCTTTAAGAGACCTGCCACAGCTTTATTTCAGCCACTACCTCCAGCACAAGCAGCCCTTCAAAATCTGTGCCTTATTTTCTATCTTCTTAAAGAACACTGCTCCTCATCTCCTCCAGAACAGTATTATTCTAAAATCTCAGACTCTAGGGCTGAACCCCCCAGAAATGAAATGTCTTGTTAGGGTTTTAGAAGTAGTAGGACCCCAAATCCTCAAATGTTGGAATGCATGGGGCCCCGTGGTTTCTAGCTATACTCTCTGGGATGTCAGGTTCCCACTAGGAGCCTTGGGGGCCAAAGAGAGAGACTCGGGGTCCCAGGGCAGCTCCATTTTCTCACTGTTTTATTTTTTTTAATGTTTATTTTTGAGAGAGAGAGAGAGAGCAGGGGATGGGGCAGAGAGAGGGAAACAACGAATCCAAAGCAGGCTCCAGGCTTCGAGCTGTCAGCACAGAGCCCGACACAGGGCCCTAATCCACAAGCCTTGAGATCCTGACCTGAGCCAAAGTGAGACACTTAACCGACTGAGCCACCCAGGCGCCCCTCACTGTTTTATATAGGAAGGTTCTGCATAAGATTTCACAGGTGGTTCTGCTGCTAAGGTAAAGTTTGGCAACCACCAGTCTTTTTTTTTTTTTTTAATGTTGATTTATTTATTTTGAGAGAGAGTACGCATGTGCATTAGCAGGTAGGGGCAGAGAGAGAGAGAGAGAGAGAGAGAAAGAGAGAGAATCCTAAGCAGGCTGCTCACTGTCAGTGCAGAGCCTAATGTGGGGCTCAATCCCACGAATCGTGAGATCATGACCTGAGCTGAAATCAGGAATCAGACGCTTAACCGACGGAGCCACTCAGGTGTCCCTGGCAACCACCAGTCCTATCTAACAACTCCATTTCACAAGTGAGAAAACCGAGGTCCAGAAGGGTGATTTGTCCGAGCCACGGAGTCACAGAACCCAGCTCTCCTGACGGTCCTGGCTGAGGATGACGTGTGGCCCCAGCCTGCTCCCCGGGCCTGGCCGGCCCAGTACTTACACTTTGCCGGGCCTGGCAATGAAGCACAGGGAGTAGAGCGCAAACTCAAACTCGGGGCTGCTGCCGATGAAGGCTGAGCCCACTTCCTTGTAGTAGCCGTCCCAGTTGAACTGCATGGCTAACACGTCGGGGTAAGAATCCCACTGTGGAGAGTAGCAGAGAGGGCCTGGTGAATACCGCAGAGCGGGGTCTGACAGAGACGTGGCAAACAATTAGCAGCCGGCCAAGATTTGGCGATGGCCCGTCTGAGTTTTCTGGGGAGGCTGGCTTCTTCACATCGACCAAGGAGACAGTCTGGCCCGCTAAGGTGTCGGCACCCTCCGTCTGGAGCTGCCAGTGTGCATCTCCCAGGGAGGCCAGAGCCAACATTCCTGTGACTGACAGCCGGAGCTCTGTTTCTTGTGGCCATTACGTGTGGAGGAGGAGGACAATGTATTGCCCCCAAATTATTTCCTGGCACAGGGCAGCAAAGATTTCTTTTTTATAAAATGTAAGGGGTTGAACTCAGACTAGCCAGGCTGAAACTTCCAGCCAAGGCCACCTTCTAAGGAAATTCAGGCAGGGGGTAATGGCACATCTTTGAGAGCGGTCTTCCCCCCCCCCCCCCCCCGCCATGAGAATCCTCCCCTCCCCTCAGCCTCGCATCCAGAGATGGTGCTGTCTGCCTCCTGCCCTCTGCAGCCTGGAGCCTTCAGTGTTTAGAAGGGGATCTCGGGGTCCCAGCTGCCTAAACGTGCTCTCCAGCAGATAAGGAAGTCATATTCACAATCCCCACTAGGTGGCCAATGAGAGTCACGGTGAGAGGCAAGTCTGGCTATTTGGCGTGCAGAGTGAGGGCAGGAAGTCTGACTACTCATAAGGCTTCTTCAGCTCTTGGGGTCATCACTCAGTACTCACAGGGCCGTCATAGATGTGACTGTAATAGTCAACCAGGCCCTCCTTCTCTTGCATGTAGAAGCGGATCCAGTTATGGAAGCCAGTGACTTTGCCTTTTTTGACTTCACCTATAATAAAGAGTTCAAGGTGGGTGATCTGGGCCTCCCCTCCAACCCCTACGGCCCCTCCCATGCCGAGGCTGTCCCCCTTCTTCAGGCTTTGGCTTGTAGCATGCACACCTGCTCAGTCCCTTGCCCTGACTTCCCAGCATCCCACACATCCCTAACTCTCACCTAGGAAAGCCTCCCCCACAACCCTTTCAGCTCAAGCTCTTGGGAGGATTCCTCCTCCTGGCTGGCCCTGGCGATCAATCTGGATACTCCTCTCAGCCATTTCCCCAGAAGCAAGCCCAACCTGGTGGGAGCTTCATGGGTTGGGACAGTGAGGAGAAAGCCCATGGCCCTCTTGGAAAGCAGAGGACCATCCAGAGGTAGACGGTCATACCCCCCAAACACATCTCCCTTCCTGTGTGTGCCCTTGGGGAGCCCCAGTATCTGGTCTCCTTTCCTCTCCAGATACTCCAGAAGAGACCGTTCTTCAAAAACAGCTCCTCAGACGTGTCCCTCCCCGTTAGCTGGCTTGGCTGCCGATTCATCAGTGCCCAATGCCGTCCTACTCCTGAGGGAAGCTCTCTTCATTCCTCCAACTCTTTATTTCCAAGCAGAATAGTCTCACCTGAGAAGACATGTTCAAAGCCACTTGAGTCTTCCTCTCCATTGCCTCTTGAATAGAGCCCAAACCACATGTTCTTCAAGTCACTGACAAACTCTTGTTCCGAGCTGTAGCGGTCTGCGGAGAGGAACACGGAGGACTTAGGAGAGGAGAAGGTGGGACCAGGTCCTGGGAAGCAGGGAAGGGTCGCCTGCTCCAGCACATCAAGAGACACACGGGTTCAACCATCAAATATGTATTCAGTTGTGTATTCAATAACTATGCACAGTGCCTCTGTTCTGTGCCAAGCCAGATAAAGGCTGAGGATCCAGCAGGGAAAGGCAAGGACAAGATCCTTGCCTTCATGGTTTCCGTTCCAGTGAAGAGACAGATATTAAACAATATGATTGAAAATAAGTGCCATAAAGAAAATAAAGCAGAGCATCCCATGATGACTGGAGGTGGGGTGGGGGTAGGGGGCTCTTCTAGAAAAGAAGATCAGAAAGGCTTCTCAGAGAAGGTAGCACTAATCAGAGACCTGAAGGAGTCAGCCATGTGAAACCAGGGGGAAAGATTCTTCCACGTAGAGGGAGCAGCAGGTACAAGGCTCTAAGATGACTTGGGCTTCGTGTTCAGAGCGAAGAAAAAGTCAGTGTGGCCGGAGCATAGTGGGCTGCAGGGGAGAGTGGTAGGAGAGGCGGTCTGAGAGGTAGGCAACGGCCCCCCACACAAGCCATGGCAAGAAAGCTGGGTGTCAGCCAAAAAGTAATCATACAAAAATATTTTAGATGTACCGGAGTGCGTTCTATGTGCCTGAAATGTTTTAAGTGCTTTCAGTCCGCACACTGACGGTTCACATAAGGTTGATACTAATTATCCCCAATTTAGAAATGAGGAAATCGAGGCAGATCTAGGCTATGTAACTCACACCAGATCACGCAGTTAATGACCGGTAAATATGGCCCATGAGCTCACGTGATCGTTACCTACGGCAACTGGTCTCTCGACTCTTTTATAGCTTCTGAGAGGACAAAGAGCCACCAAAAGGTTTTAAGCAGGGAAATTATGCGATAGCTTTGTTTTCAAAGGCTCACTCTGGCAGTATATGTAAAAAGCCAGCAGGGACACCAGTTTTGAGGCTAACGCCTTGTCCAGGTCTGAAACCGCGGTGACAGCCATGGAGGAGGGGTGAGAAGCAGGGAGATAGATCTTGAAGGAGGATGTGCTGGACATTACTGATGGGGCAGTTGGAGGTGAGGAGCTGTGAAACAAAGAGAAGAACTGAATATAATTCCCGGGGTTTGGGCCTGAGCATTGGGATAAGCTGTGGTGTCACTGATGGGATGGCACAGCCCGAGGAAGGAGGTCTGGAAGAAGAGGTGGGAAGCGTGAGTTCTCTCCCCACTAAGTTCTGAGTAGATGCCACGAGAGCCACGTGAGACGTCAGAGAGGCAGCGGGGAAAAGTTGGGGCTGGAGCTCTAATTTAGGGAGCCATCAGATATCGACTGCCTGCCGCCCAGAATTGTGTGCTGGAGGCTACCAAAGAGGTACCAGACATCTTCCGTCCTTTCAAGGACTTAAAGCACAGCCGGAAAACAAGAAAGAATACACGTGAAATAAGACAATGGTTTCACCATCTGAAGGGCTACCATTTACCCGGTGCTCGGCTTTCCCTTCGGTGCTTTACATGCATTAATCTGCCGAGACCCCATTTCACAGATAAGGCTCAAACAGGGAAGATCATTTGCCCGACAAGTGGCACGGTCTCTCCGGCCCAAGGCGATTTGGGGCTACCCCCCCCCCCCCCCCCCCCCACCGCAAACCCTTGACCTCTGAGGAGATGCTGAAAGCCAGCAGTGAGCTGGGGCAGGTGCAGCTTCAGCAATGTGGGATGTGAGCTAGACCTGGAAGGACGGTCTGGATTTGGACAGGGAGAGAAGTGAGGACAGGATAAGTAGTGGAACAGCCTGGCCCCAGTATCGAATCCCTGGGTCCCAGAGAACTCGCAACGTCCCTCATGGTCTCAGACAGGTCACCTAGCCTGTGTGAGCCTCCGCTTCTCTCCTCTGACAAGCTGGAGGGCTGCCTTGACCTCCAAGACTCTCTCCTGTGTTTACTGCAGAGGAGCACCAGGGGGCGATGCCGGCTCGCGCTCTCTTCACAGGGATTACTTGTGTGTCACCGGCTTTACCTAAAAATGCGTGTCACTCACTCTTAAGGGAAGGTGGGCAGGTGGAATGCAGAGGCTCTGAGGCAGGGGAAAGACCTGGACAGAGCTGCCCACGAGGCAGAGCCCAGCTGCCTGGAGTTCACGAGAGGCATCTGCACGACCCTAACAAACACAACCCCATGCCAAACCTTTTTTTGGTCTGATTCAAATGTGTCCCTGCCTGGAGCCGCTCCAAACAGAACCCCTCCCGGGAGAACGTCCCTCTCTGAACTTTTGGTGATTTTCTGTTGCTGTTTCCCCAGAAAAAGGAGGGAGGAGAATCAGGGACCCTACGTGCCCAGAAAGTAGCGCTGCCCCTGGGAGCGGCTGCGGTGGGGTGGAGTGGGGTGACTCCCCATCCTGCAGAGACCCTGAGACTGAAGCAGTGAGTGGCGGGGATAAATGAGGCAGCTAAGGGTAGATCAAAAAGAGAGGCGACCTCCAAGCCAGACAGAGGCCTTCTTCAGCCCCTGAGGGCCACGGTCTGTCCTGGGCTCCTCGCTGGCCCCTTCCCTGCCCCTCACAGGCATCCACTGGCCACTTCACGGTCCCCACCTGCTCTCTTTGCCTCCCCACCATGGAGCCCCAGGGCTGGCAGGCTCTCCTGCAGACACCCGCGTCCTCGGCACCGCCTCCTGGGGCCTGGGGAGGCTCACTCACTCTGGTGATGGAGGAAGGCATAGAGTTCCTTCATGACCGCGGTCTTCATGACCTCTCTGAGAAAGGCATCCTGCTCGGCCAGCTGCTGGGCACTGAAGTGCTCCCCACGGCCCGTGGCCCGCTGGTAGTTGTTGAGGAGGTTGATGAAGGCAGCGTAGGTCGGCTTGGAAAACAGCTTCTCGTTGACATATGTGAAGAGCCTGGGGAAGGCAGAGGGAGGCCCAGTGAGAGGCCGAACATGGAGCAAACCCCCCCCCCACGGGAACTGCCAGACAGGCCAGGGCAGGCAGGGGAGGGTTGGGTTGGGGAGCAGAGCGGGGACTCGAGACGCTCTCCAAGGGTGTACGTGAGGTCACTCTTTTCTTCCCCTTCAGCTCTTGGAAGGTCAGTTCTATTATCCGCCCAATCACAGCAACCCTCCCAACGGGACACCCACAGTCCCTCAAGACAACTTTATTTGTCTCTGGAGACCTTTTTTTTTTTTTTTCCTCAACCTTTGATCCTTCCCGCCTTGAGGAGAGAAGAACGGGGGCAGGGAAGAAAGCAAAGCCAGGGTGGGAGCGGGTAGGGGGAACTTTGCTGGAAGAGGAGTGACGAGAACTCACGGCTCTGGGCAGCAGTCCACTTGGTCTCTGGTCTCCGAGGGCGAGATGCGGTTTTGGCTGTTAATAATGACATCTTCCTTCTGGGCTTTGTTGGTGTCTGCCCTGTAGATCTTCTCAGAGATGCTCTGCAGTTCCTCCTTGGTTATGGCATCACTGCTGTAGGAGAAGCCCTCTAGAAGGAATTCGGGAGGGGTATCTCAGCCCAAGGCAGGCCCGGCGGGGGAGGCAACGATCTGCGTGCCCCCTCTCTTGGGCAACTTCCAGAAGCCAGCAGCCAGGGAGACAGGCCGCATGGGTCACCCTCGTGGTTGGAGGGCAGCGGCTTGGGGCCCAAAGGATACTTAAAATCAGCACGTGGCCTTGCCCACAGAATGTCCACACAGTGTCCACACCGCCCCCTCCTCTGGGGAGGTTCTCAAACTTGGGCATGCACCAGAATCCCCTGGAAGGCTTGCTAAAACAGGTCAGGGGGCCCCACCCCCAGAGTTTCTGACAGTGGGTCTGGGGGAAGCCCCAGAGTTTGCATTTCTAATAAATCCTCAGGTGTTCCTGCTGCTGCGGGGTCCAGGGACCACCCCCTGGACAACCACTGCTCTGGAGAGTTCCTCCGTCTCTGGGGCTGTGCTAAAGGGAGCAGGAGACTGACCGTGGCCACACAGGCTCTCGAAATCCTTGCAGCAGTTCCCAAACTCTGGGCAGCGGGCATCACAGTGGCATGGTTGGTGCCTGTCGAAGGCCTCCTGGCAGCGGTCCCGGCAGGAGCTGGGCGCCGAGTACAAGTCTGAGAAAACAGGGGAGGGCGGGTGTGTGTGTGTGTGTGTGTGTGTGTGTGTGTGTGTGTGTGTCTGTGTGTGTGTGTGTGTGTGTGTCTGTGTGTGTGTGTGTGTGTGTGTGTGTGTGTGTGTGTCCGCGGCGGACCACTAGAGGGCGACCCTCCACCCGACGGCCAGTTCGCCCTCTCCAACCCCCCAGCCTTGCCCTCGCCCTCGTGCACTCCTATTCCAGATCTCCAGGGAAGGTAAACAAACAAGCTAAGTTGGTGCACACCCTTCGCAGTCCGGAAGCCCTTTCAGAGAGGCCGAACTCTACTTTCTGGCCTGTTGTTTTTATAATCTTCCCACTCTAAAAATAAAATCTCTTCCCCCTTCCCTCTGTAGGCCTCAGACTCCCTTCCTGCCTACAGCCCAGGCTGCAGAGGCCAGCCCTCTCACCACCTCCAGGTGCTGGGTTGGGGGGGGGGGGTGTCCATCTGGCTTAGGCCTGGGCCTGTGGCCACCGGGATGGCTGACCCCTCCTTGTCACCCTTTCATGTCCCCCCTCCTCTGGCCTGAGGGCCCCGCTTTAGGAAAGCCAACTTACGGCTCACTGGGGCCTCTGTCTCTTCCTCCAGCTCCAGGAATGGCTCTGGCTCGTTGGGGTCCTCTTCCACTATAGGTCAGAGAAAGAAAGTCACCAACCACCCCCGTGGGGTCCCTTCCCTTTATCTCGGTTCTCAGATCCCCCAACCTCAGGGACAAGCAGTGCAGCGGCAGAGAATACAAAACAAGGGCTGAGGCGCAGGGGGTAAGGCCCACATGAAGAAGGAGACAGACTGAAAATGGCTGCAGACTGTATAAAAAGCGAAAGGAAACTCCGCAGGGGACAACTCTTGCTTGCCACGTTAGCATTCAGGTATTCGGCGGGATCAGCTGAAGCGGGATATCTATTTGTATTTGCTCATCTGTGTAAAGGGGAGGGGTGGCAGAGGTGGTGCCTTCTGGACTGAAAACTCTGATTTTCATATGACTTTTCTTTAGTCTAAGTTGGTAGATGGACAGGCTTGACATTCTCCAAATGACAAGGCCCTCACTCACTTAGAACATCCCTTACCTATAACAACTCCCCATCAGAGTCAAGGGTGAACTCCACCCAGGCCCTCCAGGACGGAGAACTGTTTGCTGAGATACCAACTTCCCTTCTTTCTTTACAACACTTGGCAGTGGCCACAGAGACTGTCTGGGGGGAGGGCGTGTGCAGAAAAGCACGTTCTTAATGCTGCCCTATTCCCTGGCCTGCCGGCTGTGTGACTGCAGCCCCGCTCTGGGCAGAGCAGGGTGGGCGGAGTGGGGGGTGGGGAGGAGGAGGAAGGCTACTCCTGGGGACTCTGAGCTCCTCTCCCAGGCGCTAATTTGCCCCAAAGAAGCAACACTATTACAAAGTACTTCAGAATCTGTTAGTGAGCTTTCTGGAAAGTGTTGTGTTATTACCATCAGAACCGCGGGTCGGCTGATTGATCCAGCCAACCGATATCTTCTGATCACTTACTTTGCGCCAGGCTGCGTGTTCTAAGTGCTGACAATCCGCAGGGTTCTCGACGCAGCCAATGTTATGCTAAATGGACTTTCAAGGGCTGATTTAGAGTCTGGAGCGTGAGCATTGTCTATATTTTTTTTTTCTGTGGGGAAAGGATTCTGCGTTGCAAATCAGAGACTTGGAGATGGACTGGCTCCAAAGCTAAGTATTGTCTCTGCTGTGAAATGCCAGCCCGATGGTCCAAGGTGAACGGGCTCTCCTGTGTCTCCTGAATAGGGCACAAGGCAGGGGAAAGGGGCAGGCTCTGATTCTGGCAGTGAGCTCCGGACCTGGGTTTCCCTGCCTGGGCCTGATCAGCAGAACTTCTGCTGGTGGTGTTTTTGTGTAAATTGAACAAGGGTTCCTTCAGGGTGGAAGCAGCTCGGTGAACACATGGCCAGGTCAGCAGATACCAGAATTTACTTCGGGAAAATTAGGAAAAGGTACTCCTTCCTCTCAGCAGACCGAGCTCTTCATCAGGGCACATGGCTCAGCAAGAAGGGTATCGATTCAATTTTGGTCCAGCTTGCCTTCTCAGCCAGGTGGCCTTGTGCAGTGCACAACCTGCACAACCGTATGCGGTGGTCTTGCTGGCCATTGCCTACCGTTGGCTTCAGTGATCACGTTTACCAAACTGAGAAGCAGGGCACATGGTTGGCAGTGAACTTAGCAAGGCTTTGTGTCACAAAGCAGAAGACCATTTATCTGGTGCTCTACAACATTGGAGGCACCCAAGCGGAGGAATTATTCAAAATTCTTTTTTCAAACGATTCCTTTAAAACTATGTTGTTAGCATAGCAGACAAACAATTGGCTTTTGAAGGTGGTGCGTGTCCCGTTCAATCGCTAGGCAGGGAATGACAGATTGGAGATGTTGCAGCCACTGGGTCCACTCATTATAGGACAAGTAGAGTGAGTCACAACAGTACTGTGACGCGCGCAGTCTTCCCGGTGGCTTGAGCATCGGAAAGTTCGATGCCGTTATTACACTTCTGCGATTTAACGTGTTGAATAACAATTGGTAACGTAATTCACACTATATTAATGTTTGCTGTCATTTTGCTGTTGGGGGAATTACTTAAACTTCCCAGATAGGACTGTTAATCCTGACGGTTCAGACATATACTCCAGGTAAATGCTATCTATTTTCCTTTACGTTGGGGTTTTACAATGGGGACGTCCTAAAATATCTGGGACGAATAGTGGCCAAATCCCTGACCCTTGCTGTGTGCCTCAGTGTCCCCATTCGGGCCCTTTGAGCCCTGTCATCAGTCTTGAACCCCGCGATGAACCGCTGGATACCCAAGCCAGCGTCCCTTCAGGCAGGCTGGGCATGCGCCTGGACTTGGCCTGGCGTGCTGTGCCTCCCAGAGCCCTCACTCCTCAAGGAGCCTCACCGGTACACAGCTGGTCATAGTCTTCACAGCAGTCCCCGTGCCGGGGACACCGGCGGTCACACTGGCAAGCAGCATCCCGGTTAAATTTCTCATTACAGCGAGACGCACATGACTCCATTTTTCCTGTGGACAGTGAAGGTCACAAACTCAGTGCTGTGAGGCTCCTATTCTCCTCATCCAGGTGCCCCCTGCAGTAGGGTTTGCAGACGGGGAAGCAGGGAAGATCATTGCTATCTGCAAGGGAGAGATACACGCATAGCCTCCCGAGCATGACATAAGCCTCGTCCTCATCGCCTTCCACCCACTGTGTATTGCAGGGCTCGTAACACAGATGAGGCTCACAAACTCAAGTGCCTATTGAGACCAGACCGCTAGTAGAAGCAGGTAAAGAAGCAGGGGTGGGGCGGGTGGTAGGAAGAGGTGGGGACCGTGACAAACTTGGCAGGGATGCTCTGCCTGAAATCGGCAGCCACTCTTAGCTCCAGTCACTTGCTGCCATGTCAGGACGCAGGCTCGGTGTTGCCAGAGCCTCTAGTTTTTCAAGAGAAGCCTTCATTTTTAGGTGAAATTTCCCGATTTAAAAAAAAAAGAAAAGAAAAAAGTCAGGCAGACCAAAGAAAGAGGTCCATGGGCTGGTCATGACTCACAGGCCACCCTTCACCCGTCATGCGGACGAAGGCGAGTCACTGCCGCCCCAGGGATCCCACCTGCCCTCTCCCCTCTGCCACCCCCTTCCTCTCATCCTGCCCCTTTTATGTCTTCTGCTGCTTTGTTCTTTGCTCTCCTTCGTCCGGTCTTCCCCACACCCTGTTTCCCCCTGGGTCCCAGCTTTCTGTTTCTGCTAGCCTTTGGAATGCGTTTGAATTAGTTCATGCTGGGGGTGGGGGGGGGGGGTACGAGGAGGGTACGGGTGAGATCTGGGTTCTGGAATAGGCTCTGTGATGGAACCGCAGGCCACATCGCTAGCTCCGGCCAGATGACTTTTGCAGAAGCAAATTTTCAGTCACGAAGGGCGTGAGACAAAAAAGTCTTGAAAGCAATGGCACAAACCCACTACCACTCCTAAAGACGCAAGCCCCACCAGGGTGACAGCTGGCCTTGGGGGCCCCTTCCTTCCACTTTGAGCTTTAAGGGTAATTACGGAGTCTCTGTTTCCACTTGAGGTTCCTGAGGTTTGGATTTAGCGAAGGCTGGGCTTGGGGGCCAGGCTGTGGGCTACGGAGGAGGTCAAGATCAGAGTCAGGGTGACTGTTAGCATCGGAATTTGAATGAACTCGGAAACGGAAACCTCACTTGGGCCAGAGTTGGGATTAGGCTAGGTTGAGACAAAGAGCTACCGCCGGGATTTGGGCTGGAGTTACATTTGTTGATAAAAGTAACAATTTTGTCTCCACGTTTGGGTGAGGAATGTGGGGGATGGGTTTAAGACCGCTTCAGGGTCGAAGAATGTGTCAGGATCAGGAGAAGGGAAATTATCCCAGTTTTGCCTCAGATTAGATGTGGGGTTTGGGTCCGGTTGTGACTGCACACAGGTACAGTGTCTCAACTTAAGCCTGGAGTGGGTGGGAGGTGGGAGGTGAATATTAGGGATATGGATTCAGTTACTGGTTTGGGGTCCGGGAGGCGGGTTTTTCCTGTGCTAGTGAGGGGGGAATGGCAGGGAGGTTGAGAAACCGGACCCAGTGCCCAAACGGCAGGGAGCTGGAATTCGGGTTCTTTGGCTTTCCAGCTACAAGATCTTGGGCAAGTTATTTGACCATCTGTGCCTCAGTTTCCCTATCTGTGAAAGGGTCATAACGATGGAGACCATCTCATAGAATATTTGTAAGAATGAAATGGGTGGATACCGGTAAAGCACTAGACAGCACATGACACGTAGTGGCCGCGTGTGTTCGATAAATGCACAGTGACAATATTCCATGCCCACCTTCAACGTGGCAAGCGTTCAGACAGGCTGAAGCAGTCTTCCCTGTCGACATACGTAATCTAGCTGACTCCCTCCCCGCGTTTCAGCTGGGCCATCCCTTGGACTGGGGTGTCGGTGCATTTATGTTGCTGACGGTGACGTCATTGCTGTGAGCCTGTGTTCTTTACCTCAAAGAGGTGTCAGGTCAAGGTTAACCAGATCCTGAGGCAGCCTCAAGTTGCGCACAGGGCCTCCAATGTGGCCAGGAAGGCAGGCCTTTGATCCGATGGACTGTCCTTAAAAACAACCAGGCCCGGGGCGCCTGGGTGGCTCAGTCGGTTGAGCGGCCGACTTCGGCTCAGGTCACGATCTCGCGGTCCGTGAGTTCGAGCCCCGCATCGGGCTCTGTGCTGATGGCTCGGAGCCTGGAGCCTGTTTCAGATTCTGTGTCTCCCTCTCTCTCTGACCCTCCCCCGTTCATGCTCTGTCTCTCTCTGTCTCAAAAATAAGTAAACGTTAAAAAAAAAAATTTAAAAAAACAACCAGGCCCAAGGCCACTGGTCCCTTGGGGCTCAGGGGAAGTCCTCTTGAATCTAAATGATGCTGCCTTGGAGCCCCAATGCAGAGATCTTAAGGAGAAATTTTTAGGCCAGGAGGAAGGCTTGGTCAGCTGCCCGCTCGGTCAGCCTGGCAGTACACCCAGAATCCAAAGGGAGAAAATCCAGACAAATCAGGGCAACATTTACAATGGGCCAGATCAGCAGAGTCCAAGGAGAGAATTCACTTCTTTCCAGCAGCTGGCACCAGTTGAGAAGGCCCCAAGTGAATGGTCTGTTCTGGGGAGCTCAGAACACCCCCCACTGGCCCTGGCTGCGGGGACTTTTTCATCTCTGTTCAAGAACTTTGTCCCCAGTAAGAACCCCCTTCCAGGGGTTCCCTGTAAACTTGGTCTTCTTCCAGATGACCTGGGGATTTGAGGGGGGATTTGAGGGGGGAGGTAGGAGGGACTTTTCCTCGCAGGCGCCTTGCTATGCTGTCCTGGGGACGCTCAGTGGACTAGTCACCCTGACTCCTCACTCCAGCATCCCCGCCCTGTGCCTCCGGGCCACACAAGGCTCTTTGTGTGCCTCACCCACTGGTCAGGTGCAGTCACTGCTTCAGCGACCATCTGTCCCTTGCCCTTCTGCCTCATCTCTCCGAACCTCTGCCTTTCTTCGTTTTGGCCTTTTCTATCTCAGGTTTTCCCTCCATCCCCCTCTCCTCCTCTCCCATGAAATGTTAAATTTCTGTGCACTCTTCAAGACTTCAGTATGCCAGAATGCCCCCTCCCTATCCATGCTGCCCACCAAGAGAGTCTGGTCCCAAGCCTGAATGTCCCTATTATATTAGGCCCTCTGATGATTGGGGCATCCTACATCCATGCCTGTCCAGGAGCCCCGGATGCTGTTTCCCTGGAGACCTAGTCAACCAAGAAGATTCATTTCTAGGACCAGCTTCCTGCCTCGGTTCACTTGAAACAACCAAGGTCCTGAGGCCGGCAGTGACTCCTTCATCTGATTCACATTCTTGAATCTCAGTTCTGAGATGTTGGAACCAGGAGAGACAAGAGCAGAGCCTCTTCCCTCCCACCTTAGGAAAGAAGGCATTGCCCACTGGCCCCTCCTCACCTCCCCATCCACCCCACGGCCAGATCAGATCACCATCCCAGACTCAGGGGTCCACCTGCACTTCAGAAGCCACTGTTGCCTCTGCCCTCAGGGGTGTCCGCCCGAGGACCAAATGTCTCAAGCCACTCTCCTCTCCTGAGACTGGGATGTGCCAACCCAGCGGCCACTCCTTCACGCTAAGCTAAAAGGTGTCATGCCCTCCCTTATTGGCTGTCCACCACCCAGGGCCCAGACAGAACTGACTCCCAGCTGTTCTGCTGTGGGTGCCAGAGTAGAGGCGGTCCGTCCCGGTGCAGGGAGCCTGGGAATAGCTTTCTCCTCCAAACCTTTTCCATTTGGGCATCCCGCTAGGGGTCTCCTTAGACATAACCTGACTGGAAAGGACTCCAAGAGGGAGTTTTGCCCAGGAATATTTATAAGCATAATCATAACCAAAACCCCAGTTCATTGGAGGCACCTGGGTGGCTCAGCCAGTTAAGCATCTGACTTCGACTCAGGTCATGATCTCACGGTTCGTGAATTCCAGCCCCAGCATCGGGCTCTGTGCTGACAGCTCAGAGCCTGGAGCCTGCTTTGGATTCTGTGTCTCCCTCCCTCTCTCTCTGCCCCTCCCCTGCTCTCTCTTTCTCTCTCTCTAAAATAAATAAACATTAAAATTTTCTTTAAAACCCAGTTCATTGAGATCTCACTCCGCATAAGGTACTTCTTATGCATTCTCTTAATCCTTACAACAACCCTATATAGGAACGACCTGGGTTGGGTGGGATGGATATCAAGCTCTGATTCTTTCTCCTCCGGCAGGGGAGAATTCCCCACACACCTCTCAGCTCGGCCCCCTCCCTTGGCACTCGTTCCTACTCACCCATTAACCGTCAATTAACACATCGGCATCAACATTTTGCACAGCTACCAGGCAGGAAGCCGCCGGTCCCACCTCCGGCACCGCTTAGTAACTGCAGGCGGGACCCTTCTCTGTGCTCTGGTCCCTCTGACACTGGGTCAAAGAGCCATTCCTCTGACCACTTGTACAGCTGGGAGAGCACATGGCCCACCTCCTGGTCAGGGGCTTTTCCAGTCGCCGCCCCCCCCCCCCCCCCCCCCCCCGCTCCCAGACAACCTCACCCAACCCCAGGCAGTGGAGCTAGTGACCAAAGGCAACCAGGCCACTCAAACCCAGCAGGCCCCAGCCCCAGCCCCAGCCTTATACCACATAGTGAGCCCGCAGACAAAACCTTGGTGAGATCACAAGTCAGGTTGGACTAAGAGATGTTTGGAGCTGGCCTTCCAAAGAGTCAAGAAGGAGCATCCATGACATTAGTCCATCAGCCCTGCAGCCCCCTTTACACAGTCCCCTTCACCCCAGAGATCACTCCTGTACTCCAACAGGGACAGGTCTAAGATGCTCCGTGGCTGTAGAACAGAGCTGACCCTCTCTTGTCCCACTACCTTCACTTTCTACCAAGTTCCCTACCTCTCTGCCTCTCTAGGCAGGACGCTTTTCACCCCCACCAGATAACGACTTACCAGCCCAGGCCAGGCTGCAGAGCATGGCCACTATCAAGGGCACGCAGGCCCTCATGGTGCCCGGTTGGAGGCCAAAAGGGGACTGGCTGTTGGACTTTCACTAGAGTCAAGGTGAACGTCACAGCTCTCAAATGAGCCTTATTTCCCAGGCTGATCCTTTTAAAGGCATCGGAACTTGTGGATCTGGTACCTCCAGATCCTTCCAGGAAGAAAAAAGGGAGGGAGGGATGGACAGGAGGTGGAGAGGGGGTGGGGCCCTGCAGCTGTTTGAAGCCAGAGGGAAGGTGACTAAGCAGGCAGGTAATTCCAGATGTTTAGAACAGGTAATGCTAGCTGTTTGTAGCCAGAAAAATAGGTCATGCAAACAGTCACAGCAAGATGGATCTAGTTTGGGGGGGGTGTTCCTCTGTCCAAATTGGGAGCACTGATGGGCTTATCTTTGGGTGATGCTCTCCAAACACCGACCCACCTGCAAGCCACAGGCCTGACTTTCCAAGGAGCTACAGCCTCGCTTCATCTTTAAGTTCCTGGGGCTTAATATGAGGAACATAGAAAGGTGGTCATTACAGGTCTGAAAAACAGTAAGTGCTCAGGCAAGCGTGGGGGCCAGCGGAAGGAGAGATATAGGAAGTGTGGGTCGGGAAGAGGGGCTGCCCTTGTTAACATCAAGCCACACAGAGCTCAGTCACCCCAGCAATAGTGTGCAAATGGTCTCTAACTCTTGCTGAGTCAGCAGCTCAGGTTTTACATGTTCCAGGTTCTCACGGCTTCCCGATTTACGGTCATCCAGGCCAGGGATGGGCAAGAGGCCTTAGAGGGAGCCAGAGGGCCCACCCTTCCTCTCCTGGGGGCCCAGCAGCCTGCTCCCTGCATCCCTTACTTACACTCGTCTTCCCAAGGACCCTCCCCAGAGAGATGAGGCTTCTCAGCATCCTTGCTCCCCAAGTCCAAGAGCAGAAGTGCAGGACCTTGGGGCTGCCACATTTTCCCTCCTGTCGAAGGTAAAATCTGCTAAAACGCCCTGTTCCAGAAAGAACGCTGCATGGAGATTCTGCCCTCTCAATAGAAGAAAACTCTCCAATGAAAAGGCACAATTGATGAACGATTGAGACTACTCTATAGTGACTTTTTGCCAGGGGTGAAGTAGGAGGGCGTGTCACCCTCAGCCAGTGTGCTTGAAACGTGAGACACTTCCCCTCTCTGACCTCAGTCTCCCATCTCTGAAATGACAGGGTTGGACCTGACAATCCCTTCCAAGTTCATTTCGGGGCTTCCCGCCCCGGCCCAGGGTTAGGGACGGTCCTCCACCTGCGCCGTGTGGAGAAGAGGCCACAGGTGGGGTCTCCGGGATGCAGGGGACAGCCTGCGGCAAGCCACCTCGCGAGGGACTCACAGCAGAAGCACAGCTGACGAGTCCGCCTGGCCCTTTCCTGGAGAGGGGAGGCCAGTGGAAGGAGTAGGAGCAGAAAGGCTGCTCGGCCTGCCTGAGTTTCGTCTGCACAAGCCGAGAGCAGGCAGCGACCCCCACCAGCCAGAACCCGCGGCCTCTGGGGGTGGGCAGCACAGGCCCAGATCTCAGACTCTAGTTAGTTTAAGGAATAAAGGAGACTGTCACTGGCTGGGCCAGGAGAATGACGCCTCGGAATTCGGGGTGGACGGTGCCCTCAAGGGCCCAGCCGGGTGAACCCTGGGTAAGGCCAGGCTGTCGAGCCCTGCCGGTGTGACCCTACTGTCCAGCTGACCTGCCTGTGGGACAGAGCTTCTGGGGCAGGAGCGCCTCCCTCCAACAGGGGAAGTGTAGGCCAGGAGCAAGGCTGGGAGCCAGGGACGGTTGAGACTGACCCCATAGAGCCAGAGGGCGCATCAGAGGACCCGGCTCTCTCAGACCCAGGTCCCCAGGCAAGAACTACAACGCCAACGTTGAGGACAACTGTTAACACCGATGAAGCATGTGTCACTTGTCACACACGAAGCCCCCTGTGCACCCTCTCCTTTACTCTCCCTGCAACCCTTAACGGTACCGTTGCTATCCTCACTCACCGATGAGGAAACTGAGGCCCAGAATGGTTGGGAGACACGGTCGGGAGCACATCGGTGAGCTATGCAGTGGGGCTTCCCACCAGAGGTCATCCTAAGGGGCACTGACGTCCCGTTGTCTCGCAAAACGCATCAACAACCACTTAATCGCGTCTGGGTTGCTATGCAAGGGGGTCTGCACTCAGACTCAGTGGCAACTAAAGTATGGTGTTGCAAGCCCTTACGCGATCCTGAGAGGCTATCCTGCCTCCACCTGAATGCCTCTGTGCCTCTCGGGGCTGCTCATCCCCACTCCCCGGATCGGATCCCCAAACCCCAGGACTCTACATCCCAAGATGCGCTGACATGGCCACAAGTATAGGACAGGAGGAAAAAAGTCCACCCGCCAAGGTATGAACACACATCTGTACGTTCACACGAAGCGCCTCCTAGATAAACTTAGATGCACGTACGTATGTACATAGAGACGAACGCATTAAATGGTATTGCAGACAGCAGCTGGTCTAGACAGAAACCTCTGCTGTTCCTCTTTCTGAGTTCTCTCACCGGCTGGGTCTTCACGTGGGCTTTCCACCCTTGATCGAAAGCTCTTGCCGTGGGGCCAGCCAGCAAGGTGGGAGGCCCGGGAGGCTGCATTCTGGTGACCGAGGGCAGGGAGGGGGTGGGGAGAGGTGCGCGGGAGACGGTGCGCCCGTGATGAGAGCACCAACGGGGCGGGGGGGCCTCCTCTCCATCAGGAAGTGAGGATTGCGTGCCGCTGTGGAAGGTTTAGAGGGCGAAGCCACCTGGGCAAGGATCAGGAGGCAGGCGGGCTGTCAGCAGTGTGAGCAATGAGCATTCCATCAGCAAGTATTTACGGAGCGCTCACCGTGTGCCTGGTGCTATGCCGTTTACTGGATGGGCAGGATTCAGGCTGGGCTGGAAAGCTGTTCTTAGAACCTTGGTTTCTAAGTGGGACAGAGGACAGAGATGGCCCAGCGTTAGACTGCTGATTGAAGTAGACCCCACGCGTCTCTGGGCCACCAAGGTGGTTGCGGGGGGGGCCACAGGCTATGGGAGGGACTGACCCAGGCCAGCCTACCCACCATCCTTGTCCTCTGTGAAACCGAGCCTGGGTCACTTCAGCACAAGACCAGAACGGAAAGGGCCCTGCAGCTGGCCCAGCGCAGGTGAGACCTAGTCACCTCCCAAGGGGACCCCCGGCACCTAAAGGTGCTAGATCTCCAGCCTCCATGCCACTGTGGCCTATAAGTACCCAGGGTCGAGACCCAAGACAGTCACCCACATCCGGTCGCTTGTGAACCACCCTTGTCTGTAGTTACGCCTTACTGAATGTGTTTTAGAACGGCTCCGTGTGTGTTTTTCGTTCGCATGGGTTCGTATGTTGTGTGCCACCGTTGGATTTCCAGGCATTTCTTTTTAGGTTCGTGGGCAGCCCTGATATTCAGCATCACACTCGCCACCTGCCCCGGATGCATGAGTCAGACACGCCACCCGGGCCATTTGTCAGAGTCCCAGGCTGTGCGTCTGGTTCTGCTGGCCAAACCCCAAGCCTGTAGTGCCCTCCCCGCTACTGTCCATGGCCTACTCACCTCCCGTCCCGGGACAAACCCACCCTTCCACACAGCCTGACTTCAGCTCTCCTGCCAGGGTAACCCCTCCTGCCTGTGAACTCAGCTCTTGATATTTGTCCTGGGCGCGTCTTGCATATCACGACGCCTCTGGTGTTATTGCCGATGTGGTGTCGGTTAGCCCCTGCCCTGCCATTTAACTTCATCCATACAGGTTGTTTCTTCAGCTCACCTCTGAAATTCTTTGTGACAGGGAGTCTGCCTTCTGGATCCCCTCTACCACTTTGTATTTTCATTGAATGTATCTTCAGTAACCATGTTAACATGTGCAAGGGACCAAGAAGGAAGGAAGGAAGGAAGGAAGGAAGGAAGGAAGGAAGGAACCGAGCCTTCCAGCCCCACTTGTTATAAAGGCTTGATGGAAGATAATGAACAACACAGAGAGCAGACAGATCCCTGTCTGAGGCTTGGAGGCTCCTGAGTATGCACAGGGTGGGCGGCTTATGGGCAGTGGGTAGAAATGGGGTGTAGGCATTCACTGGGTAGTTACGTTTTTGTAGCAAACACACCATTTTTGGCATTATTGCACATTTGTTTGGAACTAATGGAAACTTAGGGGCATCTAACCCCCCAAGCCACCCCTTAGCACCACCACTGCAGGGGTCAGACAGGACCCGGGATTCCAGCAGCTTCCGAACCCACGACGTAACAGATAACTCAACTTAAACTGCTTTTTAGGATCCCAAAGTAACCATCTGCCTACATCTTATGCCAGCTGTGCTGATGTTGGTTTTACACTGCCCAATAGTGTTCATGAAATAAAATTTCTATTTCGTGTCCTCAGACCCCAGTAGTCTGGGGGAGGGTCTGGAGGCACAGACAGGAACAAAGAGAAGCGGATGAGACAGGCAGACAGAGATAAGGAGGTTCAGAGAGACGGCAAGGGAGTGAGCAAGGGCAAGGGCAAGACAGAGGAGCCGGGAGCAGCCAAGCAGGAGCCAGGCACTGGCACGAGGCCCCTCACTGGCCTCTTGCCCCAGGTGTGTTGGCACAGCTGGCCGTTCCGCCCTCACAAAGACGACGTTGGGACTGACGGGAGTGGTTCCTACCCATGGTGTGAAGATCCACAATCTGTCAAAAGTATCATAATTAGTGTCTAAGGTAGTTAGCTTATGGGCACTTCACCTCTCTCAGCCTTTGTTCATTCACTTGACCTTGCTGAGCAAAGTGGATGAGAGGACAGGGAGCTCCGCTGCCAAAGGGGGAGGGAGACCATGGACAAAGCACACTGCAAGCTGTGATTGGGGGAGCAGAGCACAATGCCAAGACCGCTGGTTCAAAAGCCAAGCCACCTGGGTTCGAATCCCAGCTCTGCCACTCGCCAGCTGTACCAGCCTGGCTGGATTTCCTGACCTCTCTGTGCCTTGGTTTCTCCCCATAACTGTAAAATAGAGAAAGTAGGAGTACCTGACAAGGATTCTGCGAAGATTGAATGAGTTAATCCTTGCAAAGCCCTTAGAACAGTGCCTGACACATAGCAAGACCAGGTTAAGTGTGTGTTTAAAAAAAAAAAAAAAAAGACACATAGATCAATGGAACAGAACAGAGAGCCCAGAAATAAACCCACACATCTATGGTCAATTAATCTACAACAAAGGAGGCAGGAATAGGCAGCGGGGGAAAGACCATCTCCTCAATAAATGGTGCCGGGAAAACTGGACAGCTACATGCAAAAGAATGAAATAGGACCACTGTCTTCCACCATACACAGAAATAAATTCAAAATGGATTAAGGATCTAAATGTGAGAGCTAAAACCATAAAATTCCTAGAAAAACAAAACAAAACATGGGCAGTAATCTCTTTGACATCAGACATAGGAACGTTTTCCCAGATATGTCTCCTGAGGCAAGAAAAACAAAAGCAAAATGCAACTATTAGGACTACACCAAAATAAAAGGCTTTTGCGTGGCAAAGGAAACCATTGGAGATGTTTGTAAATGATATGCCTGACAAAGGGTTAATATCCAAAATATATAAAGAACTTACACAACTCGACATCGTAAAAACAACCCAGTTAAAATATGGGCAGAGCTTGAAAAGACATCTTTCCAAAGAAGACATAAGAATGGCCAACAGACGCATGAAAAGAGGCTCCACATCACTCATCATCAGGGAAATGCAAATGAAAACCACAATGAGATATCATCTCACACCAGTCAGAATGGCTAGACTCAAAATGACAAGAAACAACAAGCGTTAGTGAAGATTGCGGAGAAAAGGACCCTTCATACACTATGGGAATACAAACTGGTACAGTCAGTATAGAAAACGGTATGGAGGTTCCTCTAAATTTTAAAAATAGATTTACCAGGTGATCCAGTAATTCCACTACTGGGTATTTACCCAAAGAAAACAGAAACTAACTCAAAAAGGTATAAGGAGGGGCGCCTGGGTGGCTCAGTCGGTTAAGCGTCCGACTTCAGCTCAGGTCACGATCTCACGGTCCGTGAGTTCGAGCCCCGCGTCGGGCTCTGGGCTGATGGCTCAGAGCCTGGAGCCTGCTTCCGATTCTGTGTCTCCTTCTCTCTCTGCCCCTCCCCCGTTCATGCTCTGTCTCTGTCTCAAAAATAAATAAACGTTAAAAAAAAAAAAATTAAAAAAAAAAAAAAAGGTATAAGGACCCCCATGTTTATTGCAGCATTGTTGACAATAGCCAACATACGGAAGCAACGTAAGTATCCACTGATAGATAGATGGATGAATAAAGAAGTGGTGTGTGTGTGTGTGTGTGTGTGTGTGTGTGTGTTATATATCATATATACATAATGGAATATTATTCAGCCATAAAAAATAGTGAAATCCTGCCATTAGCAACAACATGGATGAATCTAGAAAGTGTTATGCTAAGTGGAGTAAGTCAGAGAAAGAAAGACAAATATCATATGATTTCACTCATATGTGGAACTTAAGAAACAAAACAAATGAACAAACCAACGAAAACGAGACAAATCAAAAACGACAGAGAACAAACCGATGGTTACCAGAGGGGAGATGGGTGGGGGGGATGGGTGAAACAGGCGACAGGAGTTAAGAGTACACTTATCATGATGAGCACTGAGTAATGTACAGAACTGCTGAATCATTCTATTGTACACTTGAAACTAATAGAACACTGTAGATTAATTATACTTCAATTAAAAAATGCAGGGCCACAAAAGATCTAATTTAGATAGGATGGTTAGGGACGCCTCTGTGAAAAAAATAACATTTAAGACAGCCATAAAGCATGAGAAAGTGTCAGTTTTCCTAACCTAAACTCTCCATCATGTGATTTCTTTTTATAATTCCATGAACAAATTTGTATTTTAAAAATGTAATGCGCTTTTGAGTATTTTCAAGTTTGGGGGAATGACTTCAATGAATCGCACCGTCGAGCTCACCTGGTTTGATTGCCAAAGGGGGTGGCTTATTTTCTGGGCGTGGGGCTTGCAGCCCCATGACATGATCTGGGGGAAGCTAGGAGCATCAGGGGGGAACAAATCCATGGCTTTGTGATCTCTTTGATGATATTCCCAGCAGCTGCCCAGCACAGAAGTCAAGAACGAAGAGAAGAAGAGAGATCGAGAAGGCCGACCTCCTCCGTGAGCCACCAGAGTCCACGTGGGACCCGCAGACTCCTGTTCTGCATGGGTTGCCCCTGCAGGACCGGCCCCAGCAAAGCCGAGCAGGTGAAGCCGGCCACCTGCCTCGCCCTGGGGTGCCCTGCGCTACCCAGTGCTCCCCAAGTGATACTCTGGGCCTTGCCCCTCGCCCAGTGTCATAAAAACTCCCCTACTGCCTTGCCTCAGGGCTCTTCCTTTCTAGTTCTCCCTTGAAGTGACCATTAGAAGGATTAGAATCCTGACCATTAGACCATTAGAATTCCCAAGTTATGTATCTACACAACAGGGGCCTTCTACAGACAACCAGAGCTCAGGCAGGCTGCAGGAGGCAATACTTAGGGGTAGGGGACTCTCTGAAAATCCTTCTAAAAAAGTTGCTCGCAGCTGACACTCCGTCCTGGCTGGAGGCCACCACTGGGAAGATGCTCGGAGAGTCGCAGCTTTATGACCAAGAGGGGTCGCTGCCCCCTCATCTCCCGTTGCCTTGCACAGCCTGAGTCAAGACACTGAGAGTGGGAATACAACCCAAACCCTTCTAGTCCATATCCCTGTTTATAAATCGGGAAAGCAAGGGAAAGAGAGGAAGGGACTTGCCCAAGGCCACGTGGCCGCTGAGGCCTAGGCCCCTCTGGCTCCACTCGCTGCCACCCACGGAGGGCTGCCCTGACACCCACCTGTGCCGCCTTGCGCTCTGGTTTACAGGGCACCTTTCTGGAAGGCAGAGTAAGCTAAAAATGCCTTGCTGTCATGACCCCAGCAAAAAGTCACCCTCCCTCCACCCGTCTGATGGCTACAGTCCCCTTGGTACCAGGAAAGCCTGCATTCTCCTCCATTCAGCAACCCAGCAACCCAGCTCCGGCTGCCCACACCTCACACCCCAGCCAGACAACTGAGGCCTTGAGTTCTCCCCAAGGGCTGAGAACATGTCGGGCAGAGTCAGATGAGGCCCTATACATAGGGCTCCTTCACCCAGCGTCCACGCTGGTCGAAGTCTAAACATATGCAAGCAACTAGAATCCCACACCTTCCCTTAAAAAGTGGATCTGAGCTCTGGACGCAGCTTTCCTCTTCTTCTGGGAGTCACTGGGCCCATGTTCCTTCCACGGTGTTCCACCTACCACCAGCAGCATCCCTTCTGGCCCCAGCGGGGCCACCTGCTCCAGGAAGGCCCCAGGCATGACTAACAAGATGCTCTGAAAGCACAGCTGAGTCAGACTCAGCTTCTCAGAGGGATCTGCTCTCATCATCACAGGGAGGGACAACAGCCGCTCATCACCGGGGCCACAAGGCGCCATGTCCAGCTGAGCAACAGGAGGGCGGGGCTCGGGTCTTGAAGAGTCTAGAATCTCAGGGGCAGATACCTGGATTGTCTGGGGCAACTGGACAGGCCTAAGGGGACTGTTAGGTCAGGCCCAGGCCCCCCTCCGCCCACCTCCGGCAGCTGTGTGAGAAGCCTAGCACTTGTGTACGGGGCAGGGCGTGAGGATACATTTGGAAATGCATTTACATTCTGGTCTATTCGTCCGTGGGAGGGAAGAAGGAATCAAGAACAACCGTCAGGCCAGAGTTTGCCCCGGCCAGCAGCCACTATACCTGTCTGATGCTCAGGATACTCAGTGGCTCTCACCAGTGGTAAGTGGAGAGAACCCCCAACTCTGCGAGGCAGAGCTGTGCCTAAATGCTTGGGGGTGAGCAGTGAGACCGCACGGCCCTAGGCACCCTCCACTCTCTGGACTTGCTCTCTGCGCATCCTGTCCCTTCTGACAGCCTCATTCTGTGTCTGTCTGTCTGTCTGTCTGCCTGGCTGGGTGGTCTGCTCCAGGAGGGCCAGGACTGCCTGTCTCATTCACAGAGCCCCTACTATGTAAGATTTCAAACATGAAGTGAGGGAGGGGGGAATGTCCATGCCTGGGCCCGTTCCTATAAGAGAAGAAAATGTTGGGGTTCAAGGGAGATTGCATCTGGAGCGCCAGGGGCACCAGGAAAGGGCAGGGGTGAGCTAAGGCCCATGGCACGGGCCCAGCTGATAACACACCCAGTCTCCACCAGTCCACCTGCTTATTAGCCAGCTCTGTGACCTTAGGCAGATCATTCTGTGCCTCAATTTGACTGTACAATGGGGGTGGGGTGGGGCAAAAACACCTGCCTTATTATCAGCATAAAAATAAGATAATAGAGGTGAAAGTATGCTGGAGAGGATGAAAACTCTTCAAATCTAAATCAGCATGGGAAATACTATTGAGTAACAGCAATATTGAGATTAATCTTTGCTGCTTGGAAAGCCTAGTGGCCAGAGGCCCAGGGCTCGTAGAGAGAGAGAGGAGGGCTGGCTCCCAGGGAGAAAAGCTGGAGGAGACGGAAGGTCCGACAGTTGGGCTCCCGGCCTGCCCTACCCTTTCACCAGATCCTGCTCGGCCTGCTGGAGAGGCGTGACCCTCCCTGGACGCACCCCACAATTAGCGTCCCGGCCTTCACAAGGAAGCGAGGGGTCAGGGGTGAGGGAGGGGTGAGTACGTGGGTGTACTGGAGAGGAAGAGTGATCTGCTACATTCTGTTCCTCCTCTCGGAGCACGTGTGCACACGCGCGCACATTCCCTCTCTGCTTTACCTCCTTTTAGGTAAGAGAGGGTTTTGTTTAAAAGGCCTTCTCTCATACTTTCTTCTCCCAGCAGTCCCATGAGTTTCTCCACCCGCCACAGCTGTCCTGAAGCCGGGACACCAACTGGGAGCCCCCCGAGCACGGCCTGGGCGGCTAGGACACGAGAGGATGCCCCCCAGCACCCTCATGCCTAGGTGGTCAGGGCGACAGAGCTGGTGTGGCCCTAAGAGCAAGAAGCCACCGTGACCTGGAGCCTTTCCCTCCTCCATGGTGACCCAGCCCAGGTACCAGGGTCTCCAGAGCCCCGTCTGTGACTTCCTGCCCGTCCTGGGCACTGTTTTCCTGGCAAAGCCTCTCCCAACAGGCTCGAAAGGTGTGTCCAAGGGACTGAGGCAGCTGGGAGGTTGTGGGGTGGTTCAAGGCAGAAGGGACATCGATGTGGCCCCAGAGAAGACAAGTAGGAATGCTGACAAGGACACCAGCCCCGACCAGCTTGGCTTCCACGCTGTCTTTGCAGAGCCGGTCTCGCCCCCGGGTCTGAGAGGATGGTGAAGGGCTGTGGCCGGCAGGCCGGTCTGGCCTTTGACCAAACCCCAGCAGACAATGCGTTCAGGGGGGAAGCGAGCCCCTGGGAGTCCTGACTCACCAAGGCTGGGGCCTCATGTCATGATTGCTCAGCTCTGGCAGCTTCCGTGCCCCGTGGTCCTGCATCTCCACCCACAGGCAAGGGAACGGGCTTGGGCACCCTGCCACCTGCCCTACCAGGCTCTCCCTGGAGGAGTGGGCTCTGCCCAGCTTCACCCCGTTGCTGCCACCCACCCCGTCGGGCCGAGGCCGTCTCCTTGGCCCTTGAGGCAGAGCTATAGTTCGACTTGCTTGTCACTTAGAGCTGGACTGAGACCATCACACCCACCTTACCCATGGAGAAATGGAAGCGGAGAACTGTTCCTTAACTTGCTCACGGTCACTCAGAAACCTGAGGTACGATCCCAGCTGTGCCGCCTCCCGTGAAGGGCTCTAATTCTCTCCGGAAGCAGTTTGTGTGTGTGTCCATGACCACAGGGAGAAGAGAGGTCTGGCAGTGCAGGGGTGAGGGGAGGAGGACTTGGGCGAGTACGGAGCCACACCAGCTGTCTAGTCCACCTCCAGGTATGGGCCCATGGCCTCCAGACGCCCTAGGGCCCGGCTGCTCAATACCTACTCTGGGGTCATCCCCAAGGCCAAGAGATCCTTCTCCGGGCCAGACAGGGCACCTCCCCCCGCTGAGAGGAAGGAGGCCCTGGGGAGAGAGGGGGCTGCTGCAGGGCAGGGGAGGGAAGGACTGAATGCTGACGGAGCTTGCTGGGACCATTCTCATCCCTGAGAAGAGACTGGATTTCCCGGGATCCGGCTGTGGCTCAGAAAGGGATGGGCTCCCCTCCGAAGCCTCGGCCTCAGTGTTCTCTACGCATCACCTGCCGCTTCTCTGAGGCCCCGGTTCATGGTGAGGACCACCCAACAGGCTGAGACGTGCTGCAGGCAGAGAGGGACAGCAAGTGCAGCCAGGAGGCGAGGGTGGAGGAAGTTAGTCACAGCTGGGCTGTGACAGTGCTCGCAGACCACACTGGAGAGCCAAGGGTCGCCCCGGCCGGCCACTGACAGGGGCTCCAGGCTCCAGCAGCCGCTCCGGCCCCTGTGGTCAGGGGGTTAGGTTTGGATGGCGGTCAGCCATCTTGGCGTCCTGCCTGGACCCCAGAGACCAGCGGGACCGTTTGTCAGCCTCTCTGGGTCCACTCTGGAGCACAGCACCTCCTCCTCAGCTCTTGAGTTTGGGAGGGTGTCGCCTTCACTGCCATGCCCCAACGGAGCTGGCCTGGGAACACAGCATCCCGGTTAATTCATGTTAATGGTAAGGCTCCCCAGGGACCATCACGCCTGCCCCCCTGCCCGTAGGAACAGCCCTGGCCACACCCGACTGTTTATCTCCTGTGCTCTGGGAAGAAAAGCAGGACGGCCCCTCCCCCGCGCCCCTCCCCAGGCGGCCACCCTGCCCCTGCCACACACCCGCCCCACAGATGTGACAGGCTCCCTCTGTCCGCTGCGAAAACAAACCGCCTACAGATGGCCTGACAACAAAGCCACAAGACACAGAATCTGGGAAAAACCTGGTGTGGAGAGCTCTCTATTGAACCCAGAGTCCCAGCACCTGCTCTGCTCTCCCACCCACTCCAGGGCCTCTCTGCCCCCCATTCCTTGGCCTTGGGCCCCGGCTCATTCCATTCCGAGGTCCTCCTTGGCCACCCGTCATCACAGGGGACAGCTGCCTCCACGCTGCCCGCTCCAGGGCCTTGAGTCCACTCTGCGGAGAGCCCTGCCCAGCTGTGGCCAGCCTGTGGGCCTCTTGGCCCCGGGCGTGCCCTGGCTTTCCTGACGGGAAGTGCCCGCTCGGGCCCCAGCCTCCTCACGGCTCCAGCTCCCGGGACAGGCGGGAGAGTTCCCGCTGGTTGTCGATGACCTTCAGCTGCTGGACATAAGCCCAGGTGCTGGCTGGACTCCGGGTGTTCAGCGACTGCTCGGAGCCTGTGGGGGTGGGGGAAGGGGAGGGCGTAGGGGAGAGTGGTCAGGGGGGGTCACCCATGCCACTTGGGAGTGGGGGTGGGGAGGAGAGTGGGGGGGGCACCCATGCCACTCGGTAGAGCCCATCCCTTCTCCCACAAGGAGCAAATGACCCTTGCTGCCCTCCACCCCCCCACCCGGCCGCTTCCCACAGCCAGTCCTGAAGACTGTCCACCCCCCCCCGCCCCAGTCTGGAGCAGAAGGGTGGTTAAGAGCTCAGACTCAGAAAAAAACAGGTCCCCAAGATTCCATACAGCATAGTACTCCTTTTACTAAATTCAAAAACAACTGAAACTAAAGAATATTTTGTGCTCATAACATATCTACGAAGCACGTTAAAGAGATATGTACACGTACATGTGTGTGTATGTATGTCTATATATTTACAAATATATCTAAATAAATATATTCTAGCGGCACAGGAAGAGGAAACGGTCTGTAGGGAGGGGAAGCTCTTGTCAATGTGCTCACACTTGGCTGGGGCCCAGCGGTGTTCATCATATTATCACAATATATACATACGTAAAATAAAATAAAGGGCCGATGATGACAGTGTTACATGAACTGTGGCTTATGATTTAATCCCATTTCATGCAGCTGAAGACCAACCAAAAAAAATCAGGCCTGGAGTCACTAACTGTGGGGCCTTGCCCAAGTCACTTCAGTGCTCTGGCCTGTTTGTGCATCTGTAAGCTGGGATAACATTCTACCTACGTCACAGAGGTGTGGGGGAGAGCTCAGGGCATCATACGTGCAAGTGCCTGTAAACGCCAGCCGTGGCTGACCCATCAGCACCCAGCCCTGCCCCACTTACACGTGGATGTCCTGGCTGCCTGGCTGTCCTCGTGGAGGTGGGAGACGCGGCTTCTGAGCGGTGAGAGGGGCACTGCGTGGGGTGAGGGGGGGGGAGTCAGGGAGACTGGGCCGAGCCAGAGCCTGGAAGGGGACGAGGTGGGGCGGGGGCTCCTAGCAGGGTTATCAGCCCTCTCACCATTGCTGTGGCTTCGGCAGTGATGCAGCATCCTCACGGCTCTGGCCATCATTCTCTGTGAGGACAGAAGACCAGGCCTGAGGGGCAGGACCCTGGCGTGGCCCGTGGGTCAGCTGGTAACCAAGCCCCCTTTGAGCGGGGCGCTCCCGGAGACTAGATGGGGCCATGTCTGCTTTGCCCCGGCCTACCCAACGGCCCCGCGGGGAGCAGGCAGTGCGAGAAAGAACAGAGATCAGGAAGGGCTTAGAGCGGAAGAGGCCTGGAGGGCCTTGGTTGCAGGGTGAGGTGATAAAGGCTGTCCTCTCCACTATGCAAGGGAGTGAAGCAGGGGCTATTTAAAAGAAGTATTCGTATTTGTATTATTTTTTGAAGTTTATTTACTTATTTGGAGAGAGACAGAGAGCACACAAGCCAGGGAGGGACAGAGAGAGAGGGAGAGACTCCCGAGCAGGCTCTGCAGGGTCGGCGAAGAGCCCAACGTGGGGCACAAATTCACAACCCGCAAGATCACGCCCCGAGCCAAAATCAAGAGTCGGACGCTTAACCGACTGAGCCACCCAGCCTCCCCCATAGCTGTATTATTAATAATACCTTTAGACTATCTCCTGCTCCACCCCCCACCTCCTTCCACGGCCACAGTCATATCCCCCAGCCCACTCTAGGGGCAGACTCTCAACTGTCCTTGAACTCACCATCTTCTCAAAGTTGATGAGATTCTCTACCAACGTGTGGTTTCCCTCATGGATGAAGGTCATGTCTGTCAAGAGATGGGTTTTGCTTAAAGGTCCCCAAAGCTCTTCCCCTTCCTGCAGCCCAGGAAAGGCGAAGGGCCAATAATGAGAGCCTTGGGTCTGTCCCAGCCCCACACTGCCCTCTTCCTCCGGTTCCCCTCTGACCTCCTGGAGCAATTTCCTTGTATCCCTTAGGCCTCTCGTATCAGACACCATCTGATGTCACCAGCACTTGCCTGCATGTCTCAACACTGCTTCTAGCCTGGGAACTCCTCACTCATCTTTGTGCCCCCAACGTGTCAGCACCCCGAGGGTCAGATAGACATACAGATGGGCACAGGACTGGAAGGGCGGAGGCAGAAGGGTAAGCTCTGGTCCTATTACCTTTGAGAAGAAGGGGCATGAAGGGGATGATGGGAGGGGAGAGCTTGGTGAGGGCCAGTCGATAGACTCGGTGGTTCCATGAGGGGTCCTGAGAGGGAAGAAGCCACAGTGAGCGAGGGAGGGCCCCGCTCAGCATGACCCACCACGCACCGCGACACAAGCAAACACCATCCTCTCGGAGCTCCGCTTCCCCTGGGCCCCAGGTCTCACCACGGCGGGCTCTGCAGAGGCGGGAGGAGACCTGAAGCACTCGGCCAGCCAGCGCGCACGCGGCTTCCTGGCCTCTGGTCAGCCCCCCAAGCAAACTTCATGGCCATTAGTCTCTCAGGGGCCCTCCAGGTTTCAAAACTCTCTCTCTCTCGTTTCTGCCCCTGTCCCTCTCTAGCGAGTAAATTCCTTTGAACCTCTTGAGCCTGCAAAGGGAATTTTGTTCCCAAGAGCTCAGAGCCAGGCTGACAAAAGCACCTTTGTGCCAGTTCTCTCTTGAACACTCTCCAAACCTCTTAGCCCCCCAACAATTCCTAGCAGGGAGGAGGAGTGGGAGAGGCAGTCGGCTCCCCTACTCTTCCCTCATCATTTGGCCTAATTTAGCCCACGGGCTCCTCGCATCCCCTGAGGGGCCACTGACAGGCCCCGGTGCACCGTGGGGTCTGGGGCCAGGACTTGCTTCCAGGGTCCTGAGGCAGGTCGGCTGGAGACCGGCGATCCCCTGATGTTCCCCTGGTGCATCAGAGCCCAAGGCCAGACCCCACATGGGCCCTGTCCTGGTCTTCACACAGGACGTCATAGCCACGGCCAATGCTCCCCACACTGAGGGATATAATACACTGCGCAGCTCCCTCATAATGCTCACACTCCGTCCTTCGGCCAGCAGCCCAGACTCTCAGCCCAGAGAGAGTCAGGCTCTGACCCAGGGCTGGAAACCCTGGAAGTGACCAAAGACACATAGAAGGGCTGCTGGGAAGCCCAGAATCAGGGTTTCTGGAAGGAGGATCCAAGGCCCAGCACTCACCAACAGCCTCTCCAGGGCCGAGTACAGCTTCCGGACTTTGTGGGGCAGCCGCTGCAAAGGACAGGCAGATGGAGCGGTCATTGCTCTGGGACGGGAGGCACATCCCCAGCAGGGACTCCTGGGATGGGCACCCCCCCCCCCCCATCTCGCCAGATCATACCTACCTCCCAGGTGTGGGCCAGGCGGCTGATGGCCGAGTTGCTGAGGCCAAACATGACGGCAAAGAAAGAATTGAGATTCTTTTGCTCCTTGAGGCTGTGAGTGGAAGACCCAGAGGCCCTCAGGGGAAGCAGCCACACCCACGGAGTCCCCACACCCAGGCAACAGCCAGCCTGGGGCCAGGACCAGGCTGGGCCAGCACTGCCTCTGTGGGGGCTGGGGCTAGATGGGGTGGGCACCTGGGGCTCGACTGAGCAGGGACGGGGATGTGAGAGAAGGTGGCCTCAGGGCTCTGCCACACACCCACCGGCCCCACAGGTACTCACTGGGCAGCCAGCTTGATGAACTTCCTGAGCAGCTGGGCCCGCAGGCCGGGTACAGGGCAGAGACACAGCTCTGTGGCCACCCAGTACTGGAGCTCGTTGAAGCGGCGCATGAAACGCTCCAGGTTGGCGGTGGTGACGTCCCGCAGATGCTGGGGGCCCAGCACATAGTGGATCAGCTCCACCTGGATGGGGGACAGCAGGGGAGATCAGCCCACACCGGGCGAGGTGCCCCTGCCGTCTGCGCCTCTCCCCTCCCCTCTCTGCCTCCGCACCTGGTGGATACTGTTGAAGAGGTTCCAGTCGTGGTCCGTCAGCTGGCCCGCCAGGTCCTTGGCACTCACCAGGTCCAGCCCCTCAGCAGAGCCCACGGAGGGCCCCAGCTGCTCGGGGAGCGGGGTCTGCAGGTGGAAGAGAGCTCAGGAGGGGTGCCTGAGCAACCCAGGGGACAGGCGCAGGGAAGGAGAGAGTTGGGGGCGGAGACTCCGTGCCTGTGGTTGAAGGGGTGTCTGGGCGGGTACGGCTGCTATCAGGAACGGAAGGGCCTCTGAGGCATAGGGCTTCCCAAAGAGGCATCTAGTCTCCCGCTGGCTCCCCAGTGCGGAGACCCCCTCCTTGTACGGCTCCTGTCTCCTGGGGGAGCCCCCAACAAGGGGGGGGGTCTTGTTTCTCCTTGAGAGCTCTCAACCGGCTCTCTCTCTTCCCCAGCAACTGGAACCTTCCCATCCGCTGAGGCCCACTCCTTCCTCTTCTCCCTTACGTCCAGCAGCAGCCAGAGCCAGGCCCCCCTCTCCCCTCTCTATGACCCTCCCCTGCACCCACCTCTGCCACCCCTAAAACACAGCTCCTCCCTGGCACCCTGCTTGTTCCTACCAGCTCGCGCACTTCCTGTGGGTTGACAACAAAGAGCCGTTCGTTGAGCCCCAGCGATGTGGCCACACCACGGGCATCTGGCTGCAGGCCAATGGCGTCTGCAAAGAGAGCAGAGAGTGGGCTGGGAGGGGTCGGGGTGCAGAGACGGAGGCCAGGGAGCCCCTGAAGGCAGGGTAGAGGCCCCATTTGGGAGGCTGGGAGGCCCCTTCTGCCAGCAGCCCGGTTGGAGTCCTGGGCAGATGCTCTGAATGCACAGGGGCAGGTGCCCACACACCCGCACTGCCCAGGTCAGCACACCCGAGGAAGATGAGACAGGGCTCTTAGCGAGACAGGCAGAGCTTGGGCAATATTGGAGTCTTCCTGAGCTTCCTCCTTGGTCACATGGAGACAGCAAGACTTACCCTGACTACTCACGAGTCTAATAAACTAATTTATGGAAGTAGTGGCCATAAGTATACGATGCATAGAAAAGCCCTTTGAAAACTGGAAATGCCTTACAGAGGTCTTAGTGTTGATTTTCACCACTTCCTACTGACCGAGACTGTGTTTTTAGTCACGTTTGAGTCCCCAGTCTGTAGGCCAGTAGCCACCAAAGCCAGATTTACGAGACCATCCATGTGTCCAAAACAATATTACCTCATATTTATTTTTCTCTTCTGTTTTGCATTTTTACGTCGCAGGCAGCTTGATACGATGTTAGTATAGGACTATATGCAAATGACTTACAAGCAAATATACACATATAAGGGGGCTTGTGGTCAAAATATGAGTCACTGACATGGAAGTCCATCTAAACAATCTGAAGGTCAGTGCTCTAAACAGCTTCTGCCTCATAGTAGGGTGTCAATCAAGTCCTTGAACAACTGTAATTCTCCAGGTGGCCACCAGAGGGCGGTGCTTCCCAGAACAGAGCACAGGCACCCATGACTTCATCCTGTCTCCCCACTTCCTGAAGGGGGAGAAGGTTTTGCTTTTCTGGCCTCCACTCCTTGCCTTCATTCTTTGGGTACCCCTAATTCCTGTCTACCCTGGGCTCCAGCTGTCAACCCCGGGGCTGTGTCCTTCACGGAGAACTCGCAGCGGTTTCTGATGGCCCAAGTTCCCTGAAAGCAGGTCTAAATAATTCTCACGCTGCCCCGTTCTGAGCACTAACTTTGTGCCTCCTCGTGCTGAATGTTTTATATACGTTATCTTGTCTAATGGCCACAGCAGTCCTGTGAGATAGGTGCAGTTTTAGTGCTCATGTGACAGACGAGGAATCTGATAAGCCCTCTGCTCAGACCAGGATCACACAGCTAGTCAGCAGTGGGTCCTGGGATCCCATTCCAGGTCCGGGAGTCCTGTTTCTGGTCCTAACCATCAAGCTCCTCCATCTCACCTGCCATGGTGCCTCTATCTCCCAACACCTCGCTGGCCCACTAGCTGACTCTCAAATACGTTTGCCGGCTGACAGAATGAATGAGGACTACCTAGAGTCAAAAGCCAGAGTCTCTCATTTACTATGTGGACTTGGGAAAATTGCCTATAACCCCTTTGAGCTTCAGTTTCCCCATCTGCAAACAGGATGAAAGTACCTATCTCAATAAGGTCGTTACTCGGATTAAATGGATATATGAGCATGATAATAATAAAACCTATGTACGAACTGCTGTGTCAGACGCCATTCTAAACCTTTAAATAAACGAGCTCATGCACTGCTCACGGTTCCTCTATGAAGTAGGCACTCTCATCAGCCCCATTTTACAGGTGCTAAAAAGAGCACAGAGAGATTAAATATCCTGCTCAAGGACCTACAGACACGGCGGGGCTCAAATGCAGACAGCAGGCTCCAGAGCTCACGCTCTTAAACACCACACACCGATCACTTTGAAGACACATAACGAACCGCCCTTAAATGCTAACCATCATTAACATCGATGAATATGATAAAAATGATGATCTTAATATGGGGGGGGAGTCTAGGCACGGATCCAAGGGGCCTCTCCCTCGGGGCCACCCTGCCCAGAGACACAACTCACCGCCTGCAGAGTTGACCTTCACCAGCTCCTGCCCCTTGGTCCAGCCATCCTCCTGGGCCAACGCTGCCATCACCTCTCTCACTGAGGCCGTCACAGGCAGCTTCAGGGTCAGCACTGAGTGGTCCGGCCGGTAAATGTCATAGGGGACTGGAAGGGGGAAGGAAGACGGGGCTGAGCTGGAGGAAGGGGCTCCTTGGTGCCCCTACCCAGAAGTCAGCGGGCAGCAACGGTAGCAGTGGGGGCGGGGGATCCCCAGGAAGCAGGACAGGTGACAAGGGGAAGCCTGGGGGGATTCGCCGCACGGAGTAGGTAGGGAGGCCCTGAGCTGTGGCGGGACACACGGGGGGCAGACTCTGTCTGGCAGCTGGGAACAGAGACCCCGAGGAGTCCAGCGTGCCCTCCTCGGCCAGGCAAACTAAGGTCAAGGGTGACGACGGCAGGGTGCAGGCTATGCCCTGGCCGGCTGGGACCACCAACCTTTGTCCCCAACTCGAATGGCACAGTTGCTGCTGGGGAGGGGCTGGTCCTGGCCGGGGAGCCAAACAGGCATGTTCCTGGCCTAAGAGGGAGAGAAAGTAAGGCCCGGAGGACACAGAGGAGAGCACGCAGAGCCAGGGAGAGGACTCTGTCACGGGAGCATGGGGCCCACGCATGGGGTCTGCTGGCGGCCAGAATCCGAGCCCCAGCGGGCGTCGGGCGCCACGGCTGTGTGAGAAGAGCCAGAGCAGGGCTACAAACAAGCCAGTGCCCAGTACATGCGTGTTGCCCCTTTGCCAACTAGATCCAGGGCTGTTCTAATACGAGCACACCTCAGCTGTTGGCCCTGGTTTTCTCTTCCTCTTCCTCCTTTGGCTCACATTTGCTAGTTTGCTATTTGCTACACGCCAGGCTGAGCACAGGCTTATTCTAAGTGTCTAACTATTCACAACAGCCCTTTGACGAAAATATCATCATTCTTATTCCCATTTTATAGAGGAGATAAATGAGGCTCAGAGAGGTTAATAACCTGCATGAGGCCACACAGCTGTACGTGGCACAGCTGGAATCCTAACCTGCTCCTCCCTCCCTCCCTCCCTCCCTTCTTACCCACCAATGCTCTACTCCCCCGTGTCACCTGCCCTGTCCAGTCCCACAGCCGCTCCTCACTGGGCCCCAACACTGGGCCGATGGGGCAGCCCTGATGGGCAAACGCCTCCGGGACGCAGTTCCTCTGCCCACCCGACTGTTCTTCCAATGCCTGTACTGACTCTTCCTCCTCGAGTTCTGCAGGCGGCAGATCCTCCAGGTTCAGACCCCGCCCCCCGCCCCTGGCCCGGCTTCCCCACAGCTTGTCATCTTGTTCTGGGGGTTCCTCTGCGCCCTTCCTCCCAGCCCAGGCCAACCTCCTGTTCCACCTGCCCAGTGGCCTCCCTCCTCATGTGTTACAATGGCCCTACTATTCTCTACCCTCGGCCCTCGGTCGCCTCCCGCCCTCCCCCTCCAATCTGCGTGACCTGAGCCAGACTAAGCTTCCTAATATAGCTTCAAGGCCATCATTGTCTGCTGGATAAAGCACAGGCTCCTTAGATGACTTACTCAAAACACACATCTGACCTTGTCAATCCGTGGCTCCAACACCTCCAGTTGCTCACATGGTTTGGAGAACAAGCACCAAACCCCTTACCGAGGCTCACGGGGCCCTGCATGTTGTGGCCCCTGCATGCCTCCCCGGTCTCCTCGCTCCTTCTCACACTCCCTTCTGCAGGGTCCCTAACGGGTGGACTCCCTTCCCCTTGAACCTGACTGCAGTCCTCTACTGCCTTGACCCTCACACCCCGCAGCTCTTGGCTCCTGGGGTCGCTCTCCCTGATCCTGACCCCGAGTCAGCCCTTCCCTTTTCAGAGACTCCCTCCTCTCCTGTCCTGCATCGTGACACTGCTCAGCAGCTCTGTCCCTCACTTGACTATGACCCCACGAGGCCAGGGGTGGCTCTCCCCTACTACCGCATTGTCAGCACCTAGCACAGTGCCCAGCACACGAGGGCGATTCCACACTAGTTCCTGAGCATCAGGCACGAGCTGGCCAGTGTGGGAGCCCTGGGGAAAGAGAGGTCCAGGCCCTTCCCTCATTCTAGTGGGACGTGACCGACACTAACAGACAATAAGCAAGTAGGCAAAGAAACAAAACGACTCCACCTGGTCATAATGCTTTGAAGGGAATCATGGAAGACACCTTGGAGGAAGCAGAGAGGGGGCCTGCGGGGAGTGGGGAATGCTCTCGATAGGGAGATGGGAGGGGGGCCTCTCTGAGAACCAACATTTTGGCTGAGATCAGAAAGATAGGAAGGATGTAGGTGGGCAAAGAACCAGAGAAAGAAAGTTCCAGACCCTGAGGGGAGAACAAGCGTTGCCCGTAGAAGAGGAGGAGCTGTGAGAGTCTCTGGCAGGAAGAGCAGGAGTGGGGACAGGCAGCTGGGCACAGAGAGCCCGGTTGTTCTTCCCAGGGCAGCATTCCCCACAACCAGCCCCATCCAACTTTTCCAGTCTTTTTTTCCTACCATGCCTCAAGAAATCTCGGCTCCTGCCCCCTGTTCTCGTTCCCCTTTGCCCCCTGTGGGCCCCCGCCGGGAACGGTATGGGCCATCTCTGGCTCCCAGAGTGCTGGGCACCCGGAACCCTGGGCTTCAGAGGCTGCCTTCAGGCAACCACCCCTCACCTCCCAGGGAACTGCTAACAGGCTCTGTGAACATGGATTCCCTCCCAAATGCAACAGAAGCCCCTTGGGGTGAGGGAGGGGTGGAGAGGTGACCTTGGACCTCTGTGTCTCCCATCAGGCCAGCTCCCAGTGCCACACATGGCTCGTGCTCTGTGAACACCTGTCCCTGCCCCGGGGGTGTGTCTGTGCATGGGGATCCCTTCCCAGGCAGAGCCCCTGGGGTGGGGGCTGGAGGGGCCGTGTGGTCCCCGAGGGAGGCGGGCAGAGAGAAGAAGCCGGGGCCAGACAGAGGTGAGAGGAGCCAGTTCATATGCAGACACCTTCATCTGAGGAGATGCATTCCCACAGCCGTTTTCCATCCTGGGGAGCAAATGAGAAGGGAGGTGAGATGAGACCAGGGGCCCCCGTGGGCAGGGCAGGGCAGGGGCAGGGGCAGGGAGGGCTGGCTCCGGATCCCGCCCACCCTCCTCAGAGGCTCAGAGTTTTGCACACGTGGTAAGCACCAGCTAGAGAGGGGCAAAGCGGGGGCTTGCAACCCAGAGCCTGCACTCTGGGATTTCCCCAGGCCAGCAGGGGAAGGAGAGTTCAAGGAAGTACCCCAGGTGTCAGACTGGGCAGGGGCCACTGCAGGTGAGCTCTCCCTGAACCTCACCTGCCCCCATGGGAATGTCTGGGAGGGCCAAGATAAGCTCTAGGGAATTCACCGGGCGCGGCCAGCAGGAACCAGCCCTGAGGATGCTTGGTAATAAATATGTGCAGAGTGGAGGAAGTGAGGACAGCAGGTGCACTCGGGATATGAGAATGACACGGGAGTGGCTGCGTGATGCAGGAGAATGCACGAACATGACGTGAGGTGGACAGCAAGGGGACTGGTAAGAACAGCTAATTGAACGAGCAGGTCTAGACAAATGAGCAACCCCAGCCGACGCTCGTGGAGCACACAGGGCGTGCAAGGCACCGCTCGGTGCTCTTAAGGCGCGCTAACATTTTGTCCTCCTGAGATAGGATCTCTCCTGGTTTTCCAGACTGGAGCCCAAAGTCCTGAGAGGGAGGAACGTGCCCAGGGCGGCACAGCTACAGGCGGTGCAGCTTGGATTTCAAGCCACATGTTTGGCCCCAGGGGTGCTGTTCTCAGTCCCTGATGCACTGCCTGGCATGCATATGGAAAGTTGACTGGGAGCCAGGCGTTACCTGTGGTGTTTCCGCCTCTCCGGCCACTGCTCCCGTAGCAGGATGCAAAGCCGGGCGTCTCTGCTCACCAGGTCTGAGAGTTTCTGGGAGGAGCCAAGATTCATCAACACAGAGGTGGCTGCGTCTACGCTGGCAGCCCAGTCCAGCCCTGCCTCACTCCCAGGTACCTGGAGAAAGCTGGTGGCCACGGGGTCAGCGTAGAGCATGGGACCATACAGGGCCACCCACTGGCTGACCAGCCGCAGGACCTGCTGCCTTTTGTTGCAGACGTAGGTGCTGTGCTCCTGCTCACTGCCTCCTGAGGGCTCCGCGTGGAAGGTGGGCACCAGTCAAGGGAACCACAACATCCAACCAGACCACCCACCACACGGCGGGAAAGGAGGGGCAAGGATGCCCAGGGCCCACTGACAAGCTGGCCTTGGCATGAGGCTGGTACTTCAGAGGGTTCGGCACAGCCATGCTGTGAGGGATGCCTTCCCCCTGCTCCATACGACATCCTAGTCACCCCGGGGCTGGAAGGATATTGGTGCAGGAGGGCAGCACAAAGCTGGGCGCTGGGCATGAAGACACTGTGGGTCAGGAGGAAGTCGCTGAGAAATGTCTCTGTAGGGTAGGGACAAGGGGACAGGAGGAGGCTTCAGAGATTAAGTCTACTGAGCACTGACATAGGCATAGCTGGAGTAGACCTTCTCCCGGTCCCATAATGGGCGGTGTGCCAGCAACGTCCAGCCCCTGTGACAGCTTTCCCCACCCAAGCCAAGGGCACAGGAACGAGTACTTCTTGCCGACTGACCACATGGACCAGCCCAGCAGCCAGTGAGGTCAGACTCAGGGTGCCTGGCCCTCTCCCAGACTACACTGCCCACCCGCTGAGTCACACAGCAGGCAGGGTGTCTCTTGCCCCTACCTGTTGGGTCATGAGCACTGGAATCAGGCCGCATGGCCTCCAAGAGCAGTTCTAGGATCTTCTCTGGGGTGCCAGACATCACTGTATACCTAGCAGAAACAGCCAGTCCATAGCACACGTGCTACCACTCCCACTCCCATATCTGGGACAGACATCAATAATCAATCACATCATCTCACTCTTCCCTATTTGCCAGTTCTGTCCCACCTTGGGGTTGGAGGGAAAGCTGGCTCTGGGGGGGGCACATCTTATCCCCGGGTGCCCCTCTTCCCCCCATCCCCAGGAGGCCAGCAGGCGGGGGTCGGACACTGAGGAAGGGAGGAAAGCCTGGGAAACGGAAGGAGAGAAGGTGGGCAAGAGAGAAGGGGTGCAGAAGGAGCATGGCGGGTGTGTTACCGGTTCCTGCCTGGGGTTGGGGGGCGAGAAGGGCCAGCGCCCTGGGAGGCTCTCTCCAGCACCAACACCACTTTGCCATGCTCTTCTAGCCTCATGGTCTTTGCTTCCACATCCTGGACAACAAGCCATACCCAGTGCTCAGCACACATCATGGCTCCTTTCCCCATTTTAGAGCATCTCCCTCCACCTCCATGCCAGACCCACAAGGCTCCCACAAGGGCATTCAGCCCTCCTCCTACCCCATTCCATGCCCATGGCCTTGGATCTGCCCTACCAGTCCTGTCTATCATGCAGCCTGAGCCCCTCTCTACCCATCCCTCACTGGCCTCCCTCTGTGGCTCCCCCTTTCCATTACACTGCCTCCCCTCACACCCTAGTCCCCTACCTCTCTGTGACCCCCTACCCCCACGGTCTCCCGCACTGAGCTGGAGTTCTTGGGTCTCGCTAAACTTTTTCAATGTGCTATGGCCCTCCTCACTTGGCCATACTCCAGCCATCACCTCCAAGTTCCCCCATCTCCTACCTCTCCCTGCTCCTTACAGGCCCTCTCTGTTCACGCCCCTTACCTTACCCCCTACCACTTCTCCAGAGACATGTCCCTGCCATGTCCCCTGCCCTCCCCACCCCCGGTAATGGCACCTTGATGATACGGTTGAAGTCCTGCTTATCCACACGGAGAAAATGACAGTTATCTTCTCGCAGGATGATGGTGGCTGCCCGGGGTGCGTCATTCACCAGAGCCAGCTGTCCAAAGTCATCTCCCTCATGCAGTGTGGTCACCAGCCCCTGCAACCAGGTCTCAGTCACAGCCCAGCCAGGCCCCCCAACACTCAGAACAGATGCATGGTGGGAGAACCCCAAGGCAGGAGGAAAGCTGGAGATTGGCAACCTTGGGTCCATTGAAGGTACTTCCTGGGAGGACTTGGACCAGGGAAGCCGGTACAACCCAGGGGCTGGGGAGACAGGAAGAACTCACTTTGCCATGGGTCACCACGTTGACAGATCCCTTCCAGATAATGTACCACGAGGTGCCCTTGTCTCCCTGGCTGAACACTGAGAGAAGCACAGATCAGACACTCCTGTGGGCATCCCCCACTTCTCCGTGGCCTCTGCCACGTCCAGGTCCCTGCTGCCCAGCTTCCTATCCCCTGTCTGACTTACACACGGTCCCTGCTCTGCTGTGGGGTTCAAAGAGCAGAACTGCTGCTAATTCCCGCTTCACCTGTGAGGTGGGGAGAGGAGGGTCAGTGGGGTGAGCCCAGGGTACGAGGCGGCGGGGGGGAGGCAGTGGTTAGGTCCAAAGACACAAGTGCTCGGGGGCAGAGATGTGGCTGGGTCGGATGCCAGGGATTCAGCAGGATACAGGGCAAGGGGAGGAAATGAGCTAAGAGAGGCAGAAGGATTTCTGGACGAGGATGCTGGGAACAAGAAATTAGATGGACATTTCCCAGCCATTGGCACAAGGCGAGGGACGTGTCTTCTGGCCCAGCAGTTGGGGCCTCAGGGGCTCACAGGGAGAGGGGGTCCTGGGGAGAGTGTGAGGGCGGGCAGACTGACCGAGTTGGAGAGGTGGGCCACGGCCTTGATATGCAGCAGCTCCTCAAAGATGAGGTCCAGCTCCTCGTCTGTGCGCTGACCTGGGCTGCGGGCACGGAAGGGCCAGGAGGCACACGGTGTACCGTGGGTCTAAGGGCACGGGAGCCGCTACACCCACCATGCTCTGGGCCTGAGGCCAGCTGGATTGTTACCCGTAACAGGCCAGCCACCACTGAGTGCACACGGCGTGCCAGACAAGGGCTAGGCGCTTCAAGTGCATTATTTCTGCCCTCATGACAACCCCTGATGTGGGCATCGTTATCCTCCTTTGACAGAAGAGGAAGCTGGCACGGAGAGGCACAGAGAGGCCCAAGGCCACCCAGCTAGTAGCCAGCGGAACTGGAATTTGAACCCAAACCTGCCTGCAGACTCCAAAGCTCCCCCGTCTCAGCCACTGCGGCACCTGAGCGGACAGGTCTTTGGAGGTGCTGTGCCCCCCACCCACAGTTACAGAGGAAGAAACGGGTTCAGAGGTGGGGAAGGAAGACTCCAGATGACCCAGCGAGAAGTAAGGGAAACTCTCAGCGATGAAACTGAGAAACTACAGAGTCTGAGAGCCACGTGAAGCCCAGGATTGTGGGGTGCAGGGCACCCGACTCACGGCTTTCGAAGCGCCACAGTGAGCAGGGCATCAGGCCCCCGCTGGGAGAGCAGGGCCATAGCCTCCACCAGTTCCTCCTCCAGCTCATGGACTCCCACGGGCTCTGGCTCTGGCCCGGGGAAACGGTAGAATTGGGTATCTCGGTCCTGGAAGGTCCAGTCGTGTTTCACTGCAGGGCAGAGGCCCAGGTGTGAGGAGAGGAAATTGAGGCCGCGTGGGTACAAAGCCCCCATTGCAATTGCAGGCACCCCCGGATGCCTGCTCCCCAGGACCGGCCGGCCCCACGGGGGCCCCACCCTGGGCTCGGGCTCACCATGGCAAAGGGCACCTTCATCCAGGAGCACCTGGCAGATTCCAACGGCTTGGTTTCGGGAATGAACTCCAAGGCTCAGTGCCAAGATCCCATCCACCAGCTCCCGGCCAGAGCAGCACTGCCTACAAGAGGTGAGGGGACAAAGAGGAGGGAGAATTAAGCGGCAGGAGGGTGGAGGGCAGAAGGAAGACTTTCCGTCAGAAAGGTGCCTTCCCTCTGTGGTGACAGCACGGAGACTGCTTGGGATTTTCTCTCTCCCTCTCTCTCTGTCCCTCCCCTGCTTATGCGTGCTCGCTCTCTCTCTCTCTCTCCCTCCCTCTCTCTCTCTCAAAATAAATACATCAACCTTAAAAAAATTTTAAAAAGAAACAAGTGCCTTCCTAGGCTAGAAGCAGGACTCAGCCCCAATGTCCAAAGTAGAGCAAAAGGGAGAGAAAATGGGGGTGGGCAAGGAGGCGGCTCAGGCCTCCACTCACCGATAGAGCCTAAGGTGGTACTTCCGGTCTCGGATAAGGGTCGGGCAAGTGGCCAGGAGGTGTCGATGCAGCTGCTTCCCGGCCCGGAGCACCCGCTCCGTGGAGGCCTAGGACGGGGGCAGCACAGCAGGTTCAAGCCCTGACCCCTGGCGGTGCTGTCCCCTCCCGGCTCCACCCCTCCCGGCTGGTACCTGCTCCAGGCTCACGCTGAAATCCAGGGACTCCTCACTGTCCGTGAGTGGCGTCTAAGGGCAGGGGTGGGAGGAGGGGGAGGGTCTGCATGTTAGTGCCAGGACTTCAAATCCAGCTCTTAGACCTCGGCCCTCCCCCGTCTCTCGCAGTCCCTGCCCAGTCCCCAGCTCCAAACACTCAGTCAACAAATACACTAGTTCTCCCCGACCACCCCTGTATGCCAGGCACCCGCCTCCTTCCACCCTATCACCAGAACTTTGCCTTCCTTCTAGACTCACGCACTGCACCCCCGCAGATGAGCTCCCCATTCTGCTTACTCAGGGCCCAGGTGTGCCCAGGCTCCCAGGTAAACCACACCTGTGCAGGGGAGAGAGCTGAAGAGCATGAGGATGGGAGGTAAGGAAGGCCCATGATAGGCCAGGAAGTGAGTGGCTTGGAAGGGAGGCCTAGAACACATGCTCCTGGGCCAGAGTCACAAGGCCTGATCCTGAGCCAGGCTTTGTCCCCAACCACAAGACCCTGAGACGCCTGGATTCAAATCCCTGATCCTCCATTTCCTAGCAGCGTGATCCCGAACATATGGCTAACTTCTCCCTGCCTCAGTTTCCTTGTCCATAAACTCTATAAAACACTCGTAATACCAATACAGAGGCTTTGGGAAGGGTTATGTGAATGATTCGTACTGAATGTTTAAAGCACTGCCTGGCAAAGAGTTGTATGTACATGTTAGCTATTATTACTCATCTGTGAAGCAGAGGGCGGGCTGCTTGCTGGAAAGCCCCTCATGAGCCTTTTTTTTTTTTTTTTTAATTTTTTTTTTTAACGTTTATTTATTTTTGAGACAGAGAGAGACAGAGCATGAACGGGGGAGGGGCAGAGAGAGAGGGAGACACAGAATCGGAAGCAGGCTCCAGGCTCTGAGCCATCAGCCCAGAGCCCGACGCGGGGCTTGAACTCACGGACCGTGAGATCGTGACCTGAGCTGAAGTCGGATGCTTAACCGACTGAGCCACCCAGGCGCCCCTCATGATCCTTCTTTTGCTGCCACCTGAAAACTGGAATTTATGGACCTCTCTGGACAGGATGCCCTACCCTCTATGAGCCCTCCCAAAGGGGCAGCACTTTATAGTTTACAAAGTGTGTCTCCCTCCACGATGTCCTGATTCTCTACAGAATAGGACCAGATATAAAGTAGGCACAACAGGAATTGTCCGTCCTCTTTGACTTAAGAAACAGAAGTCTTGGGGTGAAGAGCCCGTGTAACTCAGTCACACGTACTTGGGACGGCCAGACAGCCGTGCATAAATTCCAGAAGTGCTCACATTCTTGGTCTCACCCCACCCACCGCACCTGCCTGGTTCCTTCCCTTCCCCCTTCTCGCCAGCTCTCTCTCCTGCTTTCCCATCTACACTCAGCCCCTGAAAAGGACCTGGCTAGGAAGCTGGGGTACAACCAGACTTGGGGCCAGAACCCCCTCTGCTCATCCTGGCATCTTCCCACTGTGTGCCAGGCAGAGGCCTGAGGTCTGGCATGCATAGGCGCCTGGCCCGGGGCTGGGCGGAAGTCGCTAGGTGTCCCAAGGGTATCCCTGCCCGGGTCATGGGGCCCAGCCTGGTGCCAGACACAGAGCCCTGGAGACTTAGCAACAGGAAATGAGGAGGAGGAGGAGGAGGAGGAGCCAGGGAAGGAGGAAGGGCAGGAATGCTACCCAGCCAGCCCCCTGTGTTGGAACAAACAGTGCTGAACACTAATGACTTGTTGTTGTTCATGTCAAAAGGCCCAGGTGGCCCCGGTCCCTGCCCCAACTCTCTGGTGCCCACGACCCAGGCTCCAGCATATGCTCCCTTCCTGGTATTATTCTGACCCTGGAGGGCACATCAGGAGGGGAGGTGCCAGCTCACAACCCAGATCCCAGATCTCCAGGCCTTGTTTAAACCGTTTCCTGCCCTGCCCCAGGGAATAAGCAGGAGGGTCAGAAGAAGGAGGCTCTGACCCATCAGAGGTGAGGAAGTTTCCTGAAGGCATCCCTCCCAATTTGCCAAGGAAAGCAGGAGCCCAGAAAAGATGAAGTAACTTACCCTGAGTCACACAACTACTCAGAAATTCAAGATCCTACTGAATAACCAACAGTGGCCCCGAAAGTAGGTGTTTGTCTGCTGTTTCACAGCTAGACAGAAGGAGGCTCCAAGGTTACATAACCTGTCCTGAGAGTGGGTAAACAGGGCCACCAGGATTCACACTGTGCCTGTCTGATTCCAAAGCACAGGTCACCATCTGACAGGCACCTCCACTGCCTCATGTTTGTCCCACTTCATGCTATGGAAGGGTAAATTCTGCCCTCAGGAATGTTCCACGGGCAAGTAAGTCTGGAAGACACGGCGTTAAACAAAGTTCTGTGGGTTTGTCATAGTCCCTCTGGGACTACGTCCATATGCACTGGGAGCCTCCTAGGCTAGGGGTGGGGGTACTATTCAGGATACGGTCAAGGGCATGGGCTCGCCATCCATGTGTCTCGGCCAAATCTCAGTTCCTAGTTGTGTGACCCAGCTAGTTGTGTGACCCTGGCTGCTCATTGACCTCTCTGCCTCAGTCTCCTCATCTGTAAAATGGGGTTCGTGATAATAGTAGCTATGTCACAGGTAATTATGAGGATCAAATGAGTTAATAACATAAAGCACGCAAAGCGATGCTTGGCTTGCGGTAACCGCTTAGTAAATGTTAAGCAACTCGATTAAACTTCGTTATTTTATGATGGGTGCCTATTACCTGGACACAATGCAAAGAAGTGTTGTACCTTGGCTGACCCTCTCTCTGATGTGATAACCCCGAGCGTCAGCTTGGGGTTCTCAGTTGGAAAGAAGTGGCTGGGGGGAAGGCTCTTGACCACTGCCTCCTCTCCCGCCTGGACAGGAAGGACGCAGGGTAGGAGAGGAGGGGGTAGCTAGCTTCCCTGCACCAGCACCATAGCCTACCCCCCCTCCTTCCCTCCCTGTCACTCAGTGTCAGAGCCACGCTGAAGGGGCAGGCACAGAGCCAGAGAGCCTCGTGGGGACCTGTCAGACCAGTTCCCTTAGGCCATGGCTAGGGTCTCAGGCCAGGGCTGTGTGTGCTGGGACGGGGAGAGGACGCAAGGGGAAGGGTGATGCTTTGGGGTGTCAGTGTTTTCATTTACAGCAAAAGAAAGTGCACCATGAGCTCAGCCTCCATGGCCAGGTCACCTGGGACAGAAGCCTAACTTTGTCTCTTAGCCGATGTACAACCCTGGACCTGTCACTTAGCCACTCTGTGCCTCTGTTCTCTCATCTATAAAAGGAGACAATGACACTGGTATCTATAGCTCACACGGCTATTGTCGGCTCGCTTGACATGAAAAAGGTAAAGCTCTTATAATGCTGCCTGGGACACAAGTATTATACAACTATTAGCTACTACCGTTGTTTGAACACGCTTGCGTGAAAGCATGTTTTCTGAGTTAGAGAATCTGGCCACCTCTCCCCAAACAATCGCTCAAAGGGAAGCATCCCAGGCTTCTCTGAGATTACGGGACCCCCCCAGAGGTCATCCTGATCTTGCCCCTGCCTCCAGATAAACTGATCCCTCTCTGGCTCCTGGGCATTGGACAAGATCTCCTCTCCTTCTCATGCTTCCCAAAGGAGATGTTCTTCCATCCCATCCCAGTGTCACTTTTGCCATCGATGGTAAGTCTGTCCTCTGTCTAACCTCACCCTCCTGTAACCTGCTTTCATTTCTCTTGTCCTGATCTAGTAGCAACAGAAAGTACTCTCTTCAGACCTCAGGAGGTTGATGGGTTTCCTCCTGGTTTTCTAAGAGGCAGGCATGGCCGGAATAACTCCCAGCACTGTTCGCCTAGGCTCCACCCCTTTACAACATCCACCCCCTACCCTACATGTGCACACTCCCTGACAAGCCCTTCTTCCCTCATGTGAGCCCCTCCTAGGCCAGACGAATCATCTCACAGGTGAGAGGAGCGACTTGACCGGTCCCCAGAACCTCTTAAATGCAGCCGCAGCGGGCTGAAGCCACCCCACTCACCCATTCCCCAGAGACGGTCAGCAGGGCGGGGTGTGGCCCAGGCCCCTAGCCTTAAAAATCTAAGTACCCTTTAATCACCAATTCCCACCTACCCCCCCCCACCCCACACACACCTGGCTAGAGAGGGGCTGTGTTTCTGTGACTTTCACCCTATTTACACTCCAGCAACCCTCACATCGCCCTTCTGGCTTCCCCGTGCACCCAGCTCTTCGATTCTGGGGGTTGAGGGAGTGAGGAGACAGCCTGGCGGCCTCTTCCACCCCTTCCCAGACTCTGGGTCCCAAGGGATCCTCCAGTGACCTCATTGTCCTGGCACCTGACCTTTCCCCCACTCACCACCTTGCCTCTACAAGCTGGGAAGGGGACAGGAAATGCACAAGTAATTATAGACTGAGAGGGAAGGAGGGAGGGAGGGTTCCAGCCCACGGGCTCCAAGCAATAGCTACTACCAGTGACCTGGCGGGGTGGGGGAGACAGCTTAGCCCAGAAGGGGCCAGCTCCCCTGCTCCCTCCAGAGCCCCATCTCGAGCAGGACCCAGGCCCAAGAGGGCCCTGACCAGGAAGACCCAGGGAGGGAGTGCGGGAGGGGTTGGGGGGGAGAGCTAGGGACACCTAGATTATCCTCCCAGTTCCGACGACGGTGAGGAAGAGCGCATCACCTCCGCAGACCTTGTTTTTTCTCACTCAGCCTCCTATTTGGATAAATATAAAGGCCATTGGGCAAGAGGTGGGAGGAAAGACGCAGAAGGTGGTAGTCACTCCACTCAAAGGGACTTGACGACAAGAGACATAAGTGACAAGCTCTCCCAATTCTGTCGTCTGCTCTGGTTTTCCCTCGACCCCTTTGCCCAAGTTCCCTCCTGGTACCAGCGCCCCCTCCCCCAACCTCCTGCCAATGCTGTCCCCGTGGGCAACAGAACAGACACACAACTGAATCTCACTGAATCTCAGGTGAAGGGACTCGGTGAAGTCTGGGTGGTTGGAGAGAGCTTCTCCGCTGATTGGGATCCTGCGACCATTATCCTGTCCCCCACCCCGCCCCCACTGCTCTTCCCCTCCTGCCCTCTCCTTCATTCTCGCAGCTCCAGGATGTTCTTCACTGGCAAAGGGAGACTCCAGCTCCAGTCTCCAAACTTCTCAGAGTCCCCCCCCCCCGAGCCCCCCAAAGCCAGATGCCAAGCACTGTTCACATGACCACCTCACCCCAAGATCAAGCAGAATTGACGCAGTTCTGTTGCTCACTGAGGGAGAATGTTGCCACGGTGATGTACCAAGAGCAATAAACAAGTTTACCTCACCTCCCACCTTGACCTGGCCCCCAGCGTCTCACACATGCCTCCCCTCACCACCTGGAGAACACACAACCACCCACCTCAGGGCACACAGAGGTGACACAAATGACAAATCCCTCTCCCCTTCCCCCAGGCCACAACGGGAAGACGCGAGTACCACATGCACATGGACTTACACAGTGCAGCTATGTGAGCCACCCACGCGCACAGCGGCCAAGCTGCTTGACCCACTGTCCGGCCCAGCAGGAGCCCCCACACCCCCAGAAGCATGCTCTTTCTCCCAGTCCAGGCCCTCCTGCAGTCCTTGGTGCCTGGCCCTGGCCCGACAGACAATGGGCACTTACCCAGCGGAGCCCCTGGATGCAGCTGGGGCGCTGGTGCTCAAGCAGCAGCTGGTAAGAACAGCTCCGGGGCCGGTGCATCCTCTTCAGCACCATGTTGAGCAGGGTCCCCTCCGGCACCACGTCCGGGAGGCCTCCCACCTGCGATGCTCCGAGAGCTGGGCTGTCCTCCACAGCCAGGCCCACCTGCCAGCGGCTCTCACCTGGCCAGCCCACCTGTGACGCAGGGAGGAAGGCAGAGAGCCATGGGGCTGGGGCTGGGACTGGGACTGGGGCAGCTGGACCAGGGCACAACTGCCCCAGGCAGAACCACTTCCTCTGAGTCCTCTGGACTGGTCAGGCGGAGGTGCTGCAACCCTGCCAGGAGCCGGGGGAGGGACAGGAAGACCTTCACTGGGGCCTGCCGGTCTGGCGCACTTAGGGGTCTCCAGCTGGCGGACCGGAGATCGGGCCTTTCTTCCCGGTCTTCTTTGGACTTCTGCCCCACCCCACTGCCCATGTCCCTGGAGGGATCTCCACCACCTCCCAGTATGAGGCTACCGACTCACTGGATCCCCCAGAAATGCAGCTGCAGCTCAACCCTTCTTCGCCCCTTCTCCTTCACCCCTGACCAGCCCTCTCTTTCCCACCCAAACACCCCACCCACCATGTCAGCTTCCTCTCCTGCTCCTCCCCACCCTGACCCCACTTTACCCACCTTCATGGTCCTTCTCAAGCTTGCACAGCCCTGCAGGCTCTAGCAAAAGGTTGGGTAGGGGGAGACCCTCATCGAGACCCCTACTCCTCCTGGAGGGGTGTGGGCTGTAAGCCCCAGGCGAAGCGGAACAGGGCTAATTCCTAGCTGGACTGGCTGCCAGGGCGACCGGCTGGGTGTAGAGGCTCCTTTTGGGTGGGTTGAGGGCAGGGGGCGTAGGGGGGAGTCCCCCCCCCAGCGGCAAGGAGCCCCAAGCCTCCACCTCCGTCCCAGACGAATGAGCCAGCTGGCACCGGGCGCCGAAGCGAGGCTGCAGCTGGCACTGGTCCGGGCGGGAGCTGTCACACCCCCTACGCTGCCCGCCCCCTTCCCCTCCCCGGGACAGGCTGGGAGGGCAGGGAGGAGGCGCCCGGCCTTACTGTGGGGGAGGGCACAGGGAAGGGGGCGGGCTGGGCCGGGGGTGGAGTCTGGACTCCGGGGTTGTAGGGCGGGCACCAGTCGGAGGCCTGAGAAACCCCAGGGGGGCAGGAGCGGCCCAGGGTTGTGTGTCGCGGCGGCCGCGGCCGGAGTGTCGGGGTAGGGGTGCCGAGTGGCCGCGCAGGCCGCCACGTGGCCGGGAGGAGAAATGCAAACACGGAAACCAGGGGAAGGGGGAGGGGGGTGAGTCATTGCGGCCCCACCCGGGAGGGAAATCCGGGCTGGGGCCGCTTCCCGGCCGGGGGCGTCCTGCCTCCTGTTTCGGTTCAGGGTCTCGAACAGTCCGGGGGAGGGATTGGGCTGCTTTCCCGTGGGGAATCCCCCTCCCCACCCTACCCCCGCCCGACACACACACACACACACACACACACACACACCCCACACGGACGCGGGTGGGGAAACTGAGGCCAGAGGAAAGGACTGCTCTCCAGGATGGGTGGGGCCGGAGTTGTGGCTGAGCTTCCGAAGAGAGAGGGTTTTAGAGAACCACGCCCCCACCTCGTGCTCCCGGACTGCTGCCTGCGGGGGGGCGGGGCGGGGGATTGGGGGGTTGGGGGGAGGGGGTCAGGAAGCAGAGCCTCGGGATTCCAAGGGCCGCAGCAGCTCTGTACCAAGGCCCGTCGCCTTCTGGGCTTCACTTTCCACCCCCGCGCAGATGGCCCAGAGCCGCCCTCTTCTCCCCACTCCAGCTTCTGAGAGGCGGAGAGACAGTGGCTCCTGGACTGCGACTCCCTCAGCACCCAGTAATTGGTGAGGACGTTGATGAGGGGTTTGAAAGGAGTTACATGCCCCGCTCCCAGCTTTCTAGGACTCACTTTTTTTGTCCCAGCTTTCTAGGACTCACTTTTTTTTGGTCCCAGTCCTTGTCCCTTTCTCTTTGCTGCTGAGCCTGCCTGAATTGGGGAAGACACTTGTCTAACAAACCATCCTGCCTGCTTTGGGACGCTGAGCCCCTACCTCCCACCGATGATTATTTTCTTGGAGACGAATTTTAATTGTGATTAAAAGCTCAGTTTTAATGTGTATTTAAAAATCCTCCCTTCCCCCAAATTCAGATTCAGTTCTGTTGGCACGAAATGGAAAATCTGTACTTTGAGCAAATGCCCCAAGGTTATCTGCTAGGTTCACATCTTTTTAAGTCTATTTATTTATTCGGGGGGCGGGGTGTCGGGCAGAGAAAGAGAGAGAATCTCAAGCAGGTTCTTCGCGGTCAGTGTAGAGCCCCATGCAAGGGCGCAACCTCACCAACCCTGAGAGCATGACTTGAGCTGAAATCAAAAGTCAGTTCCTTGGGGCGCCTGGATGGTTCAGTTGGTTAAGTGTCTGACTCTTGATTTGGACTCAGGTCTTGTCTCAATGGTTGGTAAAATGGAGCCCCCCAGCAGGGCTCCGCACTGACAGTATGGAGCACGCTTGGGATTGGGATTCTCTCTCACCCTCTGCCCCTCCCCCCAACTCTACATAAATAAGCATTAAAAAAAAAAAAAAAGAATGTGATGCTTAACTGAGCCACCCAGGTACCCCTGCTGGGTTCACCTTTTGAGAAATGGTGGTGGAGTTTTAAATGCCCCTTTCAGGAAGGAGGGAAGCCCCAGGCCCAAACCCACCCACCCCGGTTCTGGGAATTTGGAAGAGGGGAGAACAGCTTAGTTGTTGCGAGGAAAGGCTAACAGGCTGGGGCACAGGGGTGCATGCAGAAGAGGACTGAGGGGGGCTTGGGGGGCAGTTAAAGTTAGGGTGCTGGGGCTAGTGACTTGATCTAGAAGGTCTGACAGAGGAGTTTCAAGGGACCGGCAGTGGGGTCAGAAAGGGATCCCCCATTTCTTCTTTATACTTGCCCTTGCTTGGGCAGGTGGAAAAGGAACTTGGAAATGGAGCGGGACATCTGCGTACCTGTAGGCCGCAATAGACGGTAAGTGCCTGGCACTGTTCCAGGGGCTTCATGTATTTAATCTCTGCCAGTACCCTAGAAAGTAGCGCTAGCGTTATTCCCACTTTATATGCGCGGGGCAGCTGAGGCTCAGGTATTAAGTGACTTGCCAAGGTCACACAGCTAGCAAATGATGAACTGGGGCTTGAACCCAGGTTGCCAGGCTCCACTAACCCGCCCGCCTCGTGCTGTATTGCACTGTGCATACATTGTATTCATTCTCCTAAAAGAGGGAGCTATGGACAGGGAAATGGAGCATGTGTGTAGAAGTGGGGGGGGAGGGGTGCAAGTCTCCAAAAAAAGTCATTCAAATGAGTGAAAATGAAGTGTCTCAAACCTACCCCCCCCATCCATGTTCTCTCTCAACACTACTCTCTCTTTACCTTTCTCTTTTTTACATCTCTTCCCCATTTCCCCCTCTCCTGGGAGACTGAGAACATGGCTGGGGTGATTGCCTGTTCACTGGTGGCCAGGGCGGGCACAGGAACCGGACCTTCCATTTGTCTCATTCTTATTACTGGCAGGCAAAGCCCCCTGCCTTCCACCAAGGCAGGTGATGGGGCCGGATTTTTCCTTCTCAGGATTCCCTGGTGAGGGCTGGCTAGTAAAATGACCACTCAGCAGATATTTAAATAAGGCTGAGGCCTGCAGGGGACAGGGGACTAGGGGAATGTGTCTGAGTAAGACATCCCAAGACAGATAGTGAACATCTTGGGCACAGTCATGCCAGGCCCTGGTACAACCTTCACCCTCCCCTGACGTCATGAGACACCTCCTCCACGCCTGGAAGAGTGTTAGGACAGACAAATAATAACAATTGCTAACATGCATCCGTCCTTCTTCCTAATACTTTATATACACATACTTTCTTAAGCATGACAACAATCCTGTGAGATAGGTATGATTGTTATCCCATTTGACGGATGAGGAAGCTGGTCTATCCAGACAATGAGCTCTCTGCCAGGACAGAACCTCTCCTAACCCTGCCCTGTTCCCTTCAGAGGAGTGCAGAGGCTCCCAGACAATAATCAGGGAGAGTAAATGGGTAAGGAGAGCTTCCGGGCCCCTGGCTTTGACTTGGCTGCATTCCTCCCACCCAGGCCTCTTTGCTGAGCTGTCCTCTTGAACCCACAGCTTCCCAGATCTTCCCTCGTGCCTCTAGGTAGGCATGTCCGAACTCCCCCCTCCTGCCCTGCGTCTCCCAGCTGCCTTCTCCAGGAGCCCCACAACCGCCTGAGCCAGGAACTGGATTCCTCTGTCTCTCCTTCTCCCACATCAAATCAGGCAGCAGGTCTGGTTGATTTGACCAACGCATAATCTGTTACATTCATCCCTTATGCCCCAGCCCTGCCACCACTGCAGTGGGACGGTGGTGGCCTCTCCCGGCAACTTACCATGTGCCGGGTGCTACGTCACTTTGCAGACTTTACCTTTTAAGCCTCAGAACACTCTCTGCTCACAAGGGAAGACACTGCGAGGCACAGAGAGGAGAAGTAACCTGCCCACAGCCCCACGATGGAGTCTGGTAGAGCCAGACCCGGGCAGCGGGATTGCGGAGCTCACGCTCCACACCGTCTTGTACCGCCTCCCATCGCTACTCTCAGCCTCTCGCCTTCCTCACTCTTTCCCGTGCGAGGCCGCAGGAATCCTCGGTTCACTCCACGGCGACATTTACCGTGAGTGCCAGAGATACAGCTCAAAACTGGAAATCTGCAACTGGGCGGACCGGGGGCTGCAGGACCACAGAGCCAAGCGGAATTTTCTTTATCTCCTTCACACACCGATCTGGTCAGGCCTCCCTGCCCAGCACCATGCCTGACGTAAGGATCAGTGGTGGGGGGGCACCCCGGTGGCTCAGTAGGTGAAACATCTGCTTCTTGATTTTGGCTCAGGTGGTGATCTCACGGTTCACGGGATCGAGTCCCGCATCGGCTCGGGCTCTGTGCTGACAGTGCGGAGTCTGCTTGCGATTCTTTCTCTCTGCCCCTTCCCTGCTCACGGCCTCTCTCTCTCTCTCAAAATAAACAAATAAACTTAAAAAAAGAAAGATTAGGGGTGGTAATGAAATGAATAGGAACTGTGGGAGACCAGCAGGTGCCCACCAACAGCCTGCACCCCAGGCCAGGGGAGGGAGAGGAGCTACTTTTCCAGCTCCAGGTGGTCCAGCTTCCAGGGCAATTTGTTCCATCTCCCTCCTGCTTCGCTGTCACTGACTCTTTTCTGCTGTCCTGGACTGCAAACTTTGCTGGCAGGCTCACCTATGTCATTTGAGGTCAGTTGGTGGGATGGACAGTGGGAAGATAGAGGAAGATTTAACTAACAGGCCTCGGGTGGGACCGCAGACAAGGGGAGACCAGACGATGGAAGAGCTGGGCCGGGGTATCCGGGCCTGCTTCCACTTCCCTCAGCATCCCTGGGATTCTACCTTGGCTGTGGTTGATCCACAAGCGGGAGGAATGAGAGCCCAGTACCCTCATGGGAGCTCTACCTCTTGGAATCTGGAAGATTAAAGTCCTTCAATACTTGCCCAGGCACCTTCCCCTGAGGGCGGTTCCAGTTCAGCTCCCCCATCCTATCCTGCCCATTCCTGGGGGTGGGGGACAGAGGCAGGGAGGCGGAATGCAAATGGGCACGGAGCCAAACCTTCCCAGGACTAGCAGGTCACAGCCAGCCGATCATGGGCCACTTTGACAGGGGTGGAGCGGGAGGAAAAGAGCATTGGGCTCCTGCCTTCTCCAGGTGGGGGAGGTAGGCAAACTGGAGGGAAGGCTGGATAGGGCTGGGGATCCGTGGGGAGCTGACGGAGACAAGAACAGGGACCCCCACACTTTCCTGGCTGGTGCTCAAACCAGTCAAGTGTGACAGGGGCAAGGGAACAATCACAGAAAACAGGCCCGTGATGGTGACTGTGGTGGCCGGAGGGTAAGGAGAGGCTGGGAGAGCAGGAGGGAAGGCAGGGACAGGTCTAGAGCTGTGTGGGAGGGAACAGGCCTGCCCAGCAGGCAAATGTGCTGTTCTGTGAATGTGCATAAATTAGTAGCCGCTTTCTCCCTGCCAGCTTCTGCTTCTCAAAGGTTGTGTGTGTGTGTGTGTGTGTGTGTGTGTGCGCGTGTGTGTGCGCGCGCCTGTGTTCCGAATACCCAGAAGACACTGCATCTGACCTTGAGTGATCAGTGTTCAGAAGCGGCAGCTCCATTCCAGCTGTAGCCACTGTCCCTCAGGCTCAGAGTGCCTCTCCTTCTCCTTCACTCCTGCAGCTCTGTCCCAACTTCCAGCCCACATCTGCCTTTGCCCACATCTGCCTTTCCCTGAGGCTGACGACCTGCACTGCCCCCTCCCCCTTGCCCCTTCCCAACACTGGAGCCCTGCACAGCTCCAGTCTTCCACCCCATCCTAGGCCCGTGGCCTTCGTTCAGGACTCAGAGGCTGTACCCACTTGGCCCTCGTGTTTTTAATGTTCTAGCAGGAGCAGGTGCAGGAGCCCAAAGGAGGGCTCCTAGGAGGGCCCTGGTCCCTGCTTGTGAAATGCCCAGTTCTCTCTGGATCTAGAGCACTGGCCAAGGATGGGCAGGGATGTGGGGAATCAGGCACGCAGGCCATGGAGAGAAGCCCCTTCCTGGCATCAGAGCAGACCCCAATCCTGTCCCCAAATCCCAGTCAGGAGTGGCTGGTGCCTGAGAAGAAGCTGAAAAGTCCAAAAACTATCTGACGTCAGAAGCACTGCCCGTTTCTTTCCTCCAGAGAGGACACAGTAACAGCCCAGAGGAGGTTACAAAGATGGGGTCCAGAGAGGGAAACAAGAGAGAGGAGATCTGCAGGTGTGACTGAGAGAGAGAGAGAGAGACAGGTTGCTCCCTCTACCCCTGGTGTCCGTCTTGGCCTGCAGGACAGGGAGGCAGCACCAGCTGCTCAGACCTCCCACCCCAGGCCTGGGCCTCAGGAAGTCCTTCCTGCCCTTGGCCTTGGCACCGCCCCCTCCTCGAGAGGCTTTACCTCCAGAGAAATGGAGAGTCAGCGTACTCGACTTAAACACGATGCAGGGGCAGGCACAGAGCCCCCCTCAGCATTTCTCTTCTCATTCCACAGAGGCCTCTTGAGGCCTGAATCCTGATTTAATCCTCCCTGATGCCTTCGGTTCTCCCCCGGGCCCCTGCTCCTCAGGCCTTAGCTGAAGGCAGGTGCCTTCCGGGGCCCTGGGAACCAGCTGCCCCCACGGCCGGCAGGGCCACACATTGGATGCTCCCTACAGCCCAAATTCAATCACTTCCCAGTTATTATTAGTGACCCCTCCTTCAAGAGAATGTGAGCTCCCAAAGGGCAGGAACTGGCTCTACCTTGTTCAGGCCAGCACACCCTTTGTAGTCAGGGCCTTGAACACAGAAGGTCCTCAGAAGAGGTTTCTTGAGTTCAGCACGTAAATGAATCCCCCACTCCCCCCAACCCCCGTCTCCCGCGTGGGTCCTTTTTACCTCCCTTGTGGCTCCCCCCACATCTGTCTTCTTCCTGGTACCTTTCCATCCAGCTCTTGACCAATCTCCATTCCTGGCCCTGCCCTGCCACAGGCCATCTCTAGTCTATCCCCTCCCTCTTCCAGGAAGCACCCTTAAATGTGGCCCTCTTGAGGCCACTATTCTTGGGCTCCGTGCCCTGGACCAAGTGCAGGTGACAGCCTTATTTCTAGTCCCTTTACTTCAGCCAGTGCCCTTGCAGCTGGACTGGAGTGGGACCCACATGTATTGATTAAGCTTCTGTGGTGACTTTCTCAGTCAATCAACCCAATCACCAAACTCCAATCAAAAGGACAAGCTGCATACAACTCTGTGCCAGGCTTTGTCCTGTGGGGAAAGGTCCGCACGCTCCTCTCCTGCCCTCAGCCCTACTGTTCCCTCACTCCCCACAGCTCTGGGAGTAAGTCTATATGGAGGTGAAGTTCAGGCAAGCCCTCCCTCCCTCACCCCTCCCTCCCTCCTCACACAATAGCAACCCCACAGGGAAAGGGAAAGAGAGTTGGAGCAGGTACCTGTGACCGGGGACTCAGATCCAAAGATGAAGGTCATCAGAGCACGCTAGGAGAAACTAGCAGGCCTGGGCCCCAGGATGCCCTCCCAAGCAGTACTGCGGGTGCAAACACACTCCCCCTCTCCCCACCCCTCTGCCTCTGGCTTAGCCTCTGATGCTAATTTAGCACTTGAGCTCAGACACCTGCTGCTTGTGCTGAGCATCTTCTCACTCAGCATCCTGCCCACTGTGTGGACTTCTAGGCTGTCCGTGGGCAGGCAGAGGAAGTGGGGTCTCCGCAAAAAGTCAGACTCTGATTAGTTTCATTCTCACTCTAAGAAGCAAAGACACCCACTTCCAGGGGCAGAAGTCAGCCCCAGCCCCAGGGAGGAGTACAAGCGGTGAGATTTGCAAGGTGACCCCTGGTGAGCCCACAACTCAGAATGTCTTCCTGCAGTCTGGACAGCTGGGATGCTCATGATGGGGCCAGACAGTGAGCCCCATTCGGTAGGTCACCTGCTCCTCCTCTCTAGAACAGTCTTTTCCACTCTGGTCAATGAGCCTGGCCTCAGGAGAAAGACAAAGCTACAGGAGGTGGGAATGGAGTGTGGTGGGGATCTTATTCAGGGTTCTCAGCCTTGAACTCCACAAAAGCTGGGGGTGGGCAAGGGGGCCATGCGATGTCTGGGGAGAATCTTGTGGAACTCACTACCTAAATTCAAGCACAGGAGATTTTTAGCTCAACCTTGTAACTCTGGGTCTCAGGACACAAGGTTGGAGGAGACTGCCCCCTAGAGCTAGGATCGAAGAATTCTTGGGATCAAGAGTCAGATGCTCTACCAACTGAGCCAGCCCAGGGGCCATTAGGATCGAAGAATTCTTTTTTTTAAATTTTTTTTTCAACGTTTATTTATTTTTGGGACAGAGAGAGACAGAGCATGAACGGGGGAGGGGCAGAGAGAGAGGGAGACACAGAATCGGAAACAGGCTCCAGGCTCGGAGCCATCAGCCCAGAGCCCGACGTGGGGCTCGAACCCACGGACCGCGAGATCGTGACCTGGCTGAAGTCGGACGCTTAACCGACTGCGCCACCCAGGCACCCCAGGATCGAAGAATTCTTAATGGACAGCCGGCCGTTCTTATATTCATTGCACAAATCTTTATCGAGTTCTTCCCCATGCACCCGGCGTTAGACTAGGCACTGGGAATACGGAAGTAATGAAGGCAGGCAATAGCGTGCCGATCACTGTTTGCCCTACACTAAGGGATTTCCTGAGATGTGGAACTTTTAGTGGTAAAACCAGGACAGTCCTGGGCCAGAGGACTGGCCCAAACCAAGAGGAGGTGGTCCCTAACAAATAAAGCCCCCGCCCTCCTGGAGGTTATATTCCGGTGGCTCCAGAAGTGGGGGTCAAAGGGAAAACACACACAATTTCACATAGTGATAGATGCCATGAAAGACATAAAATCAGGTGGCGGATTGTACTTGAGACAGGGGGGACTGCATTGTCTCTTTGCGGAAGTAGAGTCTGAGATGACGAACGATGGTGAGACATCAATCTTATGGGCACTCGGAGAAGAGATATCCAAAAACCCCACGGCAGGAACAAGCTTGGCACATTCGAGAAACCGAAAGAAGGCCTGTGTGCCAGGACTGGAATGAGCAGTCGGATTAGTGGGGGCTGGCAAGGCCCTGACCTGTTTACCCCAAGAGAGATGGGAAGCCGACAGAAGGATTAAGCAGGGGAGTACCACGTTCCAGTTGTTAGTTTTAAAAGATCATACCAGCTGCTGGCTGGAGAATGGACTGGAGGGAAAGGACGGGCACAGGAAGACCGGTTAGGAGGCCGTTACAGGTGAGCAGGTGGTGATGATGGCAGCTGGACTAGGGTGGTGACAGGGAGAAGGAGAAGAAGGACAGGGCAGACCCGACTGTCCTTGCTAATGAATTGGATGTGGGGGTGAAGGAAAGAGAGGACTCAGAAATGATGCCGGGGTTTGGGGCTGGAGCCATAGTAAACAGGGACATGCCCCAGAGGGCAGGAGAGGTCCCTCTGTCCGGGAGAGGGAGGAGGGAGCCCTGACAAGTCCAATAAACTCGGTCAACTGGAATACAGCTCGGTGGTGTTATCCTTGACGTGGGACAGTGTGGGGGAGATATATGTCTGGAATGTGTCTGCTTTGGGGGAGTGAGGAAGAAATGTCTTAGGAGGCAAGATGCCTGCAGGTGGGATTTAGAGTCTGTCTTAGTATTGGTGGGACCCAATTTAAAAGCGACTCCTGAGAGACTGATAGTCCAGACAGGTTATGCAAATGGGATATGTTTACATGACCTGAAATGAGATGAGTGTACTAGCTTAGCAAGGTGAGCTGTAACAACCTGCAAATCTCCGTGGTTTAGCACAACAAAGGTGTAGTTTTCACTCCCATTACAGTTGCACGAGGACAGAATGAGTGGTTTTGTTTCATTCATTCATTCATTCATTCAGGGATCCCAGGCTCTTGCCATCATGTGGTGCTGCCATCTTCAACATGCAGCCCCTCAAACCATCAAAGAACGGAAATAGGGAACTGAGGGTCCATGGAAGATTTTCACGGGTCCAGCCTGGAAACGGCACACATTGCTTCCACTTTGATTCCGTTGTTCAGAACTCAATCCCATGGCATCAATTTAACGGCAAGGACACTGGGAAGTGTTCCAAGTTCAAATTTTATGGGTAATGTGCTAGAAGAAGAGCCCTTAATGGTGAGCATTAGTGAGCAGGGAGAGTGGCTATCTGTCTTGTTGGGGGAGCGGGCAGTGCCGTCTGTCTCGGGTTGGGATGGGCGTGTGCTCTCTGAAAGTACCTTGGAGAAGAAGCTGACGTAGGAAGACGTGTAGGTGCGGGGCACGCTCGCGTACTTTGCAGAACAGAACAGAATCCTTCCATTCGTTCCCATTCTCATGGCCTTTCTCCAGGTGAGATCTTAATGATGCCACCCCTGACCACTGAAATAGCCTCATGAATGCTTTCTCTGCTACGATTTTCTTCTCCCGTCAAATCTAACCTGGATATCACAGTCTAAATAACCTTCCTAAGGCCTGGCTTGTGTCATGCTACGTCTGTTCAATGATGACAATAACAACAATTTTTTTTTAATGTTTTATTTATTTTTGAGACACGGAGAGACAGAGCATGAACAGGGGAGGGTCAGAGAGAGGGAGACACAGAATCTGAAACAGACTCCAGGCTCTGAGCTGTCAGCACAGAGCCTGACGCAGGGCTCGAACTCATGGACCGAGAGATCACGACCCAAGCCGAAGTCGGCCGCTTAACCGACGGAGCCACCCAGGCGCCCCAATAACAACAATTTTAAGAGCGGTGACGATAACTCGTTGAGCTACCATGTCGAGTACTTTAACTGCGGTGTCTCAACATATCTCAGTTGTTATAACAAGCCTATGAAGTATCATCATCATTCCCATTATACAGACAGAGGTCCTGAGAAGTCCCTGTGCCGTCTAACACGGTAGGCCCTAGCCATGCGTGGCTATTTAAATTAAAATGGAAAACAATGAAAAATCCAGCTCCTCAGTCACGCTAGCCGCGTATCGAATACTCAGTAGCCGCGTATGTGTAGTAGCAAATATTTTGGAGAGTGTAGACATAGAGCCTGTTCTTGGCAAAAAGTTCAGTTGAGTTATGGGAACCTGCCTAGGGTCACGCAGTGAGTGGTGACCCCATCTGAGTGTAAGATCTTCCGACGGTACCACATCGCCTCTACAATCAAGAAGTTTCAGCCTGCTCTTAACCATTTTGTACAACCTGGGCCAGCTACGGTTAGATCATTATTTCTCCTTCATTTCTTGTACAGTCTCATACTGCAGCATGACACGTTTGCTCACTGCTCTGCAATACTCCCACCGCGTCTACTCATAACATTTGTGGTCTCCTCCTTTCTGTCTGCCCCGCTAATTAATTCCTATACGACCTTTAAGGTTCAAATAGCTTCAATAGCCGTGGCATCAGTTCCTTCTTTTTAATTTAATTTAATTTATTTATTTTGAGAGAGAGAGCACGCACAGGAGGGGGCAGAGAGAGGGAGAATCCCAAGCAGCGTGGGGCCCTCCATGGGGCTCCAACCCATGAACCGCGAAATCATGAGCTCAGTCGAAATCAGGAGTCGGATGCTTAAACGACTGAGCCACCCAGGTGCCCCAAGTCAGTTACTTCTTTTTCATTCTCACTGCCTCTCACCTTTCAGACTCCCCTCATCTCTTGTCCTGGCAGCCATACCGCTACTGTTAATCATACTTGCTGACATTTCATTGAGCATATACTAAGTGACAGGCACTCTTCTAAGCACCGGCCCCTCATCACAAAACTCAAAGTAGGTATCACGGCTGTCCCCACTTTACAGATGAGGTCATTAAGGCACAGGACAGGTGAAGGACTTGTCCAGATGAGCTCTCTACTCCTAGTCTTTTCACAAGCATTTCATCCTCATGCTAGTTTCTGGGAACATTTCTAGAACACAGAATTCTTACCTCCCTCCCCCGAGGAGGAGGACAGCCTCCCGAGCAGAGCGCAAAGGCCCTTTATGTTCAGAACCTTTCTGACTTCAAAACCCACCACTCCATCCACTGACCGCAAACTATTTCTAGTTTCCTGAATCTGAATCTGCCATGTTATTTCTCCCCTCTGGGCTGCAGACATGCTGTTCCCTCTGCCTGGAGTGTTATCCCGGTAAGCCAGCTCTGAAGCCACCTATGGCAGCGCACCCTGGACCACGGGGCTTGCTCCCTCCTCTGACTCCATCACTGGCTCCCCAAGAAGGGTTGGGTGCTGAGCTTACCACATGAGAATTACTTCTCATTAAAAAATATGCCTTCCAATGGGGCGCCTGCGTGGCTCAGTCAGTTGAGCATCTGACTTCAGCTCAGGTCACGATCTCGTGGTCCACGGGTTCGAGCCCCGCATCGGGCTCTGGGCTGACGGCTCAGAACCTGGAGCCTGCTTCCGATTCTGTGTCTCCCTCTCTCTCTGCCCCTCCCCCGTTCATGCTCTGTCTCTCTCTGTCTCAAAAATAAATAAACGTTAAAAAAATTAAAATAAAAATATGCCTTCCAAGCCATGGATGGACGGTCTTTTTTTTTTTTTTTTTTAAGAAGCTCCCCAGACTATTCTGAAGTGAGGCAAATGTGGTTTACATGGTTTATATCACTTCTTGGGCAATTAATCATGCCCTGCCTGGACTCCTTGTGATGATCACCTTTATCATTATTTATTTATTTATTTATTTATTAACTTTTTTATTTATTTTTGAGACAGAGAGAGACAGAGCATGAATGGGGGAGGGGCAGAGAGAGAGGGAGACACAGAATCGGAAGCAGGCTCCAGGCTCCGAGCCATCAGTCCAGAGCCCGACGCGGGACTCGAACCCACGGACCTCGAGATCGTGACCTGAGCTGGAGTCGGACGCTTAACCGACTGAGCCACCCAGGCGCCCCTCATTATTTATATTTTAAGTCGTTGCTGTTGTTTGTTTTGGAGAGAGAGAGAGGTTGAACGTTTGCGCGGGGAGGGAAGGGCAGAGGGAGAGAGAGAAGGAGAATCCCAAGCAGGCTCCACGCTTAGCGAGGAACCCCACGTGGGGTTCCATGTGACGACCTGATCATGACCTGAGCCGAAATCAAGAGTCCGACGCTTAACCGGCTGAGCCACCCAGGCGCCCCGCACATTTACCGTTACTTATTGCTTCCCTCATCCACCGCATTCATCTATATTCAACAATGTTCACTAAGGGGCTACTATGTGCCAGGCACTCTTGGAGGTGTTCATGGGAGGGGAAGTGAGAAGGTCCCTGGCTCACGGAGTTTACCTTCTGGAAGGGTGTGGTGGGCAGAATAATTGCCTCCCTGACATGTCCATGTCCCAGTCTCCAGAATCAGTGAATATGTTACTTCACATGGCAAAAGAGATTTTGCTGGTGTGATTAAATTAAAGGATCCTGAGATGGAAAAACCAGCTTGGATTACCCTGGGTTCTGTTTGATGTTCCCTCCCAGCTCCCAGTAGGAAGTTGGGGTCACAGTGGTAGTTCAATATACTCCTGCTATAGATTCTGAGAGTGGGGATGACGTTTGGTAGGGATTTGGGGTGGGGGAGGGGGGGGATGAGGCTCGTGGAGATGAAAGGAAGGGGAAGCTGTCAGGGTGAGCGAGGTGTTTGAGGTTACAAGGTGATGATCACAGCGCTGGCGTTCTCATACTTCACGGTGAAGTATCCCCCGAGGTGCGCGTAAAAAAGTCCGGGGGAGGGAATCTGGTGGATCGGGGCAGGGTGGAAGGAATCCTATCCACTGTGCACGTTCCTATTTCCCAATTTTTATATCTTAATTTTTAAGGAGAAACTGACAGGGAATTTTAAGCGAGACTTTTATACTGAGATAAACATGTTAAAGCAGTCACCGCCGCCGGCTTGTCTACACGTGTTTCCGGGCCCCGCCCAGGCCCAAATATCGAGTCCGCGGACGAGCCCCGGCACCCGCCTCGTTACCAGGCACCCCCCAAACCAGCCGGGAGGCCCAACGGCCTCGCTTGGCGGAGCTTCGGCCCCGCGCGGTGAGGTTCCGGGCGCGGGCGGCCTCCGGCCGGGGAGGGCGCTGTGCCGGCGGCGCGGGGGGCGGGCCGGGGGCGGAGCGCGGGGCGGCCGGCGGCTCCCGGCTCCCGGCTCCCGGCTCCCGGCTCGCGCGGCTCGCCGCCCCGGCCCCGGCCCTGCACCTGTGACTGTCGCGGCGCTCGCCCTCCCCGCCCGGCGCCCGCGGCCCCCATGGCCCCGTCCCGCCTGCAGCTCGGCCTCCGCGCCGCCTACTCCGGCCTCAGCTCCGCGGCCGGCTTCTCCATCTTCCTCGTCTGGACCGTGGTGTACAGACAGCCGGGGACCGCGGCCATGGGGGGGCTCGCAGGTACCCCGGGGCGCGCGGCGGTGGCGGCGGCGGCGGGGGGGGAGGGGGGCTCCGGGTCCCGGCTGCGGGCGCGCGGCTGCGGGAGGCGCTGTCAGCTGCTCCCGGAGGCTCCCCGCGGGCCGCGCTGCCCCGGGGACCGGGGCGGGGGCGGGGAGCTGTTTACCCAAAACCGTCCGTGGGCAGCGCAGGCCCCGCGCGGGCCCGGGCGCCGGCGGGAGCCGATGCCCGCCCGAGCCCGCCTCGGCCCGCCTCCGCCGTTTGCACGAACCTGCCGCGCCGCCGGCGGGGCTGCCGGGTGACAGCGTCCTCCCCGCGCGCGGGCTTCCCCCGCCACCCTCCAGGAGGCCCCCCAGCCACACACACACGCCTGTGCCGGGGGATCTCCGCTCCCCAAGCGCCCCTTGCCAGGCGGCCGGGTGAGGCAGAGGAGGAGTAAGTGGATAGGAGGGCTGGGGGTTCCTGGGGAAGCCCCTCTCCTCCAGCCAGTGCGGACCCCACCCCCAAATAGAGCCCTCAGCGGAGACCGGGGTGGGGGTGGGGGGTGGGACCGCGCTAGGGATCTGATGGAAACTGGACATTTTCTTCCCAGCACGTCGGCGTGTCTTTGCCGCCCCTTGGCTGTGGCTCCTCTGGCAAGGTCTGCTGAACCCCGCGCTGGCTGCCTTTTCTGTGCTTTAAAGAGGAGAGGGGAGGCGAGCGCTAGAGTGAGAACGTCAGGGTGCTGGTGGACACAGGGTCCTCACCAATGCGCTGTCTTCGCTGTGCACCTTTGGGCACGCAACTAACCTCTCTGTGTCGTACAATTGGCGTGAAGACAAAACATGTTATTTCTACTTGCCAGCATTGCTTTCTAATACTTTCTGTGTGTCAGGCACTGTGTGGAGCAACCTGTTTCTATCATCTTATTTAATCTTTACATTAATCCTATGTAGGCATTATCATTGTGCCCATTTTACAGATAAGGCTTAAACTGAAGCTTAAATAAATAGCTGGCCCAGGGTTACACAGCTACATGAAATAATATGTGTGGGAAAAGAACTTTGGGAAAGAATGCATATAAGGATATTACTTTTACATGTGGTGACCTGATTCCGTTCTTAAAATCCTCTGCCCCAAAGAGTCCTAAATGTACTAACTGAAAGTAACTGTATTTACTCATTGCCACCAAGCTTACTGAGTGCCATCCCTGGTAGACAAGGAAGGGGAGGTGGGATTTCTGCCTTGAAAGAGGAGCATACATAACCACAGCCTAAGCAATGCCAAACGGAGCCCTTTGGGGGGCACCAAGGCAGGGCACAGGGTACCCTGGCTGGGATGCTCTCATGCCTACCTAGATGCGCCCCCCCCCACCTGTGGGTTTCTGTCCTCCCTGGAGGCAGCCAGCCCATCATTGCTCAGTTATCTACAGACCCCTGGCTCCCCCTCTGCGCCCCCTGTCCCCCAGCTACTTTGTTCCCGAAGGTTCTCTTCTTGAAGTTTTGTGTTGTTCCTGTTGGCCCTGCTGCTTTCTTTCCCGTTGGGAAGGGGTGTCTTCAGGCCAGGCCCTGTGGCTGCACTGAGACCTGAGATGAAGGGGCTGCTTGGGGCTGAGGAGGAAGGGGGTCAGAGCTAGTGTGTTAGAGTCTGGCCCAGGGGGGCTGAGCCCCGCCTAGCCATGTGACCTTGGGTGCATTGATGCTTCCTGGGCTTCCTGGGCCTCCCCTCTGTGGGAGGAGGTATCACTGAAAGAGGTGATCTTGGAGGCCCCCCTCCAGGTCGGAAATGCTAGCGTAGGGCTCTCTTTCTCTCTCTCTCTGCAGTGTTCATTTCGCAGCTGCCTCTTGGAAGGCTGTGGAAAAGGTCCTGTGGCTTGGGCTCCAGGGAGTGTGGGGTTTCCCTCTGACCCAAATTCTGCCCTCTTTCCCTCTGGGAAGGCTTCCCTTGGCCTCTGAGGCAGGCCGGCTGTGGTGTGGCCTGCCGGGAGAGGTGCTAGGCCAGCCAGCAGCTGGAGCAGGGTGCCGGCGCCTCCCCGACAGTCTGGCCTTCCGAACGAGCAGGAGGTGGCAACAGAAGAGCCTGGCTGCCTGGTGGTGGTGCAGCGGGTGGGGGGAGGGGTCGCCAGGTCATGGCCCCCCTCCCCTGCCCTCTCCACCCTGAGTGGGTTCTGAGAGAGTCTGCAGCCAGTCAGCCTCCTTCCTCTTTTGGGGGTGAAGCATCAGCAGATTTACTGACTTGTGAGCACCCCACTTCTGACTTGGCATTTTCCAGCGCAGAAACTGCTGAGTCACCAGAGGGCAGCCCCAGCACGCTCCTTCTCCCCTGCATGGGTGGAGACCCACCCTCGTCCACCTTGATGGGTGTCTGGGAAGAAGCGGCTTGGAGGAAAGGCATTTGTGGAGGAAATGGTTTTGCTGTGGGAATCCTGGGGAAACACAGACTCTTGTCCCAGGTCTGGTAGACCGAGGAAAGATAAAAAGAACGGAAAAGTTGCTCAAGGAATCTAAATGGCCCACATGAGCTGAGAGGGAGAGGAGCACTGGGGCCCGGGGCCTCGCTTTCCCCTAGGGCAGGGGTGGAAGGCAGGGGTGCGAGAACAGAGCGGAGCCTTGGCCTGCGCTCTCAGTTGCCTGAATTTCTCTGTGGGCTCCCTTGGCCTCCTCCTGGCTCCTCACCAACCCAGCCACTGGTGATACTCTCACTGACCACCTCTGCTCCTTCCTTGCCCTTATCCTGTTAGCCGTGAGCCCCAAGTGGAGCAGGGGCTCCACTCATTGAAGCAGGTGGGGTGAGGAGTGAGGGGTGAGGTCTGGCGTGGGCATGCAGGCGGGGGCAACTGTCCATTCTGCCCTGAGTTAGACAGACCAGGCTTCCTGGAATCCAGAGCGTCCTGGGGAAGAGAGCAGACCTGGGGGACAATTGCTTCCTGCCTGAGGTGTGGGAGGGGACCAGTGGAGGCTCCTGACCACCTTGGGAGAGGCCCCTGTTCCAAGGGCAGTGGTGGGAGCCTGCTTCCAGAAGTGGCTTGTGTTTATCTGGAGGCAAGGCCTGTGTGCAGGGGAAGTGAGAAGTGGGTATTGTGCCTGCTTATTAACAAAGAACGAGTACGTGGAACACCCAAAATGACCATCTTCCTTTTCCTAGCACTTTCTGGTACATGGGGGAGGGGGAGTTCTGGGGGCCCTGCTGCAGCACGGCCAGTGGACTAAGAGATGGCATTTCCACAGTCCCCTATTTCAGCATTTCCTAACCCAGAAATTGCTGAGTCACAGAGGAATAACTCTGACCTCCTTATTTTTCTCCTGAGCCGGCTCCAGAATCCTTGAGTGCTAACAGATCTTAGAGCTTCTCTACTCAGGCCCCTCCATGGAGGACTGAGGAAGAGGGTAAGCAGAGCGGCCCCACGCAGAAGCCCATTAGACTGTTCCTTGGATGCGCTCAGTGACCATATGCCGCCTTCCTAGGGCCCTTTAGAACCCAGTGGCATCCCCAGATGAACTTAGGATGCCTGTGAGAGGTCTGGGAGATGCTTCTGGGAAGGGTGGCCAGATGCCCTGCTCCAGATCGTATAAGATGTAAGCTGAAGCCATGAGCCACCTCTGGCCTGCTCCAGCTTGCTGTCTTGGCGGGGATGGATAGACACTTGTTCCCGCTCGCCCTGATCTCAGGGCTGGAGGCGCCCACAGTCCAGGCCCCAGACCCCTGCAGAAGGTTGGGGTGGGGAGGAGCGGAGCTGGGAGAGTACAGGTCAGACAGGGTGGGAGGGGAGGCTGGGGGGCGGGGCTGGCAGGGCTGAGCCCTCTCTAGGCTGGAAGCCTGGGGTCGCCGAGTTTCCACGCTGGCAGGACCTCTGGGTTCACCCATTTCTAGATGTGGAAACACAAGGCTCTGAGAGGTCGTGAGCAGCACAGCGGTGCCAGGCCCCAGGCTTCCTGGCTTCCAGTCTCGTGGTTTGCTGTCCCTTGCCAGGCTGCCTGAATTGTGATAGCTTCTGAGCTGATAACCAGAGCATAGTTCTGTGATGATGCTCCCCCCTGCCAGCCTCTTCTTCCCTCCTAACTTAAAAATATATATATATGAAAAATCTTGGGCATGTAAAAAAGGATAGATGATTTAATGAACTCCCTTCTACTTAGCACCTGGCCTAAGAAAATACCACCGATTCAGCTGAAGCACTCTCCCACCCCCAATCTCCTGTCAACTTCCCTTCCTTCTCTCCCTTGCCCAAGATAACCACTTTCCCCAACCAGATGCCCACCCTTCCTATGCACATATGCTATTCTGCATGTAGTGTGTGTGACTGTCTTTTTGAAAGGTCTCCTGACTCCTAGGATCCAGCAGCCCGTGTAGCCCACACCCAGGTAGAGAGCTTACAGCTGGCTTTGCCGCGTTCCTCATTCCTTCCTTGCTGGGACCCCGTGGCCCTGCTCCAGACCCTTGCCAATGGCATTGGTATTTGTTCCACTCATGGGGCTGCACCGGCAGGCACGGCCCGGCACAGAGGGCACTCATTGTAGTGGCTGAGTGGCAGCTGGCATCTTAGTTTGCCCCGAGGGCAGGCCCAGGAAAGGCTGGGGTGTCTGGCCTGCCCTCTCAGCAAACTAGAGGGAGTGAGGTCGGGTCTCGCCAAGAGCAAGAAGGCCACTTGGGTGCTGGGTGGCATTGGGGGGTCTCCCTGCCGGGCTTCCTCACTCTGCAAGACCAGTCCAGGGAGTTGCGAAAGGGCCAAGAGGTCAGCCACAGGCCTCGAGGTGTCTGGGTTTTGGCCTCTGAGGGCCAGGTAGAGCAGGAGCATCAGGGTGAGAGGGCCACTTCCCCCCTCAGGGTAGGGAGTCACAGGTCCTCAGAAAACAGGCTGGACTGCATTGATTCCCAAACCTGCTGATGTCAGGACCTCTTCACACCCTTAAAAAGTAGGGAAGCCCTAAAAAAAAAAAAAAAAGGCGGGGGGGGCGCCTGGGTGGCTCAGTCGGTTAAGCGTCCGACTTCAGCCAGGTCACGATCTCGCGGTCCGTGAGTTCGAGCCCCGCGTCAGGCTCTGGGCTGATGGCTCAAAGCCTGGAGCCTATTTCCGATTCTGTGTCTCCCTCTCTCTCTGCCCCTCCCCCGTTCATGTTCTGTCTCTCTCTGTCCCAAAAAAATAAACGTTGAAAAAAAAAATTAAAAAAAAAAAGAAAAGTAGGGAAGCCCTGAGGAAATTTTGTGTACGTGGGTTCTGTCTATCCATACGCACCATACTAGAAATTAAGACCCAGAACATTTTCAAGCACTTTGAAGCAATATTAAAAATAACCTTGCGTTGCCACAAATAACATTTTTGTGTAAGAAATATTCATGGTTTTCAAAACAAAAAAATTAGGGAGAAGAATGGCATGGTTCCCTATTTTTGCACATCACTTCAACATCTGGCTTAACAGAAGGCACCTAGATTCTCTTAATCTGCATTTGCATTCAAGTCCTGGCCAGGGGCCTTGGAGCCTCCAGAACACTCCACTCCGCAGTCATGAGACAGTGAAAGGCCAACATTATCTTAGTAGTATTATGTAAACAGCTCTGGCCTCTGGGACAGAAAGGGCCCTGGGGTCCCCGGGTTCCCCGGGCTGAAGGCCTGTGGGGGGGCGGGGCGGGGAACGGTGGCTCGCTCCCTGGGCTGACGAGTCTGTCCCCCGCAGGTGTGCTGGCGCTGTGGGTGCTGGTGACGCACGTGATGTACATGCAGGATTACTGGAGGACCTGGCTCAAAGGGCTGCGTGGCTTCTTCTTCGTGGGCGTCCTCTTCTCGGCAGTCTCCATCGCCACCCTCTGCACCTTCCTGGTGCTGGCTGTCACCCGACACCAGAGTGAGGGCGGGTCAGGGAGGGAAGGGCATGGGAGGGCCACTGTGAGGGGGGTGGGGGCTTAGGAGCAGACCCGGGATTCTGGTCCTGGTTCCAAAGCTTGTGTCCGAGGGACTCGGGCAGATCACTTAACCTCCCGGTGCCTGGGTTTTCTCAGTGTTAAGGAGGGGAATGAGTACCCACCGCTAGGGGTGGCAGGGTTCAGTGAACTGCGTGCGAAGCGTTGAGCGGGGGTGTGCGCGCTGGAGGTCGGCAGTGACGGGTGTTATTAGCAGAACGGGTCAGTCCTTCCGCCCAGCTCTGGGATGGGAGCGCCCCCTGGTGGCGGCGACCAGCCAGCAGGCAAAGGCCCTTCCTGCCCCTAAGGAGTCTAATGCTCAAGCAGGTTGGAAGCCGCGCAGGGTAAATGCAGGAAGGCCCAGTACAGGACACAGACCTGTGTTTGGCCAGTCCTGACCTTCCCTCATCCCCACTGCCTCCTGCCTGCAAACCCTGAATACTTTAAAACAGGTATCACACTCCATCTCTACTGGAGTTTGTGGGGAGGGGTGGCCCCGGGCTGGCGGCATGGTGGCTGGGGTCCAGGGCAAGGCCCTCTCAAGTCGCGGTTGGGTTCCTGTCCCCTGCAGGCCTCACAGACCCCAACAGCTACTACCTCTCCTGCGTCTGGAGCTTCATCTCCTTCAAGTGGGCCTTCCTGCTCAGCCTTTATGCCCACCGCTACCGGGCTGATTTCGCCGACATCAGCATCCTCAGCGACTTCTGACCCGAGGGGTGAGGTTTCTGGACCCCAAAGGTCCTCAGGACCTGGACTCAGCCTCTGAGACACCAGACAGGCCTGCAACACCCCCCTGGAAACCCTAGATCTGTGGCAGAAGATACACAGCAAGAGGACTGCGGTCTCCCCGGAAGATGTCCTGCTCCCGTTGTGGGGGAGATCCGGGTGCAGCGGAAAGGGGTCCTTCCTGCCAAGTTGCTCCTCCTCAGCCTGGCTGGAGGGCAGCTTTAGACCTTTTCAAATGGATCTATTTTCTTAGCGCTCAGTGAGGAATCTTCACAAGGAGGGCCAGGGCAATGAGTCAAGGGGTAGGGCAGTGAGCCGTGACCTATGCCTGGGGGCACTCTCCCTCAGGCCAGGCTGGGAACCTGGGAGGTCAGGCCAAGTAAGGGATCTCTAGTAGAGGCCTCTCAGGCCCCAGCCCCAATACCCCATCCTGTTGTCCTTGAGAGTCAGGTAGCTTAACTCCTCAATCCCAGGGATGGCAATACTTGACTCTCTTTTCCCAAGGCCTGGGGACTTGGGAGTTTAGTGTCCCTCATCACCCCAGAGCCGGTCTCCCATGAGTGTGCTAGAACCAGTCATCTTCGCCATACCCAAGCCCTCTCTTTTACACATACCGCCCTCCCCAAGCAGGACTCCCTGAACGAGGCCAGACTAAGTGTCTGGGAAAGGTGCCCTGCCCCCAGAAGGGCTTTGGGGAAGGGGGCAGCATGGTGCGGGCTGGAAGGAACCCCTCAGCTCCGTGCCCGGGCACCTCCAGCCCTACATTTCCATCCCTTCTCACATGCATTATCCCTAGCCACGAGACACCCCACCGACCCTGCCCCTGCCCACTGCCCTTCACCTAGAGCTTTTGTCTTTTTTAATCTCCTTTCTGAAGGACAACATCTGCTTTTCTGCCTATACACTGGCACAAGGGCTCACCTAACTCGGGAGGGAAGGAGCTATTGTTACATAGATCTTTTTTATGTTAGGCTGCCATGTTGCACGGTCTACCCTCTCCCCACCTGATGTGTCCTGCCCTTCAGCTCTTTGCCTTATCTGTGTCACTGTCACTTTAGCAGAAATACAGCAGCCATTTGTATCAGATAGCCTCTGGTGGTTCCTTGTGGGGTGGGAATCTTGCGGGGAGTGGGGGAGGTGCCGTGGGAGCAGTAGGCAGGAAGGGCGGTGGTGGAGGGTCTCTAGTTAAACGGTCTCCTTAGCTCAAGTTGTGCCCTGGAGGGTAGAGGGGAGATCTGTGTCTCAGGGGCTGGAGGCCCTCTCCCTCTGGCCCCTCTTAGCATGGGGGAGCCCAGCGGCTTGGCTCTCAGCCCATCCCAGCCGGGGCGAGGATGCCCAGAGGCACGGCTTCGGCGCCACCAGCGGGAGGTAGTGCCTTGTCCCCCCAGAGGCCAGGACAGACAGGAAGGGGGTGAACCTGCTTCCCTTCATATTCTCCCAGGCTGAGGGCTCGGGGCCAGGTCTGAGGTGATGCGGCTGCTACTCCTGCCGCCTGGAGGAACCTGGCTGGCTCAGAACTATATAAAGATGGGCGTCGGCAGCCTGGCACCTTTCCCTCTGGTGACTGGATGAGCTTGTCCCAGCCTGTTGCCTCGTGCATGGTCTCTTCCAAGCTCGGTATATGTTAAGAAGGGATGGTACATCCGAGCAGGAAGGGACCATAAACAGCGTCTATTTCTGGAGCCTTTAACTGATAACCAGAGGCCCCAGGAGGTGACATGACTTACCTGAGCCCCCAGCTGGGACTTGAACCCAGGTAGGTCTGATTCGCCACTCTCTGCGGATGTGTTAGTGAGCTGGGTCTGTGTATCTGTACCCCACACTCTTGGTGGGCCTTGTGTGTACGGACCCAGACCAAAGCCGCTGCCTCTTTATTACCCCACCATGGGCAGGTGGGGGCCGCTAGGGTGCATTCAGCATGGATTTTTCCTGCAAGGGAGCTGTCACAGAAGGGCAAGGAGCTGGAGGGCGTGCCGGCCCGCAGCCCGACCCTGGTCCCTCTGCCACACCAAATGAGACGCACACTGTGCCGTGCAGCCATAATATGCTCGCTGTGCCCCCCTCACCCCCAGGAGGCCCTTCCACAGGCACCTTTAAAGCAAATAAAACATTTATTGTTCAGATTTTTTTTCCATTTTTTTCTTTTCTTTTTTTTTTCTTTTTTACAAAAACATGCATACATACACAGGGGGTGGTGGTCCTCGGGAAGACACACACATACGCGCGCGTGCACACACACGCGCACACACACGCACACACACACACATACTCTCACTCTCTCTAGCACACAAATACTTTCCTTCTTGGCCCCAGGCCTGGACCCCAGAAGCCTTGAAGACTTGGCCAGGGCAGCCTCCCCTCCCCCATGTCTTGCATCCACTCTCCCCACCCCCTTTCCCCTCAGCCGAGCTGGTCCTATGGAGGGCAGGAGTCAGAGCTGGGTGAGGGAGACCCCAGAAACAGAGAAGTCTCATGGAGGAGGGCAGTGACCAAGGGGTCCCTGGTGGTCATGCTGTGCTACTGAGGGGAGATGAAGAGTTTGGCACCATTGGCTCAGGAAGCACAGAACTCCAAGAGCACCTGTCTGCTCCACCAGGGCACTGAGATGGCGGACGTAGGGTGGCCTCTGGCAGGGGCAGGGACCAGATGGGAGGCCCGCCAAGGACTGCTCGCTCTCTTGGAAGGAGCTTTGTCTCCCTGCCCAGTGGCGGGGGGAGGGGGGAGGAAGCTTCCAGAGTCATCTGAAGAAGCAGGCGAGAGGGATTCCCCCTGCACTCAGGTATAGGGGACCCCCTGGCTCCTCCTACCCATCCCCTTCTCCCCCCCTCTGGCCCAGCCCTCAGAGCCTCAGAAGGGCCACCCTGGTTGAGGCCAAGTTCACATTTCTGTGTGGAGCCTGGGGCTGTGTGCAAAGCCCAGGGTCTACAGAGCCAAGAATAGTGGTTATCAGTGAGCCTGACTGAGCCAGTCCTCCTCTGTGCAGTCCTGAGGAAGGGGGGCCCAGCCAGGGGCCTGCACCCCAAAGGGGTAGACTCTGTTCTTGAGAGAGCCCTACCAAGGGCTGGCCAACTGCCCAGCCTGCCTCTTCTCGGGGTCCTCTCTGGTCCCTATCCTAGACCCAGGGCCCTTCTCAGGCTCCTTGGGGTGACTGTCAAGGGGCCGTTCTCTGGCCCCAACTACCTGCCCAAAGGCTCTCTGAAGACTCCGGGAATGGGTACTATGGCCAGAGGTTAGAAGAGAACCAGGTCCGAAGGGCAGGGTGGGCAGGCAGATCCGTTCTAAGCCTTAGAGATTCATAGGTTCTTCCTCCTCCACCAGCTGTTGTGAGGGCCTGGGGGAGAGACAAGGATTGAGATGCCGGAGGGCCAAGGGCTGCAGGAAGGGCCTCAGCCTAGCCTCCCAGGAAGCCTGAGAAGGCTGGGGCGGCTGTGCCAGGATCGGGGATCCTCAAGTTGGAAGAGTCCGAGGGGTGGAGAGCCTGTTGGCCAGGGGTCGGGCATTACCGCTCTTCAGCCAGGATGCCCACGGAGAGGGATGCCAGTGCGGTCACTGCCTCCACTTCTTCTGTGTCGGCCCCTGGCACCCTGGGCACCCAGGAGTCTGGACAGGAGGCCAGGCGCTGCATGCAGCCCCAGTATTTACCTGGGACAAGAAGCGGAGTCGGAAAGGGCTGGGGAAGCGAGCCCCTCCACCCTGCCACACCATGCATCCTAGACTGATATCGAGGCTGGACCCCTCAGGCCAAGGGCCCGACAGCAGTGGGCGTGTCCTCAGTTTCGGGTCAGCGCTCTCACCTGCCTCTGCCTTCAACAGAACACGTTCCCCTACTCGGCCCCCCCGCAGCCCTGACAGGGTGAGCAGAGCAGATTCATCGTGGCTATGAGGGGGCTCCAGCAGGTGCCCAAGCCATTCTCCCACCTCTTTGGGTGAAAGGCCACCTGTGACCCATTCCCATAGGTATAGGGTTCCTAAGAGCACCAGGAGGGCTCAGTTTCTCCTAGATGGGGTCTGCATCAGAGTCATCTCACAGATCTCGAGCTCCAGCCTCCTGGAACACAGGATCTCACTCACGTGCTGTCCCCAGCAATGCTCAGCCCAGCACATAGGACAGGACAGCGTGGTAGGTGGGAAGGACAGAGCACAGAGAGCTTACCACCACCACGGCTGCTCTGTGTGGCTGTCGGCAAGTCACTTACCCACCCTGGGCTTCCACTGCCCCCGCCAGGCCATGGACATGACCATCCTGCCGACTGTTGTAAGAAATGATGTCTACGGGACATGCCCAGCCCAGGGCTTGGCCCAGTGTGTGAAGTACCCATGCAAAGTACCAGTGGCGTCTTCACTGTTATGTATACTCACCCTACTGGCCCTGGATGTGGGGAAATCTATTTCATTCACTTTTGTATCCCTAGCATTGAACATGGGTCTTTATATAAAGTGCTCCATAGATGCTAAGTTGAAGGTGAAAATTTTAAATGCTTTCCAAATGTGAGTTTATTCCAAAACCAGCCCCCAGAGCAGGCAGCGCTCCCAAGACCCTGTGGCCAGGATTGAGCGTCAAGGCAGGAAGCAGCGATTTTGTCAAAAGGCCTAACCGTTGCTACTGGCCCGGCCTTGGCCTAGGGCTGTGGCTGGAGATTGGAGGACAGTCCTGCCTGGAGGAGGCAGGGGTTCCCTGACTCATGGTAGTCCTCACTGGGTCCATCTGGAGGGCTCCAAGAGTATCCATTCATGGGGAGGGAGGCAGTCCCACCATTACTATTGGGGTGATTTGTAGGAAGCTCATTCCAACACTGCAGCAGAGACCCTCACCTGGCTGGTACTGGAAGCCAGGGGGCCCAGGTTACTGAGGGCAACTGACCCCTGAGCTTCTCCCAAGTCTGAGGGCAGGAGCATCCTCTCTCTATACTCACTGTGCACCTGGATCACGGCTTCCAAAGAGCGGATGGCGTTGAGGTTGGGCTTCTGCTTCCAGCCTTCTTCTGAGAGAGGATCCACCTACAGAAGAAAACAGTACATCAGCCACCAGTCTCTCAGGGACCCACAGGCCCAGCTCTCCTACCCCAAGGGCCCTGGCTTTCCAGGCACAAATATTCATGTGCTCCTGACTCTGCCTACCGTTGGAAACACTGGTCCTAGACTTGACCTGGGGAAGGGGCACCCACTCTGTCCCCCTCATTCCAGGCCTGCCGCCCCCACCCTATCTGCAAGCCCTCCAGGAAGCACTCCATCTGCCTGCCCTTTGGGGCAGTCCTGGGGGAGCCGGGCTCCCTGCCCTATAGATGCGCAGACGGGAGCAGACAACTCACCTTGTTTCCCAGAAGAGCAGCCACACAGGCCTCAGAAGCGTCACAGATGGCTGTGAGGTCATGGCCGCCTTCCAAGGCCAGCACCACTGCACCTCCCGCCAAGCTCATCAGCTGCTGGGTCATGTACCCAAAACCTAAAAGATTGGGTGGGGAGGAAGAGGAGAGGTGCAGCTGGAGGGGAGGCAGACTCTCTCTACCTCTGTGATTGCCCTGCTTGCTTCCTTTTTTATAAATGATCACCAGATGCATACACCTCTACTTCAAGGGCTTTCCCACGGACTCCCATGCAAAACCTACCCGTAAGCTTCAGTCACGGCTTGCAGAGCCTAAGGGACTGGACTTGCATAAGGCCCACGGCTAGTAAGTGGCAAGGCCAGGACTGGAACCCGGGGCATCGACTCCGGCCTATCTTATCCACTAAGCTTCACCATCTTCTCTGTCCCCCAGGCCCTGAGCCCAGCAGGCTGAGCAGGTTTCCTCTGTTCTGAGAGTACTGCTCCTTCCCATCTCCCCCTCCCCCCCCCAAAAAAACTGCCAACCCAGCCTGGGCAGTGCCTCCGCTCCCAGCCTGGCCCCATTCCCTGCCCCTCCCCCTGGGCTGGGGGCCCTCCTTACATTTAGCGGAAACATGGTAGCCACCCAGCGGGGCTGGGTGACCCTCGGCAGCATCAAACCCAGCTGACACCAGAACCAGGTCCGGAGAGAACTCTCGGGCAATGGGCATCACAACCATCCTGTGAAGGGTGCCAGATGTGGGGGCTCATCACTCTGTGCAGGGCTGCCAGGGGCCACAGGCCCTCTCCCACCAGTTTTACTGTGTGCATCCTGTTCTTAGGACTCCTAGAGGCCCAATAACGGCAGGATAAATGGATCCCTGTGACCGCCTTGACCTGGCTGGCCACCCATGTCTCTACACAGCCTAAGGACTCAGCCACCTAGAGCTCTTGACTGGCAAGAGGCAGAAGGAGTCAAGGATGGGACAGAAAGGGAAGGAAAGAGGAGTGAGCGTGTGTATGTCTGCGGGGTGTGGTGGGCGGGGCCATGGTGGGGGCAGGTCCCTAAGCCTCTGGGACTAGAAACCTAGAACTTGGCTACCACCCACTTTGGCCTGAGTTGACCACACTTGACCACTTGTCACTTGAGAGCTGACTCTCTTGACGTCCTGGGCCACCCAGATCCACTCTCTCATCCTCTGCCCCTGCCGGCCCCCCACAGCTGCCTCCCTCCACCCTTACCCAACTCTGAGGTCCATTTGGATGTCTTTCAAGGCCCTGGGCTCAGGGCACACAGATACCAGGAACCCCAGTCCAGCTCTCATGGAGAGTATTTCCAGAAAAGTATTTGAAACCTACTTCCAGGGTTCCCTTTTCTCAAATGCAGAATGGGGACCCTGGAGTGAACCACATAAGAGTTCCTAAACAGAGCCCAAAGCCTCTCTTCTAAACTGCCTTTTCTAAAGCAACTTCCCCAATATGGACATCATCTGCTTTGTCTCTTTCTCCACAGTATAAATTACTTCTCTCCTGTGCAAAGCCCACCTCCTCCAGGCAGCTTTCTTTGACTGAATGTGGCAGCTGTGCTCCCTCCACCCTGCCTGTTTCTCAGCATTCAGTTCAACCTCGGCTCTTGGTAACATGTGACTTTATAAAGCACCCTTGGCTTTTTCATTCTGAGTTTCCTGTCTTCCCAAGGGGGCTGGAGGCTCCTAGAGGCCGGCGTAAACACTGCCTTTCCTTTCATTTGTCTCAGTCTGGAAGGCCCACCCTGGGACTGGTTTAAAATGTCCAGTAATTGGATGAGGATGGGCTGCCAAGCCAACAGATCACCTCCAGCCTGGTACTGCTGGGAAAGGGGCAGGAAAGGGTGGCCTTGCTGGGCATAACTCCCCGGTTCCCCCAGAGCACTCACCTGAAGGCAGCCAGGTACTCAGGATCCCCCATAGGGGGGTCTAGACCTCCTGCCCAGGCCACGTTGACATTGAAGCCCTCACCGCTGCCAGCTCCCACCTGGAAAACAGGAAGCAAGAGAGACAGGAGGGGAGCAGAGTCCCAGGAGAGAAATCCCAGGGTGCCAGTGCTACAAGACCAGTTCATCCGGCCTCTTCACTTCCAGGTGGAGAAACGGAAGATCAGAGAGGCTAAGCAACCTGCCCAGGATCGCACAGCTAGTTGTGACAGAGGCACGGTCAGGGCCATGAAGGAGAGTCAACGGGGCCAGAAGGGGGCATGCGGTTACCTCATCCACGGCCCCACTGCCGGGGAAGAAGTTGCCATCATCATGGCGATGCAGGGAGATGTAGAGCACACTGGGGTCCTGGTAGAAGGTTTGCTGGGTGCCATTGCCATGGTGAACATCCTGTGCAGGGAGATGGACAATGGATTAGGGAAGGCCTGAAAGCACACAGGTGGAAGACCGGGGGAGGTTAGAAGGGATCTCAGAGTCCGTCTTCTGAGGGTCAGGACCCTAGACTGGCAGGGAGGAGCCTAGGTTTCCTGGAGTTACACTGTTAAGTGGTCCTAAGCAGTCCACTGGCTCTCTCTGTGCCTCAGCCTCTCCATGTGTGCACAGGTGTGAGACCATGAAGGGGAGGAGACGTGCCAAGGACCAGCCAGCCAGGAAGAGTGACAAACGTGTGGCAGAAGTGGGAGGAATCCAGGATTACGCGTGTCTGGAACCTCCACTACCGTGTCTGATCCAAGGTCATGGAGTGATGAGAACCCAAGCTGAGTTACAGAGGAGCTGTACATGGACCCCAGCGCCGCCCCTCCCAGGGAGAGCCGTGGCCTGATGCTTGGTAACTCACAGGACCGTGCGCGGGCACAAGTGTGGAAAGTTCCTCCACTGTCACCTTCTGCAGAGGAATGTCCCATGCACGGGTGTTCGGGCAGAGTGGTTTAGCACCGATGCATGTACTCCAGGGCTCAACAGCCTGAGTTCAAATCCCAGTCTCAGAACTTACTACATGTGTGGCTATGTGCAAGTTACTTAACCTCTCTGGGCTCACGCTCCTCATCTGAAACTGGGCTATAGCCGGGATCAAACAAACGTATCACAGGTAAAACTGTAGCGTCTAGATGTGATTAGGAGCATGTTGATGTTACCGGTTATTGTTATTGCCATTATTACCACTGTACCGGAAATGCAGAAATCATCAGATCTGCAGAAAGAAGCCAGTAGAGGCCAAAGAGCACTCAAATGTCTCTTGCCACGGTGGGAGGTTGTCACGGCTGAGGGCCTTCCCCCCACACCATCGCCCCTGGGCCTCCCACCCCCTGATGTGGTGTCATCTTCACCCACATTTTACACAGAAGGAAAGTGAGGCTCAGGAGGCTGATGCAGAACAAGGACAGGAAGCCATATCCTCTGCTGCCAGGCTCAGGGCTCTTTCCACAGGGCTCACGGATCTGAAGGGGCTAGGAACAGGGACCTACCCAGTCCATGATGAGGATCTTGCCGGCCTTGCCCTGTTGTTGAAGCTGCCGGCAGGCAATGGCCACGGAGTTGAAGAAGCAGAAGCCCCTGGGAGGAGGAGAGAGAGGCGTTGCCAGCCTATTTCCCCCTTGTATCTCCACCTCTCCAGCCTCCTTCCTCTGCCTGCCCCTGGCCTGGCCTAGCCCTAGAAGGCTCAGGGGACAGAGGAGGAATGCCCACCCCCCCACCTCATCGCCCCCAGCAAGGCCTCCCCCCGGCCTTACATGGCTGTGGAATGGTCCGCATGGTGTCCTGGGGGCCGAACCACAGCAAAACCATTCTGGAAACAGAAAGAATGCTCGTCAACCAAAGGGTCAGCACCCGGAGCCACATCTCCGTGAAGCTGCCCCCAACCCGAGGCTCATCCCTTGAGTAGGGGGTCACAGGACAACAGCTGTCCGCAAATCTGACCGCAGCCAGGCTGGATCTGAGATGCCCTGGTGCTGGGCCTCCGAGCCAGGCATCCTCTGCTTTTAGGCTGGACGTGAAAACAAACCGCACCCCCCCCCCCAACCTTGGTGTATTCGGGCTGTTATCACTTTATAACAACAGTTACTATTTGTTGGGCAAAATCTACTGCCTGGCACCGTGCCAAGCACTCTACAAACACCAGGTTTCATCCCAACATCTCTATGAGTGTAAATGTTATCTAATCCTTACAACATCTCCACGAGATAAACATGATTATCTCCAGTTCACAGAGGAGAACAAATCTGAAGCTCAGGCAGGTTAAATAACTTGTGTGAAGCTGCCTGCTTGTGGAGGGCAAGACCAAAATTTACAACCCAGGGCTGAGCCTTTAACTGCAACGCTCCTCCAAGGAGAAGAAATGAACACGAAGCCACGTTGGGCTCCGAGCTCATAGACAGGGGGGGCGCGTGGGCCTCAGCACAGGCCCCCGTGAGGTGCCCGGCCCAGAGCAAACAAGCACAGGCACCAACCGGCCTATAAAAAAACCCTCGGTATTGCCAAGAACCAATTTGCCAATGGACAAAGGTCCAGACGTGCTCTGCAACTTGCCAGGAGTCACCCCGTGGGTCTGTGTGTTGAATGATCCTGAACGATTATAATCCCGTGTCTCTTCAAGACAGAGGTCTAGGGTCACAGTGGCTTGACTCCCCACCAAACAACACGACCCTAAGGTTCAAATCTCAGCTTAGTCCCCCAAGCACTCAATTTCCCTTCCAAAACCCTGTGGGGACGTCCCAGAGGAACAAGAGGTCTGGGCTCCCGGGTCTGGCTATCCCTGCAGCATCCCCTGTGGCTCACCCACCTTCAGCTCAAACCTCCTACCTTTAGCTCACGGGAAGCGACTTTGAAGGCAAGGTCAGTGACGCTGCCGGCTGCCCAGCGGGCCGCATTGGAAGAGTGCAGCTCATTCCAGATGGTATCAGTATCCACCTGTGGGGGCCAGAGCCAGGGCCTGCGTCACCAGAGGCCCCCCACGGGAGCCGGGGCCCACTTGGGCAGTGCCCACCCCACGGCCAGGACCCCAGGGGCAGGGAGCTGGGCAGACAGCGCTGCCTCCCCAGTGCCCCACCACCCAAAGGCAAGGCCTCCTGTGTCCCCCAATCCCAGCATGACTTCTCCTTCCCAGCTTCAGTCCATATCACCAGCCCGTATCTGGCCAGCACTCTGCCGGCAGCATCGCGCCTGCCTCCCCAGTCAGAGGAGGGGGCATGGCGTTACCTGGGCGGGACTTGGGGTTTGGACCGGGAGGGGGTTTTAAGCCCCAGCTGACTCTGCTCAGGCCCTGCGGGACGGTCGGAGCTCGAGGGGCCGTCTGCACCACTGTCTTCCACTCAGGGCCCCTAGCCCAGGCTGGGAGGCCCCCCAAACCCAGTCCCTGGGCCTCAAGGCTAGGGAGGGGCCGGGGGGCATGATGGGGAGATGGGGAGGGCGAGGCGGACCAAGAGAGGCGAGGAAGGCAGAGAGAGTCGCAAGAGGCTGGAGAAAGAGAGAGAGAGAGACAGACAGAGAGGGAGAGGAGGGAGGAGAAAACAGAAGCAACAACAGTTGGAAAAATCAGAAAGTGGCAAGAAATGGGAAGTTGTGAACAGGGCGCTGACTGGCTCCCAAACAGCCCCCCAGCTACGGCTCCCACTTCCCTCCAGAACTAGGCCTCCATCCCGTGCCTGCACACTCCTGGCTGGGATACCACCAGAGGAGGCAGAGAGCCCCTGAAGCTGGGCGAGCCGGGAGGAGGGGAAGGTGGGCAGTGGGAGAGAATTGCCTGGGTCGCCAAGGACACCGGAGGCACCCCCACAGCCCCAGGCCGTGGAGCCTGACCTCCTGGAGGCCAGCGTGGAAGGGACAATCCCGACCACCACCAGGGTCTTACGAAGGGAGACGATCCCCTGCTCTTTGAACCTCACTCGACATTTACCAAACACTGTCTCAGTGCAAAGCACAGAGCTCCCCACTCAGGAGACACTGATAGGTGGAGGACACACCTGTCCACAAGGAGCTTCTAGCCGGCAGAGGAGCATTATGGGAGAGCCCCTGGCCCAACGGGTCTGGTAGAACCACAAGAACAAGCAGGTAGGGGCTGGGCCTGGGAGAACAGAAGGGAGGAGCTCCGAGAGCCCGTGGCAACGGCCGCTCAAGACCCCCCGGGCACACTTACCCCTACCCCACCACAGGGCAGCATCACAAACATCCGCTGTGCCAGGAGCCCTGTGGGGAGAGGCCCAGTGTGTGTGAGCTGAATCCTCTCGGCTCTGGCCCGGCTGGGAGCACAGAGAGCCCGCAGAGGGCTGGGGCCAGGTACGCAGGGCAAGAGGGCAGTGGGCAGCGGAGGGACTAGGGCAGCCTGGGGATGCCCAGGATGCTGGGGGCACAGGCCGGGCAGGGGTGGGGCAAGAGAGCACAGGGGATGAGTGGGCCGGGTGAGCCAGTGGAGGCCCCGGGGACCCCAGGCACCATGAGGCCCCTACCTGCCAGCTTCCCGTTGTCCAGTTTGAGGCGGCTGAGCGGGTTGGTGCCATAGAGGAGCACGTGCCGCTCAGAGTGCACTGACTGCAGCTCCTCCAGGGAGGCCTTCCGGCCCCGGAGACACTGGGGAAGGGCCCGCAGAGCTCCTAAGGCCCTGCTCACCCCCTCCCTGCCATCATCGCCACCCGCTTGGCCCCTCATCTCCCACTGGCTCCAGGGCCCCCCTTCCCTTCCCTTCCCTTCCAGCACTCCCACCTCCTCCGGTTCCGCAGCCCCCTCCCTGCCCGCTCACCTCACACTGGCTCCGGAGCCCCCGCTCCTGCAGCCGGGACCAGATGCTCTGGATACGGCCCGCGTGCTCCGGGTGCCTGCTGTTGTCCCCGCAGGAGCACTGGTGTTTCAGCATCACCGAGTCGTACACCAGCCCTGCCAAGAACAGGGCTCAGGGCCCAGACCCAAGGGAGTCCCCACCCCCGCCCCTGGCTGCACGCACGCGCGCACACACACGGAGCCAACCTGACATGCCCCCTGTCACGCAATCCCGCATACCCCATCCTGCCCCTCGGCCCCTCACACCCAGACACACCCCCACCCCGGTCGCTAACCCAGGCAGCCTCAGGCACCCCGCGCACACACGACACAGCCCCAGCTAATGCTGCTGCCACACAGCCGATGCCTTCCTGCCACACTGTCCCTGCTCCCCTGGCCCAGTGCATCCACCATGACCTCAGGAGCTCAGAGCCTAACAAAAGGAAGCCTAATGTCAGGGTCTCACGCTGGATGCCATGACCCAAATAGGCGGCCACGGGGGAACGAGAGGAGAAAAACATTCCTCAGAAACCCCCAGACTGAGAGGGGGGGAAGCCTAACAGTGACACTGAGCCACGTGACAAGACAGATGCAGTTTTGGGGAAGTGACTGCTTCGGCCTGAACAGCGGGGACACCTAGAGGGCCCTGCACACGGTGGGTGTCCAGCACGCCTCAGGACAGCAGGATCTGCGAAACTTTCACACCACTTGGCCCAGGGATGCCACTCCTTAAGAGTGGGAAACAACACCAGGGGTGAACGAAGGTTTGTGCACAAGGACGTTCCCGTGAGGGAAAACGAGTAGCCCAACCCGGAAGAAATCTTGAAAAAAATAAAGATAGAATACTGTGACGAAATAGTCCAAAAATCTCATTTTTACGGGCGAGTTGCATCGCAGCGTGTTCGTAACACGTTCACAGAACAAGGCGGGGCACAGCACGCAGGCCGTGTGTAGACGGGGTTTGTACACAGCTGGATTAAGATGGGGCTGAACGACAGCGGCCTTCAGGAGAGGCTGCTTTGGGGTGGTGGGATACTGGCTGGTGATTTTTATTTCGTTCTTAGGTTTTTACGTGGTTTATAAAATTTCTAAAATGCTTTTAAGCTCTTTTTACAAGCAGAGCAACCGTAACAAATATCGCTTTTGAAAGATCTGAGCTGGGTGCCAGGAGACCCGGATTCTTGGCCTGGCTTGACCGTCAGCTTGCTATTTGGCAACCTTGTCACCTTAGGTCCCCGGCGGCCAGGTCTCCTCATCTGTAAGATGAGAACCACCACCCTCTCTACCTGCTTCATGGGACGCCACGTGGACCTAACAAGACCCAGAAAGCGCTCTGTGGCCTCAAAAAATGTCCTGAGCGACACCACGACACAGACACGGACTCGTGCCTGAGCCCGTGTGCCCCCAGCCCCTTTTCCCACCCCCACTCTAATCCAGGCCTCACCTGTGGTGAACGGCAGGGTCCTGGCAGAGGTCTCTGAGCTGGGCAGGACGCGGGCCTGGCTGGCAGGCTCTGGGGTTGGCAATGAGGCAGGCGCAGCTGGGGATGACTGAGCCCTGGACAGGGGCCGGTGACTGCCCTGGGCCAGGGAAAGCAGCACAGAGTCCCCAGTTCCTCCCCGTGGGAGCCGCCCAGCCAGTCGCTGCTGCTCCCAGAGGAACACCTGAGGGACACAGGGGGCCTCAGATTCCAGGTCTCAGGATTCTGCTCCATATGCTTCTGCCCAAGGTCTCAGAAACCTCCAGGCAGGACCCCTTCGGGAGAGATTCCAGGATGCCTCCAGCCTTGCCTCCTGGCTGGGCTCTGGCCTTTGACTGCTGAACCCCCTGCCCCCGCCGATGCCCCCAAAGGTCCGCAGCCCAGAACGACCACGCTGTTCCACCAGAACGCCTTGGAGCCTTGGGACTCCAAAGCCAGAACCCAGGTAAGGGGCCTCGGGCCAACTTCCCAGGGACACAGGGACCTGTGTGAGCCATTGCACGTGTGTGGACTATTACCATGTGCCATGGGCCGACTTGTGTCCCCCCACTTCCTGTTTACAAAGTCCTAACCCCTGGCCCAGTACCTCAGAATATGACCTGATTTGGGGATGGGGTCTTTACAGAGGTCATCAAGTTAAAATGAGCTCATCAGGGTGAGCCTTAATCCAATATGACTTCCGTCCTTATAAAAAGGGGAAATGTGTACACAGACAGGCATAGAGGGAGGACGAGGTGAAGACTCAGAGAGAAGGTGGCCATCTGCAGGTGGGGAGAGAGGCCTGGAGCAGCCCCTTTCCTCACGGCCCTTGAAGGAGCCAACCCTGAGGGCACCTCGATCTTGGACTTCCGGCCCCCAGATCTGTGAGACAATAAGTGACTACCGTTTAAAGCACCCAGTTTGTGCTACTTGTCACAGCAGCACTAGCAAACGCATACGCTGTGAGCACGCCCTGGCTGAACCGCTTGAGCCCGGCTCCGCCCCATTTCCCGCCCCAGCCGCCTTCCTGGACACGGTACAACGGGTCACAGGGGAGACGTCCTAGGGCAGGAATGCGCGTGGCTCCACGAGAGCCCAGCCTCACTGCTGCACAAGGACACAGCTGCACCCTGAGGCTGCCGGGGCGTGGGCGTATGAGGACGCATGAGCGCGCACGCTCGTGCCCGGATGCGTGTGGGGGTATGCGTGCCTGCACCTTGGTGCGGATCCGATACGGTAACCGTGGGTCCCGGAGTTGTCTCCCACACTGGTAACCTGGCTCCTCCCCCTCCATCTGTGCCAGACCCCAGAGTCTCCCGACTGCACCTTCCCAGGGAAGCGGGCGCTGCCATACCTGCTGGTGCTGCTGGAGAGGAATAGGGCCTCTGGCTTCGTGCTGCCCATGGCTTGACTCCCTGTGCTCCAGGCCGTCATCCCCCACCGGCCCCACTCCCCCACCATCTGTCTCCAGGTCCTCAGCTGAGGGGATCTGCCGCAGTCGGGGCTTCTCACTTGGCTTGGCTGGCCTCTGGGGAGGGGAGATGCCCACTGAGAAGCCATGCTGGGATTCAAGGTGTGCAGTGGGCCACGGTAGGCCGGGCTGGGTGGCTGCTCATCTTGCTGGGGCTTTAGCAGCCAGGCAGCTCTTGGCCCTCAGGAGCCATATCCTCTCTCTGGCCCACCAGATCCTCACCCTCCCTTCTTTCAGCCCCCAGGGTCCAGTTAAGCAACCCCTCATCACCTCCCCTACCCAGTTCCCCTCACCTTGATCAGCTGGACGTGAGGTTTGAGCCGGTCCAGGCGGGGCTGCAGGGGGCCCAGCGGTGGGGGGGCGGTGGCGCTTGGGGGCAGGGGCTCTGAGCGGGTCCGGCTTAGTGGCCGGTGGAGGCCTGACCCAGAGAGCCGCTCGGTGGTCAGTAAGGACTGGGCAAAGTGGAAGGGCAGGGGCCCAAGCCCGGGCACTGGAAAGAATGGGGCGGGGGTGGGGCATAAGGAGGGAACCAAAGGGAGGAACGGAAGGAAGCAAAGGCTTGGGGTGGTAGGCGGCAGGGACTCAGCAGGGAGACACGCAGGATGGGGGACTGCAGAGAGGCAGGAAGGAAGGGACCCTTCCCGGGCTTGGCCCTTAGCAAGATGCAGGGACCAGCCCCTCCCCTGGAGAAGCCTGGGAACTCACCAGTCAGCAGGGGCGCGTGAGAGACTGAGGGATCGAGGAGGAGAATGGGCTGTAGTCGAGAGGACAAGGGGCCCCCAGACTCAGACTCCAGGCTGTGGGGCAGGAAGAGGGGAGCATGGGGGCTCCCCAGGACCGGCCCCCGAGGGCCCAGTGTCGGATGGGTCCTACGGTCAGCATCAGCCTGGAGAGAAGAAGGGAGAAGTCACAGGGGGGAAAGATCCCTCCCAGAGAGAGCGGTGAAAGTGCCAGGGTGAGGTGGTAGGAGAAGGGAGCGAACAGAAGCTGGGGGCTTGCAGTGGGGGAGGGCGCCTCAGCCACTCACCCTGGCAGGGGCGGGGAGCCCCAGCGTGATTGCGGGCAGCAAGGACACTGTCGGCAAGGCGAACGGGGCCAGAGAGGTCTCCTGCAGCCGCAGCCGCTGGCCCAAGAGCGCCTGCCATGGGGAGCAGGGCAGGGGTCACCGGTCCCAGACCTCTACCTCTGGGCACGCCTTCCCCAGAACCCCCAGGAGGCTCGGGTCCAGGCTGCCCAGACCCTGTGGCCCCAGCTTGGTCAGGGCTGCTCGCTGAGAAGAAGGCTGAGCCTCAGAACGGCCCCCCTGCCCCCCGGAGAGCCCAGCCTGGCAAGGCCTTACCTCCGAGCCCAGGACGGGGTTGGGGCCTTGCTCGCTGTCATTGGGGGAGCTGCACCCTGATGCTGGTGTGCTGCTGCTACTGGGGGAGGAGTCTGGGGTGGGGAGGGAAGCACAGTCAGAGGCCAAGCGTGGCCAGAGCAGGGCCAGTCCCCCTTCCCCAATGGGCGGCCTCTGCTTCCTGCTTTCTTCCCAGAAGGGCAGGAAGAGGGCCAGCCACTGGTCTCCAGTGCCCCTGGACACTTTTTTGAAGGTGACCCTTCTTCTGGGCAGACGTCAGCTTAGCCAACAGTATGGGGGCTGGCAACTCACCCCCCCTAGCAAGTGTGTGGGACACATCCTGTATGACCATGCACACTAGCCCTGTCTGGGTGGGACCTGACCCAAAGGGATAACACCAGCCACCTCTGCTCACCCTGCTGGCTCTTACCACCGAGGGTCTCTGCAGGCCGCCGCCGGAGACTAGGCGGGGCGCTCTCCTTTCTGAGCAGTGGATTCTTCCTCCTCTCCAGGGACTTCTTGGGCTTGTAGCGCAGCTTCAGGTTGGGCTCAGAGACTGTGGGAGCACAGCGTTACTTGGCCCCACACCTCCCTCCTCCCAGTCACCTCTGAGTTAAGGTGAGAGAAGGCAGTGCCAGGGAGAAAGCAAGCCACTGGGGGCTGACCTTCTGCTCCCCAGCCAGACCCTCCCACCCCTCCACACTCCCAACCCATGTCCAAAGCCCTGACCCCTTAACTCCCCTAGAGGGTCTCCCCCTGCCTGTCCCACTCGCCTGTCTTTCGGAGAGGGAAGTGTTCTGGGGGGTCACTGGGCAGGCTGGGAACAGGAGGCAGAAAGCTGCTAAGCATAGAGCGAGCAGCTCCTTCCGTCTCCAAGGGCTCGAGAGTTCTGTGGAGTGAAGGCACAGGTTGCTTCAGAGGGGTGGAGAGGCCCAGAGACCTGGCAGCCAAAGGCTCTGCAAGGGCTCTTCCTGAGCAGGGGCCCCCGGGACCTGCTAGGGGAGGCAGCAGCAGCTGACAGGGCCAGGCACTGTGTGGCGGGACAAGAACAGGGGCCATCTCCAGGTGGCAGCATTGGGCCACCCTTCCTATAGGCAGCCTCCAACGCAGGCCTCAGATCTAGGCCTAGGAGACAGGGTCCCAGGGCTTGCTTGGGTCCCAGTCACACTGGGAACTCTTTGTCCCAGCAGGAGGAACCTGCTCCAGGAATCAGGATTTTTTTTGGTGCTTAGGGAAAGTCATAAAGAGAAAAGGGACTCGTGTACGGAAGAAGAAAGCCAGCGTGGTATGTCGGGGGTCTCAGTGAGGGAGTACGAAGGGCTTCGGGTGGGGTGGGGAGAGATAATTCAAGGAGAAAAGGGGGCAGGTGTCGGGTGGGGGAGGGGTTTGGGGACAGCATTATAATTAGAGGCGAGGGGTAAGGGTCAGGTGATGGGCAGCTGGGAGGCAGAGGGGGAGAGTACGAGCGAGCGCGAGCGTGCACAGGCTGACCCGTAGGGAGGAGGAGGTAAGGACACGAGGGAGCCGGCGGGGAGCGAGTTACCTGTAGGGAATGCTGGGGCTATTGGGATGGACTGTTCTCTCTAGGGCTGCCTGCTGCTTCTTTAGAATCACCTCTGCCAGCTTCTGCTTGACCACACTGCTAGCTACGGCACCTATGGGGGTGGGAAGTCACGAACGGGTTGGGGGTGGATGGACGGTGGCCTCCCTGCCGCATCCTCCGCCCATTGCCCCGTCCCCTCCCGTAATACGAAGCGGCCAGGGGCCCTGGCCTGCTCAGGCGAGAGCCAAGCCCGTGGCCCCACCCCTTCTGCGAGGCCCCGCCCACACTCTGCAAAACCACCCCAGCCCCCGTGCGGTCCTTACTTCGCTTGCTCTTGTCCTTATTGAGAAGCTGCCGCAGCTCTTGCTCCTGCTGCCCCACCTGCAACTGGGGCACCGGCGTGTCCATTGGGAGCTGTGGGCAGGGCCGGCCGCCCAGGAAGGGGCAAGGAGTTGAAGACTGAGCCGAGGGTCTGGGGGACGCGGGAGGGAGGGAGGGGGGCTGGGGGCGGAGCTCGAGGCCACTGCGTGTGCGGGGAGCTCTGACTTTACCCTCATGGGTTCCGCTGAGCGCTGAGGCAGGCCTGCTGCGAACAGCAGGTGGTGGTGCAGGTGCTGGGGGTGCTGCAGGGCCAGCAGCGCCGGCTCTGGCGGGGGCTCCACCGGGGGCCGCTGGCCCACCCGCAGGTCCATGGGCTGGGGCTGAGGGCCTGGCGTGTCCGCTGGGGGCCTGAGGCGGCCTGGGGGCACACAGAGAGGGCAGGGTCGGCAGGGAAGTTTGAGGGAGAAGGTCAGGACCTAAGCAGCCTCCTCCAGGCTCACTTGACAAGGGCAAGCCACCCTCAGGTGCCTTTTCCTCACTTCAGTCCTCACCGCGGTCCCATGAGAAAGGAGGTCATGTAACCATACAAGGTTAGGCTATTGAGGTAGCGCTCCAATCGAGCCTTCTTACTCCAAGCACGGCGCTTTTCCACTAAATATGTTGCCTCTCCAGAGCAGGGGCTGGGTGCTGGGAGGATTCAGTGACGGGCTGCAAGCCCTATGGGGGAACATTCTGGGCCCTGCCATCTCCTTCTCTTCTTCCCGGATGGAATGAAGATTTGGCTGGACTGCCCCCTAATGAACTGCACTCAAAACAGCTAGCCCGCGGGCAAACGGTCCCCTTTGTTCAGCCACCAGCCCTAGAGGGCCTCATGGGCTCTTTCAGCAGCCACCCTCCGGTACTCTATCCCGGGCCACAGGATAAAGAGGCAGTGCCCTGAACCTGCGGCTAGCCTTGCCCCGCCATCCTGAGCCTGCACGGCCCTAATCGCAGGGCAGCTTCCTCAGCTCCCGGGGCCCATCTGCAGGGGCCTGCCTCCAGGCACCCTCAGGCCAGCTCTGGGCCTGGCACTGTAAGAACCGCAGGCTCAGCCGCCTCTTCTCAAGCGCCCTCTGCACCGAGGCCAGGAGTACCTTCCCAAGGCTGTGGGTGCAGGACCTATTTATAACTAGCCACCAGACCAGGTTGTGTGCCCACACAGCCAGCCGGACCAGGCTGGATGGGGCAGCTGCAGACGCTCAAAGGTGGAGTGTCTGCAGGGTGATTATCCTGGAGAAAGGGAAGCAGGTAGGGGTGAGAGCAGGTGCCCTAGGACAGAGCGCACAAGGGGGGGAACCTTTCTGGAGAAGCCTCCTTCCGCTCATCCAATGCTAGGCATCCCTCATCAGGGGATGACTTTCTCTCATGGCCCAAGGCTGAGGGGGACTGGAAGGCACTGGGACAAAGCACCAGCTGGGGAGTCAGAGAACACAGTCTCCAGGCCCAAATCAGCCATTACTACTCATTACCTTAAACCTATGGGGCATGTGTACGCATGTCTGCAAAACACTTTCACCCTGAAATCCCCTATAGGCCCTGGGAGGTAGTTATTACTATTTCATTATCCCAAGTGTGGAAACTGAGGCTCAGGTGAAAGGACCTCTCCAAAGCCACCCAGGAAACAGAGACAGCGAGCATGGCTTCTGGTCCCACCCAGGCCACTGCTCCACCTCTTTTTTCCCATGGACTTTCAGGAAGTCACCAGCCCTCATGGAAGTTTCTCAGTGGATGAAGGAAGAGGGGCTCGCGGTAGGTTGCTAAGGGGCACCTGCTCTAACATGCCCTGACCGGGGGAGATGGAGACAAGCAGGGAGGTGCGCACCGCAACTCTTCGGATATTAAGAGACCGGAGGGGACGGCTGTGCACCCAGATGTGCCCTGCAGCAGGCAATGCATGGCTTCCATGTCCCCACCCCTTGTTCATGCATCCACCCAGGGAACCCAGATTCTCAGTCTGGTGGAGTCTAAGCCTCTGATGCTAACACCCTCCTGCCAGGAAGGGTCTCAGTCCTCCCACATCTGGTGTCCTGGCTTCCTGGGCTGACTCCCCTGATGATGCAAGAGGGACCTCAGGGAACCTGAGGCAGGCCACAGGACGCGGTGCTGGCCGCTTCAGCCTCACATAGACCGCGAGGGCCCATCCCTTACGCTTAGATTGACTCTGAGCTGAGAATGTGGGAGGGGCTCTGCCAGCAACCCTGAGAACACCTGTGAAGGTCACTTAGCACGTGGGGGTCTCCACAGTCTGGTGCTAAGCTGGCTTTTTGTGGTCTCCTACGTTCCAACACAAGCCTTCGTCTCAGCCATCAGCTCCTGTCCTGCTACAAGCCCACGTACCTTTTGTCCTCTGAGCTTTTGCTCCCAACGACCCCCTGGTGATACTGTCCTCACCCCTCACATTCTACTTTTCCAAATCCTACCCTTTCTTCCAAGTCCGGCTGGAATCCTCCCTCTTCCCGGGACTCAGCCCAGTGCCCCGTGTCCCTCCCTCCTCTGGACTCCAATCACATTGGAAGTTCTGTGCCCTATAAGCACAGCGTGGGCAGGTACCGTCTGAGGTAAGCTCCAAGGGCAGGAACTTGGTTTTGTTTCCTTCTCACTATCCCAGCACCTAGAACGGTACTCAGCACAGGACAGGAACCCAATAAATACTGGCTGAATCGATGAATAAATCTCTGTGTCCGTCCCCCTAAAACACCTAGGAAGTTACCCTGGCACAGAGATGGGGCTTATCAATGTTTCTGTTTCTTTTTCCGATTTCTGTGTTTTTTTAAAGAAATCACCTGTCTAGGGGTGCCGGGGTGGCTGCCGGTTGACTGTCCAACTTTGGCTCAGGTCACGATCTTGCCGTTTGTGAGTCTGAGCCCTATGTCGGGCTCTGTGCTGACAGCTCAGAGCCTGGAGCCTGCTTCGGATTCCGTTTCTCCCTCCCTCTCTCTGCTCCTCCCCTACTTGCACTCTGCCTCTCTCTCTCTCCCTCTCTCAAAACTAAATACACATTAAAAAAAATTCCATATCTCCACATCTAGGAGGACTAAGTGACAACAGGTGGTGAATTTGTTTCTTGAATGAAGGGATGAACTCAATCAGTTGTCCCTTGCGTGGCACCGGTCACATACTACATTCTCCTATCACTTCCCTTTTTATTGGCGCGTCCACTCTCCCCAACCTGCCTGTAATCTTTCAGACAACCAGGACTGAGGCGCAGAGGATCCCCGGACTCCATTTGTCCCCACCATCTGTAACCATTAGGCGTCAGGCACCCAGTAGGCCCTCTGCGGACACTGGCTGAGACTAAGGGGAAGACAGCCCTCAGCCCCTCCAGCCCCAGCCCCACGGCGTGTCCTAGACGGGAGCGCAGCGTAAGTCCCGGCACAGTGAACAGGGAGCGGCAGAGGCAAGGAGAGGTGAGAGAGCCAAGGAGAGGGGACCCTCCCCTCCTGCCTGAGCAGCAGGAGGCACCTTTCCATTTTGCAGGGCCCGTGTGAGGACCGAAGCCAACAAACAAGAATGCGGCGCCTCACCCGGAGCCTCATGTGAGGCAGGGGTCTGAGTATAAACAGTAGCTTCCTACTTGCCTTCCTGTTTCACTGCAGCCAGCAAGGACAAGAAGAGCATCGTGCCTTTCCTTTTCCTGTTTTGCTTCCTAGCAATGGGACCAGCCTAGGTCCGAGGCTGCCTCTCTTATCCCACTCCTCACCCCACCCCTACGGCAACTTCACCCCCACCCTCAGAACCCCAACCTCCCAACCCGCTGGCCCATCAGCCAGCTACCCTGCTTCCCTCCCCTTCAGCTCCTCGCCCTTCTTGTGCCCCTCCCATCCTCACTCCCCACCACGGGCTCCCTCGGGCCTGACTCTTACCTGTGCCAGGGGGACTGGGGCAGTGGGCACCCGGGCTCACCTGGGTCCCATCTGTAGAGAGAAGAGAGAGGGCATGAAGGGGCTGCAGGGGAGGGGTGGGGAAGGGATGAGCGGACCAGGCCATGCAGGCTCCCTGCCACTACAGGAGGTCCCACTCCAGCTTGGGCACTCCCAAACTGGCACCTGCACCAGGAACTAACCAAAAAGCAAGGACTCCATCCCATTCCTTTCCTCGACTTCGCTGTGCAGAATGAGAGCACTCGCCAGCCCTCCCTTCCTCATTCAACTCACCCAGTGACTCAAACATCTCAGCCTGCTGGAGCCCGGTCCACAGCAGGCCCAAGGAGGCCCGAGTTCCCCCAACAGTGCCCTCAGCCCTCCTGGATATGCTCAGACACCATCCTCCTAGGGCCCAGGCTCCCACAACCCTGAGGGAAAGAGGACTGGAAGGGGAGGTGGCCAGAGGTGGGAGGGCACGGCTGCTGAGGCTGGCAGGTGGGAGGTGGGGAGAAGCTGGCCCAGAGAAGGGTAGCTGGGGGCTGCTCAGAGGCCTCCCAGGTGGGAGCAGATGGGAGCAGGTGGAAATGGGGAGGCTTCCACAGTCGGGGAGGGACGGGGTCATGGCCTGAAGATCAAGTCAGAAATGGTGGGAGCTGTGAACTGGTGCGTCTGGAACGCATAGGCCCTGTCCTGTGTCTTGCAGCCTCTGTTCCCCCAGAGAAAAGAAGCTCTCAGTTTTTTCTTTTTGGACTTCTGAAACAGAAGTCTTTTCTTTTGGGAATAGTCACCTCTCCCAGGCTCATAAGCCCAGCCCAGAGCCCCCCTGTCCCATTCAGAACCCATGAAGCTCCGTGGCAGGAGGCCCTGAGGAGCCCAGAGGCCCACTGGGGTAGGCAAAGACAGAGTTCAGATCCGAGGTCCCCTGTCCAAGACGGACACCTTTCCCTTCTGCTATCCCAGCTCAGGGCCGAGGGGACAGGAGTCTAGGAGACCGGAAGGCCACACCTGACGGACACACAGAAGACCTCCTCAGGCCAGATGCAGGGCAGAAGGGATATTTTCTGAATAGCAACTGGTGGGTGCTGCTCTTTGGGTCTGTGTTTAAGGGGCAGTCATAGTTCCTCTTCAGAGGCTGAAAAAAGGAGAACTCCCTGTAGGCAGGCACCGCTGGGGGAAGGGAGAACTCTAGGCACAGGGAGCCTCCCATCACTGCCCTCAAACCCTAGTGTCCCATGCTCCAGGTGGTAGGGAATGGCCAGTCCACCTACCCAAAGTCTGCATAGCACAAGTCGATGGGCCTCCTCACAAAATTCACCCTGACCTCCCTCCTGCTCCCTTCCCAGAGCACCCACTCTGTGTCCACTACCTCAACTGAGTCTACAAATCACGGTCTCCACGCTGCCATTTGGAAGCCACGCCAGTCTGCACCTAACACCTTGCTGGGCGCATGACAGGCTCTGGTAGGAATGAGTGACTCAACAGCAATGGCTTCCCCGGCCCCCTGCCTAGGACGTGGCATGGGTATTTCTCAAGGTTTGTGAGCCCCAAGGAACACTGGTGTGGGAGGAAGCAGCCCATCCCCAGAACATGGTAACCCCCACCCTAGGCTCTCTTAGGACCTCTTCTTTTCTTCTGCAGGACCTGATTCCCCAAGAGAGGTTTCTAAACTGGGCTCCTGGGTGTGTTCCCACAGGCTGTGCCTGGCTTAGAGTCCTGTGCCTCCAGCCCTTCCCAGTGGGAATTCTCTCCTACCTCCTCTCAGTCCCTGCCTGAGGGCTGGTCAGTGGCAATCACGCTTGGGAGCAGGGCCAAGCCTTGCTCCCCTGGTAACCGTGGATTCGGGACACCATGCACTCTCTGGATAGGAGAAAAACTAATGGGCCTGAACTCTGTAGTGTTTGTTACCGGGCCCAAAAGGGATGTTTTGTGATGATGATCTATGATATAAACTCTGTTCAGAAAAGCTGGGAGCATGCACGCATGTGTGTGCGTGTGTTGCCAACAGCGGCTGCTTCCAAAAGCAATTCCTGGAAAAAGTTCCGCTTCTCCCCCAACTCCCTGGTTCTGTGCTGACGGCCGATGAGTGCAGAAGAGCCCAAAGCAACAGAGATAAGACCTGTGGAGCAGCTCTCCCGTGTCCCAGAGAGAGGAATGGCATCTAAGAGCACCCAGCAAACGGCTGAATTAAAAACCCAAAAGGTGTACCTCATACGGCCCAGACTTGGCAATGATTGGGGGATGCTTTTTTCTCCTTGTCCCCTCTCAGGGTGCTGTTACCACCAATCTGGGGCCAGACAAATAAAATCAGGACTGAATGGACCCGAGGGACTGAGAACACTGCCTAGGCCTGGACCCTGTTCCACACAGCTCCCAGTCAGGGTGGAAAGCTCTGATTTTTGGAATCCTGGCTGCCCTCCCCACCCCATTTCTCCCTTCTTTGGAAGCAGCTGCCATCAGACTGAAGAGGCAGGTTACTTGGCAATGAGCACCCGAGCCTACCTTCCCAAACCAGATCACCTGACCAAAAGGGTCCCAAATCCTGGTCTGTCCTGGTGCTCTGCAGCCCCCAGAGCAGACACAGGGCCATTCTTCTGTCCCCTGAGCACCTGTGCCAGCTGGTCTCCCACTCCTATCTGGTTGGCCTGGGCCTCACCTGCCCCACAGATGTGACCGTGCCCCAGGGCATGCACAAGGTGACTGGAAACCTGAGCCCTGCCTGCTTACCTGCTCTCCCAGGTGTTTTAGGCCCTTTGTCAGGAAGAGGGCTTCCCGAGCACTGCCACCCAGAAGCCCTCTGCCAACGCCTCTGATGTCTCTTGTGAGGCCGTCCCCACCTTCCAGATCTCCCGACTAGCTGAATAGGAGTCGCAGGAAGGCCTGGGCCCCAGGAGGCAAGAGGAAAGCAGGAAGCGGCAGGAGGCCAGGTCCTGGGTTCAGGGCTGGCTCCCTCCACACCCCACATTACTGTTCTGGTTCTGTTTCCCTGACACAAGCTGGACAAAGCTAGACTCTGCATGGGGGCTGGCAGAGAAGATGAAAGCTGGGGGTGGAAACGGCTTCAGGAAGACCCAAGAATAAATAAACATGAGAAAGAACATCATGGTTGCCAGGCCCTTCTGACACAGAGTGAGGGCTGAACACGAAGGAGAAGCGCCTCTCGGAGGCATTCAGGTCACAGAACCTGAGGACATTAGGAGCCGATGGGGCTTCGGAGATTATTCAGGCCAACCCTCTCACTTCACAGAGTTGGAAAGAGAGAGGGGAAGGGGCTAGGTCACTGTCACCCAGAAGGTGAGCGGTACAGCCAGGCCAGACCAGGGCAGGGGAAACTCAAGAAGTCAATCCCAAATGCAGGCATGAAGTACTTTCATGTGAGTCACTGCTCCAGGGGTTGAAGAGATGGAAACATGAATGAAACCTGGTTCTCACTTTCAAGGAGTTTAAAATGCAGCCCACAGTTTTTTAAAAATTTAAAAGTAGACTACTTGCCGATACTAAAAATGTTCAGAGTCTCCAAAGGTAAAAGACAAGAACATTCTCAGTCTATCCAACTCCCCAGAACTCCCTTAAAGTCAACCCTTTTGAACAGTTTCTCTCTCCCCCACCTTCCAGAAATTCTTTTGTTCATTATTAATTCTATTGCTCATTATCTTGGCATGAAGCTGCTTACTGCTCAGATTTATCCAGAACCCAGGGGGCTGCACGCTGGCTAGAAACTCCTGCCACATAAAGTGAGGAACGTGAGGGTCCACAGCACAGAGGACATTGGCTTTGAGGTCAGATGGACGTGGGTTCAAAGTCTGGTCCCTCAGTGACGTGCAGGGAGAGCCAGGGACACAAGGTAAGCTGTCAAGCCTTGGCCGCCCCATCGGTAACGGTAATAAGAATATCTACTTGGCGGGGGGGGCACCTGGGTGGCTCAGTCCATTAAGCGTCCTTCAGGGCAGGTCATGATCTTGCAGTTCGAGAGCTCAGAGTCCTAAGTCCCATATCAGGCTCTGCTGTCTGCATGGAGCCTGCTTCAGATCCTCTGTCCCTCTCTTTCTGCCCCTCCCCTGTTTGCTCTCTCTCTCTCTCAAAAATAAATAAACATTAAAAAAAAAAAAAGAATACCACATCTACTTGGAAGTGGCCATCTGAGATTAGCAACACTGTGTGTGAAGCACCTAGCATTGTGGTTAGGGGTCATGATTGATACCATTTGTCCCTGAACTTGCCTGCTGCCTCCCTCCCAGCATAAGCATTTCAGCATCTGGTCCCAGTGGCACCCTCTGCTCTTAGTTCTACCACAGTCCATTTTCTCCCTGTTGCATTCCTTGCCCCATCTCCTACACCCTGCCTCCCCCCCGACCACACTCCCCTCCTTTTCTCTTCCATCTGAACTTTTGTAAACACACGCTTCACCATGTGACAGTGTTCTAAGCCTTACATTGCTAATTCATCTAGGCTCACGACAAGACAAAACAAAAGGTATGAGGTGGTTACTGTTTTTATCCCCATTACACGGGGCAGTAGACTGAGGCCCAGCAATATTAAAGAACTCATCTGAAGTCACATCACATGGAAGTGGCGCCACTGGGACTTGAGCCAGGCAATTGGGCTCCAGAATCCGTGTTGTCAACCCAATACCCTCCAGGGCTCTCCCCAAACACTTCCGCTGCCGCAGGCCGCAGGCCGGCAGGTAGGGAGCAAATGCGGGATTTACTGGGCCCAGGGAAAGACAGAAGAATCACACAGCGCCACAGAGACCAGTACCCTCGGCACACCCCAGTCCTGTGGGAGGTTAGGGAGCAAAAGCAGCCTGTTTCCTCTCTGGGGCCCCCGTGAAGACAATCCTGAAGAACCACTTATAGACGGCAACCGCTGACTTCAAAGATTCCAAGCACTGATTTCGGACTGCATGTGGGAACAAGGAGGGGTGACAGACTGGGGTCTTAGAAGAGCATCGGCTTCATCTTCCCATGCTCTCCACTGCCAGCTACACCCTTTCTCTAGGAGCTCCCAACTCCCTCTGAGGCTCTCATGAGCGTCCCAGAGCAAGCTCTGCTGGGCAGGCAGAGGGGCTGGGGGGGGGGGGGGCGGGCGGGCTCACAGGTGAGTGGCCTGGGCCGAGGCCTGCCAGACAGAGGCCCCCTGTCAGCCCCCCGGCGAGGGGATCGAGGGCCCTGTGGCTCGGCAGCTGTGGGCCACGCAGGAGGCTGCATGTGAGGCCACAGGCCGGCCCTCCACCCCGCGGTGAGCGTGCCCCTTTCCCTCGCCTGGGGCACCTGGGGCAGCTATTTTTAGCTCTTGACACCTGGGTATTTTGCAGCCGCAGGATGTCCGGTTTGGAGTCTCTTTCTGGGAATCCCACATGCGGCTGTTGTAAACAGCCCCACGCAGCGGTGGCCCGAGCTGGGAGCCGGTACCCCCCCCCTTCTGCTGTTTGAGATGAATCAAACAGGAAGCAGACCGTAACCATGGCCAGCGGCAGCTCGAGCTCCCTGGGGGTGGAAAGCGTCCTTCCTGGCTCCTTGCCCCCACCCCCCGCCCAGGTCCTCTATTCCCCCTGTGGCCTCTCCTCCTAGCTGGAGACCCACTGGACGCTGAGGCAGGGGGAGCTGAGCCATCCAAGTTGTGTGCAGCTGTCCCGAGACGGGCACTCTCTGGGGAGCCTCGCCGTCCTCTGGCAAAGAGAACCAGGGGCCCCTCCGAGCCCTGCCCACCTCCGGGAGCCTCCCAGACCACCACTCAGTCTCCCCTGCCTGTCCTGGGTAAAGGTGCAAAGGTGGGGGCGGAGCTATTCGCTCAGAGTGGCTGGATTCTGAGGGCCTGCATTCACTTCCGGTCACCCATAGGCTTCTCCTTACAGCCAGGCCTGCCCCCAGCACCTAGGGAATTCCCGAGCTGACAGGCTCCCGGGAGTCTCAGCCCCCTGGTCAGAGTGCCTTAGAAACGGTTTCTCAGGTCCTGAAAGCCCTCAAAGACCAAGTTCCCACTTACCCTCACTCCCCTGCTCCAGCAGCTCCAATCCCTGAGATACGAGGTTCACCATGGTATCTAACCACCATCTTTCCTATCGTAAGCAAAACATCCTGAGCAGTCAAGATGGGGGCCCCATCTGTAATGTGGGGAGAGGAGTGGAGGTTCTGTCAGTTTCTGCCTTTGTCTGTCCCCCTCCCCCAGCCCCTGCCGCCCCACTTAGACCAGCTGCTCCTCTTAGCAGCCAGCCCCAGACAGTCTTCTCAAGGGCCAGCGCTTGCCCCACAGGAAGCACGGTCACCGCCCTGGGGCTTGCCTCTCGGAGCTGCTCCTTCTCGCTCCTTCTCCCTCCGTGGTCTCATATGCGTTCCCTTGCCCTCCTTGTTGTTCCCGCCGTTTCTGGGCCTTCCTTGGCCAGATCCGGCCTCGTGTGTCCCCCACTCCTGCTTGCCCCCCGCTTCTGCCTCTGCCCAACTGCACATGAGCCAGGAGATGCGTCTTCCTTGGCTCCCGCCCACCTATGCCACCCAGGAGGCCACTCAGCCCACTCCAGAGACTGCCAGGGGGAAGTTGAAGTTATAAGATTAATAAGATTAAGATCACTACTTATTTTCTAATTATAATTATTAACGAGTAAGGCCAGTGATGACCCACAACCGTGTACCAAATGCCTACTGTGTGCTCATCACCATGCTAAGCACCTTACTCGTACTATCTCATTTGGTCCTCACAAAAACCCTGTATGGTAGGTACCCTTAGCAACCTCCTTTCACAAAGGAAGAAACTGAGGCGTGGCGTTTTTAAGAAACTTGCAGAGGCCACACAGCTCGCGTAAGTGGGTTTCTGGGGCTCTAGGGCCTAAGCTTGTAACTATTACACTGGCACACAGGTCCACCACGTCCCCAGGTGGTAAGGGGTGGCCACCGAGAGGCCACAGGACACAGTGGGTCGCAGCATCTGAAGGCCTGGGCGTGACTCCCAGGGGCGGCGTGTTCCCACAGCGTGCTAGTATTCCACCAGAAAACATCAACGGCAACAAAATAAAAAACAGAGATAATCATCTCTGCCTGTGCCCTTCACATGCCTTTTGTTTCCAGGAGGCACTCCCAACCGTATCTTCAGTTCCTTTTTCATCTGTGTTTCCCTGGTTTTTTTTTTTTTTTTTGAATGTACACGTTACTATTTATTGTTTCCTGTAAGCAGCCTCCAGCAGGATACAACCAAACAAGCAAACCTCCCAGGGCTTGCCATGCAGGGTCAAACGCTATGTGAAGAAGTGCTCTGGAAGTCGTCGAGGGCTGTATAAAAGGCAGGTTGCATAGCCAGAGCAAGTCACACGTGGAGTGGCTACGTGGGAGTGAATTCCCTTGGGAGGAAAAGCTCTTTTTTTCTCTCTCTCCCTCTCTCCCTCAGGCCTCATATACAGGCAGGGAGGTGGGCAGGGAGCAGACATGGAGGCACCCACCAGTGCTGGAACAGAGCACCCACCTTCAGGGCAGACTCCTGGGGACTAGGAACAGGGCAGAAGTCCATCGGTACCATGGACCTGGGCAGGGGAAAGCAGGGGCCACTGTGGAGCCCTGGCCTGCTCCATGGCCTGGGGGTATCACGGATAGGAGCCCATGAATAGTGACTAAGCTATGGAATGCTGGCACTCATAGGGAATCCCACGTTAATATTAATGACAGTTGAGTACCCAGAGATCTCCATCCCAGTGGTGCCTGGGAATCCCCCTGGTTTTGCCTGTGATTTTTGGGAAGATGGCACAGGTCTATCGGGCCATGATTCTCCCAATGACATGATTCCCTTCTGCGGCCAGGGCTGCCCTTGGGATTTGGTCAGCCGGGGGTTTTTCCCGATCACAAATCCAGCCAGGGTGCTTTACACAGCCTTCAGGGAACTCCATAGCAGATGCATGTCCTGAGTACTGATTTGGACAGACCAGCTCTGAAGGACAATTTCTGGCCAACTGGGAATTTGGTGCGATGAAAATTCACTGTAGTGGGAGGTGGAGATCACAGACTGAAAAACCGGCGTATGCAGCATAATCTCATTTTCATAGAAAATATGACATATAAAGGCACATCAGGAAACAGGGAGGTGTGAAGAGGTATTGTGGCAGTGGTCTCTGACTGCTGGGACTGGGGATGTTTTTCATTTTAAAAATTGTTGCTTGTCTGTGTTGTTTGACCACCTGCGATGCACAAGAACTGCCTCTATAATAAAAAAACCGAATGTATATGTACAGGTACACACCCAAGTATACAGATGTCACAGCCAATGGGGAGCAAAGTCAAGGTTCAACTTCTGCTTCCCATGAGAACCAGGACAGCAAGCTTTCATGGACTCGACGCAGTGTATTCTCGGACCCTATGATCGCTGAGGTTCTGCATTATTTACAGCTTAGCATCCCCTGCCTCTCCTGAATCACACAGAAGGCCCAGCACAGGGCTGGGCACCAAGTCAGGACTTACTTAATGAATGCCTGTAGGCTGAATAATGATCATTTCCTGAAAGAATTGCCTCCTGCCTCTTCCAGGGCCACAGTGCTGGGAATACTCACTGCTGACATCACTGACCTTCCCATCCCTCCCCTGCCTCATGTTCGTCTTAAGAGCTGCCAGGGAGGGGCTCAAATAAAGGTCACTCCAGCAGACGCGGCCAAGGTATTCCACATCAGGGCCATCAGGGGCGGTCCCATCCCAGACCCTTCCCAGTGCCAGCTGGCGACGAGACCCTTGGGTCCTCTGGCATCCTGCCTCACTGGGGGAGCCTCGGGGCAGTGGAGTGAAAGAGAGAAGAAGGGGTCCACCCTGTGACTTCTGGCTACAGACTCCTGCTACCCCAGGCCCTTATGGGTGGAGGAATCTGGAAGAGTGAATTTGGCCTGGTTTTTTCTGTGAACTGGGGCTGGGCCCAGTTTCTGTTCTTCATGTCTTTAACATTCCCTATCCCTGACCTTCAAAAATATGAACAATAACATTAATAATAATGATGAATATTCTGTGTGCACTGGCTTCATACCAGGCATGGCACTAACATTATTTATCTTAATCTTCATAACAACTCCATGAGGTCGAAACCATTACTAACCTTCACATTACAGAGATGGAGAAACTGAGGCACAGAGAGCCAAGTGCCTGCCCAAGGTTACACTTAGCTGTTTGCAGGAAAAATAGGGACTCTGCCAAGGTCATCCCATTGCTCCCTCTGCGCCTTACTGGAAGGCTCTTCTGCCGGGCTTTGCAATGGGCACAGGAGGGTCCCAGGTGAGAATTCACATCTGTGGGGGGCTTTAGAATCCACCAAGTGTTTACATGTGCATCTGAGAAAATTCCCACTTGAAAGACTAGGAAGTGAAGGCTTAGGGGCCTTCACAGCCTTGCACAAGGTTCCACAGCATCTGGAATCAAACCCAGGTCTTTGGCCTCAGAATGGTACACTTCTTGCCCTAGATCAGACAATCCCGCTCTCCAGACGGCCCGGGCCGGTCTGGAAGAGAGAAGCACGTCCCTCGCACCATGGAGATGCAGCCTGCACTCAGCCCCTCGCCCGGTGGGGGTGGGGGAGGGGGGTGCTGTGCCAGCACCTCATCAGCGTCTCCACCGTGACTCACTCCTGGGACCCAGGGGAAACACAGCCCTGTGCGGCGGGCAAACACTGCCTGCCTCCTGCCCCGCCTCCAGCTCCCCGCCTCCACATTTGCTAACCGAAACCCGGCTGCTGCTATTTTTAACCCTCCAGCTCCCCCCCTGCCTGGGGCTCCCCCCTTCACCCCACCCCCACCCCCTGCCCCAACCGGGTGCCACCAGCCTGTCATTCTGAGAGCAGTTCTATAACCTGAACGCCCCGACGGGTGCAGCGGATGCCCGGCAGGTTTGTGGGGCAAGCAAAACAAGACGGTTACAGCCCAGTTGCCGAATTCCCCCACCCCGGACTCTTTCCGAACCTGTGGCTCCCAGCCTGCCCCGCCTCTCCCGGCCTTCCTGGGAGCTGGGGCGGCAGGAATGGGACTTCCTGGGCTGGGAGTGACAGCAGGAGCCAGAAGCTGGGCTCCTGGGAAGGGGCTCTGAAGTGAGCTGAGCTGTACTCCTGAGGGGGGAGAGGGTAGCCCTGGTTCTTCCTAGGGCAGAGGCTCTTCCTGAAGGCCCAACATCTCTGACCACCAGGGTTTCTAATCCCTGCAGGCTGGGGCGGGGAGGGGGGGAGGAGAAGGAAGTGGGGAGGTGGCAGGGTGGGAAAGGCGCGCCTCACCCTGGGCCCTCCTTACTAAAAGTCCCCTCCCCATCCTGCTGTGGGGGTTATGGAGGGGCCTGGGTTAAGCCTGAGAGGGAAGGCCTGGGAGGCTCAAGGAGTCCACGGGGTCGGTGCACTGAGCAGCCTGAAGGAGGCCCAGAGTAGAATGCCAACGGAAGGCAGCGGGGGAAGGGGCGGGAAGGGGCTCTGCTCTTACTTAGGGGCTCCTCTAACACTAGGTGTCTAAGGAAAGGGCTGTACCTCCCTGCAGCCTCAGCTCCTAGGTCCACCAGGGAACACCCCCACTTTCTCTCTTCCCCCACAGAACAGCGTGGAGGTGAGAGGGTCTGAGGCTCCTGGATGTGAAAGTTAGCCTCCTGAGAGGGGGGTGGGGTAGGACCTGCAGGGGGACTAGCTGGTGTCTGCCCCCTGGGCTGAGAGTCTCATCCAGCTTAGGGAGCAGATGCCAAGGGCCCAGGAGAGGCTCTGGGGCACCTGGCCAAAGGACTCGTTCACGCCTTCTCTCCTGTCTGCACCCTGATTGTCCAGCCTCAGCCCTCTCTCTTGCCCCGTCCTCTCTGATCCCTGCACCCCAGAGCTTCTCTCTGGTCTATCCTCCCTTCCGGGGCCTGGTCCTCTCTAAGTCTTGACCTTCTCCCTCCACAGTGACTCCTAAGCCAGGCAAATAAATCCCGGCGGCTACCGAGGCAGCCAGGCTAGACCCAGAGAGGAGGGACTTGGCACGGGAGTTCCCAGGTGGGGAGATGGGGAGGAAGGGGACGAGGCCGGAGCAAGGCAGGCTGGTGTCAGGAATGGGGTGGTGCTTGAGAGCTCCTGGGGAGACGGTGCCGCCTTCCCAACACCCAACACTTACAGAGGGCCCTGGCCTCTGCCCCACGGAGGGAAAAGGCTGTTCCTCGGAGCAGCGGAGCAGCCTCGACCTCGGCCCTGTCCAGCTTCCCCTCCTCCTCTCCCCCTCGGCCAACCTCTGGGGGCTGCTTGGGGAGCAGAGACCCTGCTGCCCTCTATGCCGGGGAAACAGGCTTCAGCCCTGAGCCAACGCTCAGTCCAGGTCCCCCACCTGGATCCAGGCAGTTCCCCAGCATTGCTCAGAAGCTCTGAGGGCCCTCTTCTAGTCTGGGGAGGTGAGAGAAGACATTGATATGTCACCTTCTCAGGCCTCTCCGGGCCACCCTGTCTAAGGACGTCCCACCTTGTTATTGTCTATTGCTGCACCCAGTTCATTTCCTTCTTAGGGCTTATCACAGTGTATAACTAGATATATACACTCATTTCTTTACTTGCTTACTTGTTACTGTCTGTCTCCTCCACTAAAGTGGAAGTTCCCTGAGGTCAGACGCTCAGGCCTATGTGTTTACTGCATCTCAGTGCCCAGTACCTGGCACCCAGCAAGGCGAGTAAGCCTCCCGATGAATGGATGAATAGCTGAATGACTGGCTCAGTAAATGGGGCCTCCTGGCTGCCAACATCACCTTTATGGTAGATGCTCAACAGTTCCAGGATTTCGTCAGGGAGGAGAAAGCAGGATGTAACAGAAAGAGAAAGGTCAGGAAGCCTAGAACCCGGGGCGGCAGCAGGGGCGGGGGGGTCAAAGCCCAGTTAGCGTCCACATCAGCCCCATCTGGCCCACTGCATCATGCCAAGCGTGATGTGCGCACACATGCACAGAGAGGATGCAGGGATAAGTCCTGGACTGGTCTCGAAAGGCTTGAGTTTTGTCCTAGATCTTCCTCTTCATAGCCCCGTGTCCTTGGACAAACCACATACCTTTCCGGGTCCCAGCTTCCTCAGAAGAAAAAAATGGGAAGGTTAGCCCTGATCAGTGGTCCTCAAACACAGCTTTGCAGTAGAATCACCTGAAGCACATGCTAAAATCCAGATTCCTAGGCCCCAACCCTGCAGATTCTGGGCTGGTCTAGAATGGGGCCCTCAGGAACTTTTTTTCACATCCTCCCTGGTGACTGAAGCAAATGGTTCAGGAATTGCATTTGAGGACCACGGATGAGATCGTGCTTTTCAGCAAACATCTGGACTTCTACTAAAAGCCGCGCTTACACCGGTATACGTTCCTCCAAAACACGTCCATATTCCCACACAGAGCCACAGATTTGTGCAAAGGTGCACAACTGTACAGATGACATACGTCTGTACCACGTACATGTGTGTACTCCCAAAACACCCAACAGAGAGCCACCACATGGATCCCAAACTGCCACGGAACCACCATATGTACATACCCAGCCCAGGGGCACACGAACAGACCCCCACCACACACCCGGCGTGCGCACACCACACCCGTCACATGTTGACCCACGCCTGCACAGACACTATCCTGAACTTATTTTCCCCTCTGGGAACCGGTCCAGGACCAAAGGAGCTATGCTCTGCCGATGAAAACATCCCTCCCGCCTCTGCCGCCCCCACCCCCACCCCTTGCTCCAGGCAGCAGGCTGTTCACCTTCCCTTGTAGAGGGAGGGCTGCTGGAAGAGGACAGTGGAGAGATGGAATGAGGGGAGGTTCTGAGCCCTCCCCCAAGTCCAGCAGGCCCCTCCTCGTCCCTGCCCTCCCCCTGCAAGAGATGCAAAGGACCTATACCCAGCTACCACCCTATCGGTGCTCACTCAGCCTACTCACCTAGATTCCCAGGTCCCAGTTCTTGGAAGCCAAAAGGGCTAGGGAGGTGGCCCGATCTGGGGACTCCTCCTAACACTTAGGCTTCTAAGGAAAGGGCTGTCTGGGGGCACCTTCCTGCAGTCTGAAGGCCTGGGTCCCCCGGGAAGGTTACCACAGAACAGGGGGGAAATATCACAGGGAAACACAATACCCGGCAGGTCACCTGCTGACCAGGCTTCCTGCTGTGTTGCCCACCACTATCACCCCCCCACACACAACCACACACACACACCATCTCATTGCCTCATGGCCTCCTTCTCTGGCCTCAGCTTGGGCCTCCTCACCAATGCTCTCCTTCCTGCCTCCCCTGGGTTAGGGGAAGCAGCTTATACAGAAAGTCTGCCCCTCTGTGGTTCTAAACAACACCAGGGATGGCCCAGAGCTGAGCCCCCTACTCCTAATCCTACCAACGCCCCCACCACAGGAAATCAAAGCTTCCTGCCCCAGAGGAAGTGCCCCATCTAGTGAACAAATCCAACATACACAAATGCACAGTCCTGGACAGATGCCCTCCTCCCAGCTCTCAGGCCTTACTCTGGCCGTGCTTCTAGCAATAGCTCATATGTCAATATAGGCCCCAGTCTCAAGTATGACTAAGAACACGCCAGGGCCAACGTGTGAGAGGTGGGCATGGGGCAGGACCTAAGCCAGGCCAGGGGTGGGGAAGGCCAGGAGAATGGGCACCAGCAGAGTTAGGTAAGGTCTAGTTCCAGCCCCACTCAGCCTACCATTCCCTGGCTGGGTGACCCTGGGCCTCGCCTTCGCTGATCTTCCCCCGGGCCCCTGCCAACTTCAGAATTACCCAGCTCTTAATGAGAGGCCAGGAGGAAGAAGACAAGAGGAGGTTGGGGGTTAACCAGCTTCTGCCTTCCTGGTCCCTGACAAGCGTGCCTACAGCTATACGAGGGTCCCCACTCCCCACCCCATCACACAGGAGGTTTCTCATTCCCAAGGGTTTTCAGTGAGGATGGGGGAGGGATTGAGAAAGGCCAAGTCCAACTCTCACTCCCAGAAGCCACCAGGGATGAAAGCTGGGGTCCACCCGGCTGCCTGAAGAAAGTTGGGGGTGGCATAATGGCCCTCGCACTGGATGCCAATCCACTTCCTTAGGGTCAGCCCTCTCTGCTCTGTGCTCTGGGAAGCGCACCTGAGATTTTGTCTTCAATTTTACTAACGGGGAAACTAAGCTTCAGTGTCAAAAGCAGAGCAATCAGTTTAGAGTCTTGGGAGGGTCAATGCAAGACCTGAATGCAATCTTGCCAGATCGGGATCCAGCCGAAGACCAAGTGGCCAGAGAGACACGGGCCCAGAGACTGAAGCTAAGAACACAGAGGCCTCAGAAGAACACTGCCCCAAGGCCATTCTAGATGTAACACCAAGAGGCCACACTGAGCCTGTCTCTCCCGGGGCCGTGAGGAACATCAGAGGACTAAAGGCAAGGGAGGAGCCGCAGCGGGTCCAGACCTGGTTTCAGTCCAGGTTCACTGGGTACAACACAGCAGGACTGCTTCGTGCCTCAGTTTCCCTCAGAAGTGACTCCAGAGAAGAAGAAAATTACTTATTTACTGAGGTGGGTGGAGAGAACAGAGCAGACAGTAAGGAGGATGAGATGATAAGCAATGAGGAGCTAGGAGTGGCTTGCAGAAGCCAGAGAAGGGGCTCAGCAAGTACAAGGGGGTCGGTGCAAGGAGAGAAGAGTGTGTGGCGGCCAAAGCACTTTAGGGACCTGGCCTATGGGGTCCTTAGTGGGGACACATGGCCTGCCAAAGTACCCCATTAGTGGGGAGGGGAACTGAGTCACAGTCCCCTTTCTTTCAGCCCAGTGGCTGGGCAATGGTCTTGAGGAAGGTCCCCGTGGGTCCTGGTGCAAGTTCTGGGAACAGGCTGATGAGTCCAGATGTCGAGTCCCCAGCAGGGCCACTGAGGGCCAATGCCTCATTCTCAACCTAAAAACTGCAGGCGGAGCTGGGCCTCAAGCAGATGTCGAATGTGGGTGTGGGATGGGATGGGCAGCAGCAAGACAGCCAGTGTCCAGATGCAGCGGGAGGCCTCCATGTACGCAGGACAGCCAGCAGAGATGAGGGAATGGCCGGGGAGTTGGTGGGAGGGGCAGCAGTGGCTGGGGAGGTCAGATCCAAACGGGCAGCCAGAGAGAAGGAAATGGGGCTGGGGGAACTGGGTGGCCTGTAGGCTCCAGAGGGCTCTCTCCTAGCCACGGGCCTAGAAATTCTGGGAGTCAGAGCCCTGCCCAGCTGCCAGATTTGCCCCCTGCTCACACTCCCTAGCACCAACAGACCCCAGGCCCGGGGGGGGGGGGGGGGGGGGGGGGGCGCACATCCTGTTCCCCACCCCTCAGTACACAGTCTGCGGTCCCCACCTTCCCGCACCGCTGCCCGCACCTCAGCAGCTCACTTGGGCACAGGTGTCTCTTCGCCCTGATGGGTGAGCAAGGGTGGGGGGCGGTGCTCAGCGAAACCTCACAGTCTCGGACCCTCCCTCCCGGGGATCACTCCCCCCCCCCTAATCCGCCGCGGAGGGGTCGGAGTACGGCCCTCCCCGGACCCGCGGAATGGGGGCGCTGATGTCCAGCGCCCCTAGTCCGGCCCAACTCAGCGGGTCCTGCCCTTTGCCCTCCCGCTTCCAACCTTCCGCCCCGGAGCACCGCCCCCTCCCGGGCCGCGGCGGCCGTCCCTCCCTCCCGGTCCACCGGTCGGTCCTCCCGGGCTTGGGGGTGATGGGACGCCGGGCCTGCGCGCCAGCGGCCCTGGGCCTCCAACTCCCTCCCTCGGGCCTGTCGCTGCCCCGGGGCGGGCGGATGTGGGCGCCCCGCGGGAGGCCCGAGCCTCAGGGCCCGGAACCGGCCCCGGCCGGGGGCCTGCCAGAGCCCCGCGGAGCCGGGCGGGGCGGGCGCGGTCGGGGGGGCGCACTCCAGGCCGGGCCCGCGGGCCGCGCGGAGCCGAGCCGAGCCCGAGCCCGGGCGGGGGCGCGCTGGGTGCCGCGCGCAGGGCGGGGCGGGCGGGGCGGGGGGGCGGCAGCCCAGTACTCACCAGCGCCGGGGCTGTGCATCCAGGGGCCGGGGCCCTCAGAGTCGGGGGCTCATGGCGGGTCGGGGGGCTGGGGTCGCCGCCTCACATCCCCCCATCGCCGGCGGCTGCAGAGCGACTGAGAGACGGCGAGAGGAAGGGGGGGGCCGGGAGGGGAGGGCCCTGGGCAGCCCGGCCGGCCGGTATGATGACAATGGAAGGAAATGCTTTATCTGAGTCTGAGAGCGGGCCAAGGGGAGGGGAGGGAGGGGCAGCGCTCGCGGCCCGGGGACACACCACCCCGGCAGACACTGCCCGGCGCGGCGCACGGGCGGCGGCGACCACACCGCCGGCCCGGGAGCGCCGAACCCGGACGCGGGACGCGTCCCCGACCCCGCGCGCGCCGCCGCGCTGCACGCCCAGCCCCAGCTCGGCGCGCCCCGCCGCGCACAATTTCCCGGAAACCCAGATACCTGAGCGCACGCAGCCTTGCATACAGCGTACACGAGCGCACAGCCCTGTTTACACAGGGCAGAATCATTCGCACAGACACACTTCTGGAGGGACCCCTGCGCTCGCAAGTGCGTGCACGTACGCCCACCAGCAAACAGCCGCACACAGAGACAGTGGGACGCTCGTGGACTCCCAAGTCCCGGCAAGGAATCCCAGACGGACACCCCCCCCCGTCCCCCATACCCCTCCCCAACACGACTTGCCTGAGGAAAGTTCCAGGATCTGATTTGAATCACTGCCCAGCCCTCCCCCTCGCGCCCCCCCCCCCCACGCTGCTGAGGGGAACAGAAGGGTCCAGCCTGTTCCTATTAAAAGAAAAAGGGGTTGGGGTGGTGCTGATTTTGAAAGTTTTCTTTTTTTAAAGAAATTTCTCAAGGGATTTCCTTCCCTCCTCTCCTCTTCCTCTTCCTCCTCCATTCCTCCCCCCACAACCCTCCCCCTTCTTTCCCCCTCCCGGTCCCTATGAGTCAAACTTCAGCAATGTGCCCAGTGTCTCCCAGTGCATTACAGCGGATCACAGAAATGTTCCAGTCTGTGAGTCGGAATGCAGCCGCCTCCAGCCCTCCCTCAGCTAATAAACTCAGCTCGGGGCCAGCTTTGCGCAGCAAGTCTCTGCGCCCCCCCTTCCCCCCCCCTCAACTCTTAACAGGACCAGAAGGTCAGACTCAGGGGTCAGGGGCTGAGGACCTCTCCATTGTGCTTCCTGGCCTAGCCTATCTGCCTGTGGCCTCTGGCAATCTGCTGGGTGGGAGACCGAGCCAATGGCTCTGGGACAGGGAGAGGTCCACCACCCACAACACTAGACTCTCCTGTAGTGTGAGGCTTCACCTCTGGAAGGCAGGATGCAGCTTCCCTCTGACTTCCTACCCATCCTACCTCCCTCTATCCGAGGAACCCCAAGAGTCTCATGACTCTACAGAAGGAGAAACGTCTGTAGAAGAGGCGGCACCATGCCACATAGGAAGCAGAGTCCACAGTGGCCTAGGAGGGCCTGGCCATGGCCCGGTCCAACTTCTGACCACAGACCCCTGTTTGCGTGAGCCCAGCCCCAGCCTCAGCACTTGTTGCTACCTGAGTTTTTAGCAGCTGCCTTCCTGCTTCGGTTGCTTTCCTTGTCTCACGGCTCACTCGGCAGCAGATCCAACCTCTCGGTCATGTTAACTTACCCTCACGTACTCCTTGCCTGGCATCCAAGCCCTCCTACAGCATGGCAACACACTGTGCACATTCTGTCTCTCTCTGTCTCTCTCACCCTGCCTCCCTCTCTTCACTTCTGTAAAGAAGTAAAATGAACTTTTTAAAAGTTCGTTTATTTATTTTGAGAGAGAGCACGCGCCTGTGTGTGCACGCGAGGTGGGGTGGAGGGGACAGAGGAAGAGGGAGAAAGAGAATTCCAAGTAGGACCCTAGCTGTCAGCACAGAGCCTAACTTGAACTCACGGACCGTGAGATAATGACCTGAGCCGGAATCGAGCAAGGGTCAGGTGCTTAAGCGACTGAGCCACCCAGGTGCCCCATCCCTTTCTTCATTTTTTTCTCGCTATTTTGCCCAGTGCCTCCTGGTGCTTAGTAGTCAGTAATGTTAGTTGTTATTTCTCTTATTATTTCAGCTAAACTGGGCTGCTGCCTGCTCCCCATCATGCCCTCGTGCCTTCCTACTCCCTTACTTTGGCCCATCATGTTTCCTCTAAAAGTGATGCTCTCCCAGTCCCTTGCTGCTCCTGTTGAAATCTTTCCCATCCTCAAGGTCTATACCACCATCTCTAGAAGGCTTTCCCGGATTCACGTAGCCAGAGGAATTCTTCTCCTCTTTTAAAGGACCCCACCCCCACACCACCAACAGTCTTGCTCTGTACACTGACCTTCATCCACGTGTCTCAACTCTCTTCCTTCCCAAGAATGTTCAAGAGTGGACATTCCTGAGCCCAGCTACTGCCTTTAGTCATGAGTGCATTTCTTTTAGTGTCTTGCTAAGTGCCTTGCTCGGAATTCAAGCTCCCTATGAGTTATTTGTTGAATTGAGACAGATGTTCGTGACCTTCAAGGACCATCCCCCTAGCCGGACACCTTTTTTTCCCATGACTGCCATGCTGACTCTGCAAGACACACGTTCTACCTCAGGTGCATTCTTCGCAGCTTTCACCTCCAAACCAGATGACTCTCCTTCCAGATCTCTCCTCTGTGCCCAGCTTCCAGAAAAATTGCTCGGTTACTTCAGACTCCCAGCCTCTCCCCCCACCTCACCAACTCTCTTTTAGCCCCACCATGCCCCCCCTTAATGCCCCCGCCAGGACTCCCGTAGTTATTTCTGGACTGAAATCGGGCCCTTGTTTGCTCATTCTACCATGTGCATCATTCATGTATTTGTTCGTGAGCCTCCTTTTTTTTTTGACCTAATCACTGAGTTCTCAGAGAGTTGAGCAAAAAGGGTATCTCCCCCTGCCTCTGTCTATCCCCCAAGTGCCCAGCACCTTCCTACACACACCAGGACTCTCTGTCCCCAAGGTAGGGCCAGGAAGACAGCATGTGAGACCTGCCTCAGGGAAGCTGGACTGTGTCCCTCCTTCACCGGCCAGCTTACTTCTCACTCCATCGCCACCTCCCACCCAAGGCAGGAACTTAAGCCAGTTCTAAGTCACATGCCCTTGCTAGGATATGTTAGGGAGCCTCCAGGGTCCTGAGAGACACGAGGCAGAAAAGCGTAAGTTACCACTCTCTCTACCGTGGTTGCCATGGGAAGTTTCTCTGCCACGCTCTTGAGTCAGGCCTCTCCCAGGCTGCTCAGCCAAACACCTAGCAGAAGAGATTAGCCCCATAGGACCTGCCTCAGTTCCCTTGAGTCTTCCCAGAGTCTCTGGCCAGTACAAAGCCCGAGGACACACCCTTCTGCTTCTCTTCGGGCTTCTGGCCTACTTGACCTTCTCTTTCTCTCTCTCCTTCCCTTACTTGGCTACCTTTAACTGACTATATTCCATGTAGCAGCCCTATGCTACCCTCTTTGGCAAACATTAGATCATTTATCCTTAATAATCCTTGTTATGCTCATGATTAAAGTATGGCCCACAAAGGTTAAGAAACCTGACCAAAGTACCCAACTGGTAAGTGATGGGGCCATTCATTCATTCAACAAATATCATTGGGTGCCCCCGTTGTGCCAGGATTCAAAGCTCCAAACAGTCATCTGGTCTAAACCTCAGGGCTCTGAGACCACCCTGTCCCAGCCTTCTAGATGCGGTGGCCAAAGCCACGATCCCTCCCTAACCCACACTTCCCACACACTCCCACAAAGCCAATCAGAAGGTGCTCATTCCCCAAGGCCTCGGTGAAATCTCAGAGGACGGCCATTTCATTGGACTGGGTTGGGCCTTGCATTCCAGTTTCCGAACCTGGGATCAAATGCCAATTCACGGGGTTCAGGATTTGCAGATTGATGGGGAAGGTAGGTCTCCAACTCCAAAGAAAGGGTTTCAGGGGACCAGATATAACAAGTGGAAGGCAAGAAGGCAGGAAGGACGGAGGGAAGATAATTAGGATTTATTGAGCGTCTCCTTTAGCAGATGTGCTATTCAAGGCCCTTTCACTCATATCTCATTATTGCCCACATTGTTGGACTGAGCAAACTTAAGCTCAGAAAGACAAAATGATTTGCCTAAGTCCACAAAGCCAGTAAGTGACTTAATCCTGAATGTCTGATTCAGAGCCTATGCAGTCTCTGTGGCAGGTCAGAACAATGGAGGAGCTACTGCCAGATCTCCTGCCCAGTGTAAACCTGGTTACCTGAGGACTCAGCTGACCTACGGGGGACATTCTAGATGCTAAACGTACCTCCTCCTGGCCCCAGCCAAGCGGTCCCATGCCTGGTTCCCACTGTCTCTGTTGGCATCGCACAGGCAGGATTAGAGGGGCTACGTAAGTATTCGAGGTAGGATTGGGGTATGTGGGGCTTAGGGTGCAGCCAGCCAGCACCCCCACGTGGGATTTCCGGATGCGAGAGAAGAGGTGATACATCCTCCTGGGCCAGAATGAGGTGGATAGATATCAAGAGAGGCTGGGGCATGGTTACAAGCCCGGATGGCTCAGATGATGCTGGGGACTAAGGCAGGTGGAGAGAACTAAGCAAGTCCCTTACCCTGGCCCCTGCCTCCCTCCAGTGTCAACAAAGGTGATGTGGTTTCCCCTGTGGTCTGTTGCCCTAGACACCTGCAGTTCTTAGTATACGTATATGTGTCTATGTGCCAACAGCGACATGGGGGGACATAAGGAGAAAGCGGTGGGACAGGATGGGGAGGGGCAGGAAGCCAAAGACAGGGTCTCCTTAACGCCAAGATAAAGCAGAATGAATGCAGAAGATGGCAGAGGTCCCCCCTTAACTACTCTGGGTCCCCAACCGGGAATATCAGGAGAATCAGGGCTCTGGGCTGGAAGTCAGGGGACTTGAGTTCTAGACCCCGTTCTGCCATTCACTTCCTGGGTCACACCTTTCTAAGTGTCAGATTTCTGCTGTGTAAAATAGCAGTATCTTCGCAGGGCTGATTCTGAGAGCAAGTGAAGTACTTATTCAAACATTTGTACCACTGTGAGTTTTAGAATTATTGTCCTGATAGCATAAGAAAGATTACAGTTGCCCTGGGTACACACACACACACACACACACACACACACACACCCCACAGTGGAGATAAAGAACGTTAAAGGCAAAAACAAAACTCAGCCTCTGCCCTCATATTGATCACAATGTGTCGAGGAAACAAAACAAACCTAAAATCCTTGAAAGCTTCTGGTGAAGCCAACTATTTTTAAAATCTCACTGTCTGTGTGATCTTGGCCAAGTCACAACCTCTCTGGGCTTCAGTTTTCTCATCTGTCCAATGAGGGGAGCCGGTTTAGGTCACATCTATTTTATTTTTCTGAGTCGAAAGCAGTTTTCTAATCCTGTACTCCAAGCGTCAGTGAGTACGCAGCAAAGAGGAAAGACCTGAGCAGATCACGGCCCGAATGAAGTAGGGAATTTTGAGCTGGGTTTTGGAGGAGCCCAGAGATGTGAATCAGTGTGGGGTTAGGGGGGTGACATTCCAGGTAGGGTGAATGGCGTGCGCAGGGTGCAGGCGAGCGAGGAAGCAGGGGGGTGGCAAACAGATTAGCGAGGCTCAGGAATGAGGTTGGTAAGGACTGAAGGAATCTGGAGAGGAAGTCAGGACCTGAGGAGGAGAAGGGGCAGTCACCGGGCTGAGGCAGCTGAGATGAGAAAGTGGGGGGGAATAGGGGTGGGAAGACACTCTCTCAGCCCAGAGGTGGGTGCCAAAGCCCATCCAGCCAACTCCACCCAGGAGAGAAGAAGAAAGGTTCCCTTGCCAAGAGGCCCCACCCACCCTTCCCTCCTCTCCAGCCCCACTCCCAACCTTGAGGTAAGCCAGGGCCCCTGAAACCAGAACCTCCATTAGTGATGGGAACAAGCAGATGGGGGCACTGCCTCGTCCCCCCCATGGCAATATACCAGCAACAAAATAGCATTATAGTAATGAGGATCCTGATGAGACCCACTCCCCACCACCTGCCCTCTGACAAACCCCTCAAACCTCTTGGTATGACTCTTCCGTGACTAGGATCTTTGCTCCTTATAAGATTTATAAGATTATCTGGCCCATAGGATGCCCCCAAAGCTGACATTATAACAAAATCACTTAGAAGAATCTGTGAAAAACAGATCTCTGGGCCCCCTCACGGACTCAATCAGACTCTTTGGGGCGGGGGGTGCTCAGTAATCTATGGCTCCCCAAGCAGTTCTAGATATGGTCAGGGTTAGGGTGCTCTATCGAATCCACACCACTCCTTTTACAGATAAGGGAACTGAGGACCCAAGGGGGAAATAATTTGTCAGAGATGACACGGTTAATCAGTGACGGGAACAGGCAGAGAATTCAGGTGTCCCAGCTTCTAGATCAGTGCTTCTTCTAACAGCCCACATTGCCCAGGCCCGGAGATGCCTGTGCCAACAGAGATTATGGTCAGGGAGGCAGCCACCTGGCCATACTCTAATCATGAGCAAGAAGAAATTCGTCTGAGTTGCATAATGCCTTTCTGCAGCCAGCTCACAATTACTCGCTCCAGTGGGCCCCCGCAGGGATGCTGTGGTCCACCCACTGGTGAGCTTGGGGCTTTGGCCTTGCCACATGCCCCCAGCCGGACCTTCTGTAGCCCCAGTGGCTGTGCTGGCTGGAGGGCAGGGTCGACTTTTACAAGTCTTAATGGTTCTTTTTTGGAAGCACTTATCGCTGGCACCGGAATCTCTAGGAAGACCTTAAGGACGTCCTGGCCTAGGGACATATACCAATCTTCCCTAGAGGCGTCTTTCAGGATTTAGACTGCGTCCCTGTGGGCCAGGGGTGTAGAGGCAGGAAGGAGCGAGGAGCTGGGGTGAGGCTAGCTAGTCAGGATGTGAATAGAGTGTCCTTGCTAGGACCTTGAAGTACCCCACTGACAGATGACCACCACTACCCTCTTTTTCACCCAGCATAATTTCTTTTTTTTTTTTTAATTTTTTTTTTAACGTTATTTATTTTTGGGACAGAGAGAGACAGAGCATGAACGGGGGAGGGGCAGAGAGAGAGGGAGACACAGAATCGGAAACAGGCTCCAGGCTCTGAGCCATCAGCCCAGAGCCCGACGCGGGGCTCGAACTCACGGACCGCGAGATCGTGACCTGGCTGAAGTCGGACGCTCAACCGACTGCGCCACCCAGGCGCCCCAGCATAATTTCATATATATTAAGCATCTTCTCTGTGCCAGGTTATTGGGCACAGAGGCCAAAGGAGCCATCACTGAGGAATTCTGCGTCTCCTGGAGAGGAGAATATGGCTGGCAAAAAGAGCCCGGAGTGGAGAAAACTGGCTGACCATCAAGGGTCTCTGACACCCATGTGGTCAATGGACGTGCTGGGGTCTGAGTCCCAGAAGTTCCATGTTAGAAGGGTGCTGACAGGACCACGGGGTCCCGGTGGGCTAGGGCAGTGGCCTTGCTCTGACCTGCTGCCCTCTGTGCCTAAAGCAGTGATTCTAGAAGTCTCTGGCTCCCTCACATCCCTTACTCTAGCTCTTCCAGAGTGGCTAGGGGTGGAGGGCACAGGAGGCAGAGAAGACCACCCTCTCCACTTGGGCAGATCCTGAGGCTGGGCTCCACGCTCCTCTACACTGAACTTTCAAGGAAACATTTAAAACCTGTAAAGGACAGCCAAAGAGAGGGCATTTGTGTTGTGGTTCAAAAAGCAAGAGTTTGGGGTCAGGCTGCTTGGGCGGGAGTTCGTTGCTGGCCCACGCACGACCTTAGAGATGTTATTTGACCCCTGGGATGCTTATGTCCTCATCCTCAGACGGGGGTCCAAAGTGCCTGCCCCATTAGGGTTGCCATGAGGACCGACTGGATGGCCGGTGAAGCGCTTCATTAAGAGTCTGCCCACATTGGGCTCTGTTCCGGGTAGAGCTCAACGCGGACCTTAGTAATAAAGGACAGGGTCCTGTCCCTCTGGCCCTCTCAGTCACAGTTTTCCCCTACAAACTCAGTCTTAAATAAATACTGCCCTAATTTATGCAAAGAAATCCAGATAGTCTAGCCCAAGCTGACCCTTCTGGAATGTACGGAGTAGCTTGGCAGGGCTGTGGGAATGGGGAGAATATGTGGAACCTTTCCTGACCCTCCCAAGATACAGGTGTTGGCTCCGAGGCGGCTCACTTGGGGGAAGTCTGGACTGTGCTGCAGAGAATGCCCGAACGCGCTGCAGAAAGGGCCTTGCCGCCTCTCTCGAATCCTGGCACTGTGCATCTGGAGCAATCCGCACATCTGGCTGCATCCCTGGGGCAATGTTCACAGCTGCTGACATTTGAGGGAGGAGAGATGCAGCTCCTCAGCCAGGGCCTAGGGGGCTATAAATAACTAGCTAAGAAGACCGGGGGGAGGAGGTTGACCTTGGGGGGGGGGGTGCGGGAGCGGCTGGCGACTTCCCCCACCCCTTTGGGTCCAGAGCCAGGCTTTTAGCAAAACAGGAAGAGGCAGCAGCAGCTGCTGGGAAAGTAGGAGTGGCTTCCCTTCCCCCACTTGCCTGGGGCCTTCGGATCCCAGCCAGGACCTGGGAGAGGTGGAGCCATCCAGGAGGGGGGGAGGGAAGGGCATACCCACGCAGACTGAGGCCCCGCTCCCAGTGCCCTCCTCTGGCTCAGCTGGGGCACAGGGCAAGGGAGACTGAGACAGACAAGAGCAGCCCAGGGGGCAATGTCCACCACCCCGGCCCCCTCCTGTTCCCTTTCTGTTCCCCTATCAGTGGGACAACAGGGAAGGACAGGCATTAGAAACTGAGCTTAAAATATGTATGCGGGGCAGGCAGTGTATCTAGAGGCCGAGTGTTATGTCAAGCCCACCTTCCTCTCTCATCCCTTCCCAGACCACATTTGGGCTGAGCCTAAGCCCGAGTGGGTGGGAAAGAAGACTCTAAACTGGAGGAAGGATGCCTCTGGGCTGCTAGAGGGGTCCGGGGCCTGGCCCCAGTGGAATGATGGAGAACTTCTCCATGAACTGTTGGGGTGAGGTGATCCAAAGTGCTGGGGTGGCTCTGGGTGACTGTTTTCCTGGAGTAATGGGGCATCCAAAAGGGTGTACTCTAGAGAGCCAGGCCTAGGTCAGAGGGCCTCATGAAGTCCAGGATTAAAGAAGTTATCCCAGAAATGTTGCTTTGCTTTGCCTTGCCTGAGGGAGACTGGCCACTGAGAGTCTGTCCTTGGGCGCCTGACCGGTTGATGACATCTGTTTGGAACTTTGGCTGGCCCACATCTCCAGTGGGGTCCGTGTCGGAATCTGTCATGACCTACCATTGCCTCTCAGCCTGGAGCCCCTTGCTTTTCCTGCTGGAACAGCCTAGACCAGCATCATCCGATAGGACACAGAATGTGAGCCACGTGTGTAACTTTAAATTTTCTAACCACCACCACCACCAAGTAAAAATAAATAGATGACGTCAATTTTAATACTATATTTATTTAACCTTATATATGTGAAATATTATCATTTCAGCATGTAATTGAAACAAGAAATTGTTAATGAGCTATTTTGCATCCTTTCTGCATACTAAGTCTTTGGAATCCAATGTGTATTTTACACGTGCAAGTAGTACATTTCAGTTCTGACGGGCCACATTTCAAGTGCTCCATGGCCCATGTGGCTGGCAGCGGCTACTATAGTGCACAGAAGAGGTCTAGATGGCTGGTAGCTGAGTTTCTTCTTTAGCCCTTCTAGTCCCTTGCTGGGGAAGGGGCCCCAGAAGTGGAGGAGGGGGCCAGTGAGGTCCATGTGAAGGGTTAATTTGTCCTATGAGGGAGGCCCCCCACTTTGATTTTCAAGCATCCACCGCTAGACCTGGAACCAAGTCCTAACATTTAGGCAAGCAGGGAAACTGAGTCACAGAGGAGCCTCTTTCTAGACAGCCAATCTTCTCCTCCTTTTCCTAGGACCTCTTGCTCTAAGCCGCAGGTTGGTAGAAACCTATTTCCTCTCCAGGTGTGCTAGCCTCCTACCCTCCTCTTTCCCTTCCAAACACAACCCCAAACCCAAAGCAATTCAGTCGGCAAGGTTAGGGAACATGGAAGGAGACGTGAATCTGGAGGAAATACAGAGTCAAGCTGTGGATGTGTGGTGTGTAGAGGCCGGTGGGACACTCAGGGGATGTTGGATGGACACTTGTTGTCTGAGGGGGGAGGGCAAAATAAAGATCTGGGATCACCAGTGAGAGCTGGAGTTGTAGGTAGGAGTGGATGAGATCATAAGAGCAGGGAAAAGAGGGGGGTAAGGGGACGGGAACCGGAAAGATGGCTAAATACAGAAACTTGAGAGAACAAAGGTTTTGGGTGGGCAGGGGGGTGGCAGCCAGGGGAGGAGGCTGAGAGGGAGCAGTCAGAGATTTAAATGAAGCAAGAGGAAGTGCCATGTCAGAATCCAGAGTGGAAGAGAAGGTTGAGGAGAGATCAGCACTCAGTTGCAACTGATGATGCTTAAAGCTGTTCTTACACAAAGAGCTCACACAAATTGCTAATGAACGCTAAACAGTGGTAGACTCAAGTTCAAAGCAAAGCAAAGGCTCTTCAGGGAAAAGAGGAAATACAGCTAGTAGGCGAGGTAGGGGAATGTTCAGCTTAATTGTCATCAAAGTAATGCCAATTAAAATAAGATGAAGGCTGGGGCGCCTGGGTGGCTCAGTCGGTTGAGCATCTGACTCTTGGTTTCAGCTCAGGTTTTGATCCCATGGTCATGGGATTGAGCCCCCGCATCAGGCTCTGTGCTCAGCGTGAAGCCTGCTTAAGATCCTCTCTCTCTGCCCTCCTCCCCCCCACTCTTACTCTCTCTCTCTCTATTTTTTTTTTAACTTTTAATGTTTATTTATTTTGAGAGAGAGAGACAGAGAATTAGTGTAAGCAGGGGAGGGGCAGAGAGAGAGGAAGACACAGAATCCAAAGCAGGCTCCAGGCTCTGAGCTGTCCGCAAAGAGCCCGACGCGGGGCTCGAACTCACGGACCGTGAGATCACGACCTGAGCTGAAGTCAGACGCTTAACCGACTGAGCCACCCAGGCGCCCTTCTCTCTCTCTCTCTTTAAAACAAAACAAAAAATAAAATAAGACAAAGGTAGACACTGTTTTCAAACATTAGTGAGAGTGTGGTGACATTGACATGTTTTGAAATCATGACTTTCACCCTTTGAAATCAATTTGGCAATATATAGTAAGAGCTATACACCTTTGCTCAATTATGCCGCCCAATGTACCCTCAACTAGATTTCCACAGCCAGAATCAGGAGGGGGCGTGGAATAATGATGCTCACCACCGCACTCTGTAGAAGATGGAAAGTTCAAAACAACTTGAACACCTACAACTGGAAAGTTGTGAGGCAAATTATATTTCCACTTAATAGAAAATTATGAAGCTGTTAAAAAGATGTTTATGAACGCATAGAGCAGCACAGGAGAATAGCGATTTGTTTATGCACTGTGGTGGCAACTGTATTAAAAAAAAAAAAACCCACCAGGGACATAAAGACAAGATCAAAAGGAAATACCCAGCAGGAGCTGATTATGTAGGGGAGTGAGTACACATGTTTTCCGGTCATTTACTGATCGTCAACACGGTGGGGACGGAGAGTGGGGATGAAGGGTTGATCCTGAGCCTGGACTGGGCGACCAGGAGGGCCGTGGCAAGGAGGTCACGGATCCGTTCAGGCAGCGGGGTTATTTATGGCACTCTGTGCACGTGCCAGGTGCTGTCCACTACGTTCGCACAGCGCTCTTTCCCGTGGGCGAAGCTCGGATTCCCTGTCTGGTTCCAAGCTCCCGCAGCTTCACCGGCCCCTGGGCCGCTGAAGGGGCCTCGTCCTGGGCGTGGAGGGGCAGACCCCGGAGGACAGGACCCAGAGAAGTCCAGAGAGGGCCCTGGGGAAAAGGGAGCAGAGTGTGGGGGTAGCGGTGGCCCCGGGGAGGTTAGGGGAGGGTTGGGGGATCACCAAGTTGCTTAGGGGATGGGAGGACCGCTCTGCTCTGGGGGAGGAGTTGGTGGGCTGTGGTTGCCACCTACCCGCTTCATGTCTCCTCGAAGGTGACAGGAGATGGGAGTGGGCCACCACCTCCACAGCCCCCACAGGAACTCTACCTGGGCCCCACCTACAGGCACCATCCGGCCCGGGCAGCCCGCTGTTCCTCCCCCTCGGCTCTCTTAATACATCGGCACACTGGGGCCTTGAAATAACACATCTTTATTTATGCCCTCATTTCCACATAATTTGCCTATGATTCACTTGTTGTCGAGAGGCATTAAAACCTCCGTCCCCAGCTCCCAGGCACCTACCAGTCCCTGCCCCACTGCCCCTGTGCCCCACTGCTCCCTCCCACTATGACTTACCTGCTCTCCCCGAGCCCCCACCCCAGCTGCTCCCTACTTGGCCTTTGTTGGGGGGGGGTATGTGGGAGGCAGGGGCTGGGGCTGAGAATGGCCCAGATGGAAACTGCCCCCGTCCCCAGCCCAGAACCTGGCCCGAGGGAAGCCCTGCTGGGAAGACCCTGTGGTGTTAGGACGAGAGGTGACCTCTCACAAACAGGAAGGCCTGGAAAAGGGAAGAAGTTTCTCTGGCTTAAAAGCTGTAGAACCCCCAGCCCCAGAGGCAGCCACTTTCTGCGACCCCCCCACTCCACCCCCTCACTTCCTCAGGCTGGATTTTCCTCATACCTCAAGGCTGAGTCCCTGCCCCCCACTCTGTTTCCTTCAGGGCACAGGGGTATAGAGTTTCCACCGTGTGTGTGTGTGTGTGTGTGTGTGTGTGTGTGTGTGATTGAGAGAGAGAGAGAGAGAGAGGAGGGAGAGAGAGGGAGAGAGAGAATGTGGAGAGTGTATTAGGGGATAGAAAGAGTTGTCTTCTCACACCCTCATTACCCAGTAGGGCCATAAAGCTTTGTTGCCCCCACCCCAGAATCTAGGTGAGTCAGGAGCTACGATGTGGGGGAGGCAGGGGAGGAAGAGGTGGAGGAAGAGAGCAAGGGGCAAGGAGGGGGCTACTGGAAGCCGAGTAGGGGTGAGGGGAGCTGCTGTGGTTGGGTTATCTGATGTGAGGAGCCAGGTGTGCTCTGGGGGTGGGGGAAGAGCAACCGAGAGAGGCAGAAACTGCCAACGCAGCCCGCAGCCCGGAGACACAGAGAGGCAGGGACAAGAAAGACAGAGCAGCCCTGAATCAAGAGGAGGACCCGAAGGAGACTTTAGATCTCTCCCCATGGGGGGGGGGGGGGGGGGGGCAGTCCCTGGGACATCTGCCCCCCCCCCGCTCCCTAGCTCCCAGAGAACATGCAGCCTCCTCTCAACACCCCGTGATAGAGGTGGGGGTTGCCAGGGAGTGTGTGGAGTGGGGACAAGTGTCCAGCCCTTATCCCGGAATCAGAGCAGTTGGAGACAGTTGAGGCTCTATAATCTCGGTTGGGGGTTGATGGGTGGAGGAGGCTTTGCAGGAGGAGATAATGGGGTGGAGCAGAGCCCTGGTCTGGAACAGGGTGCCCTCGAGCCAGGCATGGTCAACCGGCTCTCCCCCATCAGCTCCTCCTGCCTTGGGGGAGGGAGGGGGCGCTCCGCTCAAGCAAAAGCTGCCCTGCCAGCAGGTGCTAGAGCCAGGGGGGAGAGCAGGGACCGGGAGCACCGCTGGAGTGCCAGGCCGGTCCTTGGCAGCCCCACCTGTGAGTTCCAACTTCGGCCTCCTCCAGCCACGACTTGGCCACGGATGCGCGGTGAGGGGAGGGTGTTCCTTCCAAGCAAGAGGATAGCGCCAGGCACTATTCTAAATGCTATGTATTCATTCACTCGGGCTTCATAGCACCTACGCGGTTAGTATCCCTATTATCTTTGCTTCCAGAAGAGGATGCTCTGCTTCACTAGCTTGGCTGCTTCCCTGCAGCCAGGAAGGCAGGAGAGAGGGCGGGAGAGCCCCTGAGCTCCCTGTGTCTATGCTGCCCTCTTAGCCTAATACTGTGCTGGTTTGGGGTAGGAGGACCTGGGTATGCATTTGCTCAAAGAATGAACCAACAGGCGAGCACGGGTCCCCTCCAAAGGCCACAGGTATCCTGCCTTTCCTCCCGTCCACTCCCCTGCCACCTGGAGGCCTGCCTGTACACAGGGCAGAAGGCAGGGAGCCCCTGGGGTGGGTCCTATCAGAGAGGAAGTGGGGCTGGCTTCTCTCCTATCCCCTTTATCACTTCTCCCCATCCCCACTCTACCCACGGCTGGCTGTTCCACATTCCCCTCCCTGCAGCCCCCGCCCCAGGGCTCCATGGTGGGAGAGGGGAAGAAATTTAAATCCGAGGGACTGGGGGTGGGGCTGGGGGTAGCTGGAGGAAACTGAGGCGACACTCTCGGAAGGGGTTTCCCTGGCACTCTGAACCTGGTGCTCACGGTCCTCCGCACCCAGGCCAGGCTGACCTGGGCTGCCAAACCTTTCCTGATGGGCTGCTTGAGCTGCCCGGCCCATCCTGCCCGTCGAATGGACGAAGGGAGCCGGGCACAGACACAGAAGGGCAGCCCTCTCCTGACCCTCCTGCTGCCGCAGATGTCCACAGGCATGGGCAGGATTTTCAGTGAGGTGGGGTTGGAGCAGAGTGGCCCGGGCCTTTCTAGGTGTCCTGTAGGATTCTGTGTGTGGGTGAAAAGGGCAGTGGGGTGGCCTCATGAAGCCAAATGAGGAATGTGGGACGGGGCTACTCGTGACTTCTCCACTCTCCACTGAGGTGTGGGTGCCGAAGGAGAATTCCGCCCACTGCCTCCAGCCTCCCTCTCCTCAGAAGCAGCACCTGGGAGACGAGGCCTTTCTGCCTTGAGCCCAGCTCAGACGGAATGTGCAGAACAAACCAGCTGGGAATTTGATATGTGATCCCTCTCTGCATTCTCGATATCAGATATCCGGGATCTCCGATCCAGGGCTCAGATCAGGTATGTTCAGGCTTGGGTGATGAGTTGGGTCCCAAAGAGGGGTGGACTGTGGAAGCACTGACGAGTCCCCCAATTCCTGCGGGCGCCAGAGCCTTTCCAACCACTCCCGTCTCCCGAGACACAATCTCTCGTTGTCTGCCCCCTCCCCTCGCTCCCGGTGAGCAATTGAACCGAAGCGTTCCTGGTCAGTGAGCTAACGTCCACCGCAGCGGGGCGTAGTCTTCGGCTCTGCCTTGGTTAATTCGGCACATGGTCCGCTGACCTAAGTTTTGGAAGCTATAAGGCCAGGGGAGATGGTCGGAATATTGAATGACAAAATGAGGATTCAAAGGACTTGAGCAGACTAAGATGTGGGATAAATCAAGTCAGATACCTATGGATAGAGGCAAGTACGAAGTTCTGCATTTTGGTTCAAAACCAAACTGTCCACACACAGAATGAGGGGACGTGGCAGAGGCTTTAGGGAGAGGTGGTTAGTGAGCGTATGGGTTCTGAAGCCACAGGGACTTAACTTCTCAGTTTCCAAAGTTCAAGGGAAGGTGTTTAAATTTGCATAAGTCCGTTTGCATTTCATTTTCCAGCAGGGACCCGAGCAGAATTTTTTTCACTTGACGTCTGTTGTGAAGATCAGATCTTTTAGATGCTAACAGAAGGTGGGCAGCACCTTGCTTCGGATGCATTCATTCATGTGTCCATTTATTTGGCTGCATTTTTGGAATCACTCCCTTATTCCAGCCTGGTAGGGAGCCCCAAAGGCAAAACAGAAATTTAAAACCCACTACAAGAAACACTTCATTCTACAAAGCGGGGGTGGGAGGAGGTGCACCCCTTCTACCCTCTGGGAAAAGAGGGTAAAACAGCATGGTGAAGTTCCAGGAAGAACGTGTGAAAGACGTGAAGCCTGAGCTGGCAACGGAAGAAGTGGTAGGAATTTGCTCAGATGAGAAAACTGGGGGGATAAAGAATGAGAGGAAGGCGTGGAGGGCATAGAAGAATGTACAGGGAGGGTCTCAAAGCATAGTCTGGGGGATCCCTGTGTGCCGCTGAGCCCCATTTAGGGGCTTTGCGAGGTCAAAACTGCTTTCATAATAATACTAAGGCATTGTCTGCCTTGTTACTCTCATTCTTTCACTGGGTACACAAGAATTTTCTAGATGTTCCATGATGTGTGATATCCTAACAGATGGAATGCAGAACCAGGTATGAGAATCTAGCTGCCTCCTATTGAGCCAGACATTAAAGAGATTTGCAAACCTGTAAAACAATACCTTCTCGCCACTAAATTTGTTTCCCTTTGGAAAAAGTTTATTATTTCATTTCATTTCATTTCATTTCATTTCATTTCATCTCATTTCATTTCATTTTTTAAGTAGGCTTCACGCCCAGCGCGGAGCCCGGCGCAGAGCTTGAACTCACGACCCTGAGATCAAGACCTGAGCTGACATGAAGAGTCGGACACTTTAAAAAAAAAAAAAAATTTTTTTTAACGTTTATTTATTTTTGAGACAGAGAGAGACAGAGCATGAACAGGGGAGGGTCAGAGAGAGAGGGAGACACAGAATCTGAAACAGGCTCCAGGCTCTGAGCTGTCAGCACAGAGCCCGACGCGGGGCTCGAACTCACGGACCGTGAGATCGTGACCTGAGCCAAAGTCGGACGCTCAACCGACTGAGCCACCCAGGCGCCCAAGAGTCGGACACTTAACTAGCCGAGCACCCAGGCATCCATGGAAAAAGTTTATTTTTAATAAAAAAAAATGTATTATTTATGTTAACTTACATTCATTATTGTTATTTAACGTTTTTAAAAATTTAATACATAGTTTAAAATTTTCTCAGTTTAAATTTCCAACATGGCAAATATTGATAGGTATAACCCACATAAACAGAAGTTCCCTGGGGGTCCTCTTTTTTTTTTTTAATATTTATTAATTTTGGGAGAGCACAAGCCGGGAAGGGGCAGAGAGAGGGGGACATAGGATTCGAAGCAGGTTCTGTGCTGTGCTGAGAGGCTGACAGCAGCGAACCTTATGTGGGGCTCAAACTCACGAACCACGAGATCATGTCCTGAGCCGAAGTCAGACACTCAACCAATTGAGCCACCCAGGTGCCCCAGGGTCCTTATTTTTAATAGGGTAAGGAGGTCCTAAGACCAAGACGTTGAGAGCCACTGGCGGGGAGGCAGACCACCGAGGCACATGGTCAGAGAGCGGCAAGTGGTTGGACCCAGTAGGAGCTTGAGTTTCAACATCTGGCAGGTGACACATGGGAGGCAGACAGGCTGGATCACCGTGGGCTTTGGACCTTGCCAAAGGAGCAAGTGTCTAGCGGATACTGGTAAAGAAAGACCATAATGGAAAGAAGCTGGGGACAGTATAACTAGAGTTCCATGAGTTTCAGATTTACGTGCCTATCTTCCTGTCTCTTCCCCACACTTTTCTCTCCAACACGACTGTGTAGGTAGGGGCTAGCTTTGGCTTATTAAGTTGCACACCCGCCCTCTGGTGGCCAGATGGCGGTGATGCCTTCCCCTGGCTCTAACAGCTATTTGAGGAGCAGGTGCCCACAAGTCCAGAGGCTGAGATATGGAGGAGGGGTCAGAGAGTCCCTCTGGATGAGTGGCCAGAGGGTGGGAGCAATGTCAGCTCCTAATGAAAACTTATCTGACCATCCCTCCGCTCTGCAAAGTAGTAATGATGCTGCCCGGCATTTCTGAGTCACGGCTGCATCCAGGTAGCGTGATAAGCTTTTTACCCAGATCATATCGCAACAACAAACCTAGAAGTAGACACCGTTTCGTGGCCCTTCTATAGAGGAAGATTCTGAAGCTCAAAACCATTAAGGAACTTGCCCAAGTTCCCACAGGTAGCAGGTGGCAGAGCCGGGACAGGGACCCAGCAGTTCATGACATCGAATGTTCTGCTTGACATCTCCTTGGTGGCTTCTGCTTGTGCTGCTGGGGGATGGTCTGTTTGTAGGTCTGTCTTCTCTGATTGGACTGTACCTCTGGTGGGGGCAGTGACTGTCATTCGTCTCTGTATCCCCAGCATTGAGCTCAGTGCTTGTGCTTGAAAGCACTAAAGGGGACTGCACAACCAGGCTGGATCTCAGAGGGAACCTGGAGCCATCATCGAGTGTGTCCAGAGGACATAAGAGCTCAACCTTGGGGGGGCTCTTGGCTAAGGTGTGTCAGATTCTCCCCTGGCTGTGACTCCACAGGCAGTCTGGGAAGCCAGACAGCAGGTCCCTGGTCCGTCCTGCTTAGTTCCTGGCATGAGGAGATGTAAACAGCACCAGGTGCCTCCAGCAGCAGGGAGCCAGAGTCTTGCTGGATCTCAGCCACCTTCACAGAGATAAAGGCCAGAGCAGGAGATAGAGGGAGGAGCAGTGGGGGAGGGGGGGTGGAGGAGAAGCCAAGCAAGTGGCTCAAACCTGTCCCTGTAGGGCAGTAGCACCACCTAGTGGTGAAGATCAAGATGATTTGGGAGAAAGCACTAGATTGCTTCTAGCTGGGGAGAGGCTGGGGACACCCTCCTCCGGGAGGAGACCTCAGGGACTATCAGAGAGCCAAAAGGCAGGGCCTTTAAGCCTTCTGCCCCCCTCCCCTACCACCCCGAGGCAGAGCAGCCCGCTCTGAAAGGCCCTGCCTGGTTGTACAGAATGTGAAGAACCCCCCACCCCCACCCCGTCCTACCTGCCCTTGGCTGAAAAGAGCCATCTAGCTCAACTCAAGGTCCCGTTAAGGTCACGCTCCCTTCCTGGAGACCGCCTGCATCCAATGACTACCTAATAATGCAAGAATACGAGAGCCAGCTTCCTCACCCCAACTTGGGGCAACGTGAAGGGTCTCCCAGTTTCAGAACTCCCCATAAGGGTCAGTTGAGGCCGTGACTGAGACCGCGCGGCAGCCGGACTTCTCCCTCTCCCCGATCCTATGGGCTTCCCTGCCGCCAAAGCCGGCGATCCTGAGGCAGCTCTTCAGGAAAGTCCCTGTACTTCGCGCCGCATTGCAGGGTCCGCTTCCCCCGGAACCTGACCAGTCGCACTCTCACATATCCTGTAAGGCGTGTCTGAATACGGAGATTCAAAGCAGTTGTCTGGAGCAGTGACCCCCACCGGCCACTGCTCCACATTCCCCCCCCTCCCCCCCGGGTTCCTGGTCACTTGGAGCACAGGCTCCTCCGGGAGCCTACCAGGCTCCTTGCCTGTACCCGGCACCAATCCCCGAGAGGGCATCGGCAGAATGAGGCATCCCCTTGGCCACGCTGGGAGGTGGGTCCCAAGCTGCAGAGAAACTCCAAGGCACCCTGGCACATGAAGCAGGAGCCACCGACTGGTGGGTTCTGTCTGCCAGTCCAGATGGGCCCCGTTTGCTTGCACCCCCCAGGGCCGAAGGAATCGATATTTCCCGGCACACCGCCGGCCTATTTATGCCACGTAAAGCTCTGAGCTCTCGACCCCGTGGCCTGTGAGTGTTTTCCCTTTGTGTCTTTTTTAAGGAGCAGACCTGTTCGCAGCAGTCCGGTTACAGCCTTGCTCGATGTCAAGGGAAGCTTCTGGATAAAGCTGTGATTTAGAAGCCTATCACCCACGGCTGGTACCAGACAGGAATGCCCTGTGCAGATGAGCACTTGCCCAATGGGTTTTTGTGCCACGAGGGAAGCGTCCTGAATCTGCACTGTCTGTTCCCGCAGCCCTGGGGCTATGGAGCGCTGGAAACGCGGCCAGTGCAACGGAAGAGCTAAACGTCTGCTTTTATTTTACTTTTTCATGAATTGGAATTTAAACAGTCACCTCTGGTGACGTTACTGAAGAGCACAGGTATGGAACCAAAGCTTGCACTGTGAGAACTTAAAATCGCTCTATCGTAACCGTAAGGTCTGAGGGAGGCACAGACCCCCGAAGCAGGCTCCAGGCTCCGAGCTGTCAGCATGGAGCCCGACGTGGAGCTCGATCCCACAAACTGTGAGATCATGACCTGAGCTGAAGTCAGACGCGTAACGGACTGAGCCACCCAGGCGCCCCTTCTCTTCACACTTCTCCAGCCAGAGGACGCCCTTGTATGTAGCTGGCGATTTCCTTCTCTAAGCCCGTTCATCTTTCATGACAAAACAGCCTTCAAGCTCGATCCCTAATTCTTCTCCTACTATCCCATCTCATGGCGACACACTTTTGCCTTTCACTTGACGTCTTGTCAGATACTGCTGAAAAATTAAAGTAAATCACGTCTACAGGTCCCCAGACTAGCAGACTTATCCTGAAATAAACACACGGATTGAGCACAATTTCCCCACTCACAGATCACAGCGCGGTGTCTTTGGTCGGTTATTTTTGCTTGCTGTGTTTGGGGGGTGCTGCCTGTATCATAAACCTCACTTCCTCGGGGAGTGGAGCGGGGTGCATGGGCTCCTCCGGGTCTCCTGGGAGTCCTGTGTAGGCACAGGACTCATTTGCAATTCCCCACGTCACCGGCACCGCATATCGAACGCGAGGCACATTTTTGTCAATAGTGGTTTTCACTCTTGAGGCTCTCAGGTTAGTGCCACACTTGTTCGGACCCAACGCACGTGACCACGTGCTCTCTGTGAGCGGAGCGCTGTTTGACCCACCGCCGCCCATTTCCCCTTGTCAGGACCTACTTGGGGAGTGGGAACCTCCCTTGCATCCTCTCTAGTAGAGAGCTGGCAAGACTGTCTGTCCTTTGTTGGGCTCCTCGACTCAGTGGGAAGCAGAATAGGGCAGCAGTTAGTTAACGGCTTCTGGAGCCAGCTGCCAAGGGTTCAGATCCCATCTCTGTCACTTACCATCAGTGTGGATTTGGGCAGTTACCCCCTCTGTCAGATGGGGCTCACAGTAACCCACCTCCTCCAGGGTCTGTGGAAGGATAAAGCAAGTTGGTTTGCATAAGGCATTTATTTACAGTGGTTCTTGCCATAAAGTAAATGGTATGTGAAGTATAAGCCAATTGCGTTCCCATAAGCAAAGCGCTCTTCATTGGTTTATTTGACAAATTTCTGGCAAATTGTTACTGTCTTGGAAATCGCTCAAGAGACACTCGTTAAAGTCTTCTTTTGCTCCTTTATTCCTTGCACCAGATCTGTCTCACATTCCAAGCTTCTCTGTTGGCCTCCCCTAGATTCTCCAACTTGCTTCTCGTTAGCCAGCAGGACTTTCCCATGTCCCAGGATCTTGTCTTTGGCATTCTGGTGCACACTTACCAGCATTTCCAATAATATACGTTAAAGGTTTTAGACTTCTAAATGTCTGCCTTCATTCTCATATTCTAAAACAATAGGTGATAATATTTTCTCCCAGTTCAGTCCTGTGAAACCTCACTTTTCCTCCAGTCTTTTCCTCCCCTACTCCTAGACTTCCCTTTGGTAGTGAGCTGGTGCTGTGGGCCCCAGAGCTGAGCAGCTGGTGTTCCCAGGGTGGCCGGTCGGGTGCCCTGGAGAAGGCAGGGGGAGAGGGGGAACTGGGAAGGTAGAGATATTACAAACACAAATGCACTTTATTGATAAGGCAACAGCATGATACAGAGATGAGGCAGAGACCCCGTTCGGCCAGGGCCACGTTAGGGGTGGGGGGTCTGATTCACATTGAGACACAGGCTGAGGTGTCCCTCCTCCTCCTCCTCCTGATGGGTCAGGAGGGTGACAACTCAAGGAAGGAAGGCAGGGGTCCAGGATCTAGGTTTGCTGTCTAAAATCCAGACCTTCCCCTAAGGGACCAGGTTAGCCTTCAGGGGCCCGAGCTTGAGCGTGGTTTGTGAAGAGAGCACTGGTCTGGGGGTTCACAGTCCAGGCCAGCTCCAGACCCCTCCTAACTGTCTGAGCTTGGCCAGCCACACTTCCTTCTAAACGTCCGTTTTCCTTAGCAAGGGAGTTGAACTAGTGTAGCGATTTTTAAACCTTTTTTCCCACTGACTAGCCAGTGAGACCAAAGTCTTCTGCAGAATCCAACCAGGCTCTCGCCCTAATTTGTAAAAGAAAAGCAAGGACAATACCAATAACCGGTGTATGGAATTTTTACAAAGTAAGTGTTTCGCCCAGAAATATCTCCTCATCAGTGGCGTCTACCACCTGCTACATTCGTAGTACAAAACGGAGTCTGATTCTGGAAACGGCTCACGGCTGATGAATGTCAGACTTGGTCATACAGATGGTATTGTGCGGTAAGAAACGTGGCTCTCAGGTGCTTCCCCACTGGAAGAAACACTGGGCCCGGTGGACACGGATGGTGCTCACAGTGTGAGTCTGATTGCTCCCGGGGCTTTGGGAGAACAGAGGAGGGTGGAGGCAGCATCGACTGACAGGGACTACCCACCCCCCCCCCCCACCATTGAGATCTCGAATGCGGCTGTGCTCTCCAAACTCAAGCAGCGATCCGAGGGACCCTCTCTGACTCCCGGAAGAGCCCCGTCTGCAGTGGTCCCACACACCTATGACTCACGTACCTGGGGACCCCACCCCAGAGTAAACAGAACAAGAGCTCCCGCCTCCTGGGCTGGGCTAGCTCTGGAAGGGAAAATGGAGTCGGAAGTTAGGTCCCCCCCCCACCCCTTCCAGATTTGGGGGTGGTGGTGGAGTGAGAATAAGAAGGGAACCAGCCCCACGTGACTCCACCCCTAGGTCCTCCTTCTGCCTAGTCCCCAGCAGCCAGCCTGCTCTCCCTCCTCCCACAACGAGGTGTTGGAGGACTAGCTCCTGGGTCTCTGGGGGACGGCAGTCTGGGAACTACGCCCAGATGGGCGGGGGGAGAGCATGGCCTGGGCTGTCGGGGTCTGTCTGAGGGTTCTTCTCTTCCATCCTACCCTGCCAAGTGGAAAAGAGGTAGCCTGCTGGCACGCAGAGGGGCACTGCTTCTCCAGACCATGAAGTGTTTGGGAAGGTGCTCCCATCTCTGCATCACACTTGACCATCCTCGGGTGAGGCTCCTCCAGCACCCGTGGCCACCAGTTCTCTCTCTCCTGGGTGGGAGGTAAGGCACTGGCAGGGCGAGGGTGAGGACGCTGCTAGGCACTTCTCTGCAACCTGGGGGCAACTCAGTCTTGCCACGTGGATCGTTGGAAGGAAAGCTCTCAGCTCGACCAACCTGTTAGATCCAGGTCAAGGAGCCATGGACTTGGACACTGGACAGCTGTGGCCACCATCCACCACCCTCCTGTGAGGCTGGGTTTGCCTGTCCCCTACCTCCCAGGCCCTGCTCTCTTCTCTCCTTGGGCCTCTCAGCAGGTGGGCTCTGGGCTAGCGGCCCCTGCCAGGAGGAGAAAGCCCATCTTACCATAGCGACTTCCAGGGAGACTGTTACCATAGCAATGAGATGCAGGTGGGCATTGAAGTGTCGGGCAAGTGCTCTTTGGCCAACAGAGAGGGGTGGGGGTTGTGACCTCTGTCACCTTGTTTTTGGTCATCCTTGGCAGTAAGTCTCCTGGACAGGCCAGGGTGGGAAGGCAAAGGGAGGAGCCCTGCCGGTGGCACACTGCCTGGGACAAGACAGCACAGACTGGCAGTAGGCTGAGATGGGGGTGGGGTGGGGGTGGTGGCTAGTCATGTACCATGGGCGGGGCAGGGGGAAGAAGATCCTCACTAGGCTCTGGACATGGGGGCCTGGAGTGGGGGGAGGTACAGGTATCTCTGTCCCTGAGGAATGGGTGCGTTGCTCCTGCCCGACTGTCCCCTCAGCATCGGCCAAGCAGTCACTTTTGGAGCGGGAGGGGCATCCCTGGGCAAGGCCCCACCTTCGGCCTCTGCCCTCTGCCCCCATTTGAGTTTCTTTGTCAAATAAACAGCAACTCCTCACGACTGAAGTCCCAAGGGCTTGGGGGCAGCCTGTGGTCGGCAGGAAAGGGAGACCTGGTGTTAGGTTGGGCAGGAGATGGGAGCGGCTGGGGAGGGAGGGGCGGTAGGGGAGGAGGGGCTGAACTCCTGATGGGGTGGGAAGGGCTGCCGGGCAGCAGCCTGCCCCAGGCCAGGGCACAGGGCCCCAGAAGAGCAGCACCACCCGGGTGCCCCTGCCAGCCGCCCTGGTCAGGAAATCTCGTTGCCAAACACCTCCAGCACCAGCGGTGTGAGCTTCATGCTGCACTCAGGCTGGAAGGAGAGGCAGCGGTACTGCTTGGAGTGCTCCTCATTGAGGCTACGCAGGTCAGCTAGCTTCTGGATCATCTTGGCGTAGAGCAGGTGGCTGCCGGGGGGTGGGTGGCGGCAGCGGATGTAGGTCTGCAATGTGTTGGACAGGCGGTCCTGGATGGCCTCGACCAGCGCAGCATCCTGCACGCCGGGACGGTCTGTGAGTACAGGGAGACGGGGAGAAGGCATGGGAGCTCTGAGCCAGGTCCTGTTATATTCAGTCTCTCCAGTACCCCTATGTCCAGACCAACGCCCAAGCTTAGCATCCTCCTAGGTCACCCCTGTATGGCTGCTGACCTGTGGCACCATCATCCTCCCTAAAGCCTCTCAACCACTTCCTGTTGCATTTAGGATCAAGTCCTAGGTCCCATCTGGCCCTGTCTTCAGCTCAACTCTCTCCCTCCATCTCTATGCTCCATCTTTCCATCAGTATCCTGATGTGTCAAGCTCTCTGGCCTCCAGACCTCACATTTGTGTTCCCTCTGCATGGAACTTAGCTCTTGTATCTTTGACTCTTACCAATTCTTCAGGTCTTCCTCAAGAAGGCCATTCCTGATGACCCCCTACCTCCATGGCCCAGACTAAATCAAGTTCTCTCCTTCTATTATACCCTGCTATAGTATCACTTCTTTATTTTTAAAACTTTCATCACATTAAAATCAGTCATTGAATAGTAATTGTCTAATGTCTCCTCCTACACTTTGTGGAAAAGAAGTCTGTGTCCTGTTGGCTGCTGAATCCCTATGCCCAGCACAATGCCTGGTACTTAGCAGGTGCTCAATAAATCATTGCTGAGTGTATGAATGAATGAATTAATGAATGAACAAATGAATGAATGCTGCATGGGCAGGGGGAGGGTAACCCATGTCCATGGGTCCCCAGCCCATCCCTGATCAGAGGCCACTTTCTTGTTCCCTCAGCATAGTCCAGACTGAGGCAGCCTGGCCTCATCACCAATATAACATCCCCAGGACCATGACTCCCTCTTCCTCAACCTCTCTCTCTCCACCAAACCCAATAGACAGAAGAGCTCAGGGACCACAGCACACTGCCTCCAAAATCAGTCAGGCAAGCTTTCTGGGCAGAATCATCTATAGGCCCCAAGTTTTTGTACCCAACCCCACAGGGGATCTCAGGTAGGTCTGCAAAGTTCAGTCCAATTCACACAAGAGAAGAACCTGCATATTGGGAATATCCAGACCTGTCTGTGACCTGAGAAAACCCATTTATCTCCTTCCTCAGAGTTCCACCTATGAATCACCTATGGTCTCAGGGTCCAGGGCAGTGAGGGACCCCTCAATATACACACATCGTATGGGCTGTGCAAACCCAGCAAAGTGAGCGCTTCCTCGTCTGTCTCTCCTTCTGCTCACTCCTCCCTCCAGACTGCCCTGCTGGCCCTCAGGAGGGCTCAGTGCCTTCTATTCCCCCTTCCCAGGTCACCAAGTTCCCCACTGTTGGGCCCCATACCTGGGGAGACAATGCAGATGGCCATGAGCAGGACATGCTCCTCCTCATGCAAGTTCAGCTTCTTTAGCCCCACCTGGAACTTGATGAGGGGCTCAATCAGCTCCAGGCTGTGTCCGGCTAGGAGAGAGATGGCCAGATGCTGTGGGCAGAGCTGAGGAGCCACACACCCAAACCATGCCACCCCGCCCCCAACCTAGACTGGGCCTGTGTCTCACCCTTGTCTCCCCATTGCTGTCTAGCGCCCTCCCATGTGCCTGATCAGGGCTCATGACCCCAGGAAGGGTGGAGCCAGAGTCTGGGAGCTGGAGAGGGTGGAGGTGGAGCCCGAATGTACCTTTGGCCACATCACTGATGCGGTACTTATAGTCCTGGCTGCCACAGGTCCAGGACATGTCGTCCATGAGGAAGGACTGGTTAGAGCGCAACATGATGACCTCAATGGCACTTGACTTCAGCAGCACAATCTGGTCCTCAGAAGTGAGGTCTCTGCCAGGGAGGGCAGGGAGGAGTCAGGTTACTGGTCAAGGACTTCAAGTCAGGCAAATCAGTGTATGTTTTGACAGGTGCCTGCCAGGTGACCCGCATGTGCCCTGGGTCCTCCATTGAGGAGCTGGTGGCCTGACTGGAAAGGATAAAACTGTCTCTTGAGGGAGAACAACTCAAGCCTGTGTTTGTGCACCAATCCTGAAGGTAAATTAGCTCAGCGTCTAAGGCAGGAGAACCCAGGGACGTGCCAGTGCCTCCCAGGCCTAAGCAGCCAGAGCTATTAGGGAAGACGAGCCTGAGGAGGCTGTGAGGGTTAGAGCGTGAATGTGGAGCTCTGCAGGAGGTGTGGCCATGGTCATCTTCAACGCCCCTCATGTCCTCTGGTCCTTCTCAAAAGTACGGCTCAGCCAACTCTGTCTCCAGGACATCTCTTGAGCCTTTGACCTCCTTCCCACTACGATCAGGACTGCTCTGGTTCAGAGCTCCCTCATCTTTTTCAGTTGCCTCTTATTAGAACTCTGGAATCAAGTCTCTCTCCTCCGTGTTTCTTATTGCTGCTTCAGGGAGACGTCACCTGTGTGCGGAGGAACCTTACTGCTTCTCGACCCCCTCAGGATCAAGCCCATAGGCCATCACTTGGCTCCAACCCGTCTTTCCAGTACTCCTCCCTTCGCAAACTCCAACCCTCCACTCTAGCAACTTCAGACTATTCCATGTTCAATGTTGTGTGTTCTCACACCACCTTGCCTTTGGGCGTGGGACAGCTCCAGCCAAGAACGCATTTCTTTTACTGCTCCACCTTACCGTCCTGACTCTGAACCCAGTGAGGTCTCCCTCGGTGCCCTCCACCCCCTGGTTACCTTCAGAAGCATTAGTGCCATTTCTTCACAGCCTGTGGCTTATGCTCCTACTTTGCTCTTTCCACCTCACCCCTTCTCTTCATATGCTTGTGTGTGGCCCTCACTGCAAGCTACTTAAGGGCCAGCACCACTTCCCAATCACCTTAGAGTTGCCCACACCATGATTATTGAACTCTGAGCACAACGAGAAGGTCACATCTTTACGTGCTGATGAGTCAAGAGGCCAATGACTGGTTCCACTATTCTGAGTCACGAGCTGGGCTTGCCTGAACAATGACAAGGAAAAAGCAGCACCTGCAAACCAACTTGCTTCCAGTTTTCCCTCCTTTTCTCTTCCTATGTATTTCCACCCAGCTATCTTGTGGGAGGGCAGTCATCCTCTCCATGGCCACACTTTGGTATGTGGAAAGGTGGGAAGCAGATGTTAACTGATGAGAGGGCTGCATCAACAGGTGATAGATGGTGGTTAGGATGGCCGCAAAGGGTCTGCATTGAAAAAGAAGTCTCAAAGTGCTAGAGTTGGAAGGCACTTCATGGAGGCTACGTGCTCCAATTCCTTCTTCCGCATTCCTAACAGATACAGGATCCTTCCGGGGTCAGGAAGCTCATGGTCTCTGGATACAGCCATAGGGTTGTTAGCTCCTGGGTTAATAGCTTCTTCTATGGAGCTACACCCACAGGAGGACACTTGTACTTCTGTCCTTCGCTTGTACTTCTGTCCTCTCAAGGAACACAGCACCAGACTTCTCCATTAGGCGTGGGGCATCCTTTAACTATTGAAAGTTACCCTGAGCCCCTGTGTCTTCTCCAGGACAGACAGCCACAATGACATGGGGTCTAGGCATCTCACCATCCTTGTCACTTTTCCCTCGATGCTCAACTCACATTTTGAAAATATAAACTAATGTCCCATTTTGGTTTTAACTCATTAGACAATAAAAGATGCTCATTATTAAATCTTTGGGAAATACAGGAAAAATATCAAAGTGAGTAAAAATTGCTGTATTACCACAATGACCCTTTTGGTGTATTTCCTTCCTATCTTTTTTTTAAATGCAGATATCTCTTTTTATTTTTATTTTTTAAATTTTTATTTACATATTTTAAGAGAGAAAGAAATAGCATGCACGAGCTGGGGAGGGGCAGAGAGAGAGTGAGAGAGAGAATCCCAAGCAGGCACAGATCCCGACTCAGGGCTCAATCCCACCAACCGTGAGATCATGACCTGAGCGGAAATCAAGAGTCAGACGCTTAACTGACTGAGCCACCCACGTGCCCCTGAAATCTCTTTTTAAAACATGCTTGAGTTCATAGTAGTTCTGTGTCCCACTTCCTACACCATGAGCATTTCTGTAGCCCAGTTCATAATGAGTTGCATAAGATCGTATTTCATCAACATACTGCGGTTTATGTAATGTCTCCCATCCACCTATTTTTTGGACATTTTTGTTGCTTCTAATTTTTGCTATTTTTAGTAATTCCATGAGGCATATTTTTTGTACATAACCTTTAGTTCAATGGCCCACTCGAAATGGATGGCCAGAAGTGAACAAACATCCCACGTGAGCCTTGCCAGAGAGAGTTCAGTGGCACCCTGCCAATTGTGATCCAGGCATGCTGCTTCTATGAAAGCAAACCTAGAACGACCTCAAATTACAGCCCAGAAATCCAGGGACTTTTTAAGTGCAATTCACGGCCAGAAGTGGGGATGGTGGTGGGCAGGGTACAGGTGGAAATAAAGGGGATATCAGCAAGAGATCTCGTTCCTGCTGACAGGCACCGGCTCAGGCTCTGTGTCTCCTCTCTCTGACCTGTGTCATATTTATACCCGGGTCAGTTTTCACACCAGTAACTGGCCGCTCCTGGGCATCTGCAAGGTGCTCTGGAGACCCACTGTCTCGTCCCCCCACCCTGGCGGAGCCCGGCCCCTCCCCGCTTGCATTCCCACAGTATCTCCAGCAGGCCTCTCTTGGCTCTTATCTCTTTATAGCAGTTGTCTCAGTGTATATCTTTTCCATCAGACACTGAACCCTGGAGGCCAGGAACTATGTCCTAGTCAACTTGTAGCCCTCACAGGAAGAAAGCTATTTGTTACAGAAATGAACAAGGAATACAGAACAGAAGGCATAGGAAGAGGGATGCACTATGACCCCAGGCCTTTGACCCAGGAAGGATCCCCTGGGAATAGAAATGGCAGTGAGGTCAAAGGCCTCACTTTTGCCCAGAAGGCTGGGCCCCAGTTGGTTTGGCCTAGTCCCTCTTATACCTCTTGGCAATGAAACCTGGGGGTCCTCGGTTCTCAGATCCAAGACGGCTCCCGGCCATTTGGATGCCACTCCTGATGCCACTTCCTCCATGCCTTACTTTTGAAGTGCTGAGGGAGGGAGATTTGTGGGATGCAGACTGAGAGGTTGAGGGATGGGAGGTGGGAAGCAGGAGCAGGCCCAAGGCCACATCACCGTGCAGTTCACACCCTACACACTCATTCAGTCCCGCCCCACTCTGGTCCCAAGTATGCGCTGGAGTCTCAGCCTCTCCCCTCCATCCCCCTGCACTCACCCACACAGAAGTCTCACTCTGCCCTCCCCACACCCTCCACCCCTGCCTACAGGCAACAGGATCAAAGCCAGGATGCAGCCACTGTTCTCTCACTTCTTGGGAAACCAGCAGAGCTGGAGACCCACCTGGGTCCCACCAAAGCCTGGGAGTATCCATATCAGTGTCCTTTCCCCTCACCCTCAGAGCTCTTGCCAAGGCCGGCTCCATTTTTACTGGAACACCTTCCATTCTGAGGTTTCTTTTTATTTTTTTAAGTTCATTTATTTTTAGAGGAGGAGGGAGAGGCAGACAGAGACAGAGAGCGAGAGAATCCCAAACGGGCTCCATGATCTCAGCACACAGCCCAGCTCGGGGCTTGAACTCAGATGCCATGAGATCATGACCTGAGCGGAAATCAAGAATCGGATGCTCAACCACCTGGGCCACCCAGGTGCCCCTCATGCTGAGATTTCTTAAGTCAGGCTGAAGAGAGAAGCCAACCCAAGCATGTGCAGGATCAATGTAACTGATTTTGGATCAATAGCTGGATTGATTCAGTGTCTGCTCCTCTATACCTTACTGTGGCCATGAATGCAGGGCTAGACTAGGGAACTCTGGAAATGAGCCTGGATATGGAAGCACGGGGAAGACTTCAACTCATTCTTGGAGAGAGACACCAAGGGGCGGGTCATGCTATTTGTGTCAGGGCGTATGTGGCAAGGGTAAGGGATGGGGGCCAAGGGCATGGGAGAAAAATGGGGGCTTGGGTTGCTTACTGCAGGGGGCTGCCTTGGGGTCACCTGGTTCAACAGATGGCTTTTTTTTTTAGGACAGTTTCCACATGTGTGCAATCCCAGCCACCACTCAGAATCAGCAAACGTGAGCAGCTGGACAGAGCTTCAGGGGCGCTCTCCCCCAGCTCCCCACCAGCCCAGGAAAGAGGAGCACTGCACACACGGCTCCCTGGAACTAGGGTGGGAGCCGGGTGCTACCGTGTATCCATCGGCACCTTGAAGTGTTTTTGTATCTAGCTGTTTACACAAAACAAGACTCTGGAACCGAGAGAGTTTGCAAACACTAACTTGAAGAGTGTAGGAGGGAGCTGGAACTCGCGGGAAGTGGAATGTGTTGTCAGTTCCAAGGAAAGGCTCTGGAGGGTAGATCCCAGGCCCAGTGCACCACTCAGCTCACAGGTGACACTCCGCAGCTCATTCCTGCCGGATGCCACGGTGACCCTGGATTCTTTGGCAGCCGAAACGTGCAACGCAGTAAGAGTGTCTCAAGGGTGTCTCATTGCAGTAAGGGCGTTTCATGCTTTTCTCTTCTTTACAATTTTCACGTTCATTCCCAGGGGAAGAGCATAGGAGGGGCCCTGGTATCTGAGTTGCTGACAGGCATAAAATAACACAGAGCTAGCCGTCTCAGGGCAGGTACACACTGGGCAGAACTGCGTTTGGCTCTGTGAGCTGTCACCATCTAGCTGGCGATGCAGTCATTTAGACAGTAGCCGATGGCACCCTTGCATGGCAGAGAGATTCCCAAAACAATAAATAGCATGTCACATTAATTTCCGTCCAGAGCTGGCCAATGTCAGGTCTTTCTAGGCTCCCAGAATTCCAGCACTGAATCTGAGCATCGGCCTCTAGAAAGCATCCGAGGCCCCTTCTGCTGCAATTGCAATTATTGTTCCTGAAATTGATGCTTTATAGTGCACGTTAGTGATTTCTTTCTTTCTCTCCACGACATTGTGTACGTATTGCATGGCAATGCTCCAAATGATATAAATCATATGTCAGTATAGATATAACTAGCTCCCCACATTCTACTGAAAGTGTCAACATTCTATTATTTTAAGAATATTTAACACTGCACGGCCATTTAAATATATGTGCCATTATTACCAAAACAATAAAACAGGTGAATGAATGAAATTTGTAGCAATGAATCCATAACAGAGGATCTTTACTCCAGTAGAACTCCTCATACCTATCTATTTTGGCAAAAGGTCTCAGTATGGTTAGGAAAAGGGCTCTTCATGGAAATTGGGGTGAAGGAGGCCCCGGTTATGTGTGCCAGGAAAACTGTCTCCCTCTGGGATTTGAAATTACTTCACAAGTCTCCTTGCCCAACCCTTTCTCCTCTCTATCACTTCATTTGGGTGTCAGCATTGGGTGTGAGAGATTAATGGAGGTTTAATTTAAAGGATTAACATGAGGGTTAGACCCAAGCCAGCTGGAGGTGACGTGGCAGTGAACTTGGAATTCTAGACCTTGGCTCTGACACATACTGACTCTAACACTAGAAAATGATCCTGGCTGGCCACTGACCCTCTCTGGGCTTCTGTTCTGTCATCCAGAAACTGTGGGAGTATGGATAGCTCTCCAGTGCTGGCCTGCTGAGTGATGCTGGATGGGCTGTACTTCCCAGAGATCCTGCTGTAGGAGGTCTGGGGTAGGGTCTGAGTCTCTATTCTGGGAAGCAGTGGATTGACCTCCAGGCCTTCTTCTAGCTCAGTCTAGGATTCTGACTCTTCTTACCTGAACCCTGGAATCATCTTGGCAAAGCCGATGACCTTTTGGATGCTGTAACTGACCAGGTCAGCCAGGTGGGGCAGCATCGAGAGCTGGGACAGGTCCAGGGTCACAGAAGGGTCATCTGAATCTTCTTCCCTCGGATCCAGATTGGAGAAGCTGGTCGGCTCCATCACATCTGAGGAAGGATGAGGAAAGAGAAAGAACTACTTGAGGATATGTGAGCCAGACACCCTCCTTCTTGGCTCCGTGAGGACCTCCTGTGCCCTAGCAGCAGGTCTGGCCAGGAATCCCATAGTGACTGCCTCTCTCCAAGGTCACTGGCCAGGAATCCCATAGCGACTGCCTCTCTCCAAGGTCACTCTTCAGTCCAGGCTTCCCTCTAGGATTCCCCGGGAATCCTAGAAACTTTGAAAAGAAACTTGAAAGAAAACTTTCAAGCAGAGCAAGGCAGTGAAATCAAAGATCAAAGATGCCCCAAGAAATGAGACTTCCTTGAGCCACGATGTTACAGACCATGTGTTTCTAATGACCAAATCAAATGTGAATTTGGAACCAATGAACTTATGGAAAAGATCGTTCTAAGTTGTAGACCTCACTAGTGATTCAAGATCTACAACTTAGAACGTCTACACTTTTCCTCAATAAACTAGAAACAAATGTGTTTGGTGCCAGCGTTTGTAAAGGTGCAGGGAATTAGGCAACCCTTGTGACACGGGGTGCTAAAGGAAGCATAAATTCATGCAAGTAATCTAGAGAGCTATTGGACAGCAGGCGTCTGCAACCTACAATTACGTATGCCCTTTGACCAGTAATCTCACTTCCATAAATTCATCATAAGGAAAAAAGTCTGGAATAAATGCAAATCTTCAGCTACAAGCATATGATTATCTTTTTTTTTTTTTTTAATTTTTTTTTTTCCAACGTTTATTTATTTCTGGGACAGAGAGAGACAGAGCATGAACGGGGGAGGGGCAGAGAGAGAGGGAGACACAGAATCGGAAACAGGCTCCAGGCTCCGAGCCATCAGCCCAGAGCCTGACGCGGGGCTCGAACTCACAGACCGCGAGATCGTGACCTGGCTGAAGTCGGACACTTAACCGACTGCGCCACCCAGGCGCCCCAAGCATATGATTATCTTAATGAAACACTGGGACACAATCTAGACCAGATATGTTATTGTATATTCATACCCCAGAATACTAATCAGCTTTAAACATAATATAGAGGTATATTGAATAACAGGAAAATATGATATACTGTTGAGAGAAAAGAGCAAGCTATGTATATTGTGTACAGCATAATCCCACTGTGTAAATATACATATGCGTTTAAATTTTTAAAAAGATGGGAAAGAGATATATCACAGTGCTAATGGTGCCTACCCTTGGGTAGTAGGCTTAAAGATTTTACATATATAAATATATATATTTATTGTGTATATATATATAATTTAGTTTATATTTTCTGAATGTCTCTAATGAACATGTATTACGTTTGCTTTAAAAATGTTAACTAGTTTGGGGCACCTGGGTGGCTCAGCTGGTTAAGCATCTGACTTCAACTCAGGTCATGATCTCACGATTCGTGAGTTCGAGCCCCATGTAGGGCTCTGTGCTGACAGCTCAGAGCCTGGAGCCTGCTTCAGATTCTGTGTCTCCCTCTCTCTTTGCCCCTCCCCTGCTCATGCTCTGTCAGTCTCTCAGAAATGAAGTAAATATTTAAAAAAAGTTTAAAACGTTAACTAGTTTATTTATTTATTTATTTATTTATTTATTTATTTAATTTTTTTATTAAGTAATCTCTATGGCCAACATGGGGCTCAAACTCATTACCCCAAGATCAAGAGTCACACACTCCTCCAACTAAGCCAGCCAGGCAACCCTTTAAATAAACACATGCTATACTGAACATACCATTGGTGGGGGTGAGCACCTCAAATCAATTAACCTCTGAGGGGATCAAAACTCCTAAACAGTATGGAATTATTCAAAGCTGAATGTATAACATGCAGACTGATCCTCATTGGTGCAAAATATGCCATTAAGTGACAAGAGCAGCTAAGTGGGTAGAGAAAATTAACACACGGGAGGAACCCCTACAAGACAAGGGGCTCATAGGGTCAGTCAGTCTGTGAAATTGCCACTGCTTTTCTTTAGTCCCTCACCACCTCCCTCCTGTCACTCCTGGGTGGGTAGACACAATGGTCTGGTTCCATGGCTATCCTCGACCAGCTGCACTGAGACCCCTCCCAATGCTTTTGGATCTGGGCACAGAAGCACCATATCTAAGGGTTCTAGTTCCCCAGAGGGAAGGGGCTTTCCCATCCCTGGCCTTTTGCAGGACTCACACAGAGGGCAGAAGGGTTGGTTGAGAGGCAGAGGGATGAAGGATGGGGAGGGGAGGGGCAGGACGATAAAGAAGAAGGTAGAAAAGGACCATAAGAGGAAAAGCAAGCAAGTGCCGGAGGTGACAGGTCCTCCAGCGCCTTGGTGGTTCCCCCAAAACTCCGGGGAGGGGGGGGTGCAGGGGGGGGGAGGGGAGGCTATGCTCGGACCCACATGTTCTTCCCCTCGAGTACCACCCTCCAAGGCTCTGAGGACTATACTGTCTCGTATATTTGGAAATTGCTAAGAGAGTCGATCTTGGAAGTTCTCGCCACAAGGGAAAGAAAACTTTGTAACTCTGTGAGGGATGGAGAGGACCTAAACTTATTGCGGTAGTCATTTTGCCACACCTCCATGTATCCAATCATTACGTTGCATTCCTGAAACGAATATAACGGTACATGGCAATTATATCTCAACTAAACTGGAAAAAAAAAAACCAAAAACAGAACCCCCGAGAGGCCCAGGCTCAAAATACCATTTAAAGGAACCAGGTTAGCCCCAGGGAGGGAGGCAGGGGCAGAAGCCTTGTTTGGAGGAAAGAACAGGGACTCTGCAGACAGACCCCGGCTTGGCCTCCCCCCAGCACCGGCCCTCGGGCTAGTTAGCCCTCTTCTGTTTAAGAAAAAAAGAAAAAGAAAAACCCCAAAACGAAGCAGGGTGGGGGGTTGTTCGGAGGACACTGGCACACAGCTACCCTGCCATCCGCAGCCAAGGGCAGATGGGCTGCGGGAGCTCTGGGCCCTCCTCCCACGCTGGGGCTCCCTGGGCTCCCTGGGGGCGGCAGTGGCTCACCGAGCGAGGCCGCGTAGTGATCTGAGCAGGTGGAAGACGAGTCCCCGGAGAGGCTGGGCGTGTGTCTGGAGGAGGGCCTTGAGGGACGGCCGCCGCTGCACGCATCCCCACGAACCGGAGGCTGGAAGGGAAGGACAGGGGATCAGAGGCTCACATTTGGGGGCCACTTTCCCACCTTGCCCCTGATCTCTGGCAGGAGGGGCTCTGAGGAAGGCTGACGGGAGGGGGAGGCCTCCCCGGTGCCAGAGGGACGGAGCAGCCCCCCTTCCCTCGCTGCCCCGGTCTGGATGGCCGTGGTCCTCCGCGCCCACTCCCCACGCCCCGGCTCCCCCTGTGGCTCTTCACCACCGCAGCTCATCCTTCCCGGCCAGCCGGCGAGCACGCGTACCCGGAACTGGGTAAAGTCGGCATAGGTGGGGTCGTAGGTCTTGTGGTGGGCGTCCAGCAGGATGGCGATGATGCGCTGCTGCTCCTCCGAGAGCTTGGGCCGCAGACTGTCCTTCAAGGCTTCCTCCTCCTTCCGCTTCAGGATCATCTCCCGCTTCCGCTGCACCTCTTCGTCCGTCAGGATGACTGGGGGGGGGGGGGGGTCAGGAAGAGGGATGTGAAAGCTTCCTCCAGGTGCTAACGGCACAAGAGGGAGGGGCTGCTCCTCTCACCCTTGGAGCTCACAGGGCGGGCGTGCTTCCTGCCACAGGTCCACCCCACGGATGGAAAACTGGGTTTCCCATGGTGAAAAGGCAGGTGCATGAGAGAGGAGGAGAAAGGATTTGAGAGGTGGGATGCTCAGGCATTATTAGCGAGTCCGGGTTCTCAGGAGCGAGTGATATGATTCTGGGCAAACCGTGTGAACTCTCTGGGCTTTCCTCTCATTAATCAGACCAAGAAGTTTGTTCCATCATAATTCTTCTAAGTTCCCTTTTGTTGCTCCTGCCTCCGAAAAGCGCGTGTATGTGGGGTGGCAGTGATAACCCCTACCTCGAAGGATGGGCTGTTTTGAGAACTGAATGCATGCCTAGCACAGAGCGGCTGCTCATTCCGGTCTCTTCTCCCCCACCTTCATTGCGCATGATCTCGAGGGAGACATTGAGGGAGGAAGGGTGAGAGGCACTGTGCGGCCAGTCCCAGTGTTGGAAGCTGGGAGATGCTGAAAGGCCCCTCTTCGGAGCCATTCCCACACCCAAGTTTCCAGGCATGGGACTCGGGCATCTGATCTACTCTGACCAACTTAGAAAGACTTTGCTCTTCGGTTCCCGCAAAACAACCCCTCCTCCGGCCTGTCTAGTCTTGAAACTTCTGCCCAAGGAAGTTTTCGAGGCCTCTAGAAGTCCCAAAGATAACACCGTGAAGCTCTGATTTGCAGTTCTCTCCAGCTGCTAGTGAGGGTGTCTGACAAGGGGGAGACCCCACCATCAGGCTGTGCAGGGGCCCCAGGGCCGTGCCCACCTCGCCGCGCTGGGCAGCTGCCTGGGAGGGCGGGGCTGGGAGCAGGGATGCCTGGCACAGCAGCCGGGCAAACAGACCTCCCGGCCGGGGCTTGCAGAGTGCTGGCGGCGGGAGTGGGCACTGGGGCCCTCGGCCTGTAGCTACTTGCTCTGTGCTGGTGTCGCCAGCGCTTCTGCCCACAGACCTGGGGAGTTTCACAACAGCAGGGAGAGGAAGTAGAACCCCAGGGTGGGTGGGTTCTGGGCTTTAAGAAAGGCCCCCTGGCCCGGCCCCCTCAGGTGGGGGGAGAATGCACGAAGCTGGTGGGAGGGGAGGGAGAGCCTGGGGGGTGGGGTGGGCACCCAGAGCCTCGGGCATGGTAGGAAAGGAAGCCTGTGGCAAAGGATGTTGAGTTCCCTCCACAGCTGAGGTAAGCCATATTAAGAGGACCGCAGGAGGCCACGCCCAGGTTATTGACTCACCTGCCCAAAGAGCTGCCAGGCCTCCTCCCACAGAGGGTGTCTGCTCAGACTCCAAGAGGTCAAGTGGGGTGAAAGGGGAAGGAGCAGGGAGCATTCCATTCAAGGCAAGGTGCAAGGCCCTAGCCTGGGGAATCCAAGATTAGGTGTCTGGTCTTTCCTGCTCCCCTGAGGGGGGGTGCTCTGCCTGTCACACCAGACACCCCAGAACGTGTTTCTCAGCCTGACTAGGCTTTGATATCCCCTTGCGATTCTATGACGTCCCTCTCCTGCTCAGAAACCTTTTCTGGGTCCTTCCTGCTTACCACGGTCCAAATTAAAGTCAAGATTCTCCATGCTTTTACGTCTTCCTAACTTTGCAGCGTCACTTCCCAGGGCCTCTGGACACACCGCTTATGCTCTGGTCACGTCAAGATTGCTGACCTGTGAACATGACCCGCTCGCTCTTGCCACCTCATTTCCACTTACGCTGGATGCCTGTCCAGCTGGGTCTTCTCTCCCCTGTAGCGGTGCAAGCTCTATTCTTCAGCCCCCAGTTTACAGTCCTCTTTTACCACGAAGCCTTTCTGGATTGCCCTGATCTGCACTGTGCATTCATTTCTCGTTTCTGGGGCATGTCTACTGTCTCCCACACACTGGCACCAAAGTATCTTCCACTCTGTAATATTTATGGTTAGTACAGGCTCCAGTAAATGCCTGCACAGATAGAACCTAAGATGTTCAAGATCTCTTTCACTAGGGGCACCTGGGTGGCTCAGCCAGTTGGATGTCTCTTTTTTTTTTTTAACTTTTTTAACTTTTTTTTTTTTTTTTTTTTGAGACAGAGAGAGACAGAGCATGAACGGGGGAGGGGCAGAGAGAGAGGGAGACACAGAATCGGAAGCAGGCTCCAGGCTCCGAGCCATCAGCCCAGAGCCCGACGCGGGGCTCGAACTCACGGACCGCGAGATCGTGACCTGAGCTGAGGTCGGACGCTTAACCGACTGAGCCCCCAGGCGCCCCTGATGTCTGACTCTTGATCTCACTCAGGTCATGGTCTCACAGTTCCCGAGTCAGCCTCCATGCCAATAGCTGGAGACTGCTTGGGATTCTCTCTCTCCTGCTCTCTCTGCACCACCTCTCTCTCTCTCTTTCTCTTTCTCTCTCTCTCTCTCTCAAAATAAATAAATAAACTTAAAACATAAAGATCTCTTTCACTAGAACCATAGGATACCTAAGGGGGTGGCAAACATCTTACACTTCCTGTGGTTTCTGCATAAGGGCTAGCCCAGCGAGGCTTCCTGGCCATGGTGTTGACTCCATAGCCCGAAAGATTGCACACCCAACACATCTACGCTGATTGTACCTACATGTGCTAGTCATTGTCCTTTGCTCAGGAAATGATACTGAGACGTGCACCAGCACTGCATGTACCCTAAAATGGCAGGATGGCACACATTGAATGCCAGTCCACTAGATAACTGAGCCCAGCTTGCCTTTTTAATTTCAATAATTGTGACTGAAACATCTCCAAGACAGAATACCTTGTAACAGAACACCTGTAACATCATATTACCTTTTCTTGATGATTCAGAGGCATCATCATTCAGAACAATTACTGGACTTTGCAGGAACAAGGTTATAACCTCAGAACTGTATAGGGCTGTGTCCGTGCACTATATGACTTAGCCTGCTATGGTTTGGAGTTCTTTTTCTTTTTTAATTGAAAAAAAAGGTTTTTTTTTAATGTTTATTTATTTTTGAGAGAGAGACAGAGACAGAGTACGAGTGGGGGGAGGGGTGCAGAGAGAGAGGGAGACACAGAATCCAAAGCAGGCTCCAGGCTCTGAGTTGTCAGCACAGAGCCCAACATGGGGCTTGAACCCACGTACCATGAGATCATGACCTGAGCTGAAGTTGGACACTTAGCCAACTGAGTCACTCAGGTGCACCGAGGAGCTCTTTTTTTTTTTTTTTAATGTTTATTTATTTGAGAGAGAGAGAGTGAGTAGGGGAGGGGCAGAGAGATGGGGGACAGAGGATCCAAAGTGGACTCTGAGCTGACAGCAGAGAACCCGATGCAGGGCTCGGACCCACAGACTGCAAGGTCATGACCTGAGCTGATGTTGGATGCTTAACCAACTGAGCTACCCAGGCACCCCTGATGTGGAGTTCCTGTGCTACCTCACATAGCTTGCAGTCGCCCCCTCTCTGGTAAGCTCTGTGTTGTCCCTTTGTATCAGTGCCTGCCTTTCTTCCCATAAACAGCTAACTTCCAGTCTGTTGGGGAGCTGGAAATCCTGGTAATCAAGTTTTATGAAGAAAAAAAAACCAGTGGTAATAAAAATGGATTAAAAATATAGAACTTTTTATGTGCCGGACACCATTCTAAATGTTTCTTAAACATTAGCTCATATATTTAGTGCTCATAAAAACCTCTTAAGGCAGGTGCTATTATCCCCAGTTTGCAGATGAGGGAACGGAGGCCCAGAGGCTATGTACCTTGTTCAAAGTCATACAGCTAACACATGGTGAAGCTGGTATTCGGGCCTGGGCAATAAGGCTCTAGAATCCGTAACTGTAACCACTACTCCCTACCGCCTGTGATTACAATTGGCTCTACTTGCTCAGTGGGACTCTTGCCCTCAGCCGTGGAACACACAGAGTGTTCCAACCCATCTGAAGAGCATGAAAAAGTAAATAAAGTAGCAAAGTTTGTAAATGATTTACTTTCAAAGGACAAAGTTAAGAAGATCCAAGGTTAACCTTATGCCATTGTTCTTCTCAATCGCTGTATCAAAGAGCTACTGCCTTCCTGTGTGCAGTGCTAGCGAAGGAAATGCTGAGACCTGCCATTTTCTAACGGGGGCTGCCAATCCCCCGAGCCTCCCTCCAGGCAAAATTGTCTGGAGACCGAGTAAGTCACAAGTGTCTCACATGTGCAGATGCGCATTGTGATTTATCAAATAGGTCATTGTTTAAAGGGGTTGCTAATTTCACGGGGAATGGTGCGTTTTTTAAAAATCACTTTCTCAAGAAATTGCTACTGAAAATGTCGTTACCATGATGTAGGAGGACCCATGTTTTGCAGTTGAAAGCTTTTGACCTAGAATAAGAGTGAACAGGTTCTGAAAGAACATTTGATGGGCTCTCCAGTGAATAAAGCACATGAGCTGTGTTTATAGATTTTGTGAAACCCATATGGCTCCTCTGTAGCTTTTCTGCCTTCCGTCTAGGTTGCCTGCTGAGTGCTAAAATGGCTTTGCGCACAGTGCTCCCATGCAGGACGTTCCCTGTTTCATGACGTCTAGAACTGCATTTGGAAGTCAAGCTCTGGAAGTGTGATCAAGTGAATGACACGGACAATAGCAGATTTGGGAGATCTTTCTGATCTATAGACCCGTGGGAGATACAGAGGTACAAATGAGCGTAATGGGGAGCTAATGTATTCAACACGTATTTATTGAGTACCTATGCTGTGCCAGGAGCTGTACTAACTCTGGGTAGAAGAGACATACATCTGTAAAAACATGGAACAAACTAACATATAGGTGTTTCCACGCAGGATAGGTCAACCAGAAGTAAGAATTCAACCATGGAATTTCTTGGGCTCCAAGGAATAGAGTCAACTAGGACTTGAAGAAAGAGAAAGGGAGTCTTCGGTGGGAACAGTCTCTTAAGCCCATCCCTTTGGGCACCTGGAAGGTGCCTGGAAATGCACAGTGGGGGAGCTCTGGCCCACTGGGGGTACCTGACGGGCCACGCCAGGGTGGAGCCCACTCACCTAGCCCTTGGAAGCGAACAGACCTAGGTCACAATGCCCATACCATACCATCTTATTAGCTTAAAAGCATGAAATTTTAATTCCTCTGCGCTTCCCCATCTATGAAAAAAACAACAGAAGTATGTACATCTTTAGGGATTCTTATGAGAATTTAACCAGAAACTGCATGTATCTTGCACTCAGTAGGACTTCCCACACCCAGCCCCTTCCCCTTCCTGAGCTGCCTCTAGGGAAGGGCCCCCGCTCTGCCCCTGCCAGAAGGGAGCCTGTGTTTGCAGCTCCCTTCGTAGCGAGCCCGCCCGGAGGTGTCCGGGGGTTTTACAAATGTTGATACAAAATTGTCTCTGGGAGGCTGAGCCTTAAGGCAATCACCAGCCCAGGTGGTAAATGAGCCGCTCTCCTAGGTTTCTGAGTTGGGAGCTCTAGGCTCAGACGCTCTGACAGACTTCTTTAAGCTGGGCTAGATTGACGCAGAGAACTACAGCTCTTCCTGAAGGACCCTCCCTTAGAGCAGTGGCAAGAACGCGCCTAGTGCTAGCTCAAACTTTCCATGTAACAGGAGCTCTGGGGCCCAGACTCCAAGAGCTCAGCTCTACCAGCCCATACCTCACTCACTGGAGCTCCCTGCGCGGGCATCCTGAGATTGGGGGACACAGGGCTGCCCTGGGCATACAGCAGGGCAGGGGTGTGGGCCTACAGTGGATATATAGCAGCGTGAGGACCCAGGACTGTCCTGGGCATATAGTAAGATGGGAGCACAGGGTTGCACACAGTAGGGCAGGGACACAAGTGCCCTGGGCATATAGCAGGGCAGGGGTGTGGGATTACTGTGGATATATAACAGGGTGGGGACAGGGCTCTGTTGGGGAAGACCGAGGCTGTGTTTGGGATGGCTGAAGGGCAAAGCTGTTGGGAGTTGAGGGGTGGGCATCCATTTCTGGATTGCTGCCCCCCCCCCACCACACGGTGTTCTTGGGGGGAGGCACTTGGACGCACCCAAGACCTGTTCATCACCATGGATGCAGAGCTCTCTTTGCGGACCAGGAGGGATCTAGAAGCAGACACGGAGACTCGCTTTCTGACTCCAGTCCTGGTAGTCTTACTTTTCTGGGTCTCAGATATTTCCAAGTGTTCGCCCTATTCTAAGTGGATGCAACACCTCCTTCCTCCTGAGACCTAGGAGAGGGGCCTCTGGAACAGCAGTGAGGCTGGCACCGACCAGAAGTTCTGGGGCAGAGCCTTACTGAATCCCAGACGTGCACCATGGTGGTTCTTGGTTGGCAAAAGCCTGAGACCCAGGCTCCCTGCCCTGTGGAGGATGTGTGCTCCTTGGGGGCAGGACCAGGGGCTCTAAGTACCGCATCTCATTTGTGTCCACCCTCGTGCCTCGCACAGAGGAGGCCACACTAAGCCAGTGTGTGAGAAGCCGCATGAGGCACTCAGCCTTGGCCTGCTCTGCTCCAGGATAAACACGGGAGTCGGGTGGGGCAGGGGACTGGGCTAGGAGAGATCAGCATGTCCAGGCCTGCCCGCTCCCGTGGGGGCGAGGAGGAACAACAGCCTGGAAACTTCCTCCAGAACTGTCAGTGTTGACTGGGGAGCCGGGATCAGGAGTGGAGGGCTGTGATCCCCAGGCCCAAGGAGGAGGCTCCAGGTGAGGGCCTTCACGCTGTCTCTGTTCCCCAACAACAGAGAAGGGTTTTTTTCCCATCAAGGAAGAAACTTTCCATCCCCTAAGCCCTATCCCGTGACTCTTCCCTTGTTCCGGACACATCTTCCCTGTACCTGCCTCCCTCGCTCCCCAAAACGATAGCCCCATAGCCAGGAGGGCCTCCCGGGGTGCCTGCATCTGAGCACCCCTCCTTAGCCTCCCCAGGCCCACAGGTTAGCAGGGCACAAGCCTTGTCCCGGGGCCAAGGAGGGGATCAGCGTGCAGACTGCAGACAGGCAGGGCTGAATGTGCAGGGGGCACCCATGCCCAGGCTGGCCCAGTGCCCTGGTCTCCAGGCCGGGGAGGGCCAGGCTAGCCCCTCCCAGGGTCTGCTGAATTTAATGGCTACTCTAGTTACCAAATAACTGGTACCACAGCTCAGAAACAAAGTCCAGGGGCTGTTTTTAATCGAGGGTTAGAACAAACGAATTTGCTGTTGGTCCTCTCCTCCAACCCCAGAGCTGGACGGGAAGTCCTAGGACCGCTCCTCTCTCTCTATCTGGATCCAGAGGGTCATCCTAGAGTCCGGTGCTTCCCCTCACAGACTCTTTCCCTCTGGTCTCCTCTAGGCTCCAGCCGGCAGATCCGCCCAGGGACCAGAGTGGCAGGAAGGCTGCAGAGGCAGAGGAGGGGGGACAGACCCTGGATGCCAACTGGGCTCTCAATATTCTCCCCACCACTCCTGTCCCTCCCCAAGCTCAGCAGCTCACTCTCCCAAAGTCCAAAGAACCCTGGGTCATTGAGCAGGTTGGTGAGCATAATGATGTGGTCTTGGAGGAGGACTGCTCTGGGCTCAGGAAGGCAGTGCCCCGCGCTGCCCTCCTCACAGGCCTCACTCTGGAGGGGCTGTCCCAGGCCTCTGAGACTCATATATAGACCCTAGAGAGGCTCGCAGTACCCTCTTGGTGCCTGGACCCTGTTGTTCTGGCCTCAGGGCCCCAGCTCCACATGCAGGGCGCCAGCAGCCCCAGGGGAAGGACCGCACACCTCTCGGTCCAAACCTGCATGAACAGCAGCACGAAACCTTCCCCTTCTAGTGCCGACCCCCCACCCTGGCCCCCGAGCACTCACACTCCTTCATCATGCCGATGTCCACACAGCGCTTGAGCCGGCACGCCTGGCAGTGGCGGCGATTGTCCTTGGTGATGCGGCAGTCGCCGTTAAAGGGGCAGGTGAACAGCGCCTTCCGCTTCATGCTTCGCCTGCCGAGGGAGAGAGCACCTGCCACCTCTGTGCCACCCACCGTCCAGCCTCGGCCCTGGCTGCCAGCAGGGACTGTGACCACCCAGGCCTGCCGGCAAGACCCCTGGGATCTCCGCGTCTTCCACAGAGGGTTTGGGGCCCGGCCCCGGCCGCTCTCAGTGACCACCGCTCCCTCCCCCCACACTCCAGGCTCCTCCTCCTTCTGTCATTGCCTACTCTGCTCCCATCATCGCTTTCATTTATTTATTTTATTTACTATTTGAAAGGATTTATTTATTTATTTATTTATTTATTATTACTATGATTGCTTTTTTTAAAAAGTAGGCTCTACCCCCAGGGCTTGAACTCATGATCCAGAAATCAAGATCTGCCCACTTTACCCACTGCGCCAGCATAGCGCCCCTGATTTACTTTGATGGCACTCTACTTCTCACTCTATTATTATTATTATTATTATTATTATTACTACACAGGAAATACATGAATGAATTAGCCTAGTGAAATTTTAAAAAATACTGGGGAGTCTGGGTGGCTCAGTCAATTAAGCGTGGGACTTCAGCCCAGGTCACGATCTCCAAGTTGCTGAGTTCAAGCACCCCCATCAGCCCCTTGGGCTCTGTGCTGAGAGCCCAGAGCCTGGGGGCTGCTTTAGATTCTGTATCTCCATCTCTCTCTGCCCCTTCCCTGCTGGAGCTCTGTCTCTGTCTTTCTCAAAAATAAATAAACATTTTTTTTTACTAAAGAAACAAAAATCCTGAAATCTGTAGAACAGCCCTCACTGCTTTTAGTGAGCCATTACGAGAGGTGAGGGCACTAGTGGCCACTTTAAGTCATCTAGAGCCTGGAGGTCTGTGATTAGAGCGTCCCTGGTCCAGGAACAGACACGCACACGGGTGCATGGAGAAGGGAGGAAGGGCCCAAACCGTAGCTTTAGGCATCCAGGTAACACGTCCAGAAAGAAAAGGCCAGATGAGCGGGCGGGAGCCCTGAGCCAAGGTCTGGCCTTGGCTTTCCAAAAGGCAGAGGAAGCAAGGATTCTTCAAGGACAGAAAACTACCAAAGGTTCTTAGCTAGGAAGCTGGTCTCCCCGGCCGCTGGTATTCTATGTAAAATTGTGTGTGTGCGTATGTGTGTGTGTGTGCGCGCGCGCGCACGCACGCGCGCGCACCTATGCGTGCATGTGCAAGCTTGAGGGCTCATTTTCCTTAATCTGGCTTTCTCCCCTGCTGCCAGCCACACCACATGGGATTTGGGGAGGCTGCATCATCCGTGTCCTACAGGTTCCTCGTGCTCTTCCCAGCCCTAGCAGGGGCAGGCCCCACTTGTTTGCCCCAGGACGGGTGACAGGAGTTAGTTGGGGCGGGATGGTGGCAGAATCACTTTCTCTGTGAGCAGCAGCACCTTCCAAGGAGCTGTGGCGATAGATGCTCAAGCCTTGGAAGCAAAGGCCCGGGTCCAACCGTTTCTCTCTCTTAGAGAGGAGCTGGCCACACACTAGTTTTACTTCTTGGTGAAAAATGGCTCACTGTTCACATTCACTAGAAGACATACGGAGTTTAAGACAAACATACTTGTTGGCGGATAATGGACAGATGGTTAGGGGACCCAAGAGACTACTTACTGGTGGACCTCCTCATTTCATAGGTGGGACCACCGAGGGGAAGAAACTTTTCAGTGAGGTGATTTAGCAAGAAGTGAAGGCTCCCTGGTTGGCTGTTAGAGATGTGAGGCTCAGCTTTAGCTTCGTGTACAACCCCTCTCATCTCTAGAAACAAGGTGCTCAGTGAGGTGGAGCCCACAGGCAAAGAGCTCCAGGCGGCTGGCTCTTGAGAACAACTCAAGGCCAACGATGACCCAGTGGCTCACGAGGTAGCTGCTTTTGGTTTTGGACCTTGGCTGCCCGTACCCTCCTGTTATGCCTCTTCTGACCCAAGGGGGCCCCAGTAGACAGGGCTACACAGGGAGGTGGAGAAACACGAGGCTATGGGGGTCAAGTCCAGACCACTAAAGGCCACATCCACCCCTGCAGTGACTACCCAGGGAGGGACTGTACTTTAGGCTTTTGCCTGCCTTTAAGAAGGGCTTTAGAAAGCCATTCTCCTTGAGCCTCCATCCATCTATTGTAGTTCTCCAGAGGGACAAGCAAATATGGAGGTACCCTGGCTACCCCGAAATGAGATACTGCCGTCACCACCGGATGTGCGATGGATTCACTCCTTTACTCCTCCCCCTCTTTCCCACTCGTGGCTCCTGTGGCTCTGCCTATTACCACAAAGGCTCAGGCCCCAGAATGCCTGTAATTCTCTAAACTTATTCAAGGGCCAGAAGTTTCTAATTCAGAGTAAACTCTCATTTCCTTTTTTTTTTTTACAACTAGGCATTTTGCCCAGAAGTGGAGGGTCTGCTTTTTCCTTCCACCCACTGTCTTGTCTGGCTCAGAGCTCTTCCTGTTCATTCTCCAGGGTTTGGGGCACCAGGAGGAGCCTACATGTGGCACCTCCAGACACATAAGCCAAAGCCTCCCACCAGCCCTGTGCTGGGGGCTGAGAACTCCCTGAGGCCCCCCACGAGAGAGGCAGCCTCACATCCCTCGGAGGCCTGTCCCTCCTTCCTCGGGCTCTAGTGCACCTGCCTCTGACTCTCACTGGTGGGCACCTCCCCCACCTGCAAGGTCGCTCAGAAAGAGATGTGGACCATGACCATCTTTCTTTTATCTTCCTCATTGTAAATCTGAAGCCCCCCCCCCCAGGCTTCCACACACAGAGGACTTGGAGATAGCCACTCAGCCCAGCATTGCCTGACAACAGGAGTGGACTCTAAACAAGTCTGGGTTGGAATCCAAAAAAAAAGCAGATCTGGCTTAAAAGAAAACACTGGGGAGGGAGGACCCAGTATCCTTGCTTCCAGCTTTGTCTCTGTAGTAGGAAGTACTTTCATGAGTACTGAGAAATAAAGCAGGAGGAGGAGGAGGGAGAAATGGAGAAGAAGGAGGAAGAGGAGGGGAAGGAGAGGAAGGCAGGAAGGCAGGAGGGAGGGAAGGAAGGAAGAAAATGTTAAAGGCCTTCTGGCCAGGCACATTATCTCCCAGTAAGGCTCAGATCTGGGGTAAGAATGTCACTTGTGGGGGCACCTGGGTGGCTCAGTCGGTGAAGCATATGACCTCGGCTCAGGTCATGATCTCACAGTTCGTGAGTTCGAGCCCCGCGTCGGGCTCTGTGTTGACAGCTCAGAGCCCGGAGCTTACTTCAGATTCTGTGTCTCCCTCTCTCTCTGTCTCTCTCTCTGTCTCTCAAAAATAAACAAAAAAACGAAAAGAACGCCACTTGTGCTTTTCACCCTTTGCCACACTTTGTCCCAAAGCCCACCAACTTTGCTGCGTGTCTGCACATTAGTTGAACAACGCAGAAAGGAGCCCATAAATTCATGCAGCTCTTAAATTATTAGTATGCAAAATTATAGTAAGCAGCTCTGCCCTGGCTTCTCTAAAGACAGAATCAGAGGCAGGACCCTGGAATTGTAGCCAGGAAGATGGAGGTTAGCCATCACAAAGAACACTGTCACACTCTGGAGCGTGGGTCGGTGTTCAGGAGATGGAAACTCCCTCGCCGCCTCCGACGGCCGGACCCAGGTCCTCTTCTGAAATGGCTTTCAGGTACGCCCAGTCCAGCCCAGTTGCCGGGCCGCAGGTCCTGCGAGCTTGAGACCCGGTTCTTCCCCGATCCCCTGCCTTCTAAGGGCACTTCCACACATGTGGCTGTCATCTAGCCTCTGCCCACAAGGAGTCGGAGCAGCCAGATTGGCCAGCCGTGGCTCTGTGCTTTGTCCTAAAGATCCACGCCCTGCCCTGTCTTCCTCCCAGTGCTAATTGCTTGTGAGCTGGTTCGGTTTTGAGAAACAAGAGCTTCGAGTTTCCGTGGGAGCCCATCGCCTTAGCTCCTCTCTAAGCCTGGACCCTGTCATCCTCTGGATGGCTGGCAATTATACCCCAGCTCAGGAAGGAGGGGTAGGGGTGGTGCAGCCAGGCTAAATATAGACACAGTTTCTAGAAAGTCAGGGGTGAGAGAGGACATTGACCAATTCATCAAAACATGACAGGCAATTCACAGAAGCCTGAAGTGCCCGAGGCCAGCGTCTCGGGCTTGGGACAGTAGGGTCCTTCTCGGGTAGGTGGCCCTATCACCAGAGACACACCTTGTAAAACCCAAGCCCGGGGCCAAGTACCAGCTCTGGGCTCTGTCTCCACCGCAACGTTGAGTGTCACAGAAATCTCGGAGCCTGGAGCCTGTGTCTCCCTCTCTTTCTGCCCTCCCTTGCTTATACTCTCTCTCTCTCTCTCTCATAAATAAATAAAACATTAAAAAAAATTTTTTTAAAAAAAGAGAGAGAACTGGTCCAAGGGCGCCTGGGTGGCTGAGTCGGTCCAACACCTGACTCTTGATTTCGGCTCGGGTCACGATCTCACGGTTCGTGAGTTCGAGCCCCGACTTGGGCTCCGTCCACACTGACAGTGCACAGAGTCTGCCTGGGATTCTCTCTCTTCCTCACTCTCCCTGCCCCTCCCCCACTCTTGCTCCATCTCTCTCCAATACATTTTTTAAAAAGAGAGAGAGAACTGTCCATCACATCATAGTATATCCATGCAAGATGACGGGGCTGTGGAAAGGACAGAGGAAGAACGTGGAAACGGGAACCAGCTTGAAGAAATGCTCTGTGGTAGATAAAAGCAAGTGCGGGAGGGTGAGTTTAGTATATACGCCCACCTCCCCGTGCACGTGCGTGCCTGTGCACACACACATAAACCCGCACACGTGCTTTCATATAAAGAGTCTGGCAGCGAACACAGCGAGCTGGTGACAGCGACAGCTTCTGGAGGAGGTAGGGGCACGGGAACTGGGTAGGGAAGGAGACTTGCTTTTCACTTATATGCCCTTCCGGACCATTTGCTCCGCTGCTGCTGCTTCTTTTGAGCCGCGCACAGGAGTTATTTACACACACATTCCAGGTTCCGCAACAGAGGAGAGGAAAGGGCTGTCTGTTCTCAGAGGCAACACACTACAAAAGGAAGATGATAATAGCCTCCGCTTCCCGAGAGCCTTCGATGCCAGTATTTTGCATATTATCTCCAAGGCTATCAACGACCTTTCAGGATGGGCATTATCCCTATTTTACAGGTGATATGAAAAGGACCGGAGGGTTAAATCACTTGCTTCACATCACGCGGCTAATAAGTGTGAAAGCAGGATCCGAATCAAGATCTGTTTGATTCCAAAGCTTCCAGTATTCTTACATAACATCGTCCTCCTTATGAATATACCATACCTCAATCCAAGCCAGAGTAGCCATCAAAACGTGCCCCCTAGGGGCGCCTGGGTGGCTCGGTCGGTTAAGCGTCCGACTCCGGCTCAGGTCATGATCTCACGGTCCGTGAGTTCGAGCCCCGCGTCAGGCTCTGTGCTGACCGCTCAGAGCCTGGAGCTTGTTTCAGATTCTGTATCTCCCTCTCTCTCTGCCCCTCCCCTGTTCATGCTCTGCCTCTCTCTGTCTCAAACATAAATAAATGTTAAAAAAAAATTAAAAACAAAACGTGCCCCCTAAAGTCCAGGAACGTGCAGCAGAGGCCGTTTGGGGGTCTCCTCTGGCACAAAGCCATTGGAAGAGACACAGTCCCTGAGAGGGGTGGTTTGGAAATGAGGGGTCACCGCTGGCGGTCCTCTCCACTAGCCCTATACCGCCATAGCACAGGGACGACTCCCGCGTGCGCCGAGAGTGACTTCCTGCCAATGAGCCTTGATGAGAGAGCTGAGTTCCCCCCAAAACGTAAGATCTTCTTCACATGCCTGCAGCTGCCTTTCTTGACAACTCCAGTGACATTCCCTCTGCAAATAATCCGGCCTCCTCTACCCAAGCTTCCAAAACTACTCTTGACCCATCCGCGGACAACCTTCCTCGTTCTCTTTCAGCCACAGTCTCGAGCGGCCATGGAAGAGCTGCCAGCTGCCAAGCTGAACTGGACAAAGTTTTCTCCGGCAGCCCCGACGTCGTGGGGACTCATTTACTGGCGCTCATAGAACGCCCTGCTCCTCTCTCCTCTCTGTTTACTCCAGTGCTCGTAAGCCCTTTGAGTTCTAAGTCGTTGGCCATCCACCTCGTTTCTCTGCTCCCCTTCACATCACGGCTCTTGCAGTATCAGCTGAGGGGACTTCCCAAAAGCCAGAACATTCCTCGTGTTCCCGGATCCTCACCAGGCTGCCTTTTGCCCCCTGCACTCCACAGGACTCATAATTAACAAGGTCCCTGAGCACCTTGAGGCCCGCAAACAAGAAGGCATTTCTCCACTCTGTGTTTGTTAGCTTGGCACTTGCAATGCACGCCTTCACAGTGTCTGGATTAAGGAGGCGTCAACAAGGAGGAAGAAGACAAGAGGAAGAGGCAGTGATGTGTTTCTCAACCCTGCATTCCAAGACCACCTTTTTTATTCCGCCTTTTTTATCTGTATTTTTTTTTCCCCTTATTTTATTTTATTGTATTTTGAGACAGAGAAAGAGAAAGCGAGCATAAGCAAGGGAGGGGCAGAGAGACAGAATCTCAAGCAGGCTCCCCGCCCAGCACAAAACCTGACATGGGGCTCGATCTCACTGCTGCCAGATCACGACCTGAACCGAAATCAAGAGTCGGAGGCTTAACTGACTGAGTCACCCAGGCACCCCCCAGGACCACCTCTTAAACTTCACCATACTCTTAATTCTCTTCTTCAAAGAGGTCCCTCGGATTTTCTTCTGTCCTTTATATCTTTTCCTTTATTTTATATTAGAGTCTGAACTAAGCCACTCATGACCAGAGATTCATTCACATCCACAGATCGTACAATATATATATATCCTTTGTAGTAGACCTACGTATTTTTCCCCTCTGGCCCTTACTTATGCTCTGGCTGTTGACAGAGCCAAGACATATAACCTTTTACAAGCCTACCCATGCCATTTTATTCACACTGGAAATATCATTTTTCCCCCCAGGATGTCCATGTATTCCAGAGGAACATGAAGCAGAAACAGCATGAAATAACTTGTCGGACAAACTGGCCAACAGTGGTCTCTAATGGTCTCTATGGTCTGACCATAGATCAATAGAACTGTGGTCACTGTCCAACCTTCATAATCCCATTTTGGTTTGATTATGAATTCTGGACCTGCTGGGATGACCACAATGAGCTCCTATGGTAGGTTAGTTTGACTATCTTGGAAGTCAAACCAAAGACTGAATGGTCAGACTGGTCCCCAGGGCTTGGTAAATAGCCAGTGACTCAGCACGAAAGGGATCCTCTTTCCTTGAGAACACCATGAAAGGGTTGAGTGAACTCCCCGAGAGCAAGGACTTGGTTGCACTTATCTTTGTGTTCCTAAGGATGTGGAACCTGACACAGAGAAGGTACCCCCCCCCCCAAACGTAGACCTTTCTTCCTGGGATCAGGATTTCACAGACATAAGTGGCAAAGGGGTTCTATCTGAAATAGACTAAAAATAGAAAAATACCAAATAGAATTTGGATGAAGTAAAGGAGAAGCAAGGGGAAGGGGGAGAAAAGAGGAGCAATTATGTATATTTAATTGATTTTTCTTTTTGGCAACAGTTATGTTCTGTGAGGGCACCATGAGCACTGAATTAACACATACTGAACCACTGTTCCCAGGGTTAGCTTCCTGGGAGCCTCTGGTCACAACATTTTCATCAATCAATCAATACATAACCTTGTTTCACATGTGCTATTTAAAGGGACCTTACTTAATATATATTGTTGATTCATTAAAACTGAACTCAGCCAACAGCACTGTAGCTCATGTCTGAATGAAGCTTCTTGAACACTTGTTTTCTTTATAAGGCACATCGAAGCTTTCTTGTGCTTAGTTAGGACCACTTAATGGCACTTTAGCACTATGCTTGGGGCCATCCTAAACAGTGGAATCACCATCAGATAGCACAAGAATGCAAAAACTGTGGTACTAAGCAGCCCACAAAAAGGACACTTGTTTGTAGCATGAGAGCTGAAACAAGAAGGCAGGATGTCACCTTGTTCCACCTTGGCTGGGAATGTGTGCGTCGTGGGTCTTGAAGTTTTCACCACTCTGACACCACCATGACCACAAAATTCTGCAAGTATTGATGTGGGGACTACAAGGAAGTATTAACAAGTGGCCAAGTTTGCAAATACAGAATCTACAAATAACGAAGATTGACTGATTGTGTGTGTGTGTGTGTGTGTGTGTGTGTGGTGGGTAGGTGGGGGGTGGGTGGGTGGGTGTGTATTTTTATCAAACAAAATCAAGACAAACAACAAGAGGTGTTGGCTCTTCAGAAAGTGCATCCTGGCCCAGTCATCACGGCAGGGACAGTAAAGACACAAGGCAGACAAGGACAGGGGAACAGGACAAAAGCAGAATGCTGCCCGTAATACCAGCACTTCCACGCAGGGGTTGTTGGAAAGGGGGCTCAGGGTGGGTGACATACAAACGTACCATCCCTGTCCATTTTGTCATTTCCCACACCTAGCCCTCAGGGAACCTGTCCTCCCTCCACCCAGATGCCTACCTATCATGGTTCTGCCTCAAGGAGTAGTGGCGTGTCTGAGGGGAGGAAGCACAGGTGCATGGGAGTTGGAGCCACTCTGGCGAGGAATTGACCTCCAGTATGTCAGAACCCAATAAGCAGCCACCTAAGAGTCCCATCTCCCAGAGCTGAACCCCAGGGATAGGTGACCTAGAAAGAGAGGGGGTTGGGGACAGGGATCTAGGAATTAACCAAACAGCCCCAAGAGCTGTTGGAGACCTTTGGGTTGCAGATGGGTGACGTATGACCTTTGGTCAGAGTCCCCATATTGCCAGCTCTTAGCCCAGTGCCTTGATAACAGATGCTCATTAAAATCCATTGAGTGAGTGTGTCAAAGAAAAAAAACCCCACAAAAAACAAAAAACAAAAAAAGAAAAAAAACAAAAGGAAGGTGTGTAGCTGGAGAGACGTTTGTTTATTTCATGAGGGCAGCGTTCCATGAAGGACATAAGTATTGACCCATCAGGTTCCAAAATAACATATCATACTTTATGTTTTTTAAAGTACTTTTGTATATGTCATCGAATCAATCCCCAGACTAACACTATATACGAGAGGAGTCAGATGACAAAGTCAGGTGCGTGGTTGAGGTAACTGAAACAGAGAAGTCAAAAGATCTGAGCAAGGGCGGGCAACGGCACGGCCACCGCTATAGCTCACACACTTCTGGCTGTTTTTATGGTAGGAAGCAGCCCTGATGTGCGCACACACCCTCCTTCCCCATTATTACTTCGAAGGCCGTGGCAGGAAAGGGTCCAGGTGGGGCTCTGGAAGGCCCACCCTGCAGGAAGTGCAGAGAAATGAGCCACACGGCAGCAGAGTCTGCAGCCAGCGATGCTGCTGGTCTGGTTCCCCAAGCTGGGGAGCAGCCTGCCAGGAAGCCAAGTGGGCAACCCGCGCCAGGCCAAACAGTCAATTAGCACCCACAGAAACCCCGCTGCCCAGCGACTGCTCAAGGCAGGGAAACTCCAGGCCAGCTGGTTCCCAGGACAGGGGGCAGGTGAGTTGGGAGCTGTGTTCACAGACGGCCCACGAGTCCTTGTGCTCGGTAGGGGGGGGGGGGGTAGGGCAGGCATCTCACAATGTCCCAGGCTCTGATTCACTCTGCCCTCAAAGCCAGTGGGTGGGCCCTTCAGTTCAGACAACCAGGCCGACCTCTGCGTTCTTGTTCTGGACCTGATTCACTCTTTCCTCTCTTGATGGCCAAAGCCTTGTCCTTTTCTTAAATTTTTTTTTTTTCAATGTTTATTTATTTTTGGGACAGAGAGAGACAGAGCATGAACGGGGGAGGGGCAGAGAGAGAGGGAGACACAGAATCGGAAACAGGCTCCAGGCTCCGAGCCATCAGCCCAGAGCCCGACGCGGGGCTCGAACTCACGGACCGCGAGATCGTGACCTGGCTGAAGTCGGACGCTTAACCGACTGCGCCACCCAGGCGCCCCGCCTTGTCCTTTTCTTTACTCACCTCCAATTAAGACTCTTATACAGAAGCTCTTTTTTTCATGTTTTCTTCCAGGCTTCTCTCCTGCTTGCTCTCTCTCCAATATATGCCCAATGCTCATTCCTCACGTTTCTCAGTCCTATACTGCAATTCATCACCTTCCCATCCTTCCCTCCTGCCTTTGGATGGGAACACCCTTCATTCAGCCTTTCCAATACCTTCCCCATACTGTTTGCACTTGTGACACTGGGCTCGCTGGAGAAGAGAAGAGGCAGCGGGTAGAGAAACTGGCCCTGACTGAACAGGACGGCTGGCACGTTGCTGACATCGCCTGAGCTTTCCATCCTGGGACAGCCAGCCATGGGTGAAGATATGGGCACAGATCAAGCACAGAGGTCCAACCAGGGTGCTATTTCCCTTGTTCCAAGGAATGGTTTCATGTGGATGGGAGGACAAGCTCTGAGGCCAAGTTCTAGGACGCCCCCAAGGGCACGCCTGTGGTCATCCATGTGTTAGGAGGCCCTGTCACTCCAGGACAGACATGTGGGTTAATAGAGGGGACTATGGGTCAAGGGGTAATGGGAAAGTGGGAACCTAGACAGAAACCTCAGGTAAACCATTTCTGAGAAGGTCAGAGGACGTAGCTGGAGCTGAAAGGAGGGGAGGAAGAAGATACTCTCATCCAGACCCCGTTACTCCCGGTGGCTGTAAGAGCTCGCATGTTCCATGGGCATGGGAAGGACAGAGACAGGGAAGATGCAGGGGTTCTCCTCATGCAGGGAAATCTTGCTTCCTCTCCTTCCGCTGGCCCCTGGGGAGGACTCACCTGAAGAAGCCTTTGCAGCCTTCACAGGTCATAGCGTTGAAGTGAAAGCCAGTGGCTCGGTCTCCACACACCCCACAGATTCGGGGCACATTCCGGTCAAAGTCGCCAGGGTCAGGCAGGGAAGTGCTGGCTGCCATCGCTTCCGTCCCTGCAAGAAGAGCAGGCAGGCCAAGGCCAGAGCCGGAGTCAGTGCCAGGGATGGCTGGCATCCTTTGCACCCCTACCCCCATCTGCCAGGAACTCGGCGAGGTCGGGCAGCTCCCCAGGTTGCAGGCCTGAGCAGGATTTCTTTGGCGCCCTCGTCTCGTGACGCGCCACACCACAGCTTACCCTCCGGACTCTCTGCGGAGTGGAAGACGGGCTCCCTCACCCAAGTCCGGAGCGATCTGCGGGGGGCGCTGTGGTGAGGCCGCTCAGAGCGTGGTTTGCGTTCAAAGGCTGCATCTGCGGCCTACTAGCCAGGCTGCTGTGGGTGAGGTGTTTAGCCTCTCTGTACCCTGCGACCCTCACCCGAAGAGTGGCGTTTTCCTTTACAGGCTGTGAGGCGTCGACTCACCTCACGAGCAGCCCTGAAGCAGGCCAGAGGCCTCTATTCTACCCAGCAACCCCCCCAAGAGAAAAGGGGGCCCCTCCCCCCCTCAAGTGCAGATAGAAGCCCCCAGCCCCTCTGTCTGGGGAACGGACTAGCTCACATGCCCGAATCAGACCTTGATATTCCAACCCCCGCTCCGCACAGCCACGTGGCTCGGAACTGACAGCCCCGTGTCCCTGCGCCGAGGTAATCAAAATCTTGTTCCCTCTTCTTTTCTCTTTTCTTTTTCTCCAGCAAAAACGTAACACATTGATTTGACCGAATCGTCTTTCCGAATACCGCGAGTCACATACAGTGAACTAATCTTGTTTTCAGAGATGGCTTTGATAAATAGGCATTATCATCTAGAGATGGACTTCACACTTGAGGAGCGGGGAGGACCGAAATCCTTCGGGAAAGCTTTCGGAAATCCTTCTCGGGAAGCGGTTGACTTAACTCTTCCATTAGGCAGATGGGGCCCTTGGCTCCACGAGGTCAGACTCAGAGCTCCTCCGGCCTCCCTAAGATGCTTCAAACCTTGCTGCCTCCTATCTGAGTCTATCTGAGTCTGAGACTATCTGAGTCGTCACAAGGGCCATCGCATGGCCGCTTGGCCCCAGGGCAGGAGGGTCCCTCGGGGCAGAAGAAATAGAAGAGAGAAAGCCAGTTATGAACCAGTACCATGTTCTCCCACCCCAAAGTGAGAGAGGTAGCTTCCGGAGGACCCTTGGGAGTTTCTAAGCTTCTTTCCAATGGAATCTCGGGGCTACGACTTGGCATTTCAAAGCCCGTTTGAGCAAATGGGGTACATTTGCTCTTCAAATCACCCAACGGGAGGTAAGTGCTTTAATGTCACCCTTTACAAATGAGGACCAGAGAAGCCCAAATCTTACTTAAGTTTTTTTTTTTTTTTTTAATACTTAAGGTTTTTTTTTTTTAATTTTCTAAAAACGAAGGAAGGAAGTGGGATGGATAAGGATCAGGGTGGAGGGGACCCTGATCACAGATGGGTGTAGATCCCGTCTCTCTTAGCTTTTCTTTTCCTGGGAACTTTGATGTACTTATAGTGACACTATTGCCTGTCCCCATCACAGCTAGATTGACACTTGTTAAACTGCAATGTTTAGACACACACACACACACATACACACACACACACACATACACGCACATGCACAGAAATAAAGACTCTAAAAAAAAAAAAAGAACAAAGGAATGATTAATAGAAACCTTTGAGGGACTGAGATCGGGGACAGGCATGTAGAGGCCTTACATAGGCACTATATCCTATTTCTTTGAGTGGTAGGTATAGGCGTCTTATTATTTTTATTGTTATGAATGGGGTTCCTGGGTGGTTCATTTGGTTAAGTGTCCGACACTTGATTTCAGCTCAGGTCATGATCTCACGGTTCGTGAGTTCAAGCCTTCATTCGCGCTCCGTGCTGACCGTGCAGAGCCGGCTTGGGATTCTCTCCCTCTCTCTCTCTGCCCCTCCCTTGCTTGCTCTCTCTGTCACTCTCAAAATAAATAAACTACAAAAATTATTAAAATAGGATTTTACGTTTAATAGGCCTATCTGCGTATATAAAACATTTCGCAATTTTCAAAGAATTAAAAAGCAAGGATAAAGCACCCGTGGGTTTGTCAACATCGTCCCTGTAGCCCATCCCAAGGCCAAGCCAACTCCCCAGGGCTTCTAGAGTGCCGCACACATCCAAGCTGTGGGCAGGGATCCCAGAGGCCCAATACCATTGTGGGGCAATAGGAGAAACTGTTTAGGATGCTTGTGGCTTAACCCCAGGTCAGCTGAGATGGTGCAACTCTCAGTCATCATGATGTTGCTACAGGGTCTGTGTCACCAGGCGACTAAACATCTGGTGGCTTTGGTGGAAAAAAGAAGAAATCAAATGTGGGCGTGGGGGGAATGCCAGACAAATCAGTCCGAAAAGGGCTCATCATCACCCGGGCTCGCTGGTGACGTCATGATGCAAGGGCATCAGGACAACAGCCTACCCCGGCATGGCAACTGTGCCTTCCTGAAATGGGCTGAGCTACTACCTTAACATCAGGAAGGCTCCTGGCCAGGGGCTGGGGGGCCTGGGGCCCCAGTCCAGCCGGACAGAAGGCTGGACCCCTCAGCTGGAGGCCCACAGAAAACGGGACCATTTCAGGTGAGCTGAGAGAAAACTCAGCCGGCTTGGGGTTATTTGCTGCTACCGAGGAGGCAGGGCCCGGGACCGGAGTCCAGAGGTGCAAAAGAGACCCAGGCATACATGGCCAGAGAGCTGGCAGGAAGAGACTGTGGAGGCAGGAGAGGCAAAGAGCAGACTGGAGCTGAGTAGGAAATGTCACTATACTGGACAGCTGCCTGGTGTCCTGACCTGAGGGGCAGCAGGCCTTCTCCCTTCTGAGCCCCTCTCTGAGCCCCTCCCCTGCCTCCGGCTGGCTCTGGGTCTGGGCTGCGGGCTGCTGCCGGTTCTGCTGACACAGGATCCGACCCGTATTTGTGAAGCCCGGGGTAGTATCCTCTTCCTTCCCTTGTCCCCCCTCCTTCCCATGGCCCGCACCTGCTCCTGGAAAACAGCCAGCCACAGAGGTTGTGGCTAATGAGGAAACACCCACTTGAAGGGGCAAGGGGGAGGGGATGCCCGTCTGTGACCTCACAGACACGTCCAACCAAAAGGACTCTGAAACGAAAAAGGGGAAACGCTTCGTCTACAGCTGGGCACTGACCTCATAGCCGGTCCTCTGGCGAGTCCAACAAATGGTACAGGAGGTTCTCTCAAGAGACTTTAGTCCTGAGATTAGGGATTGAAAACTTGACAGAGTGATTTGTTGGGCACAGGCGTGCCATGTCATCGCTGGCAGGGGTGAGGGGGTGGAGCCTGGCAGCAGCCAGGACCAGCCCTCCCTCGAGGCCGGGAGTAGCAAGAAGCAGTGGGGAGGGATGGGGGGGGGCAGCAACTAGCATGTAGGCAGATGGAAAGAGCCTCCCTATTTCTTCCACTGCAGAGGGTGTTGAGGGGGAGGGAGGGCTTTTATCTAGGGGAGCTCTGCTGCTCCTGCTGCTCCCATGGACCCCCCCACCCACCCCAGATTTGAAGGATCCTCCCGAGGGGGGAGCAGAGCCAGAGGATGGCCTAGCATACTGCTGATGGCAGGAAAGAGATCCCACCCCAGCTAGGACTGCCGAGACCCCTCAGGCGCGCTGGGAAGGGTGCAGGCTGGGATTGCGGCCTGGCCTCTTGGGACGGCTTCACAGACAGGTGTTCGAGATCCTCGTCTGTGCAGACGGTGTAGGCGGAGCGAGCGCTGCAGGGGTTAAATACAGCAACTCGCTGCTTTCAAACAGGATGTTTTCTGCCACTTTTAGCTCTTCCTGAGACATGCTCCACACCCCCGACCTCAGTAAGGGCTGAAGGCGGGCTGACTCTGGTGCCCAGAGTCTGTGTGCTACTGGCATGCTGGGTCACCAAGGTGGGGCTGGCAGAATTTCACCCGTCCCACTTCTACCCACATCCAGCCCTGCTTGTCTACCCATAGAGACAGACAGACAGACAGACCACACACACACACACACACACACACACACACACACTTCCTCCCTTCCCTGATGCCAACAGAAGGTGCCTGACCCTGAAACCTGGCAAAAGCCTTCAAGCTAATCCCCAGATGGGGAAGGTCCAGACCCCTAGCTTTTGTTCCTCTGCCTCCTAGAGGCCCAACTAGGCAGGGAAGGGAAGAGCCCAAGGGAATTACAAACTGTGGGCCCTGGGGCTGTCAGCTCCCCGAGCCTATTGACCATCCCCTTGGGCACTGCCAGCCCCCAGCAAACACCCAAGGAAAATGCTGGTGGATGGGGGAGCCTGGGTGACTCAGTCGGTTAAGTGCGTGACTTCGGCTCAGGTCATGATCTCACGGTTCGTGGGTTCGAGCCCCGTGTCAGGCTCTGTGCTGACAGTTCGGAGCCTGGAGCCTGCTTCGGATTCTGTGTCTCCCTCTCCCTCTGTCCCTCCCCCGCTCACGCTCTGTCTCTCTCTCTCTCAAAAATAAATAAACATTAAAAAGAGAAAAGAAAGAAAAGAAAATGCCGGTGGGTGATGCGCTGAAATAACCTGAGCCAGGTCGGCCGGCTCCCAAGGGCCGTGGGTGGGACGAGGCACCGCTGCTGGGGACAGACATGCTGTCACTTACCCCCCAAGCCAGGCTCTCCTTTGCTCCCAGTACTTGTACCGTCCATCGCCTCCGGCTGACCACACTCTTCTGGATTCTACCCCATGGCCTTATCGATTTCCCAGAATCCCCGCTTGCTCCTCAGAGGCTGAGGTGAGGGCCAAGTCGGCACAGAAAGGACCACCGCTTCCTGTCCTCAACCCCTAAGGTTTTCAAAAGCCAGACTTGAGACCCAGGTAGACTACCACCCTTGAGCTTAAAAAAAAAAAAAAGAAAAAGAAAAAAGAGTGTATGGAGTATCTACTATGTGCCAACCTGCCAGGCTCTAGCCGCATGACCTACATAAGCCTCATAACAGTCCCGTGAGGTGAGGAGCAGTCCCATTTTACAGATGGCAAAACCAAAGTCCAGGATGACTTGCCCAGGGCGCCATGGCCAGGCAAGCGGGGGGCCAGGGGCCACACAAGGCAAACTTAGCGCTATGCCCTCGTGCTTCTGCTGTCTCCTGCTGACCCCTCCCATATCCCAGTGATAATCATCAGCGGGGACACGGCGGTCCGCTCTGAGCCCCGCTCCAGGTTCTCCAGTATGCTCTCTCATTCAGTCCTCACAACACCCTCATCAGGCGGTCCCGTTATCATCCCTCTTCTAGCCATGGGAAAACTAAGGCTCAGGGAAGTTGTTTGTCTTTGGAGTCCAGATTTGAACTTAGACCCTTTTGCCTCGAGTCCCCCCTCTGCTTGCCTTTCCTAAGGGAGATATCTCAGTCATCTCATCAGCCCTAAGTCCTGGAGGCCCTTCGCTTCCACCAAGTCCGGGGGCAAGAAGAGAACAATCCCCACAGGTCATGATGGAAGAATGCCATGGCGCTTTTCCTTCCAAAGCTCCCAAAGTCTCAGGGTGGCAGGCATTAGCCGGGATCCCCTTTCTGCCAGCCATCCCCTCTTACCGGGAAAACCTCGTTCAACACGCTGGCCGCTCCTCCCCATGCAACTGCGCACTACTGGATGGTCCTTTTAGAAGAGGTTAACCTAGATTTAGCCTAAAGTTCCAAGTGCGAGGAAAGTGGGTCAAGGATACAGGGTAGCAAAGGAGAAGTGGAAAAATAAGCGCTTAATACCACCCTCCTTTGCCACATCATACAGCTCCCCACCCCTGCCCGCAATTCATGTTCTGAGTACACAGGACATCCCATTGCTTCTACTGGGGCTGTCCCCAGAGCAACCCCCTCCTGCTCTTGGTATTAGAAATACCCAAGTCCCTGACACTGAGCCTCAGAGAAACAGGGTGGGAGCTCAAGTCTGCAGAAAGCCCCTGGCTTCCATTCCTCCAGGGACTGCATCCCACATCAAAACCCCTGCCTGAGCCTGACCCAGTCCTGACCTCGCCTTAGCAAGAAGTGAAGAGATAACATGTTTCGTTCCAGTCATCGAAGCCATAACCACTGCCTCTCCTATATGTCTGCCTGTCGGCGCACACAACACACGCCCCGTCTTCCGGGACTTCTGCTAAATGGGCATCACCGGGGCAGGCTGGCCTAGAACAGTCTCGTGATATGGTGGCTACAGGGTGTCCTGGGAAGAGCCTGGGAAGACAAATATCAAAGTGCTGCTAGACTCATTTTAACCCCACCACACTCACTGAACCCTCCTTGGAGTCCTGAGGGCCGTAAAGCTATGGCCTGGAGGATAAGTGGTAGACAAGAGATCTGACTGCTAAGGTCTTTTCCACCTCTGAAAGTGTGCAACTCCAAGGCCAGATTTCCCATCATGATGAGGCCTTAAGACCACTCAGAAAGTGAGATTCCCTCACTGAGCTTTCTCTCGGACCCCCTCAGTTGAGCCCCGACACCATGCTAGTGTAAGGGGGGTTCACTCATCCTCAGATGCCAAGGACCGGGAAGGACATGAGCAGTGTGGCCCCTAATGGGCCCCATGGAGAACGGGAGCCCAGGACAGGGGGCCATGCTCAGCTGAGCTGTGATTGGAATGACCGAAACTGAGCTTTCTAATTGTTGACATTGGCTCAGAGTTCCCCCTCCTTCTAGAAAGAAGCGGAAAGCTAAGTGATTTCCCAGAAAAGGGAGAGAAAATTCTTCTGCCTGAAATTGGCACACACAGAATGAACCACGTGGGGGGCTCTCTCTGGAGTGTGTAGGCCAGCCATGCTGCACGTGAGCTTATGTGCGCACAGCCATTTCTCGTTGATTTTCACTTCGTCATCCTTTCAACTCTGTCCACAGAGTGCTGAGCACTGTAGGATCTAACTTAGTGTTGGTCATCTCTTTATTCTAGTGTAACTCAGGCACAGCAATGTCACAGCCAGCTAAGGTGATGTCTTTTCTTCCTTCCCACCATCCCCAACATATATACACATTCTTTTTCCAGAACAGCCTCAGCATTACCTCCCAGAAGCAGCTGAGGAGGAACAGAGTGAAAAAGAGGGAAGGGGGAGAGGAAAGCATATTATATAAATAGAACTTGTCTAAATATTCCTTGCCTCATTGTCTCCCCAGCCCCTCCACACACACCCATATTTTAAATATGGATGAGAATGGTTGGATTATTTTCTGCAGACTGTAATGTCCAAAGTAAAACCCACTAGCTAGTCAGTCATCTCAGACATCTCAGGATTGGAAGGAAACTCTACCTAGTCCAACCATCTTAAATCCCCTCTATAATATTCTAACCTGTACGTGAATATTTTTCCTAACGGAGCACTATCTCCCATGGCAATCTACTTTCCTTGGATGACTGTATGCTTAGAAAGTTCTTCACTCTACAAGATGAAAGAGCCCCTGTAGCTTTCAATCACAGGTCCTAGACAAACTCTTTACAGCCATCTAAGATGGCTGGACATCTAAGAGGGACATAGAATGAAGCTACTAAGCGATTCCCACAGCGTCTCTGGAGGAAGGCTTGGCCAGACCACCACATGGCGCCATCGTGCAAATTAGAAAAGGGCCCATTTCTCATCTGCTAGAAAACTGTTGTAGAAAGTAGAAAAATCTATGATGTTTATGATGTGAGTGAGACTGCAAGGGAAAAGCAGAAAAGATAACGGGGGCTGCATTTAATTTTGGCTTAGACCTCATAAACTTCCCGGGTATGATCGTGATTCCCACAAGGACAGTAAATAAGGGGGTGAGTGCAGCGTCTGCCTCCATGGCCTTCACCTGGAGAGAAGAGTTTGCAGTCCAAGAAAAGGGCTCTGTGGGAGAGTGTGAGTAGCTGAATACACTCCCCCAAGCCTGCCTGCCCTCTTCTGTCTTTGGCTCAGCCATCTCCAGGGAGGCTGGCCCCCAGCACTACAGCACTAAGAACGCAGGCAATGTGTCCCTAACTAACTATCTAAGTGACTGATGACTCAACAGTCGCAGGAAGGAGTTTATCCTGAAAGTGCTTCTAAATCAAACCTTTGGGGAATATATATATCACCTTTGAGAACCTGATAAAGGTCATGGACAGACATCCCACGCAATGCCAAGGGTTAGTGGGTCACTCCTTAGAAACCATGCTATCAGCTCCCATTCTATCAGCCATCCACTGAGACTCTTTCTTGGCTGACTGTCCTGTTATTCTTGGGAGTGCTGGCAGCTTCTAGGAGCTGAGCAGAACCCAGAGGCAGGAACACACAGGGCCCCAGAGAGTGGGGCTGGAGATACATAGCTTGCTGAGATATATTTCCACTTCTTATCGACAACAATTATTCCTGCAAGCTGCTTTTTTTCCAATGGAAACTCTGCCCTTAGCTTTGTCAACAAGATTTCTGGGTTGATTACGGTTCTCCAGGTAACAAGCAGGCCAGGCCCTGTCACTGCTGGAAAGCGTGGGCAGTGACAGTGTCTGCTGAAGCATAGGGAGCTGCCCATTCATAATCTGCAGTCCAATCTCTCTGGTTTTAGAGCAAAGAAACTGGGGCCATCAGAGGGGGAGCGGCTTGTCCCAAGAGTACAAAGGAAAGAGAGTGTTTTTCCACCTCCACCCTGGGCAAGTCCCAAGACCTCTCATCACCAGCCCGAGCAGCTTCCAGGGGTCAGAGTGGTGTGGGAGAGAAATGGGCCATGGGAGGAGGCATGAATGTCATCTCTGGAGGAGGGGAGTTGTGGGAAGCCATGGGGGAGGCCCTGAAGTGCACTGCAGTGGGACCACCCAGCACCGATGCCATCCCAGACAAGCAACACAGAGGAAAAGAGTGAGGGTAACCCGCTTGCTCTTGCCCAACCAGCTCTAGCTCCTGACTCTGGCCTCCATGGCCTGAAGAAATGGACCCAGACCCAGAGAGGTAAGGGGAGACCTTAGACGGAAGTGGGATGTGCCTGGTGTGCTCTCTCACTATTCTGGGAGCCTCTCCTGGACACTAGGATGGGGGTACTTCCCTGGGATATGTGCTCCAGGTCAAGGTTGATGGGACAAGGAGGCTCTTGGTCCAATTACTTGGAAACCAAAGAATAGAAATTGGAGCAGCCCAAATGGAGAACACCAAGAATACAGGGGAAGTGTAGCCCTCCTCTGGGGAGACCTCAACTCCTACTATTGCTAATGTAGGCGATGGCTAAATGGGATTTAAAACAACAACAATGGCCTCGGGACATCAGGAGAAAGCTGCTTCTTTCTCCCAAGAGATTCTCAAGCCCAGTTCTAGCATCTCTGTGGCCCTCTACCCAGACTAAGCATCTTTCTTACTGCTGGGTCCCCGGCCCAGGTCCACATAGACCTGAGTCTGTCCCTGCCCAGACAGATAGCTTTGAGCCCCCCGCCCGCCCCCAAACCAATCCATCCCGGCCAGCCTTCTTCTCTTCATTTTCCTCTGGGACCAATGCAGTCTTTGTGTCACTCACACTCTTTCTGCACTGTGTCAGTACCCAAAGGGCCAGGTCCTGCCGGCACTGAGATACTCAGAATCCTGGGCATCAGATCCCTCACTTACCTCCACAACCGCCCTGGCCAGCCTGATGCGCTTGGCAATGTGACTACTGTCCAGCGTCCCCCAAAGCCCATTCCTGTATCCTCCTCTACAAATGCGGACATGAGAGAGCGCCCGGGTCACAGGGCTGTTACAGGACCAACATCTCTGTCTAGCACTCAGCACGGTCTCTGGCACAGTGTGGTTGGATGTCAGCTGGAGCTCACTACTAAAGCTGTAACTGCTGTCAGTACAAGACCAGAGCCTGGGAAATCAGGAGACTTTCAGGCCCCACAGAGGGGCCATGGAGGGCAGCAGGCCTGCTCTCGGCCCCAAACACACTACTCCAAACAAACGTTGCCCAGAAAGCCACATTTCCACTGAACTGGGAAAAAACTGACCACCCCACCCATTGGCTGTGGCTTCCAAAAATCTGGCTTCTCAGGGTGGGGAAATTTTCCCCAGCCAGATTTTTGGAAGCCACAGCCAATGGCTAATCTCTCCCCTATATGCAGAGAAGCTGAGCTACACATCTGGACTTTTCCTCTGCAAGAAGGATAAGACCCGTGGCTCCCGAGGTGCCACTGAGTACCAAGCCCTTGTGCCCATTGCCTTTCCCTTCCTTTCCCTCTGTCCCCCAATGCCATCTCTCTCCTACTTCTTCTGTCACCCGGGGCTTGTCATGCATCCGTCACATATCTGTTCTCCCCTAGTGGGACCTGAGGCTCATCGGCCCCATGAGGCTGCCTGTGTGTCATCAGGGCAGTGGTACTTCCTCAGCTGCTCTTGCCTACCACCGAAAGTGCAGAACGCAGGGAAGGCTGAGGTGGAGAGCCAAAGGCTGGAGCCCAGAGGCAGCAGTGAGGGCTGCAGCCGCCCTGGCAATAGGGAGGCCCACCGTGGCCCCTAACCCAGACACTGGGCTGGCTCTGGCTCAGGGGGCCTGGACTCCTGTTTGCCTCTGGCCCTCAGGGGCCCTGGAAGACCTTTCACTTACACTATTAGACTGTTAGGCCTGTGTCAGAACCAGTGAAGGATCCTGGGTCTTCTGAGATACATAGGACGGCTCCAGTTCCAAAGGTACTGATCTACCCAAAGGCATCCTCTCTATCTTCTAGATTATTAGCGAGAGGGTGGACACTCCTCATGTATTCACAAAGCTTTTCCGGGCCTAGACCAAATAGGTTCCCATTCACTTTAGAGGGGCAGTGCAGTCACCCCAAGGGGACACCAGCTGCTCCTCAGTTTCTGATTAGAATGGTTTCCCCCTAACGGTCTTTTCCAGAGCTTCTGTTTCGTCAGAGTTCCAGCTACCCTGCTGTGTAGATTTCTTCCTGGGGTCCCCATCGGATGGCCAGGGAGCTGTAACATTCTTTCTTGGCCTCACACCGTGGTGGGCATTGGTTCTGGCCTTCGATGCCTTACTTTTGATGGTGACCCCTGGTTGGTTTTAAGCACTGAGACCATGGCAAGCCCTGTCCTGGAAGTCAGAGACACAATGGAGAGCCACACACAGACCCTGCCCTCTTGAAACTCCCAGTCCACTGAGGGGGACAGACAGGTGGGATCCATCCTACGATATAGGTAAGCACACATGACCAGAGTGTGCAGGAGAGCTCCTGGCTTTGTGCCCATAGGGTAAAGAAGACTCTTCAGAGGAGGTCACTTCTTAGCCCGCTAACAGAGACAGGGAGGATCACAGTTCAACACGGCAGTGGTAAGAAGGGTAATGAGGGTTTCGGGCAGACAGCGCGTGTGCAAAGGCCAAGAGACAAAAGGGAAAGAGAGGGCTGGAGGCAGGAAAACTGGTTCTGCATGGCTGGAAAGAGAGAGAGCACCAGGAAGAGATGAACCAACTGACCACACTCATTGTAATAGAAAGTGGATTCCATTCTTTCCTCCACTGAGTACTTCTTCTACCCGTTGAGACTTGAATACCAGGAATTTTTAATTATTGTAATGATATTTGAACTGAAGACTTTCAGAGTCCAATCGGATTCCCATTCTGACCTGAACTGAGCTCCAGCCTTATATGGAAAGTAAAAGTAGGGCTCTGTCCCCTTGATTTATTGAGAAAGCGCCCCAAGGTCAGCAAAGCAGTGGGCCTCTTCTTTAGACAGTTGAGGTCCCAGCTGGTGCACACCCAGGGCCACCACCCTGCAGGGGAGCTCCTTTACCCCGGGGAGCAGGGGGCAGGTAGGACCAGCATAACTGAGCTGAAAGGCAGAGACAAAGGAGACAGTTCTGGAAAACTCAGCCCGGCCGGACAGGAAAATAAGTGTTCTGAGAGAAAACCAAAGAAAGAACGAAAGGCTCAACAAGGGCAGACGGAAGTTGGTGACCCACTCAGCTGCATGTCACCAGCTCAATCCTTCTTTAACGCATCAGTCTGCCCAGGGTGGCCCGATACGGTTGCTCGGCAAGGGGACTGCTGAGTTACACACAGCCGCCCAATCCCCGAACCTGCCTCCACTGTTCCACATGGCTCACTGCTCTCTCCCGGTCAACGAGGTCACTTCCTTGTTGCCAGGAATCGCTGTAAGGAAGGGCATCAGCCACAGACACACAATGTTCACAAACAGCTTGCACCACGGACACCTGTGGAAAGTCCCCGACCTGTGTGGGCACACACCAGCCCGTACCCTGAGTCGGAATGTCCATGCTCACTGCTGGCAACAACACATGCCGGGCCTTCCCCTCAGAGCTATAACTGAAGATGACCTTGTTTCGAGGTTTCAGGCCCAAACGTCCGAATCTGTCGGGAGGCTTCTTCCCCAGAGCCACCAAGTGGTAGGAAATAGCTGCCTTTGTCCTCACCTGTGAACCCTCTCCAAACTATAGTCCCCTCCCCCAGCCCTATCCACTGGCCATCTTCCTCTTCCTTGTTTTCCTCTGATACCCAGGGGCAAAGAGGGAGCAGATTTGCCACACAGAGCCCCTTTCGGTGGTGTCGCAGGGCACGCAGGGGCTGCCCCGGGGTCTCAAGAGGAACCACCTCTTTCCCTCCTCAACAGTCAGCCGTGTGCGGCCCCCCTGCTGCCCTGGGGCCGGGCCTCCTGCCCACCTGGGCCTCTGCTCGGGGGTAACAGAGTCACAGCTCCTTCACTCAGCGCTCTTTCCCGCGGCAGCAAACATCCCTGGAGAAGGCACTTGAGGGACCAGCTCAAAGGAGGTGGGAAGGAGACCTCACTCCAGCTGGCTGGGCAGGCTCCACTCTGTCAGGCAGCCCGTGGGCAGCACGGAAGGGCAAGAGTCCAGGGGCCTGTGGCCCATCATGGCCCCCTCCTCCCACCGCCTCCCTTTACCCACGCCCTACACCTTACTTTTGCCAGAGCTCCCCCTGACCTCAAAAACAACTCTGCAGCCAGGCTCTGCAGGAGCTCAGGATTGAAGTTTAACAGAGACAAAAATAATTCCCTGGAGTGAGCTATTTTCTGCCCAGCTTTGGGAGCAATGGCTTGAGGTGGCAGGCAGGGGAGGCAGGCGTGGGGAGGAAGCTGGCCACGGGCCATCCACGGGTTTGGGGTCATCCCCATGCCCGCTCCATACTCCGCCTGGTGTGGGGTTTTCAGGGAAGGGGGACCTTCATCAGGGGCTGAGGCACCTTCCTCCACCTGTCAACCCCGGGTGAGGAGTGAGGACAGCGGGGATGAGAAGGCCTGTGGGGACCTTGTGCTGCCTGCACCCTGGGCCGTAGTGCTCCATGGCTACTCCTCTCTTGTGGAACGGAAGGAAGAAGGGAGAGAAAACAGCGCCACTTTACCAAGCTTCAGAAGGGGGATTCTACACCCATTTGTCTATCTCACAGCATAAACACCTCACAATATTTATCTGAGACAAAATATTTAAAGTGTTTTATAAAATCGTGATACCCCATAAAGCTGTTACTGGTTGACCATTATTGCCCCAGGTTTTAAGAGGAGGAGGAAATTCAGGCAGGAAAGTAGAAGGCTGTGAACACACACTTTGCAATAGTACAGGGAGCACGACCCTCACGGGACCATGAGGCCCTCACAGTCTGGGAGACCCCAAAGTGCAGCGTAGGTGGGCTCGTCATTCATTGCCTACCAACCCCAATCCCCACATTCCACTATGCTTTCTTTTTTTATTTTTTTATTTTTTATTTTTTATTTTTTTCAACGTTTATTTATTTTTGGGACAGAGAGAGACAGAGCATGAACGGGGGAGGGGCAGAGAGAGAGGGAGACACAGAATCGGAAACAGGCTCCAGGCTCTGAGCCATCAGCCCAGAGCCCGACGCGGGGATCGAACTCCCGGACCGCGAGATCGTGACCTGGCTGAAGTCGGACGCTTAACCGACTGTGCCACCCAGGCGCCTCTATGCTTTCTTTTCTTTTTTTTTTTTTTTTTTTAATTTTTTTTTTTAACGTTTATTTATTTTGAGACAGAGAGAGACAGAGCATGAACAGGGGAGGGGCAGAGAGAGAGGGAGACACAGAATCGGAAACAGGCTCCAGGCTCTGAGCCATCAGCCCAGAGCCTGACGCGGGGCTCGAACTCACGGACCGCGAGATCGTGACCTGAGCTGAAGTCGGTCGCCCAACCGACTGAGCCACCCAGGTGCCCCTATGCTTTCTTTTCTTAAAAAAATTTTTTTAATGTTATTTTTGAGAGAGAGATACAGCACAAGCGGGGGAGGGCAGAGAGAAAGAGGGAGACACAGAATCCGAAGCGGGCTCCAGGCTCTGACACAGGGCTCGAACTCACAAGCCATGAGATCATGACCTGAGCCACCCAGGCTCCCCATCCACTATTCTTTCTATTTTTTGTTTCCCTAGAGACCCTTTGCTTAACCGTTAGTTTCTTTTTATTTCTCTACACAGAACTTTCCTGCTAACACCTCTGGAAAAACACCTAACTGGGAATATAGAGTTGGCGGGGGGGGGGGGGGGGGGGGGGGCAGGGGAGTGGGTGAGGGAGGGGATTCACTCATGGAATATCTTTAGGCTGATTTCATTATAAGTCTCCAGAAAGAGACGGTCTGCATGATACAGTATTATCACGTGCTAGGAAGGGGACCCATGGAGGGTGATCATGCCTTTCGTGAGAAATTCTACATCAGCAAGGGCCTTACCGGTCCCACTCTGTCTAACGGTACCGGTGTTCAAGAAAGAAACTACCCGAAGACATCCGGGGCCGGTGGGGGGCGGGGGGCAGGGCTGCAGGCTAAACCTAGCCATGACTGTGTTCACTCTGCCACCGCCCACTATCACCACCGGGTCGTCGTCAATTTTTTAATTAGTGGTCAGTGTTTTTGAAAACTGGAGAGATTTCACTTTTGGAAAAACTCTGGATGTCCAGCTTCCTCGTAAAAAAAAAAAAAAAAAAAGGGCTAACGTGGCCACACCGGGCTGCAGTTCCCGGGGCAACCCTGCGGGCCTCAGGTGGAGCTAACCCTCCAGACCAGGCTGTGCCACTCCCTCCTCCCCCTGCCCTTGCACCCCACCAGGGTCTGCAGCCCTCCAGCCTCACTCATCACCTGGCCCTACCCCCCCCACCCGGCACCCAGCCCTCAGCGACGGCCGGGCTCTGCGTGCAGGGAGACACAGGTAAGAGAAGAGGGTCGGGAGGCAGCCTGAGCAACAGCAAATCCTGCCTCCCCACACACCTCCTGCCCGCTCTGTCCGCAGCTCTCTAAGCTTCCGTTCCCTTGCCTGCAAAATGAGAACAAAAACGACAAAACCTACCTCATTTGTCTGTGAGGGTCAAATGAGATAATGCAGGTCAAGGGCTCAGCACCGCGCCCGGCACAGGGTACCTGCTCAGGCAATGTTAGTGCTTGTTATTCTGCAGGATTGGCTTCAGTAATGGGAGAGAAGTCCTCTGAGTTGCAGCCCAGCTTTTTACAACGTTTTAGTCACACAAAGCTCCTGCCCTTCAACTCTCTTCAAGAATTTTTTTTAGCGTTTGTTTATTTTTGAGGAGAGAGAGACAGAGAGAGAGAGAGAGACAGTGCGAGTGGGGGAGGGGCGGAGAGAGAGGGAAATACAAGAATCCCAAGCAGGTTCCAGGCACCGAGCGGTCAGCACAGAGCCCGACTCGGGGCTCGAACTCACGAACTGTGAGAATCACGACCTGAGCCGAAGTCAGATGCTTAACCGACTGAGCCACCCAGGCACCTCAACTCTCTTTACATAGCTCAGGGGTCCCGGTCTACCTACAAACACATTTCCGTTCAATCAACAGCCATTGAGCATATCTGTGATGAGTTAAGTATTGCGTGGAGTAAGGACACTTCAGATATAGGACCCAGCCCTGTTCTCAGGGCCTCGCAACCCAGCGGGTACATGGACAATCGAACAGACAGGCACAGCCCTGTCAGGTGGAGTCAAACACAAAGCTCTCCCCTCCGGGCCCTGCCCCAACCATCCGGGAGCTTGGCACTGAAGGAGGAACCAGGGGTGATTCTGACTCTCCTTCTCCTCCTAGGTTCCAAAACGTTCCAGAGCTTTACTAAAAGACACTTACTGGTAAATTAGCCCCACTTCCCCCTCTAGTTTCTCAGGTTCCACACCTGAGTTCCTCCACTGCACACTGGTTAACACAATTTCATCTCAACGAAGCCATTCGGATCTCAGATGGAGTTCATTACAGTGGAATTTTACCTGAGGCTGCCACCCCCCACTTCTTCACATCATGGCACCCAAGATGTCGGTGTGCTTGCCAAATAGGCTGGGCAGAGGTACCTTCCCACCCCTGGCAGAAGTCCGGAAATTGAGAGCTGTTTGGAACAAAGAACTCTGCCCCGAAGGTGTTTTCCAGCATCATCCTGGCCAGCCTGGAACCGTCCCATTCACCCTCGGCTGGCACCACCTACTGCCTCTTTTCCAGCCCTCCTCAGACAGGAAGAGGAGGGCAGAGAACAGAGCCAAACAACTGTGCAGGACAGGTCGTGGGCAGGTGAGGCAGGGGCAGACGGCCCAGGCTACAACAGATCCGAATTTAAGTTCTGGTTCTGACTTAGGAGCTCAATGACTTTGGGCAAGAAGTTGAACCTCTTAACTTCTTTCAACATCAATTTCCTCTTCTGTGAAATGGGGATAACAGTATTGCCTACCTCATAGCATTATTGAGGGGCCTGGGTGAGAAAATGCATGAAAAAATTAACACGGTGCCTGGAACGTATAAGTTAGAATAGCCATTGGTTTATTACGATTGTCAGCTTTTATATGATATATGATACGTCAGCCTCACAAAGGTCAAAGGTTGGTGTACAGAGAGACACTGGGGCAGAGTTGGGGTGGGAGGTGATTGAAGAATGGGTGGGTCCCTACCACCGAGCCCAGCATGGGTCTAGTGACCAAGATGAGGCCCAAGGCAGAGGCACTCACCTGCCCCTGGAGCTGACAGGCACAGACTGGCTGGGTAATTACAGGATTGCAGCCTCGGGTGTCCCATGCACTGCCCAGCAAGCCACATTCTTTTGTGGGCGGCTGGGTGAGTGGGCAGCTGGCTGTTTATGTGGCCGCCAGGACACTGGGTCTACCTAACACCTACTCAACCCAGCACCCCCAGGCAGAGTGTGCAACCTTGGAAGAGGAAGGGATTCTCTGTGGGCATTCTGCTCCTTTCCCAAGGCGCCTCCTCTGTTCTCTCCACCGCGACCCTCTAGCACCCTCTGCTTCTCAGATTGGACAAGTCAGCGGGTCAGAGATCAAGGCCAGACTCTGAACAATTAGTCTTCAGTTTACTTCACCTGGAGTTTTCAGATGACCAAAAAGCCCTGGACAGATGTAAATCCCATCACTGCCCCCAGCACCCTGATCTCTGATTAGCTAATAAACACAAAGTTCTGACACTTCCACGTCCTGTTCTCAAAATCGATACCCAAGGAAAAGATACCGTCTCAATACCCTTAGCAAAAATGCAATCCAGTGGGTACTAACTGGTCACCTAGTATGTGCTCAGCATTGACACTAGGCTCTTGGTTGAACTGAACAGGACTCCAAGTACCGGGATGGGGCTTGGAGCCGCGGGATCCCTCCCTCACTGTTGCTGGAAGGTTGCAAGGAAGGGCTTCAGCCGCACCCGGAGTCCCTGAGCAGAGCTCACAGAGTCACGCTGACACCTGTACAGGACCACCTGTGCGTGTACCACACGTCAGACAGGGGTACACATATAACCGGCCGAGGATGATTCAACTATGAGAGCTGAAAGGGACTTTAGAAACTCATCTAGTCGGACAACCGTTTCATTTTAGAAATAAAGGCTATGTCAGGTATTGAAAAGGATGGGGCACAAGGGGAGCTTTAGCCACTGCCGAAAGGAATGCTTTTCAGTACAACCAGTGGAAAAGAGTTGGGCGCTGTGGAGCAATGCCAAACACAGAATCCCAGGTGCCCTGGCCCCAGGTATGTGCCCTGGAGAACCGCCTACGCGCACATCAGGAGACCAGCACAGTTACCTCCAGCAGTATGACCGTGATAACTCCAAACTGGAAACCACCCAACGTCCATCACCAAGAGGGAGGACATACAAATTGTGGCACATCCTTACAGTGGACGTCACCCTGAGTGAAAACTAACGATCTACCTCTGGGTGTGTCAACACAGGGGGAGTCTCAGAGGCACGACACAAGGTGGAGGACGCACATCACGGGGAACATGCATATAGGTAAGCTCCGTAGACACGTGAAGGTAAACAATATATTTTTTGTAAAATGCACGTAGACGATAACTTACGACGAAAAGGAAGGAAATAACTAACTACATTCAAATATGGGTGGGGTGGAGAACAAGGAAGGAGATGCAAATGGGAAGAGGAACGGGAGCTTTGAAGGGCACTGGAGATGTTCCATTCTGCACTTGGGTGATGTGTACCGAATATGCTATATTATTCTTTAATCTATACATAAGCATATGTATACCCGTGTGCGTATGATATATTTCACAGTCAAAAAAAATAAGTAAATAAATAAAAAGAATTGAAGAACCTGAGTCTCAGAGAAGCTAACTAACTTCTCCAAGCTAACAACGCTAACAAATGGCTGGAAGAGAAATGTACCAAATCCGAGTTCAGCCAGGTGCGAAGACAGCCATTCTTGGATTCTAAAGGGATCTCTCACAACGATGAAGTTTCTGGTCTAGCAAATTTGCGAACAATTGCAAGAGTCTTTACTTTTCACTGTGAAGCTCCCAGCGTCTTGAATAATGCCTGTCACACCGTAGGTCCTCAATGCATATCTACTGAACGACCCACGCTTTCGAAGGCTTACTGCCCGCCAGACACTTGACTTGGGTCATCTGGAATCCTCACACGGCTCTCCAAGGGAGTTATTCTTATCCCACGTAACAGATAAGGACACTGAGATTCAGAGAGATTAAGAAACCTGCCCAAGGTCACAAGCTAGAAAGTGACAAAGCTGGGATTTGAACCCAGGCGTGTCTAACTCCAACCCCGCGTTCTTCCTGTTCTTCGAGGCTGTTGGCAAAGCTTCCAACAGCACTACCTAACATTTCAGAGATATACCAAGGAGCTGAGGGGTAGGCTGAGCACTTTCTCTTCCTTCTAACCCCGTCTCCAGGCTCTGGCACGGAGAGCGGTTCGCGTGGCCAAGCCCAGCACTAGCAGCAGTGTAGCTCAGTGGTCCTGGGTTAATTCTACAGCATGACAGGTTGCGACATCTCTTTAAACCTTGGTTTCCCTATCCACGCTGGGGAGAGTAACAGTAGCTTCCTCCAAGGAGAAGCTGTCAAGATGAAAGGAGAGAAGGGAATCACACTGCCTGGCAGAGGCTGTTAGATGTGGCTAGAGTCCATCTCCCCTTCCAGGCAGGCTAGGCTCACGAGTGCTCCTTAAGGGGTAGCTAGGAGGGGAAAGGGCAAACAGGATGAGCTTAGCTCCAGTTGGCCAAAGGGACAATGGTCCTTTCCTTGGTGCCCTTAGTCCAAAGTAGGTTATCAATGAAGTGCTTGTTTGACATTGAAAGAGTATTTGTCATTTGCCTTCTAGACCGTTCAAATCTTATCTGATCCCATGCAATCTCTCAGCACAGAACTCTCTCTCTCTCTCTCTCTCTCTCTCTCCTCTCTCTCTCTCAGGTTCTTGTCTGCTGTTTTTACCCAAGTTAGGTACCCAGTAGTGCTGGAGAGGCACTGAGGCCTGAGGGTACTGGCAGAGGGAGCCTCCTTCTGAGAGGCCACTGTCCCCACAGTAACCTCTGGGCAAACCAAGCTTGCTTCCAGGTCACTTGTTCAAACCAGTTAGTAAATCTAACCCTGCCACTCACAAACATTTACTGCAGGCCTATTATGTTCAAGGTACGGCGCTAAATGCCCTGTGGGCTCCCATGAATGCAGAAGTGGTAGGGTTCCATGGAAGTTAAGACAGACCCAAGTGTGAGTCCTGACTGTCCCATTCATCAGCTGTGGCACCTTGGCACATGGCTCAACCTCACCAAGCCTCAGTTTCCCATTTGTGAAAGGAGCATAACAGTGGTTCCTATCCCACAAGGTTGTGGCAGATCTGGGAGGCCCTGCATGCAACGTACCTAGCACAGCACCTGGTGCAACTGAGCTGAGCACTCAGTGAATAGCTGTTCCTGGAGCTGCAACTCCAGTGCCAGCAGGTGGCACACACTGGATGTGTCACCAGCAAAGCCTAGGGGCTCACGGGTGCCTCATGGTGCCTGGAATGTCACACCTTGCGCCCCACAGTGCCTGGAATGTCACACCTTGCGTAACACCTCAAAGCTTCAACCTGTGGTCAGAAGGCCAGTGAGAGGCAGCAGCTTCCCAGGAACCGGCTTCTGGGTCCTTCCCAAACTCCACTTGCCCGCTGGTGTAGCTGCCCACACCCTGCTCAGGACCAGGACTCTCCCCTGTGCAGAATGGGGACTTTGTGTGGCACCTGGTTCTGGAAACACTGCTTGGTCTATCCCTTGGCACAGGACTTGCAGGGCAGGTTTGCAAACGTATGACACACACTCAGACTCCCCCAGTGCCTCTCACTTTTGCCATCTACTGACAGGCCACCCCCCCCTCCTCCCCCTGCCAGCCCAAGGAGTCTCTCCCCTTCCCTCTCCCCACAAGTCACTTCAAAGGGTGGGACTTCCCAGAGGTCTTCACCTGCCCTTTTCATTTGTTGGCGATGAGACAACTTCCTTCCTGCCAGAGTAAGACAGTCACTACACCATCATTAAGGAGGCTCCACCCCCACACCAGGCTCCCCGATCACTCTCATGCTGGCGCCCCGATCACTCTCATGCTGGACCTCTGCGGACTCTCCAGGGAGCCCGCCCTGAGCATCTCGACCACGAGGACCGCGGACGCAGAAGGGAGGGCAGTTTCTTTTCTACGTGTTACAGCGTCACGATGCAGTCGCTGCCACCAACGCCTATAGCTTGGGTTGAGCAAGAACAGCCTGTCCCCGCCCTGGACCATTTCCCCAATATTCAGACCTGATGAGACAGTCAAACTCCAGTGTCAGGGGGAACCGACTCCCTCTCCTGCTAAGCAGTTTTTCTCTGGCTCTGCCCTCCAGCCTGCTCACCATTTCCCGGAACCTGACTGCAAGTGACCTGTGCCCTTTATCCACGTGAGCAAGGTTTGACTACCCCTTCCCTTCTTGTTGTTTACCCACTTGAGAGCTGGACTTCCCTGTGGTATGGTGTGTCCCCCAGAGATCTGGGAAGCTGGAGAGACAAAATGAAGAGGCTGCAGATACGGGGAAGAGGGAAGAGGAAGCATGAGGCTAAGTCTTGGCTCCATTATAAATCCCAATTCCCCCAGGGGCAGCGGAAGGGGAGTTGGCAGGCCTTCCTGTCCCCATCGGAGGTAGGGGTGGGGCAGGAAAGCCGAAGGTGAGGCCAGTCATAAGTCAAGGGTGAAGGGAAGTCACACGAGCGAGCGAGTGTGGTAGGTTGGGTTCTAGGAGAAGGTGGCTGGGAGCGGTGCTGCCCTCAGGGAAAACACTGGAATTGGGTGATAATACCAGGGAACAAGCTGGGGTGTTGGGGCTGCCCTGAGAATTAAGCTACTTCCATCCTCCCCTCGTCATTAGGCCCCTTCCCCACCTTGTCTTCCTCATTAAACCCACTCCCACCCATCTTCCCCTCGTCAGTGTAACCTCAGATGGGTTCAGAGTGCTGTTCACCATAATGACTAAATGTTTCAGTTGGCCCTAGACAGTTGTGGTTTATGTCAATTGGCCTGACAGAACCTACTTCTGCTGCTATTAAGAACCCCTTTGCACTCTCAAAGCTTCCCAGTTTGGACAGGGAATTATACGCTCCCCCTCTCTGGCCCACCAAGAGGGCACTGACACAGGAGAGGGTGAAGAGGGAATTAGAGAAAAGCATGACCGGAAGCGAGGCCCTGAGGTCCAGAGCAATAGCCAGGCTAGCTTCTGCCCACCTGGATCCTTTCAGAACTGGACCGACAGCAGCTGCCCGTCCTGGGGCTCAGACCATCTCAAGGAAGAGGGCTGGTTTGGGGGTTCTGTTCCTGTCATCCCTCAGAGGGTCTAGCACCAAGCTGGGTGCACAAGAGGCATTTAATCAAAACTTGTCATTTCCTTACTTCCCTCCACCTGCATCCAAAGCAGACCTGCAGCCGTGGCCAAACGGAAGCTGGACCACTACAACTCCTCCTGTCCGGCAACGAACTGGAACATCATCCTGGCTCAGACTTCCAGATGCTCCTGACTCTGGCCCTCCAGCCACCAGCACCCAACGGCTAGACAAAGGCAACAGGGGGTTTCTAGCAGGGGTTCCAGAAGCAGATCTCGGCCGGGATGGCTGTCGCCTCCTGGGGATGCAGGGTGAAGAACTGAACAGTGGCGCTCCCTCTCCTGCTTGGATAACCGCCTGATCTGGCCCCCAAGCCCCAAGTCAAGCATGGAAGACACTGGCTATTTGGTCTGAGAGTGGAGGGTGAGGGTCCGGGAGGGCCTCTTGGTACTTCCTCTGGGACTTAGTCCCAAAAAAGATCAGTTCTGAGGGGGGATGGGAGAGAAGACGGAGAAACCATAAATACAAATAACCAGGGCACCCCAAACTACACCAGGCCTTCCACGATGTTTATACAAATGAAGTGTGATGGCCCTGACTGAGGAGCTGTGAGGGGTCAGGAAAGCTCCTAACTCTCTTTCCCTCCTTCCTTATCTCACCCTCCTCTTTTCTTGCCCTTTTTTCTCTTCCCTCCTTTCTTATTCTTTACCCTGGAAAGGGTCCAAGTCGTGGCTAATGAGGGACCAGCCAAACTGAAGCCATGGGCCCAGCCGAGTACAGTCTGTGAATCCCCAGCATTTTGCAGTTTGAGTCAGCCCCGCACCACAGCCTCGTTGTGGGCTTGTCTCATATGGCTCCAGAGAGGCCACTGAGTGGGGGGCAATGGACTCTGGGGCTCCCATTTCTGCTCAAGGGTCTGAAGCACCCAAAAGAAAAGCCAGAGAGAAATGTACAGTCTTACTACCTCCGGGTCTGTCTGTATACCGTTCCAGAAGGACCCTCAGTCCTCTCCAGCACTTCGACAAGGACGGGATGGGGAAGCCCTCCCCCCCCCCACAATACACAATGCCCACAGTTCACTGAGTTGAGGTTCCAGTGTCCAGACAATCCATTTCCACCTCAACAAACCCCACTTCTTACCCTGGCTTAAAACTTTCTTTGACAACACCATGCCTTCCCTAGTCCCAGAACCTTCCTGACTTCTTGTGCACACCCACCTGGCTAACAGAGCCGGCTGCTAACAAGATCACTAGGCAGAAATGGAATGGGAGGCTGGAAGTGTACTGTGCTGGATGTACCTCCTGATCCTAGGAGAAGGATAAGAGATGCGGATTTACCGCAAATCCACAAGCTCTTCACCGTCAACCCTTCTGGAATCATACCACAACGATCCCATAATCATCCCTGTGTTGGGTGTTCCCTTCAGAGGAGTGGCCACCACTGGCCACGAGGAAGAGAGCCTTCCAGCAGGGAGCTAGAGTGGAGCTGACTCTGCCTAGGAGAGCTTCTGCAATGCTCAGAAAATGCCTGCCCAATTGCTTGCCTGGGCTCTGGCCCCTCTGGCTGCAACTGAGCCCAGACAGGAGGCTGACCCTCACTCACCGCAGGGAGGAGGAGGAAGAGGAGGAGGAGAAGGAGGGAGGAGGAGATGCGGGAAGGGCCTGGCTGGGAGACCTAGTGCCCTCCCAGACCGGGTAGCCTGGGTCTCAGCTTCAGTGGTCTGGGGGTGTGGGGGGGAGAGGGGGTCAGGATCCACTGCTCCTTGCAGACCACATGCTGTTCCCCTCCTAGATACTTCCCCTAAACTCTCCCCACCACCCACAGACGAGGGAACCTTCACTCCCCAAACAGAAACTACTCCCTGAGCGCCCTCCCGGATTAGATGTTTGCCCCTGAGTTCCTCTGAACATCTATGGACAGGCTTTCCTGAAAAAAATAAATACAGTGCATTAGGGCCAACTAGGTCTAAAATCACTGGCGGTTTGAAAAGAAAAGAAAAAACTCTACTTAAAAGATCCAACTCCACCATGGCAGGTGACCGTACACAGGTACTAGAAGATGATAAAGCTTCACACACTCCGCCTCCAGCGGACCTTAGTACCATCGACAGTCGATCTCCCTTTCTATTCCTTCACTCCGTGCCAAGGCTCCCCAACAGAGGAAGGAAACAAATGCTTCTCGTTGCCCAAGAGCTGAGCACTGTGTAGCAGAGCATTTGTGTGATAAACCGCCTGAGCACCGCGGGTCGTTGCCCCTCTCGCCAACCTGGCACGAAACTTTAGCTCTTTCTCAGAACCTCAGTGTACCGTCAGTGCCTCAGCCTCATGGCACGACAGCCCGGATCTCAGCAGCCAAGTTTGCCCCTGCGATTTACCCTCTAGTGTTTTGCACCCGGGCACTCAGGCCCTGGTCCCCCCTCCCCCCCCCCCCCCCGCAGCCCTACCCCGGCCCAATCCCGATTCTGGGACCCCCCTTCCCGCTCCTACGGTCTCCGCACCTGGTAAGGGCGGGTGCACGCAGCTCCGCGCTCATCCGGCGCCTCCCGCTCGGCTGCTGCCTTTTGACAAGCGAGACAACCCAGCACCTGGCCCCGCCCTCTCGAGGCCCCGCCCCGGCCCGCCCCTCCCCTTGGCCCCGCCCAGCGGACCTGCCTCGCTCCCCGAGAAGGCTGGCGGCTTCGCAACCATCTTGACTTGGAATCAACCACTGGGAGACTCTGCCCGGGGTAGTCCTCCACGGCCTGCGGTCCACAGAGGAAGGCATGCTGCGTCTCTGTGCCTGAGAGTTTTCGAGGGTGATGTGTGTGCAGATCCACGCTCTGCCCGCGTTAATCTGTGATGCGTTTCGCCCACCCTCCCGCCGCCGTGGTTCCACCTAGCTGCCTGCGCACGCCTCTTCCAGGTGCGTCACCCCTACCTGGGGTGACCCGATCCGGACTTCACGGTCTGCCGGGCTCTGGGGGCGTCTGCCGCGGGCACCGTCGGGCCTCTGCGCTCGTGGGAAATCCCGGGCGCCGCTCGCCGTCGCGTTGCTTCTGCAGAGCGCCTGGGAGCTCAGCCCGACCCACACTCGATAGGATAAAAGCGCAAACGGAAAACGCGGCCAAAGTGGCTGGAGCTGCGTCATCGTCCCCCCTCGCCCGCGGCAGCTCACGTTCTCGGCCTGTCCGAACCTCATATGAGCGAGCGAGCTTAGTGTCAGCTTCCCGGGACTAATCCCCAGTCTCCCGCCACCCGTTCTATACGACACTGGGTGTGAAGAGAAGAGAGGAGTGGAAAAAAGTCTATCATGAGACCTGGAAATTGTAGTAGAGGGGGGGAAATACGCCATAGAAAATGTGGCTAGAAATTATTCCGCCTCCTTGGCTATGTGCTAGGCACCGCATCTGGAGGAGAGATAAAAAAAAAGATGTGGTTCCCTCCTTCTTCGGGTTCACTGTCCGGTGGGAGAATGTATAAATAATAGTAGTTACAATATAATATTCTATAATAGAGATGCCCACGAAGCCATCCAGCAGTTGGTGAGCTCCTTTAGGCAGGGGAGGAAACCGTGGCTCAGAGGGACAAGCTGAACAGGTGGAAAGTCGAGGCATAGAGAGGTTAACCCAACATTACACAGCTGTTCAGTGAAGGACAGTAGTACAGCCCAGCAAATCTGCTGGTACAAGAGCCTCTGAACCATTTATGAAACAGTTTTGCTAGACTGTAGGATAACCAGCCCCTCTCAAACTCTCAATAAGGGGATCAGGAGAAATGAACTGCGGCTAAACAGAAAGAAGAATCTTCAAACAGCAAAATTTGTTAGGCACTCAAACAGTTGATTAAGAGAATATGGAAACTTTCTCTCTGGAAAGGTTTAAAAAAAAATAGAAGAGACACAGACTGGTTGAATTGAGGAATGGCCCATCTATCCTGAGAAACAGATGAAAGGAAGTGCCCCTTTGGGGGCCCTGCCAGTCTGATGGATAGATTCCCCGCTTGTAATGAAAATAAAGAAAGAAGCCCCTGCCCAAAGCATCATGGGAAAGCCAGCAGTGATTCTCATGGGAAGAAAAATAGAACAGGAAATCTCAAATAACCAACACCTTGGGACATTCTCAGGGAGTTCCATGAGCCTCTGGAAGAAGTCACTTTGTGGTGCTTAATTGGCCAGATGAGTGAACCTAACATCTGAAAATAAACCTTATCATCGCAAAGGGGTAAAGGATGACTGCTGAGCATTCCTTAGCCATTGACCGTTAGTCTCTTCACAGCTCTCCGTCTGACATTCATCGCCGCCTTTTGAGTCAGGCAGAGTAGAAAATACTCCAGACCCTGTTCTCGTGAAGACGTGACAGTCAGCATTCCTGTGCTACAGAATAGCTTTGAACTCTTCTAGCTTGACTGCTATTTGACACGTGCTAGAACCTCTGCAGAAAACACGAATTTTCTCTTTCTTTTCCGTGACGTTAACATTTCTTGTGTTCTTATGGTGCCTGGGAGGGGTGGTGGTCCTTACAGGACGCTCATATTGTGTTTTTGTCAGTATTCATCTCTGAAAAGTTACATCAGGGAATATCTAGTAGGCACTTGCTGTGTGCACCTTGCCATGCTATTGTGCTGTAGACCCAAGGGGCTGCAGAGAAACAAAAGAGCCCTTCCAGGTGTGATTTGCCTCGGAGGAAAGATTCCAGGGCTGAGGCCACCCCTGTGTACTTCCTTTTACAAAATCTGAGGAAAGGCACAGCCTGGCTTCTCAACCTCTCTACCAGGATTCCTGTGTCTGTTGTGGTCTAGGCAGGCCTGTAGCCAATCCTCAGCTGATGGGCTCCCCTTTTCTGTTGGGCTCCCCTGTTCACTGTCCTTGAGGCTGCCTGGCCCTCTCTGAACCTCTCGTCTTGGTACCAGAGCTGGAGTGGATCATGCAGTCCCCCCAAGTTTCTGCAGACCCTGTCCCTATAGACAGTTTATAAGCTGTCCAGAGGCAGCAGTCCAGGTAAAAATGTGCCCTTTGAGCTCTCTGGCGCATTCCCATCTGTTTGCTATTCCACTTTTTTTTTAGGGCTCTTTCCCCTCAAATATTTATAGTATGAGCCTAGTGGGAATGAAGGGAAGACTCTCAGCAAACTCCCAAAGAACATTCAGAGAGACACAAAGTCATGGGTTCCAAGACAGAAGCCACCAGGCTTCCCTTGCAGTTTCCTTGTTTTAGAGATTAAGAAACATTAGGTCCAGAAAGGGTAACTCATTTGTCTTCTAACCCATGATAGGAGTGTTCACTCTGTTTATGCTCCAGATGGTAAAAATGGAATGAATAAATGGAAGAAGCTGTAAGCAGTGAAAGCAACCCAAACAAAAGAGTCTCCCCAGGACAGTGTTTTTCATATTTTTAACTGCAACCCATAATAAGAAATAAGTATTAATTATGACCTAGTGTCCCCATGCATACATATAAGTTTTATGAAACAAGAGATGCCCTGCAATATTTCTATTCTTTTTTCCACCCTTCCTTCCTATCCTACCTCCCTTCCTGCCTGCCTGCCTTCCTTCTGGGAAGGAGACCCATCAAATTGATCGTATGACTGACAATCAGTTAACCTGAAGTTTAAAAGTCCCTCTCACCATGGGATCCCCTTATTTAGAACCTGCATCATGAGATTCCCAGAAAGGCCTTGAGAGGACCAGGTTGGCTTATATACCGCACCCTCAGAATCCATGGTGGCTCCAAGGCTTTGGAAGATTCCTTCTCCAAGGCCACATGGTCAGGGTTAGGTCACTGAGACAGTATGTATCCCCTCAATTTTTGTGGCCTTAACTCAGCTATTTTACCATGCTTACCATCTTTCCCAGCTTTGAGGGGGTTCTTTTAGCCTTAGGAAGTTTCATGGCATCTCAGAAATACTGATTTCTCCCAAACAGGACAGCTCTGGAGGAGTTGTGTACCCTGGCATAGTGAGTGTCCGTGGAGAGTCTGCTCAGAAAGGGTAGGTCACTGATCATTATTCAGTCCAAATCCATCTGGCTCCAGGGCTCCATTCCCAGTAGCCCAGCTCATGTCTCCATCCCTGGGGCTTTTGGCACTTGTTTTTCTCACCTGCTCCCACATCCTTGAGCCCTAGGCTGCCAGCCTGCTGGCCCACACACAGCGTCTGCTGGCATGGTAAAGCAGAGCCTAGGGGCCGGATGAATGAAGGTATAGACTCCCACCTGCACCTCCAAATAGAGGCAGCTCCAGAGCTCTCCCAAGCTCCCAGGTATTGCTGGGCTCCCATCCAAACCCAGCAGACAGTGATGACTCTTCGAGCCCCGACTCCAACCATAGAGACCAGCAGAATAAACTAGAAGCTCGGGATCCTTTCCCCTCTACAACTGCTTGTGGCTATAAGTTTTGCAACAACTACAATCACTCTAGTAGGAGATGAAGGAGACCCCTAGCCCCTAGTCTTTGGATAACTCTTATTTTGCTCTTCTACGGAAGAGTGTCTTATGGGAAAACCTAGTAGGGGATGTAAATAGAGGGCCCAATGGCATAGAGAAGGTGTCTTGGGAGCAGGTGAAAGCATGGGCACTGTCCTATCACTGCTGCAAAGGTCCACAGGGGAAAGCTGACTGTTCTCAAAAGAAGCCCCCTTCCGCGGAGGGGAGTGTCCAAAGGCAATTAGGCAATGAGCTCCTTTCCTTCATACCAATGAGCAGAAGCCCCACAAGCCTCATCCTGGGCAAGCCTGCTTCTTTCTCCAGAACAGGAAGGACATTCCATAAGCAGTCCAGGAATGCATTAAACAACTCTCCCCTGGGGCCCCAACTCCAGATAGATGTGGCTGTTGACAGCTCCTCTCCTTTGCCTTTGGCCTCTGGCCTAGGACAAACACTGCATAGCATGGATGCCCCTTTGTTGTATGTGCCTCATTGTCCTTTGTCGTTAAAAATGCCACCATTGTTGTAACTGTTGTTTCTGGCGTCCACCTCCACTTCCAATAGACTTTTGATAGTGGGCTCATGTTGGTTTGTATCATCCACATGTCCTACAACCAAAAAGTGGCCTCTAAACATTTTTATTATAAAAACCTATTGGCAAAAAATGTTGCCATCCCCATACATGAATATGGTTTTTAGAGTTCTATCCTTACCTCCTATCTCAAGCCACACTACACAGGGGGAGATTCTTTATCAACATTAACAAATGTAAGTATTTCAAATCATAATTTCATATTTCAATTGATGTTCTTGATACTTTTGAAACTTTTTACTCACTTCCCTGACACTCCTTTGCATTCATATACCTCATCCAATATACCTGACATGTGGCCAAATGAAAGAAGGACCAAGTGAGGGTGCTGGTGTCAATCTGTATATTAAATGATTAAAGCTTAATTTAAAAAACAAAAAGAAAGCCTCTAACACTGTCCCCCTGTATCCAGTAGATGATGTAGCACATCCTCCCCTGGAGACTTCTGCACTAGATAACAGGGAGGTAGGATATAGACCATGAGGGCTCAGCAAGTTTAGGTTACCATCCAAGTTGACAACTGGTGAGTCGCAAAGCAGAACTAGAGGCCAAATCTACTGCCTTGAAATCCAGGTCTTGCTCTCTGTATCACCCTGTGCCTCCTTTCTTCTCTGCTTTGTGAAGAAATGGAGGCACACTGAGTATGAGAGAGAGAAGCTCTTGAAGGCTAAGAAGCTGAATTCTTTGATCCACTTGGCTTATTGAAGCAAAACCTGAGGCAAGATCCATGTAGGATCCACTGTAGACTGTGTCTGGGACCACAGCTGCCAAAAGTCAGATGCCACAGGCCCCCAAGAGATTAAACCAGAGAGGCAAACAGGACAAGTTCTCCCGGCACTGGCTACTAGCAGGGAAGGCTGTGGTGGCCTCTTGTGTGTATTTAGTAGCACAAGAGTAGCCCTTACGTTCTTAGCTTGGCCACCACCAAAGACCTGACTTCAACCCACATTCTCAAGGAGAGTTGTCACTCAGTTAGGTTTCATAGAATCTGGCTTTCCAGCTTGACTAACCTCTGAGTGGTAGTTGCCAACCCCAGAAAGAACATGGTGAAGAGGCCTGAACCACCAGGGGGTTCAATCTTTTCTTCACACGCAAGCCTCACCTCGGTGGACTTTTTACCCCAAACCTTCTCCTCCCCACCCTTCTCTGTCCAGACAGGCCAAGTACGCCTTCTGAGAACTTTCATTCCTGACCTCCCTCTGCTCCCAGCTTACCTTATGTATCTTTGTGCCTTATTCATCACCAGGCTTCTCTTCTGTCAACTGGTGAGGAGTTTAAAAGCTGATGGTCAGTGAGTCTATGACAAGGACCTGTTGAAATAGAATAATATTCCAGTTGCCAACACTTCCCCACATTCTCTGTGCCTTTCCCTCTAGTGAAACCCAAAACATGGGTGAGGATTGGGTCAAAAGAAAACATTTAAGCAAGTAGTTCAGGGCTCAGTCATGAAAATGCCTGCTATTGGCTCCTCACTGGGTTGGAATAGAGGTTCTGAACAGGATGCTGGACCCAGAACAATGAATTACTACAACTGAGTTTGTGTTCTATGTCCTCAAAGCAATCTCAGAATCTCAGTTTCCTATCCTCTTTTCCTCCTCCCAAGAACCTAATGCTTGGTCTTGACAGGAATTAGAAGTGAATCTCAAAGGCAAATGCCAAAATCTCCACTGTTGGTTCCTAGACGTCATTAAGTAATTCAACCCCTTCCGCCATGTTGGGAGCTGGAACTCTAGAGAAACACATGCCGCTACATCACCTTCCCCTCCCCCAACTCTTCCCCCATTCCATAAGACTTAAACTTTGGACTGATATGGTATACCCTGTCAGTTGTGACAACACAATCTGCCTGATAGAGAGGCTGATTTGGTGCCTGCAGCTGGTTTACTTCCTTTTCAAAGCCCTGAATGTGAGTAGACACAATCCCTGCTTTGTGATTAATAATAGTTTCTCCTCTTGTTATCTTACTGCATTAGACTATCCGTTGACATTTGATCTGCAGTCATTAAAGATTTATTGCCATGTTTCTTTCTCCCAAACAACGCACACCCTTCAAATAGAGGGCATTTGAGGACAAGTGGTGTTGGAACCAGAACAATCGACAAAGAATTGTATGTGTCAAGGTTGTGTTACCTTCATCTCAACCCCAGCCTTGAAAAAGATGTTTCATTTCTTTTTCTTTTCTAAGTATAAAAAAAAGTGTTTATTTATTTATTTGAAAGAAAGAGAACGCGTGCACACAGGGGAGGGGCAGAGAGGGAGAGAGAGAATCCCAAACAGGCTCTGCATGAGTAGGCTCCACACTGTCAGCACAGAGCCTGACTCAGGGCTCCATCTCATGAATGGTGAGATCATGACCTGAGCCGAAATCGAAAGTCGGACGCTTAACCGACTGAGCCACCCAGGTGCCCCAAAGAGGTTTCATTTCTACCAGTGCAATGAATCAGATACCCTCAATGACCCTCTCAGTTGAAATAACAATTTTAACGTTAATTAAATAACGTTAAATAATCTTAATTAATTAAGATTAAATCTTAAATGTATCACCACACTGAGAAAAAAAGAAAGAAATCCAAAGAACTCAAAATGAAGTGAAAGTAGGAGCAGAGATTGGTAAGCAAAGACCAAAACTGGTCTTCAACCTTAAAGTGTCTTTAGAATCCTGGAAACCTTGAGTTTTGGTGGTGGCTTCACAGCGTGTGGAGACAAGAGATACAGTCAAGGGATTATCTTGCATAAACTGGGCTCTCAGAAGGTACACTCCAAAACTCTTTATGTAGGGAGAATGAGAAATAAACCTTCATATAGAAAGAGATAGTAAGGAAATTGGCCTAAGTTGCTCCAGATGACAGGAAAAATCATAAATATTTCCTTAGAATTCACAACACAAACCCAGGCTTGTAGTCCAAATTCATATCCTGGATGATCCAAAACAAAAACAAAAACAACCCTCAAGGAGAAATTTTAAACTGATCCTAGGTGGTAATAACTCAGGTAACTGGCTGAATCAAATTTAATCCTCTCCATGTAAACTTGTCCTCATCCCAGTACTCAAGGATTTGCCACAGGTGAAATTTCAAGGAAAACTACAGTCCGTGGTCAAAGTCACAAATGGAAACAAAGCACACTGAGTGGGAATCAGCAGAACTAACCCACAAAGTCCTCAGATGTTTAAATTTTTAATAACAAGGCATAAGATAGCTAAGTCTAATAGATTTAAAAAAATGAAAAAGAAGCTCAAAAAAGTTACCAGGGAATAAGAGACTATAAATAACTAATCAGACTTGGAAAAAAATAATAATTTCTAGAAATAAAAAGCATTGAATCTTAAAACTCAGTGAGTAGATTGAATAGCAGATGAGACATGGCTGAAGGAAAACTTAGTAAGCTGGAAACTAGGACTGAAAAATTATCTAGAATGTAGCCCAGTAAGACAAAGACATGGACAATAATTAGGAAGCTAAAATAATTCCAAATGCAAATGCATTTGCCTCAAAATATAGCCACATAGCCTCAAAGATATGGAACAAAATAGATGAAAAGTAAATGATAAATCAACTACCATAACGGGAGATTTTAACATATCTCTCTCAGGAAGGGATAGATTAAGGACATAAAAATCGGTGAGGATAGAGAAGACAGTTAACAAACTTGATCTAATGTTCATTAAAGGAATACTGCACACAACAGTCAGAGAACAAATACTCTCTTCAAGCCTACATGGAATGTTTATGGAAATCTGCCACACGTTAAGTCGTAAGGCTAGTCTCAACAACTTTAAGGATCACTTTCAGACAGATTTGTATTCTTTGACCATAATTCAATTAAAATAGAAATATCTGGGACACCTGGGTGGCTCAGTCTGTTAAGCATCTAGTTCTTGATTTTGGCGCAGGTCATGATCCCAGGGTCATGCCGGAGCCCCCTACTGGGCTCTACACTAAGATTCTCTCTCTCCTACTGCCGCTTTTCCCTACTTATGCTCTCACTATATAAAATAACATAAAAGAAAAGAAATGAAATTAGAAGAAAAGAAAAGAATAAAATAAAATAAAATAAAAATAAAATCAGGTAGAATAGTATAGATCATTGCTATAGAAACAGCATCAAATGTACTAACAACATCTCATATGTTTCCCCAATCCCTGGGGAACTGAGCTCAGAGAAAGGGAGAGAACACAGAGAATTGCAAGCTGCTTTCTTAAATGCTTCTACTCACATTTCATTGACCAAAGTAAGTCACTTGGCTGTGCCTAACGTCAGGGGTCAGTGAAGTGTAATCCTGCCAAAGGTCCATGAAGACAGGCACGCTGGAAATACTGATGAATATGGTAGTTAATACAAAACCTTTTACAACTGGAAATTTTGAAACATACTTCTTAAGAGTAAATTCTAACATAAAGGAGGAAACACATAGAACTTAATAATTGTTAACAACACTGTATCCAAAATTACAGAAGCAGGTAAAATAGTACTTAGAAGCAATATACAATACTAGCATTTTCTTAGCATTTACTATGACAGGCATTGTTTTGTGCGCTCGACATATTTTACTCATTCAATTCTCATAACAACACTTGAGGCAGGTGTCAGTGAGGAACTGAGGCACAGAGGAGCAACCTGAAGCCACACAGCAAGCAAGCAGCAAGAGCCAGGAATTGGACTCAGGACGGTCAGGCTGCAGGGTCCATGTGTTATGATTGCAAATGCTTACATTAGAAAAAATTTTAAGGCTCAGAATTAATGCATTAAGAATCTTATTTAAGAAGTTAGGAGGGAATGGGCACCTGGGTGGCTCAGTCAGTTAAGTGTTCGACTTCGGCTCAGGTCATGATCTCGTGGTTTGTGGGTTCGAGACCCACGTTGGGCTCTGTGCTGACAGCTCGGGGCCTGGAACTGCTTCGATTCTGTGTCTTCCTCTCTCTGCCCCTCCTGGCTCATGCTCTGTCTCTGTCTCTCTCTCTCAAAAATAAATTTAAAAACATTAAAAAAAAAGAAAGAAAGAAATGTAAGAGGGTTCCAGTTGCTCTACATCTTCAACAACACTTAGGAATGAGTCTTCTCGGAGCACCCGGGTGACTCAGTAGGTTGAGCATCTGACTTCGGCTCAGGTCACAATCTTGTAGTTCATGAGTTCGAGCCCCGCATCGGGCTCTGTGCTGACAGCTCAGAGCCTGGAGTCTGCTTTGGATTCTGTGTCTCCCTCTCTCTCTGCCCCTCCCCCACTCATGCTCTGTCTCCTCTCTCAAAATAAATAAACATTAAAAAAAAAAAGTTCAGAGGGAAAAAGCAAAACAACCAAAAAGCAGTATATAAGAAAAGAAAAAATAAAAAGAGTAAAACTAAGTTGAAAAAGATATAAAAGAGAAAAATCAATCCAAATCACAAACTGGGTCTAAAAACAACTAAAAATATAGACAAATAATATAGATAAGATGCAAGAGAAAAATATGAGGGACTAAAGGGCAACTAGAGATGCTGTGGAAATGAAACAGTTGAGAAAATACTATAAATAGTTTATGCCAATAATTTGAAGTTGTGGAAGTGAATAAAGCCTAGAAAATACAGTTTGCAAAAACTGACTTCGAAGACATAGAAACCTGGATAGCTATATAAGTATTGGTTATAATCCAATACTGCATCGTTTATTTTGTTGCTCCAATTGTTCTAGCTTTGGCCATGGAAAGCTCTGAAGTTTCTGTGTCCCTTTGACATACCCCCCAATGATGGTGGGTGCAGGGCGGCGTTTGAGCACATCCCTTACGTTTTTGGCATTGTAAGACACTCCAGGCTCATCTTGCATATTTCCTGCCCAGTCCTAGAATCAGTCATTTCTCCAAAGATTCTGGATCTGAGCACTGGATGTGCCCATTGCTATTGGGTATTGTAGAGCCTCTCAACAGACAGAGTTAGGAAAGACATATATGTATGCTATATATTATATACAGTTATCTATACGTATTTCTATTCTATCCACCAGTATTTATGCTAAGCGAGACATGAGTTCAGTTAACCTCTCAGCTCTCATCCAGAGCCACGTTCCCTTGCTTGTCCTTAACCTCCCTCCCCAATAGTGAGAAATTTGTCTCCCACAGTCCATGTTCTCTAAACAAATATCTATAATAAATATTAATTAGTGCTTGAATAAGTAAATAACTGAGGAGAATAGACAACTATCCTTGACAGAAAAATTCCAAATACCTTATAGATACTCCTTCCTCAAGGAGGTAGAGCATAACTCCCTACTCACTAAGTATGGTACACACACTATGCCTTCTTTTAGAGTACAGGATGGAAAGGGGTGAGAAATGTAACTTTGCAGTGGAGAAACCTGACGAACACTACCTCAGCCAGGTGATCAAGGTTGACATTATCAGTGATAAGTAATGCTAATAGCATACACTTTTTTTTTCAATATATGAAAATTTATTGTCAAATTGGTTTCCATACAACACCCAGTGCTCATCCCAAAAGGTGCCCTCCTCAATACCCATCACCCATAGCATACACTTTTAACGTCATATGATGAAAATGGCATTTTACCTCTGTGGTCCTCTTCCTGAAAACCCATAACTCCTGTCTAACATGAAAAAACAAACAAACAAACATTAGACAAACGCAGTTGAAGGACATATTACAAAATACTTGACCAGTACTCCTTAAAACTGTCAATGTCATCAAAATCAAGGAATGTCTGAGGAACTGTTATGGTCTAGAGTAGCCCAAGGAGATTTGATGGTGAAGCATAATGTTGTATCCTGGATGGGATCTCAAAACATAAAAAACTAAGGCAAACTGAATAAAAATACGGACTTTAGATAATAACAATGTACTAATATTAGTTTATCAGTTGTGACAAATGTCCTGTAGTAATGTAAAATGTTTCTAGGAGAAAACTGGGCATGGGATATATAAGAACTGTTTCTGATACTCTTACAATGTTTCTATAAATCTAAAACTATTCAAAAATAAATGCTTCATTGGGGTGCCGGGGTAGCTCAGTCAGTTAAGTGTCCGACTTTGACTCAGGTCATGATCTCGTGGTTCGTGGGTTCAAGCCCTGCATTGGGCTCTGTGCTGACAGCTCAGAGCTTGGAATCTGCTTCAGATTCTGTATTTCCCTCTCACTCTGCCCCTCCCCTGCTCACACTCTGTGTCTCTCTCTCTCTAAAAATAAATAAACTTAAAAAAATTTTAAGTTCATTGAATGTTTAAAAGGGGGTATTCCTTTAAAAAAGAGTAAAAGAAAAAAACTAAAAAAGAAAAAACTACTAATTTTGACTGTATTAGAACAGAGAACTTCTTTTTATAAAAAGACACCATCAGAAGAGTAAAAAGAGAGGCCAAAGAGTGGAACAAGATATTTGCCACACAGACAACCAAAAAAGATCATTATCAAGGATATATAAAGAACAGCCACGAGTCAATGATAAAAATACAAATAACAGCATACAAAGACGATCAGAAGACTTGAACAGGCATTTCACAGTAAACACAAATGGTCCATAAACATATGGGGAACAAAGTCCAACTTCCTCAGTAATCAGGGAAATGCAAATTAAAACCGGAATAGAACACCAGTTCGTATCTCCCAAATTAAAAGTCTGTCAACTCAAGTTGAGTATAACCGTGGGGCAATCAGAACTCTTATTCACTGCTGAAGGCAGGGCCAATTGGAACTACCATAAGGAAGAGTTTACTTCTACCTAGTGAGGCTTAACATGCTCAAGCTTTATAAGCCAGCAAAGGCACCCCTAGCTAGGTAGTTTCCATAGAACTCTTGTTCGTGTGCACCAGGATAAAGGTACAAAAACGTTCACTTAAAAAAATTATTTACAATAGCAAAAAGCAAACAAACAAAAAATCACTGGAGGAAAACAGATCTCCATCAATGGCATAGTGAATAGGTAAATTGTGGTATGTCCAAAAAATGGAACACCATATGGCAGTAAAAAATGAAGACACCCCAACAGCACATATACACATGGGTGAATTTCAAAAATACGATATTGAGCAAAAGAGGCAAGTGACAGAAGAATATGTCCAGAACGGCTTCATTTATTTAATGTCCCCAAACATGCAAAATCATATCATCTAATAGTCAGAGTTAAAAACACAGGTGGCAAAGGGCGCCTGGGTGGCTCAGTCGGTTGAGCGTCTGACTTCGGCTCAGGTCAATGAGCTCGCAGTTCGTGAGTTCAAGCCCTGCGTCGGGCTCTGTGCTGACAGCTCAGAGCCTGGAGCCTGCTTTGGATTCTGTGTCTCCCTCTCTCTGCCCCTTCCCCACTCATGCTCCATCTCTCTCTGTCTCTCAAAAATGAATAAACGTTAAAAAATTAAAAAAAAAACACACAGATGGCAAAACTATAAAGACAAAGAAATTATTAAAACAAAGTTTAGAATGATGGTGACCTGTCAGGGGAGGAGTATTCAGGGGGCTTTTGATGTACTTATACCATCCTCTTCCTTTTTTTTTTTTTTTTTTTTTTTTTAGTTTTTTAAAAATTTTAGTTTATTTATTTTTGAGGGAGAGCAAGCAGGGGAGGGGCAGAGAGACAAGAAGAGAGAGAGAATCCCAAGCAGGCTCCTCACTGTCAGCACAGAGCCTGATGTGGGGCTCGAACCCTGGAAACCGTGAGATCGTGACCTGAGCTGAAACAAGAGTTGGACGCTTAACTGACTGAGCCCCCCAGGCATCCCCTGTCCTCCTTCTTAATCTCGGTATATGTATACGGGTATTCATTGTAATGGTAGTACTGGTATTTAACTGTGCATACAATAATACATTCTTGTACCCATTATACATGTAACCATTAGTCAATAACAACTAACTAGCTTCATGAAAGACGTGCTGATGAGCAAGCTATGTAGACGCATTGCTGGCGGTGGGAGTGAGCTGGGAGCATTTAGTCGGTAGAATCTCCGCATTCTCTCACTAGGACTGACTCCATTATCCAATATACCAATTTCTCATTTAAAAAACTGTTTTAACGTTTATTTATTTTTGAGAGAGAGAGACAGAGCGCGAGAGGGGCAGAGAGAGAGAGACACAGAATCTGAAACAGGCTCCAGGCTCTGAGCTGTCAGCACAGAGCCCAACGAGGGACTTGAACTCAGGAACGGCGAGATCATGACCTGAGCCAAAGTCGGACGCTTAACCGACTGAACCACTCAGGCGCCCCCTCAATTTCTCATTTTACATGTGTGTTTAAAAGTCTCATTTTCCATCTGGTCATTCCAGGTGAGTGTCAGTGTCACCTTCCCCAACGTTTCTGGGCACATGCTTCCTCCTGTAGAGCAGATCAGATCTGCTCTACACCATTCCCATCAGGACTGGGCTTGTTGATGCCTGGACCTGTCTCCGCATTCCCAGGCTGCAGGCTCTGCTTTCCAGATCTGTCCTGTTACCCAAGGCTGAAGGCCTCCTTGTTTCATGTGAACTCCTAGTCGCCTTCTTCTGTAGGAATCTTGCCCCGCTCACGACATCCCAGCCTTCTTTTTGTTCTGCTGTTTGTATTCTTTCCCTCTCAAGACAAGAAAAAAGTTTGGTTTAGTTTAGTTTAGTTAAGCTTAGTTTAGTTTAGTTTAGTTTAGTTTATCCTAACCTGAGATGTCCTTTTCCCCACCTTAACTTCAAATTCAAAAGTTAATGATCAATGTTTTGCCTCCCTGTTTTGCAGGTATAGCGTCGTGATTAAGTATTACGATTCTGGACTCAAAGTGATCTAAGTTTGAATCTTAGACCTGCCATTTAACAATTGCCACCTTGAGCTATTAATTTGACCACCTGCTTGCCCAGCTTCTTCATTTATATAATAGGGATAATGGGTTTTTCCCACTTCAAACTGTGCCATGAACGTTAAATTAAAAATGCACACTGGGGTGCCCTGCTGGCTCAGTCAGTTAAGCATCTGACTCTTGGTTTCAGCTCAGGCCATGATCTCACAATTCGTGGGTTCAAGCCCTGCGTTGGAATCCCTGCTTGGCATTCTCTCTCTCCCTCTCTCTCTCTCTGCCCCTCCCCCACTCACACTGTCTCTGTCTCTCTCAAAATAAATAAACTTTTTAAAAATGCACACAAAGCTCTTAGCAGGTTGTCTGAAATGTAGCAAGCACTCAATAAATGTCAGATATTATCCCTTTGTTTTATCTTAATATCACTGATCTGTTTTGACAGCTGTCTTCTTCATGGTAAAATTATTTTTTGTTTACCTTTCTGGACTCTGAAATAGTCTTTTCCCCTAAATTTCTTACCTTCCTGCAGTCACTTCCACTACCTTGGCATCACAATGAGATTCCAGGAAGTTAAACTGAAATCTACCCAGATAGGTGGGGAGCCTGCCCAGGTCCTAACGGCCCTTGAGTGCCCAGAACATTCTATACTACTTTTCATAATTCCCTGCAGTGCCACATCCTTCTGCTAGTTTTTTTCTTTCTTTTTTTTTTAACGTTTATTTCTTTTTGAGAGACAGAGAGGGATAGAGCATGAGCAGCGGTGGGGGGGGGGGCAGGGGGGGAGGGCAGAGAGAGAGAGACACACACAGAATCCAAAGCAGGCTCCAGGCTCCGAGCTGTCAGCACAGAGCCGGACAGGGGGCTCGAACTCACCTACTGTGAGATCATGACCTGAGCTGAAGTCCGAGGCTTAACCGACTGAGCCCCCCAGGTGCCCCCCTTCTGCTAGTCTTGAGCTCCTTTCTGATCTCTGACTTCAATCCCTTTTACTGGGGTCATGGCCATTCGCTTATTCTTTCCTCAGTGGCCTTAATCTTTACCTCTCTGGGACTAGCTAAAAATTCTCCATCCGCCTTGCTCTTCTCTCATCCATACAGACAAATCATAATTGGCTTGTCTCTCCCTTCCCTTTTTCTGTCATCCATTGACACGGATTTCAAAACCTTTTTAGGATGTAATAAAAAAGAGCCAACATTCAAGAAGCTTTGGCACTAACATATTCAAAACTTACAAAAATAAGAATAACACACATTAATACATTACATAAATAACCTTTCATAAACTTTAAAATAACCTCTGACAACCAGGACTTGTTTTATCGTTAAATAAACATCAAAAGAGGAAAGAAAAGAACGTACTCTCCCGTGTGCTAGCGGAAGTCTGCGGTTTCACTTTTGAGCTTTATTCTGTTGGAATAAATCCCTGTTAGAACACAAATTCCTCCAAGAGGATGCAAATATTCTGAGAGAGATCATGCTTCAGGCTGGGTTTTCAGACTATGATCCCCAGCTTTCTAGTTCTATGGGAAGTTAATACATGTTTTTAGACTGGAAAAGTCTTCTACGGTCAAATAAGGTGGGAAACGCTGGGTAATACCTAGCTGTAGACGACAAGGTCCTGAATGATGTGGCCCCTCCCTACCTCAGATCTCACCTTGTACTGGTCCTGGATCTCTCTATTCCAGGTGCACCTGCCCCTCATCTTTCAGACCCCCAACATGGAAAGGCTCACTCCAACCTGAGAATTGTTGCATTTGCTAACCCCCCTGCCAGGGACACTCTCCCCAGATCTTCGCAGAGCTGCTTTCTTCTGGTCAATTCAGGTCTCAGTTCAAATGTCACGTCCGCAGAGGGGGTCTTTCCCGACCATACCATTAAAGTAGATACCCCACCACCACCACATCACTCTTCCAGCAGTCTCTAACTGTTTACTTGTGTGTTATCTGCTCCCCCAATTAAAACAGAAAACCATACGTGTTCTATTTATTGCCAGAGCTCTGGTGACTAGAATAACATCTAGTACACCGTAGACACTCAACAAATATTTGAATGAATGAATGAATGAATGAATGAGTCAATCAATCGGTATTACATAGATTTCTTCAATACAGGACTTCTCAGGGCCTTTCATATGTGAATCCACGTTAGAACTCTTCACGCAGAAGATGTAGTATGCAGAGTTTTCCAAACCTCAGTGCTCCCCAGAGCATCTAATGGAAAACTTTTTCATTGTTTGTGATTTGGAGACACTGCCTCGTTTATAAACGACTTTATACCCAGATGAATTTTAATTTCTGTCTCTTTCTAATTTAGAGGATTAGAGAATCCAGACGATCCATGAGGCTGTAAACAGAGGGAAGGTGTATGGACAATGGCAGCAGGGGTGGAAGAGATCCCAGAAGTAGCAGGTAGAGACCTTTGCCCCACGTTGACCCCAACATCTAGATCATTAGATCTGTCTTAAGATGTATCTTTGAACTGAGGTCTTGCTCAGCCCAACCCTGTCTAGTGTTGGACGCACTTACTTCTGCTGAAGCTTTATTTATAAACAGGAAGGTTGCCACCCTCAATAAAAACAGAGTCATACACACCTAACATACACAACTTCAATAAATGCTCCAAATTACCTCCTGCCGGTGAATTAGAATATAACTAGCAAGGATGTTATTTTGTAACTAACGAGGATTCCTGCCTCACTGACATTATGGCTCTTCCTTATCTGAATGTCTCAGCAATTTCCTTCTTGCTGCATCCACCGAGGACTGACATCAGGGCAGACTGGGATAATGCCAGGGAGATAGTTTTCTCCACTTTCCATCTGCTGGAGAGAGAATACTGAAATGTTCTCGAAAAGGTCTTCCCAAACTTCTTGACTGCTGCCAGAGGAACTGGGGAACGAGAAGGGCATGGGGTAGCTGAAGAGAGGACGCTGCTTGCTGGGGGGGTTAAAATGACACCTCATCCTCCATCTTGGATGAACTGTAAACAGGTTCGATATTTTAATTTGCTTGAAAAATGCTTTTGCGAAACACTTCTAAATTGGCTTAACGGCTCAGAGGAGAGAAAATGATTGTTACAGAAATCAAGCCCCAATTAAACCAGGTACTAGCTGCAGAAGTACTATAATTGAACTTAAAATGCAGGTATTATGATTTTTTTCTGGAAGAAGCTATCAAAAACTGTCAACAGTGGGTGAGGGATGTACGAAGGGAACTTTTTACTTTCTGGCTTTCTGTTCCACCTGAGTTTTACCATATACACATATTACATTTATTATTCTCTTATTTTTTATTTTTATTTATTTATTTTAATATTTATTTATTTTGAGAAAGAGAGAGTGGTGGAGGGGCAGAGAGAGAGGGGGACAGCGGATCTGAAGTGGGCTCCATGCCGAGAGCAGAGAACCCAACGTGGGGCTCAAACTCGTGAGCCGTGAGATCATGACCTGAAGTCGGACGCTCAACTGACTGAGCCACCCAGGTGCCCCTATTATTTTTTTTACTGTCAATGCATAAATAGGATGACTTCTTTTACCTGGGTGGCCTCTCTCCATTTTGGTACTTAGATCTGGGGTAAGAAGAAGGAAGAAACGGGAACTCGTAGGAAGAACCAGAAAGGACCATCTTTCCCGCAGGAACTCCTGCGGGAGTTGGGATCTAGCTAAGCCCTGGGTTTGGTGTCACTTGCCTTATCTGAAGTGTGTGGCAATCCATACTTTATTACTGAAAAAGAGAAGGACTGTGTTAATGGGATCATTGCTAGCCCCCTCCCCCCTCCTTGCCTGGTAGAAGAGAAGCAAGAACTCATATACCCTATTGTTGAAAAGGATAATTCTCCAGATAGAAAATGATTGGATTTTTCTCATTTCCCTCAGAACCCTGATGCTAAACTCAGAGACCTTGCCTGGTTTACATCTATCTGAACGGGAAAAATGCCCACACCTCCCAGACTGTGTCCTTTGTGGCCTGTCCTCCTGGTCCCTGCCCTGTAAGGGTGGGAATGACCACTGGGCTTACACAATTTGGGATCGACTTCTTGAATTGGTTCTTTTGATGAATAGACTGTGCACTTTGCTAGGAAACAAAGGTATAAAAACATTAGTCCTTGCCTCCTGGGGTAGTTAAGAGGTATGGAATCTAAAACTTTTCCAAATCAAGTGTGAAGAGGAAGAAGGAGAAGGAGGAGGAGAAGGGGTTTAAGAAGGAAAAAAAAAAAAAAACTTAAGGGGCGCCTGGGTGGCGCAGTCGGTTAAGTGTCCGACTTCAGCCAGGTCATGATCTCGCGGTCCGTGAGTTCGAGCCCCGCGTCAGGCTCTGGGCTGATGGCTCGGAGCCTGGAGCCTGTTTCCGATTCTGTGTCTCCCTCTCTCTCTGCCCCTCCCCCGTTCATGCTCTGTCTCTCTCTGTCCCAAAAAAATAAATAAAAAACGTTGAAAAAAAATTAAAAAAAAAAACTTAAAAAAAAATGAAGCAGTCCTAGTATCCTTGATATCTTTATAGGAGTGTATCCTTTAACCAGGTGACCTTTCACATACTTGTCACTATGTCTTTATAGCGTCTACCTAGTCCAACCTCCCTCTCTCCCTTCCTTCCTTTCTTTCTACAAATGTTTTTTTAATATTTTTTAATGTTTTATTTATTTTTTTAATTTTTTTAACGTTTATTTATTTTTGAGACAGAGAGAGACAGAGCATGAACAGGAGAGGGTCAGAGAGAGAGGGAAACACAGAATCTGAAACAGGCTCCAGGCTCTGGGCGGTCAGCACAGAGTCTGACACGGGGCTCGAACTCACGGACCGCGAGATCATGACCTGAGCCAAAGTCGGCCGCTTAACCGACTGAGCCACCCAGGCGCCCCAATGTTTAATTTATTTTTGAGACAGAGAGAGAGACAGAGCATGAGCAAAGGAGGGGAAGAGAGAGAGGGAGACACAGAATTGGAAGCAGGCTCCAGGCTCTGAGCTGTCAGCACAGAGCCCGACGCGGGGCTCGAACCCACGAACTGTGAGATCATGACCCCAGCCAAAGTCGGACGCTCAACCGACTGAGCGACCCAGGCGCCCTCTACAAATGTTTATTGAGCACCTACTAAGTGATACGCATTGGTGTAACAGAAGGTACAAAGTTGAATAAGACAGGTTCCCATTCTCAAATTGCTCGTTAAGATGATGTGATAAGTCTAATGGAGTGCCAGTACAGTGCTAGGAGAGCAGTTAGGTCTGAGGAAGGCTTTACAGCTGCGATAACATTTGAACTCAGCAAAGAAGGTATGGTGAGCAGAATTTTAAGATGGTCCCCACGACCTTTAACCCCTGGTGTTACTCCCAAGATGATATCTGGCAAAAGGGAAATTATCCATGTGTGCCTAATCTAATCACAGGGGCCCTTGGAGAGCCGAGGCTTTTGTCCAGCTGGCAGAAGAATAAACCAGAGAGATCTGAAGCACGAGCAAGACTTGACATGCCACCGCCGTCTCGAATACAGAGGGACCCCCTGAGAAGGAATGCGGGTAGATTTAAGGAGCTGTGAGACACCCCGCTGACAGCCAGCAAGGAAATGGGAACCTCAGTCCTGCAGCCACAAGGACATGAATTCCAAAAGCCTGAAGGAGCCTGGAAACAGATTTTCGCCTAGAACATCCAGATAAGAGCCCACTGTGGCCAAAGCCTTGATTTTGGCCTTGTGAGGCTCTAACTAGAGAATCCAACGAAGCCCACTTGGACTTCTGACCTAAAGAACAGAGAGATCACAAGTGGGTGTTGTTTTAAGCCGTAACATACATGATACTTACTACACAGCAATAGAAACCTGAAAGAGTCTCTATTCAGAGGGAACAGCAGGAGCAGGATGATATGTGAGTGCTCTGAGCCTTTGCGGGAGAGCAAGTAGCTCTGAAACTCAGGGTGGAAGGATGCACGGAGAGGGGCATGGGAGGTCTACCAAGTTGAGTTTGAGCCAGATTGGCAAAGTCATTGAATTTCATGCATGTCAAGGAGTGTTTTTTTATTATTTTTTTTAAGTTTATTTATTTATTTTGAGAGAGAAAGAGAGAGCATGGAGGAGGGGCAGACAAAGAAAGAGAATCGCAAGCAGGCTCCACACTCAGCATGGAGCCTGACGCGGGCGCTCGATCTCACAATGGTGAGATCATGACCTGAGCCAAAATCAAGAGTCAGACGCTTAACCGCCTGAGCCACCCAGGCGCCCCTGGACTTTATTCTTGAGCACTGCTTCTTCCTCCCCTTTCCACCCCAGCTACTTCACCTCCTGCCCAGCATGGAAATACTCCTCTTATTTGGCTAATGTCTGGGATGTCCATACAGTTTTTTTATACTTCTCTCTTTCTTTTCTGCTTAATACCCACCTGCTCATCATTTCTGGTGTTACTCCTTTTCAGGTGGGTGGTGCCCAGTCCTGCCTGATGATGTGATGGGAAAAAAGATATAACTATGTGGCCAGAGCCTTGGCGATGTCCTTCTGCCCAACTCCACCAATGTCCACCACCAGGTCCTTTTGAAGGGGACCGGTTGATGGTGAGAGGGAGTGAAATCAGCTTCCCTAAATGGAAGGAACAGCGTGAACCAGAACCTGGGGTCTTATTTGAGCAGTATCAGAAAACGTACAGGCTGCAAAGCTCTGACCAGTGACTCAAGGGTCCCATTAGAGAAGTGCTATCTGTTCAGAAAATGGGGGAGGTGAGATGCATTAGCCAGGGCCCTAACAGGAAAGTAATTCACACCCACAGCGTCAAATGAAGAGACTTTGAAGAAAGGTCAGTTAACAGATGTGTGGGCAAGGTTAAGGGAACAAAAATGGCATGTGGAAATGGCAGGAAATCATTACCACCTCGACTTCTGGGGCCCAAGGGATAAGGGAAGAAATAGTAATCAGAGCCCAATGAGAGCTGGAATCTCAAAGAGTGGGCTACCTGGTGGGAACTGAAAACCACAAAGGCATGGGACTATTGCCAGAGAATTACTTTGAAGTAGGAAGAAGTAGGGGGAAATACCCAGCCTCTTTCTCCTCCCCCTGATACTTTGAAAGTGCCTCTCCTGGCTGGACCCAATCAGAAGCCAGTAGGCAAGGGGGCCCAGGGAGATGTGGTCCAGAGGGGTCAGCCTCCTGGGGCATATAAGAGAGCAAAGAAAGATGGATAATGGATCTGAGGGACAGTAAGAGTGAGGAACAGAGAATGATCAGCGTATAGGGGGACCAAGAAGCTCATTGGCCTTGCCACAACATTGACTTTGCCATGACCTGGGCCATGTATGGGCTCAATCATGACCACTTTGAACCCTTGAATCCTCTCTATGGCTACCCTGTTGCTGGTGGGGCCCAGAGGAGAGACAATCTTAAAGGGGGAAAGATCCCATGACAACAAACCTCACATCTTGGCCCTCCAGTCCAGAGACCCTCTGTGAGTGCAATCACCTCCCATAATAGGAGAGGGTTTGGGAGAACAAACACAGGGGTATCATATGTCATTGTGGAAGCTTCTAACCCAAGGACATTAGGGGCTTCCCAGAGATGGCAGCCTGAACTATTTAGGGTTTACATACTCAGAGTGGTGGGAAACCATGTGTAGAGCTGTGGACTGTACTGACAGTTTCTGCCGGGGCTGTAAGGCTGCGTTTTGGAAGGAGAGGGGCAGCAAAGAGATCACATAGGGGAAGGATGTGGTTAGGTCCTTCTTTCAGGGCACGGCTTATTATCTTTTGGGTCGAGAAAATTACAGGTCATTGATAAATTTACTAAGACAGCAAGAATCACACTATTTTTTTTTTCCAGCTTTACATAAGGACATTCTTTTCCCAAAATATTCTCGTTGGGCTTAGAATGAGCCTAGGAAAGTTTCTAACCAATTAGAGACTTAAAACTTAATTCTGATGAAGAGCTACGGTCACTACTATTAGGACGGATGGAGTCTTTGGACAACTCAGATCCCACTACACATACCACCAGGCTTCCTTGCCCAGTTTAGGCAACCCCCTGCTCCCTCGCAACATTGGGCTCAGGAAGGTTAAGTATTCTGTCTCCCGTCTGGCCTAACCTTACAGCTGGCCCAGTGCCCTGGGCTCACTGAGGCAAGCTTCTCTGGCCCAGTGGGGACTTTAAGGACTAGGTTAGCGACCGTGAGCAAAGACAAGCCCAGATGAAGGGCCAGGGAAGGTGTCAGGCACGAGAGAGGACTCACCCTCTGGCTGAGTGCAGTCTTCCCTCCCTCCAGATGGTGCTGAGTGGCCTGGCCCACCGGCCCTGGGTCTGGACACTGGGCCCTCTCCCTCAACCTCAAGCAACTGGCCAGGGCTGTCCTTCCCAGGAACGCAGACTATTTACTCTACCCCCATGGCCCAAATTCCCTCTTGAGCCCAAAGAAAGCCCCGACAGCAAGGTCTGGCCCCAAACTTACACAATCAGGCCCTCTTCTCTGGGTCCCCAGACACAGGGGAGACCAGGCCAAGACAGGCGTGGGAGGCCCGGGTCAGCGTGGCCAGTGGGGAGGGTGAAAGATGACCCCCCAGACCACGCTGCCCTGTGGTATCTGCAGCCTGCCTGAGACCGCAGGCGAGACACACACAGAGGCGTCACGGCCCCTGCCATCCGGCCCTCCATGGCTCCCCAGGGACTCCTGGAGCCAATGGACTTGGCGTGAAGCCTTCAGCCAGACTCTGTATTCATTAAATGCAGGCTGGGAAGATGGGTGGGGGGACAGAGGCTGGGCAGGGATGACAGCCATCATCAGACCTTCGCTGCTTTGATGCTGAAAGATAAACTAAGGGCCAGACGCGGCTTAGAGTTTAATAGCTTCACTCTAAGTGAGAGAACCCCCCCCCGCCCCGTGAACAAAGTCGGAGATCTCTGGGTACCATCAGCGCCTCCATCCTTGCCCTAACCCCCAACTCCAGCTCCTAAGTTTCCCGAAGAACAGATGCTTTCTCCTGGAGGCACCAGGTGCTGGGGTGCTCTCCTTGCCAACAAGCCAGCTTTCAATTTCCTAACCTCACTTTGTTAAGTTCAGCACCCCCCCCCCCACGCACACCTCTGCCCGATTACACACGTCACCTGCCGTGGCGGGAATCAGTAATCGGGCAATTACTCTAACTGCCAGGTGCCGGGTTGAAGGGACCCACCCACACACCCGCTGCTGAGATACTTTCTTCCAGAGCTCTGAGTGGGGCTGATGCCTGGGTGCTTTGGGGGAACTTGGTGTGCCCTCTGCCCCCAGTGACTTCCCTCCCCACCCCACGGGAGAAGATAGGGCTCAAGGCAAGTCAGGGGAAGCAGAGGGCACTTCCCTGTGTCCAAGATGCTATAGACAAACTTTGAGTCTGTCTCAGCCAGCAAGTGGGCAGCACGGGGTTGATGTCTTCACAGAGTCCACCCAAAGATCTGGGTTTGTGCTGAGCTGCCCGAGACACATATCACTGTATGCTGTGGGCCGCTGCCCCCAGCCCGGTGTTCTTGCTGCCCTGTTCCCAGGGCCAAGAATGCTATCCGGATCTAGCTGTGTCCATCCAGGTCAGTCTGGACCAACTGATGCTCAGTAGCTTGATTATATCTGCACGTGCCTGGGGATGAACAGAAGTAGAGGAGGAAGTTACCAAGTGAGTATATGCCCCCCCTCCTGTTGTAGATAAGAGCCAAAAAGCTCACTTAGGATTAGCACATGTGGAAGCTTTGATCTCTTAGCTCAATTAGTGGAAGGTGTTGTATGGATGGGTCCGCCCACATAGTTACTGCCTTTTATCCCATCCTGGAGTACTGAAAAATTGGTTTATTGGCCATAAGTCATTGTTTAGAAATTGTTTCGGTGTACCCAAAGGTCACTGATTTATGTGCACATATATTTTTAATGGGGTTGTTTGGTTCCTAAGCATAGATTATAGTTTCTGAGAACCCTCTTGTTACCAAGAAAACCTGGCCCCTTTGATTGTTTCCTCCCACACCCAGCAGGAAGGCTTTCAAGCAATGACGACCATCCCCTGCCCCACCCCCCAAGCAGGGTCTCTGCCGAGCTGGTCTTCAGATCCTGCAAGTTCAATACCGATTGGATAGTGGCCATGGCCCTGATGATACTCATATGTAAAGTCCCCTTTATGACTCCTACCCCAGAGTCTGTCACTCTGTTGTCCCTGTACTTCACCTGGCACCTGATCAGGCTCTAAGAGAGGCCCCTTTTGCCTAGCCAGGGGGTAGTGTGCCACGGTGGAAAGGTTAGGTGCTCTTTTGCTCACCAGGTCTCCTGGGCCCCCTTGGACTTGCCCACACTGCACCACCACCACCTGCAGGCTCCTGACCTGCTGCACGCACACCAGGGCCCCTGCCTGGGCTTTTCCCAGACCACGGACTTGGCCTCCAGTTTCCAACCCCTAAGCCACTAGGGTGGGACTTTCAGAAATGACACCACCTCCCGACTCAAGCTCAGCTCAGTCTTATAAGGTCGAACCTCAGGTTGGATGGGGAGAGAGCCTGGACACCTCAAGCCCAACCCCTTGTGGGCGGGAAATATAGGACTCACAAAGAAGCAAATATGGCTTCATGAATCTCCCACACGGACACCATTTGGACACTGGATCAGTATTGCTACCTGCCCTTCGCCTCTCCTCACCCTCACCCCAAACATCAGAGCAAAATTCTCTGCAATCAGTTTATGCTGGAGCCAGCATAGAAACTTGTGGGCATGTGTGTGTGTGTGTGTGTGTGTGTGTGTGAGCATCTGTGCGTGCAAGAAGGGGGGTTGTGGAGGCAGATATCATATAGGAAAAGCCACAGTGACACAGGTCAGGAGGACAGAGGAAAGTCCAAAGCCTGGGAGAACAGAGGGTTTGGTTCAGACTTGAAGGTGTCAGTGCTGAAACAGGTCCACACATTTGTGGGTCCTCCTATGTGCTGAAGGAAATGGACGCACGAGTACAGTGCCCTTCTGTGGATTGTGGGAGCCAAGCAGTGGGGGATGGAGCCACACAGGACAGATCCAAGGTCAACAGATGCAGGTGGCAGTGAGGATGACTGCATCTTACACAGCAGATAAAGAGAACATAAGTGCAGGTGAAGTAACTTCCGGGGCCAGGACTCAGGAAAATTGTGAGAGAGTAATTCGTGTTGGCTTTCCTGCGACTGGCAATGTCATTCCCAGTTCCTCTGGGCACCTCTGCGAGGCAGGCTAGAAAAGTGAATGTGGACAAAGCTGACAGACACATCGTATCTGCTAAAGGACGGAGACTGTCAGAGTTTCAAAAGTCAATCTATAGTTTGTTCATAATTCACGGTAACACAAACATGTTGTAAGGGAAGTGATATAAAAAGAAAGTTGGGATAGCAATATTAACGTCAGCGATAATAATATTAATTAATAATTAATATCAAATGGATTTTAAAGCAAGAAAAAATACAAGCATTGCAGGGATCAAGAGGATCATTACTTAAAGAAGCTATACCCAGGAAGATACACTAGGAACTAAATCTTCATGCATTGAGCAAGATGGTCTTGACATACATGAAGCAAAAATTGACAGAATTATAAGGAGAAGTTACAATATCCAAAATGAGGAGCACCTGGCTGGCTCAGTCGGTACAGCATGCAACTCTTGATCTCAGGGTTGTGAGTTCAAGCCCCACGTTGGGTATAGAGACTGCTTAAAGATAAATTTTTTTTATCAAAAAATATTTTGGGGACACCTGGGTGGCTCAGTCGGTTGAACATCCGACTTTGGCTCAGGTCATGATCTCACAGCTCATGGGTTTGAGCCATGTGTTGGGCTCTGGGCTGATGGTTCAGAGCCTGGAGCCGCCTTCAGATTCTGTATCTCCCTCTCTCTCTGCCCCTCCTCTGCTCGCACTCTGTCTCTGTGTCTCAAAAATGAATAAACATTAAAAAAATTTTTTTTTAATTTTTAAGTTTATTTATTTTGAGAGAGGGCATGGTGGGGGGTGGGGGGGAGACGGGCAGAGAGAGAGAGGGGGAGAGAGAATCTCAAGCAGGCCCCACACTGTCAACATAGAGCCTGATGCAGGGCTTGATCTCACAACTGTGAGATCATGACCTGAGCTGAAATCAAGAGTCAGATGCTTAACTGACTGAGCCACCCAGGCACTCCAAAAATAAAACCTTAAAAAAAAAAACAAAAAACCACCTTAAAACATCCAAAATGAGAATGGGAGATTTCCATTTATCTTTTCCAGAAACTCAAAGCTCAAAAAGTCAAAACTTGAATAATAACATAGATCAGAAATCATAAAAATAGAAATTTAAATCTTGATCTGAAGGACATATTTAAAGCCTTGCATCCCCAAACTGGAGAATACATGTTCTTTTCAAGAACATATGACAAAATATTTACAAAAATGGACCATAAAGCAACTCTCAAAAAAAAGACCCCCAAATTTTTTTCTATTTTCTGTGACCACAATGATGTAAAATACAAACTCAATCTCAAAAGGATAAGTAAAATCTTATTTGGCGAACTTCAAGTACTCTCCTAAATAATTTATAGGTCAAAGAAAAATAATTACAGTTATGAAAGTTATAACCAAATAATAACAAAAACAATACACATCAAACTTTGTGGATGCAGCGAAAATAGTCTTTACTGGAAAATGTACAGTTTAAGATACATTGATAATAGCTTACGATTGAATGTTAATGAGCTACATATTCAATTAAAGACTCAAGGGGACATTCAGAGAAAGCAGAAACATAAATAAAAGCAAAGATAAATGAACCAGGATACAAACTCAAAAGCTGGTGTCTGAGATTACTGAAACTGACAAACTTAGTATGAAAAATAAAGTGGCAAGATTCATCAGGACAGAAAAAAGAAAGAGGTGGTGGAAACAGCCTTCAGGTCACCTAGAGATGGTGCAGATAAGATATAAGCTGAGGGACTCTGATGGCCTTGGAAGAAACACATCTCCCGCTCCCCTCCCATCTGGCCATGTGTCGCCCATGTTTTTATTTATCTTTGTATCTTCGTTGGCTAGCTGTCTCATACATGATAGATATTCAGTGGGTCTGTTGTCTGAAATCAAATCCCCTTCTTGAGCAGACAGTGCCTGGCCCCAGTGTTGGACCAAACAGTCCGTGGACAGAGCCGTCAAGAGATCACACGTCACTGGTTGTTCGTAACGTTAAATAAAGCACCTAAGTTTCGGAACACCATACTTTAAAAATAAAAATTAAAAAAATATATAAACAAATCAAGGTTATCGTTATAGTAATATTCTTCTCCCTTACTTGGATGAGCCTGGCCTGAATAAGGGAGAGAAGTATAGAGTCTAGCTGGGGCAGAGGCAGGGGAGAGAATGATATTCGTTGCCCAGGACGCTCAGAGACTGTTCTACATGTGAGTCCCAACTGCCAAGCTGTTGAGGGGTCAAGGAGGTCGAGAACCCCTGGTTGATAATGACAGCTGTGCCCAAGCTCTATATGGCCAGGCAACCCGGATGTGCCAGATTTTCACATCAGTCTTTAAAATCAGAGGGTTGGTCTCAGCTTTCACAAACATCCAGCATGGGTCAGGAGCAAGAGCCAGAAGGCACACGGCAAGGAAGGAATATTTCTGGCTGGAAATGGAAAATGGCAAGGCATACAGAGGCAGGACACTGATGTCTAGGACTTCAGAGGTAGTAGAGAGGCCTCCTAACCCCTTCCAAAAACACCACCCTCTCCAGGCCCTGAGGCGTAAACCACTCCTCTGTGGTTCTACCCCCTCACCTTGGCTTTGTCCCCTGAAGAGAGGTCACCCCTAAGCCTTATCAGCCATTGCTAACTCTGTGAATTCGAGGGTCAGATGCTTTCCCCACTTGAGGTTTGACGGGGGTGGGTTGGGTGGAGTGAGTTGAGGGCAGGAGGGCGTGAGGACACTGGCTGCCTGAGGGAAAAACAGGGAGTCAAAACCGCCTAGTGCAGAGTTCTGCCCAGGGCCAGCCCTGAGTTTGTGGTGAGCTAAAGGGAGAGCCCACAGGCTGGGAGCCAGATGCCTTCCGGATGCCCCAGCGCAGCTGGAAGCCATGTGGCCTCTGTGGGTCAAGGGCCAGGAGCGCCAGCAAAACAGCAATCAAAGGGCGGAGGGAGACACACACAGAACATCTGGCTCTGCAAATAACAGCTTCCCGGGAAGCGGCTTCACGTGAGTGCGCAGTGGACCCGCGGCGAGGATGCGCACAGCAATCACTCCATCATCTACCTGCCAGGTCAGCAGCAGCGGGGAGTCTTTGAAGGCAAAACCCGGCAACCCCAAAACAGTAATAACACACGTTTGTAAGGCACTTTACAACACGGACAGGGCTTTCAGATGTGTTATCTTCTATAGCTTCACAACATCCTCTGGGAGTATGTATTTAAGACTGTTTTTATTTTGCAAAAGAGGAAACTGAGGCTCAGCAAAGATAAGAAACTACGGCAGAGCCGGGACTTCTCGCTCAGCCCCATGTAGTTTATGCCTTTGCTTCTCAAAGTGTGGTCCACAGACCAGCAGGATCAGCCTACCCTGGGAGCTTGCTAGAACTAAGGAAACTCAAACCCAGACCTTAGTGAATTGGAATCTGTATTTTAACAAGATTCCCGGAGAGTCACATTTAATATGCACATGAAAATGTGAACAATAGCATTTCCACCACATCAGACCATTCCTCATAAACACCCGATGATCTGCTCGAGTTATACACTCTTGGGAAGTCTCAGTAGTTTTGAACAGGAAGGAGCTTCTCTTTTAATTTTTTAAATTATTTTGGAAGGAGCTTCTCAAAAGCACTTGCACCTACTCCATCATGGTAAATGTGATGACACTGACAAATTTTCAAAAACCAGTTTCTAGTGAAACTGATGTGAAAACCCAAATCTCCTCTCTTTTGGCTCAAAAGGCTTCCATTACACCTGCTACCCTCTTCCTATTTATTTATCTTTTAAATTTTCATATTTGGTAGTTTCCATTTGGGGTTCTGTTTTATTCATTCATTCATTCATTCATTTATAAGTGGGGTCCACACCCAGTGCAGAGCTTGAACTCATGACTGTGAGATCAAGACCCTAGGACCAAGACCTGGGCTGAGATCAAGAGTCAGATGCTTAACCAACCGAGCAAACCAGATACCGCTGGGGGTCTGTTTTAAAGGCAGGCTTTCGGGGTGCCTGGGTGGCTCAGTCGGTTAAGTGGCCAACTTTGGCTCAGGTCATGATCTCGCGGTCTGTGAGTTCGAGCCCCGCGTCAGGCTCTGTGCTGACAGCTCGGAGCCTGGAGCCTGGTTCAGATTCTGTGTCTCCCTCTCTCTGACCCTCCCCCGTTCATGCTCTGTCTCTCTCCATCTCAAAAATCAATAAAAAACGTTAAAAAAAATTTTTTTAAATAAATAAATAAAGGCAGGCTTTCTTTGCCAATTACATGCAATTTAGGCTAATAGTAAACTTCATTGCCTTGTCTTTCTTTTTCCTTTTCTTAAAGTTTATCCATTTACTTTTAAGAGAGACAGCACGAGCAGGGGAGGGGCAGAAAGAGAGAGAGAGAACCCCAAGAGAATCTGTCAGCACAGAGCCCAATGTGGGGCTCGAACTCAAGAACAGTGAGATCATGACCTGAGCCGAAACCAAGAGTCAGACGCTTAACTGACTGAGCCACTCAGGCACCCCACCGTTGCATTTTCTGAGCGCACATTCTTAGAGAATAAAAACAAGAACAAGAACAGAAGCAATGGTGGCATTCTTTTTGTTTAGTATGTGCTACTTTTATCAGTTTTTATACCTATGGTTCCATCACATGACAGGCAGCCGTAGAAAACCAGCCTGGTATGATAGATTGATCCTGGGTAATCTGGGACAATCACTGGGTTGGCTGCAAACAAACATTAGATGTAATAACATGCCGAGAGAGATACTTAATAATAATGTGTGAAGAGATATCTATAGATCTGCAAGGATGCAGGCCACCCTAAAACTCGTGTCTGTCCAGCACAAGTACAGGACTTCGGCAATTTTCTGGTTAATGTGCTAAGTCTAGATGGCCAAACCAGATAATTCAGGCCAGTGGTAGATTTTTGAACCTAAATATTCTGGTTTGGCTGTCTTCATTTATAAAGTTAACCTGATACTTGCCAAGTCACTGAGTGTGAGCTCTATCAGGGGGAAAGAAATGCTCATGTGAGTGGGAACGCACATTGGGTTTTCACGTGTACATTTACATGTAATTCCACTTGGGCCATTTTGCTCTTTGAGAGGATATAATGTCGACTTCAAAAGTCATCCCACAGGTGGTAGGAAATCCAGAGTCCCTCTCAGTATTGCCAGGAATGTTTGGGGTGGGATTAGGGTTGGCTGTATTCTCCCCCTCCCCACCCATCCAGTCACTTCTGGCTCCTGGTACCTGCTTCCATAAGTTTCTCTCCTTCTTATGTCTTGTCTCCTACGCACATTTTCATGCCCCACTTGCACTGAATCAAACATCTAATTCAATCCATTTACCATGATTTCTCCAAAACATCACTCATCGAGACCAATGGATACAGAGACTTTCCCTGTAGACCTGGAAGCAATTGAGGGGCTTTTCTTTGCTGCACAATAGAATGGAGCGTAATGTTGATTACTAGAATCTTTGTCCTTAAAAGTCTTTCGGCTATTCCCTTGCCCCACATTGCCACCGTGGGGAATTGTCTTCTCGGGCTCAAGCCTCCTTCCATGTTGTGCTTCATTCTTCATCCAAGTTCCCTCTAAGCTAAACAGCTCCCTCCCACACATCCCTATTTGGGCATCTCTTTGTCTCAGTCCAAGCCACCCCATTCAGCGACTGCCTCCACAACCCAAGTGGCCTGTCATGACGTTCGTTCAGCAAATGGCCCAAGGATGAATTCTCCCGCAGATGGTCAGTGACAGTGGGCCCCTTCCTGACACACCAATGCCCTTCTGTTACAGGACAGATAGATGGATGGCATCCAGGTGCTGGTGTGTGTGTGAATGTATGTGCAAACGTGGGTGAGAGAAGGTTTACGTGCATGTGTGCATATGTGTGATTGTGGGTGCACGCACACATAAGAAGCAGCCCTGGGAATTAGACCACATGTGGTTAGAAAAATGTGTGAAGTGTATGTCTAGATCCATTCATGAGGCGTTGGATCCAGTTCTGGGGAATCCCACGTGTCAGTCCCATAAAGGACTCAAGGATGAGATCCCCCACTCCCAAGCTACATTTCCTTGGAACAACATAGACACGAAGGAAAATAAAGAGGTAGAGCCATGGGGAACTGGAAAGACAAAAAGAATCAGGTGAACAGCAAGTTCTAAGGTCATGTTGGTTCTCAGAGACCTGAGCTCAAGCCTCCTACTATGTACCACGCACCTACCATGTACCATGGCAACCTGCCACAAACACCAGTGGAAAGGAAAAAGCTGGGTAGAAGTTTCTACTCCTTAGGCGTAGAAGGCCCTGGGGAGGGTGAGCAAGATAGGCTGTGAAGCCTCTCCTTCCCAGGAACCTCTGATGCCCCAGGAGCCCACTTGTCAAAGCAGGGGAAAGGCCCGGCCTCCCCAGAGGGAGAAAGGCAAGAACGCCCTGGGGGAACCCAACCTGACCCAAGAGTCTATGACACATGGGTTTCAAGGAAAGGAATGTGAGCCCAGCTATGGCCCAAGTTAGAAGGGACAAGTGCTCTTGGAGTGGAAGGGGGGGCAGAGTGGGGTTAGCGTTTCACCAGCCCCTTCTCCCACACTGCTTCTACTCCTCAGGGCTTAGTTACCTCCGGAGGGCTGAGGTCACGAGACGGTATGTTTAATGTCACTGGGAGAGGCTGTGAGACCAGGATGCCAGTGGCCGTGTGTGGATGGCCTGCCCCATCATGTGTCCAGGCAGCTCTATTGGGCCTGGCTGTAAAGAAGCTGTTAGGAAGTCCGTGCCCTAACCCCTGCTGCAGGGCAGCATTGTCTGGGGGAGTCCTCTCTCTCGATTGCTTCCTCTTTCCCCACAAGCCTTTGACCTGGTCCTGACAACTGAGATCCTCCAAGAGGAATGAGTTCTTCTCCAAGGGATTAAAACACCAAGTTTGCATCCAGCCCCATCACTTACTTCCTGTGTGACCTTTGCTACGTTACAGAATTGCTTGAACATGTACTTCCTTCTTTATGAAATGGCAGCAAGAATGCTTTACTCTGTGGGCGTGTCTGGAGGATTAAATGAGATAAAGCAAGGAAGGCTTCCAGCCCTGTTTCTGGGAACAGTGGATTCTGGTGATGGCTTTCCTCCCAGGGCCAGATCATGTTGTCCGGTGCTCAGGGACAAGACTTACTCATCTTTTATGCCCTCAATACCTGGCCCCATGCCCAGCAATCCCTAGGGTATCCAGTAAGCATGTGTTGAAATTAACAAAATTTGAGGACAAGTCAGAAGGTCATGGAAAAGGAAGGTTCTGCCTGTGACTTTAGAAAGGCGAGGACCTGAATCTCCATGGCCACCTCAGGGCTGAGCTCCCCCAGGTCTCAGCCAATGTCTCCAGATCTTCCTCTTTACCAATCCCCCACCCCCCGCAGGGTGCTGCACACCCAGCTTCAGCTGACCAGAGGCTGCTCTGCATACCGTCCCTCCGCCCCATGATATGATCAGGCTCCGAACCTTCTCCCATCCCGCCCTCCTCCCTCACCGGGCTGTGAGGTAAAATGCAGGATGGGCAATTAAATTTAACTTCAGACATACTTATACTGAAAAATGATTTGGTGTATATCTGCAATGCAAATCTAACTGGGTGTCTCGTGTTTCTATTTGCTAAATCTGGCAACCCTGCACAGGAAGTATCATTCTACCAATGATAGGCTTCCCTTCCTCCATACCTTCCTTCCAGCCCCACCAGAACCTAACTGACCGAAGCCGCCGAGACCACTCATTCATTTATTCACTCACTCATTCAACACACTTTACTGTCTGTCTACCAAGCCCCAAGCCCTCTGCCAAGTGCTGGAGGTACAGCGGTGACAACGTCATAGCTCCTGCCTTCATGGAGCTTATATTCTAGATTAAACAAAGAAATAACATGATGACGAGTGTAGTAAGGCAAGGATTATGAAAATAAACTGAATAGAGGGCTGAAGGTGAAATGAAAGGAGGAGGGCTGGTTTGGACAGGATGACAGGAAAATCTCTCTCGGGAGACACTCCAGCTAACCTGAAGGATGAGAATGGGGTTGGCTGTGTGGGGGTGTGGGGGTGGGGAGGGATTCTAGGGCCCGAGGCATGAAAAGAACTTTGACCATCAGGAACTAAAAGAAGACCCAGATGCCAGCCAGAGGGGAGGGCATAAGACAAAGCGAAGCAGGAAATGAGAACAAAACAAAACAAAACACTTAAGGCTATGGTCATGTTCTGAACACACACACACACACACACACGAATATTGAAAGGCTCATGGGGAAAGGGTTTATGGTCAGAACGATCATTCTTTTTTTAACAAAAGTTTATTTATTTATTCTGAGAGATAGAATGAGTGGGGCAGGGACAGAGAGAGAGGAGATGCAGGGTCCAAACCCATGAACTGGAGATCGTGACCTGAGCCGAAGTTGTCCACTTAGCTGACTGAGCCACCTGAATGATGATTCTTAATGCCTCATTGAGACTGAAATGGAGGAGGCTCAGTTGGAAGCAGGTAAGAGTCCAGGTAAGAGAGGAAGGTGGTTTAAAAGAAAACAGGGTGGTGGTGGCAATCAAGAGAAATGTTGGGACTAGACGTGGTGGAATCTACTTTGGAGGTAGGGTTTCCTGGACCTGATGGTAAATTGGATGTAAAAGGTGAGGAGGAATCGAGGACCACAGTCGTTAGTGACTAGGAAGGCGGAGGTGATACAGGCAAGACCGGGGTGAGAATCAAGCATTCTCGCTGGGACAGGTCACGCTGAAACATCTGGGAGACTTCAAGTGGAAATGTCAAGTCTGCTTGTAGGAGTCAGAGCTCAAAGAGGAGGCATGGGCTGGTCAGAAGTGTGGACTTGCCACCACATGGTGGTGCCTGCAGCAATGGACACATGGAGAGAGGAGCTCAGGACAAAGCCCAAGGGCACTGGCGTTAGAGCCACTTTTGAGAGGAACCTGCAGGAAGAACCCCAGGAGACCACTGTGCGGGGAAACCCAGAGAGCGGAGCACATCAGGGCAGGGGCCAGCTGAGTTCAGGCTGCAGAGAGAGGGGGTGAGTGAGGCCAACAAGTGGGCACTGGGTTTGATGAGCTTCATATGAGTGGTTGTGGTGGGGTGGGTGGTGGGGCAGAAGCCAGAGGTCGGGGTAGGGGTGAAGAGGGAATGGCAGCGGGGGAGATAGAAGCAGCCAGTGGCACCCATTCCCGTAAGGAGAGGGGCCGTGAAAGCAGCAGGGCAATGGGTCTTGGATGAGGGATACAGCATGTTCACAGGCCGATGGAACATTCTGGCAGGAAATGGGAGAGTAAAGACGTGAAGTAGAGAGGGGTTAACCCACCCTCAGATGGCCCTGGCTTCCCCAACAGAGATGAGGGTGACCTTGCCCCAGGCACCTGACCCCTCCCTGGGCTGGATGGAGGGGAAATGCCCACAGCCTGGGGTACAGGCGGCCAGGAGGAGAGGGCCCGCCTTGCCCTGGAAATGGAAAACCGACACCGGTAACTGAGTAACTCCTGGAGAGGGGGCAAAGGCACTGGCCGACTCTGAAGGAGCAAAAATAATCTGTCCCGCTTGGGCAGTGAGGCGGATCCAATGTGGGGTGGAGAGGCCTGGCCCCCAGCATCCCTCCTTGGCCCACCGGGGCAAATACTGTTCTCAGTCTTGCTCTGGCTTCCCGGGAGCGATGGTGCCCCGGAGGCAGAGCATCAAGTAAAGGTCATGCACTCAGCGACCAGGCAGCCAGCTCGGTTCCCTCTGCCCCACAGCCACCGCCTACTCCGCACTTCAGGCAAGCGCACCACCCAGACAGACAGACAGACAGACGGGGCAGAGCGCCACCGAGCCCCAGCCAGGCAGAGGAGCCTGAGCACAGGGTTCCGGAGAGGCTGCCCACATCCTCAACCCCACCGGGCACTCCCTCTCCAACCACCCGAGCTGGTCAAGTCTTAATTTGCCATCCACCGCCCCCCTTCCCCTTCTGAAACCCCAAAGCTTGTGCCACACACCTCCCCCCCACAGCTAGATTGCAGGGTCCTGGGGGGGGGGGGGCGCTGCTGATCGTCTCACAGCATCTGTGAGTGGACTGAGTGATGGGCTGGTTTGGGATGCAGAAGCTACTGACGGGATCTGGGCCTTCTCCCTGTTTGTTTCGGCACCTCTGTCCTCACCTTGAGGCGAAGGCTGCCCAGGCTCACCTCTAAGATCACAGGAAGCCAGAGCGCATCTCCTGGGCCGACAGCGCCGGGAGATGAGTGAGGCCGAGGCGGAACTTCTGCCCTGGGTTCAGCTCCCAGGCCTGCCCCTCCTCCTCCACAGCGCATCTCGTCTGCCTTGTCCAAGGAGAGCAGGGCTTTGAGGGAAAGAAGGTGCCAGGTTCCAGAGAAGGGGGTGGGGCCCCTCTCTGCTGAGGAGGAAAGGAAGGTGAGAATCACTGACCTGAGAAGTTTTCCACGAACCTTGGCTAAGGGGGAGAAGGGAAGGGAGAGGGCAGCAGGAGCCCGGCCAGGCGCGGGGGGAGGGAGGCAACCTCGCAAAGTGGTTTCCTTACCATAAACTTCTAATTGGATCCCGTGGTAAACAGACACGCTGTACCTGCCCTGAGGAATAAGGGCTGGGCACGGCTTGTCACTGAGACACGGGAAGAGTTAGAGGTGTTTGGAGCAGGGGGAATCATGGACCTGGACAACTAGGGGGGGGGGGTCCATCTTGGGGGAGGGGGATCAGCTGGCCCAGGACAGGCACGAAGGCCGCGCCCACCATCCCTGCACCCTCTGCCTCCCAGCTGGGAAGTGTGGTCTGTTTATCGGTGAACTACGGGCGTGAGTGAGAGAGAAGGGCTTGTGGCTGGTCTTTGCAAGCACCGAGTTCTATACCCCCAGCCGCTGACTCAGCCACTCCTCCCCCCCACCTCCCCCCACCTCTCTCCCAAGCGGATGGGAACAAAGTGGCTGCAACTTTCCAGTTGTAAAAATCGGGGAGGAGCAATCAAGAACAAAGATCAAGGCTTTGGATTTTCCATGACACTTGGGCACAGTTCCCATCGCCCATGCCCTCTGGGAAACAGGAAGCTGCCATGTGGGCACGGGGCAGTGCCTCACCATCCGCATGGCACCCTCTCCTGGGACGGCCTTGGCAGGAGGTGAGCTTACTACCTTGCACGTTGTCTACACAGAGTCTTCTGAACTCTGGGTTCCCCGGCCCCAATTCCTCCCAGCTCTCTGAGATCAGACAGCCTCAGAGGCCAGGAGCTCACCCAGCAGCCCCCAAACCTGCAGCACTAGGCAGAGGTCAAGGGTCAGAAGGGAGAAGGGGAAGGGGGCCAAAGACAGGACAGGAGAAGGAAGTGTGGACATTGGGGTGGGTGGGGTTGTCAGTTGCTTAGGAGGTCAGAAGGCAGCCAGGCCTGGGCTGCCTCCCAGGGTAAGGACAGTCCCCTTGTCCTAACCCTCCCCTCGCAAAGTACTCTCTCCACTTCAGGAAGACTGGGGGAGCTGGGACACAGAGGGACCCACCCCGCCAGACACATGATGGTACATCTGTTTAATGGAGTTCTCTTCAGCTCTTATGAAGAAGTGAAATAAATCCATACATACTGACAGGGAAGATGACCAAGGTATACAGTAAGTGAAAAAAAGTTGACAAACAGTATGTAGATTCGGAAACTATCTTGTAATGGAACTTACAACTATTGCCGTTAGATATGTATATCTAAACTACTTGAATGTGCTTGGAAAGAAGTACAGAAGGATACATGCCAAATTGTTCAAAGGAATTATGTCTGGGATCAGTCGGATTAGAATTAGAGAAAAGGAGTCCTTGTACTTGAAATTTTGAGAAGCATGTATAATTTTATAACGAAAACCAAGAAGATGAGGGTGTGGGGAATGGTTCCAAGCAGTCCAAGTGTGTAGATAGAGCTGGGCCAACGGACATGCCAGCTGCATGCACACTCACGCATGCTCACACCGACCACACCTGGCCCACCAAGGAGGGCACACCTGGAAAGTCTGGCAAAAACTTGGGTATATACCCAGCTCAGGCATATCCTCACGGTCCCGGGCTCCCCTGGCATGGGTCAGGCAGAGCCCTTTCTAGGTGTCCACCCCTCCCATATCGGCTTGTAGCTCCTTCTAGCTTCCTTAACCTCCAGCTGCTCTCCCCTGGGCCTCTAACCCTTCTTACCAGGTACTCCTACAGCAGGAGCCTGGGGAGTCCGGAGAGTCAGCACATCCGGGAGGGGAGCACCTGGCTGGCTTCGAAAATGGCCTCTCCCTTCTCCGAGCACTGGGAGCACTGGGACCCAGCCATTCTCCAACTCCGGAAAAGCCCCAGGCTTTCCCGGGGATTCTGATTTGACTAAGAAACCACCCGGAGGCGTCAGCTGATCCAAAGATGCTCTTGGTTCTCTGCTTACTTGTTAGGTGGACTTGGCCTTGTTATCTAACCTTTCTGAACCTCAGTATCCTCATCTGTAAAGTGGGAATAATGAGGTTGCTGTGAAACTCAAAAATGATAATATCTAAGAGACTAAATGCTTTGGAATATAAACAAGGAAATGATGATCACAAAACACAGGATGCAGTTCCCTCCGGGGCAGAGGAGTGGGGCTGACTAGGGAGCCCCGAAGCAGGACTTCTGGGGTGCTGACGGTATTCTGTTTCTTGACCTGGGCTGTGGAAACATGGGTGAATGATTTGAATTATTTATTAAACTGTACGTAGATATTTAACATAGCTATATTATGTTTCATAATAAGAAAAAAAATGCTTTGCAAAGCTTTATGTACAGCATACATGTATTAGGAAGTACAAATTCCCATTCTCATACCCCCTGAAATCCTCCCGGACTCTAACTGTTGCTGGGGTCCGAGTTAGCCAGTGGCAAGGACCACCGCTATTAATAAGCAGCGATTTCAGTTACAGATTTAGACTCGCATTGTCTGCCTTGCCGGGGGAGACCTAGGAGGGCAGGTGTGCCTAGGGGGGTGTGTGACCTTACGAGGGAGGCCTTGAAGACCGCTGTCAGTCCACTCACCATCCTGAGTCTGCTCTTCCCCCTTCCCCATGGCGCCTCCCCACTGCAGACTGCTGAGCTTTGCAGACAGACCCTCCCACCCAGACTTCCCGGCCGGAGTAATCCTCACCCAGCAAAGAGCAAAGCACTATGAAACCCAAGTCGCCTCCTTTCCACCCGCACCCACCACTCCTGATTCTTTAATAGCACTTCCTTGGTCCTCTCGCCCAGTGATTTCCTGCTTGGCTGGCACCCCACCTCGTGCCCGAAAGGTCAACCTCTCAATTCCCAGACTTTCCTACCCCTGCTACCGGCCCTCTGAGACTGCCAGGCACTCTGACCCCCACAGGTCCTCAAGGCCCCAGAGCTCAGTCTGCGCAGGGGCGTCACCCCCCCCCCCCCCTTACTGGCTCTGACTCCAGTGGAGGGAGGCCTCAGGAGAGCCTGGCATGGAGGGCAGGAGTTCCCTCTCCACCCAGGCCTGAGACCCCATGCCGTCCCCCCCTGCCCCCCCCCCGCCCCCCACTGCTCACCCGATGGCACCAGGCAGCCCTCAGGGCTGAGCCCACCCTGCCATCAGAGGCCACAGGAATTTCCATGTGGGCCTGGCCAGGGGCACTGCCTAGTGACTGTCCCTACCCCCACATCTGACTTGCTCCCTGTTTTCTGACTCGGCTTCTGTTTGACTCTATGATTTACTTTCTCTCCCATCCCTGAATTTCTGTGGGTCTCTGTCTCAGCCTTCCTCTGGGGCCGGCACAGGGGCAGTGTGAACCTTCCATCTGCGTGTGGGCCGGCCGGCCGGTGGCCCCTGCTCCTGGCCCTTGGCCTGGGCCTCTGCCAGCTTGGGTGGTCTCCCTGGCTGAGGCCCCACCACCCCAGTGGGGAGGTGACTAAGGTGACAGTTTTGGAAAAGAGCCTACAGGCCTCAAAGGCAGAGCAGAGCTGAGAGGGAAGAGGGCGCTGATGAAGCCAGGGTTGCGGGAGGATGGCACACTGCTCTTTCAAGTTCAGGAGCAGGGGGTGCTGTTGGGGGACATGAAGAGCGACTGGGGCGCACTGGGGGGCTCTCTGAGCTATTATATAATAAAGGCTGAGAAGGAAGTCAAGTTCTGGAGAAAAACAGGTCTTGGGTGAAATAAAGGTGGGTTTCAGGGATAGGTTGTGATAGAAAGTTCTTTTCAGTGTCTAACCTCAATCCCACCTGCTGCAGACCCAACTCTTTCCATCTGTTTATTTCTTGCCTCTTCAGAATTCATGCGAGGCCTAAAGCGAAAGCGAGTGCAAGAGGTGCTTGTGAGGGGCAGAGAGGCTCTCTCCTCAGCCGGTGAGGCCACCAGAGTGTCCCCCCGCCACCCCAATCACCTGATAGCTCCCCAGTCCTTGGCAAGTCCCAGAGACCAAGCTGCCGGCAGTGGTAGCTTCAGGCCATTTAGACAATCTTCCTTTCACAGGTTTATTTATTATTCTTTTCCCACCTCTCCACCCCTTCCCCACCAGCTGCTTAAAATATTTTTTCAAACAGAAAAATGCAACCACAGCTGGAAACCAACCCTAAAGTTAGTGGAGAACGTGGGAGCTGCCAGGGAAAATTGCTGGAGTTCAGGCGGGGCTGTGAGAGGAAGGGCCCCAGCCACGGAGACGGCCAGCTCTGCCGGGGCCCCAGCGGTGGGGCTGCGGACGAGGGGAGAGGGCACGCGGGTCCCATCATCGTTCCACAGCCTGCGAGGACCCGCTGTGGGTGGGACCCTCCCCTCAAGGAGTTGTGGGAGGAGGTTCGCCCAGACACAAACATGTCAGTGACGACAACAGCATCCGCTGAGCGTTTCCTACACAAGGTCCCAGCCTAAGCACTTCACATGCATCGCCTCATTCAAAGCCCTATCAGCCCCGCAAGGAAGGTATTACTGTGGCCTCCAGCTTGCAGAGGAGGAAACTGGGGCACACAGAAGTTAAGAAACTTGCATACCGCCATAGGACTGGTAAACGGTGGAGTTGGGCTCTGTGCCCAGGCAGTCCAGAATCCAAGCTCTCAGCCACCGCGCTAGGCTGCCTCCATAGGATCACGCAAGGGGTGAGGCAACCCCCCCCCCCCACCCCACCAAACCCGGAGAGAAGTATAAACAAATTAACATGAGAATTCACAGAAGAGAGAGAGGGTCCCTGGCAGAGGGTCAGGAGAGAAGTGCTTCATGGCGGAAGTAAAATTAGCACTGCTTCTGGAAGGAGAGCGGGAATTGAGGGCCCGTGCTCTGTGGCTGGGACAGAACCGTAATAGAGAAAACTGAGGCACGAGCAGAGGCAGAAATAGGACCCAAGAGGCCCCGCTCCCAACGTCTGGCCCCCACCACTTGAGAGACTGTCTTCACAGCGGCCCAGTGCTCAGAGGGAGGGATGCACAGGCAGGCCAGGCAGCCATTGTGGACGGTGACTCAGATCCATGCTCCATTTCTCCAGCACCTTCTGCTGCTTCTCACCTCCTCTGACACCTCCCTTGCCTTCCCAGTTCTCTCACTCCTACTGTTTGTACTGCCCCCTACAAACCTACCCATAAGGAGGAGTGAAAGACCAAACAACCCATAAGGAGGAGTGAAAGACCGCTGGAAGGTCAAGCGGCCAGAGATGGTGTGGTGTTCATATGCCAGCTGTGTGACATGAGGCAAATCACTTCACTTCTCTGAGCCACAGATGCCCCATCCATCAAATGATGATGTTGAAACCCAGCCTGACACATAACAGATACTCAATAAGTTACTTTTTTTAAGCCAGGAAACCTCCTAAGAAGGCCAAAAACCAAAAAACCCTTTATAATATAAACCTTTGGTGCCGTTTAATTTGGATAAAAATCACAAGCTGTCTTGGTTGGGATGGACGGCCCACTAGAGTGGCCACACAGCCATGTGGCCCAAAGACCCCAAGAGATAGGGTGGCGGGTCACTGGACTGGCCCCTGCTCCATGCCCCGCCTCTATTTGTCACTGTGACCTTTACCAGGTTACTTGGCATCTCCGGGCCTCAGTTCTCTCTCTGGATCCGTCTGGTGTGCTGCCTTTCAGATCCGAAAGCCCCATGAGCTCAGAGTACTGGGTACTCTCCTCTATGCCTAAGGACTCTCCATGGAATGACCAGCTGGGTGGAGGCTCAAAGCCAACCCAGAGATGGTGACATGCTGCCAGGACACAGGTCTGGCTATTCTCCTATATACCTTCAACCACAAGCTTCGAAGGACCAGTTGATAGAGAATCATCATCACGGTGATAGCTGTGATTTGTCGAATGCTTACTACCTGACAGGCACTCTTCCAAGAGGCTTTCGTGGAATAACTTATTCTATTATTTTAACAGCATTACGTGTGAGGAAACTGAGGGACAGAAATGGTTGAGGTCGGTGCCCAAGGTCACATAGCTAATGAGGGCCTGAGCCAGGATTCCCATGCAGACGGTCTGGCTCCAGAAGCCACTGGAAGGATGCCGGTGCCGGGCTTCCGTGGAGGAGAGGGGAGCACCTGGAGGGCAGGGACTATGTCCTGTTCGTCACTGTCTCCCAGGGCACTGACTCCCTGAAAGATTGGGTTGCATTTGGCTGGCCTGGGGTAGAGCAGGAAGGCAAAGGTGTGAGTTCTAACGAGTTGCTGATGTCCAGGAGTTTGTGCCAACTATCTCGCCCCACGCCTGTGATATGAAGTCCTCTGAGCCCATTCCCAGCTCTGAACCAATTTGATCCCATCCATAGCTGCCTGCTGCAAGCACCAAGGTGGGCCTTTAAGGCTGAGTTTCAGGGAGAAGAGAACTTCCAGTGTGGAAGCCCCGCGTCCTGGGCCTCCCACGCCCCCTGGCGGAAGGAACAGAGCTGGGCACAGGCCTCGGCTGCCACCTAAGTCCAGCCTTCCCTCCTCTCTACTCCCCTTCTGTCCTCTCTCCTCTTGCCTCTAGTCATTCATCCTGACTGCACGTCTAGTGGGCACCGCGCACATGACATGAGATGGGGGCACAGAATGTATCCTGTGGCTGTGACACTATCCCTGCCCTGAGGTGCCCCCCCCCCCCATTCAGTCAACTCACTCAACAAAATATTTATGGAGCTCCTACTCCCTGCCAGGCTTTCTTCTAGGCTCCAGGGACACCAACCCCGCCCTCAGGGAAAGCACAGGTGCTAGAGAAGAGTCCACCAGACAGATGTGGTGACAGCTGTCCTGACACTGGGCAGTGTGTGTACGGGAATGGCAGGAGATAGGTTTTCAGGGAAGATCTCAGAGTGACATCTGGGCTGGGCTTGGAGGGTTGTATACGATCTCTCTGGGTGCAGGAAATGGGGTGTGGAGTGGGGTGGGGCAGGGAGAAAGGAATATCCTATACAGAGAGGGCAGAACGAGCAAGCACGTAAAGCGCCAGCATGTTTAGGAAGCTGCAAATAGTCTTCTGAGGTCAGAGTGTGTGGTTAGTGGCAAGAGAGCAGCAGGAGAGGAGAAAGGGCCTTGCGAGATGTGGAAGGGTTTGGGTCTTTTCCTGCAGCCTGGGAGGAGCCTCTGAAGCTTTTAAGAAACAGGATGATATGACCCATTTGCATTTGATTAAAGGACCGCGAGGCTAGACCGCTGCCCCAATGGAGTGTGGACGAAGCGCTGGAAGGTCAAGCGGCCAGAGATGGTGTGGTGTTCATATGCCAGCTGTGTGACATGAGGCAAATCACTTCACTTCTCTGAGCCACAGATGCCCCATCCATCAAATGATGATGTTGAAACCCAGCCTGACACATAACAGATACTCAATAAGTTACTTTTTTTAAGCCAGGAAACCTCCTAAGAAGGCCATCGCATTTCCTAGGCAAAGGGTGCAGAGGACCTGAATTCAACCGCTGACTATCGATGGAGGGAAGACACCTATTTCAGACAGTTGACTTCTGGGATGGGATTGAGAATGGACTCGGCTTTTCTAACATTCTCTTGGAGTTTACCTCTGCCATCTGTCCTCGGGCTCGGCCCCATGGCTCCCCCTTCCTATCATCCCCTGCCCGTGGTTTTCGCTGCCTGCTTTGTAAAGGGTGTCAGTTCATTCACTGCCTGTCCTTTTTCCATTCGTCTGGCTGGGTCTCAGACAGAGGCTGCTGAGTCCAGAGGCTCTGCTGGCTGAGGCCCCAGGCACGGTGCCCAGCACAGCAGCACACGCAGACAAGAGTTTAATGGCAGTTTCTGACAACAGTCAGGTGTGAATCTGTTTGGCCGCCAGGTTTGTCCCTGCGGCTGGCACAGGAGGTGGCAGTGCTAGGGGAGGTTGACCAGGAAGACTGGCTGACTGCTGCCGGGTTTCATGGAACATTCATTGAGGAGTTAAAATGCAGCAAGCCCACCCTTGGCCTACCCGTTAGGCAGATTTCCCGGCCTAGGCAACTTCTCCCATGGCCTGAGGGTGCCAGCTCCCGACACAGTTCCCATTCAGGGGCCCAGAACTTCTAGGCGAGGGTACCTAGGGGTGGCAATTCCTGGACGGGGTGGAGGCCATGTGGTTTACATTACATGTGCATTGCACGCACACTGACATGACCCAGAGTGTGTGTTCCTCTGAGGTTGCCAGCAGTAGAGGGGGACTTTGGGCATCTACTAAGGCCCAAGGCCCTCACAGCCATCACAGGGACCTTGGGGACAGTGGCTAACCGTGTTCAGGGGCCAGGTATTCATCTCCCCAATCTGTAAGTCCCACTACGAGAGAGTCTGGTTCTCGTGTTTGTTTTAAGATGTTAGTTGGTGTTTTGGTTTGCCTTGTATTTCTCTCCCGCATTCCAAGGAGATAACAGTCCTTTGGGTTTCTTTGATTTCTGTGGGGTAGAAATATTCTTCAAAGATCGTTTTAAGAAAACTCCCTGAACTGTCTTCATTCAATAGCTCAGCTCCTCAGAGAGATAATCCCAGGTATTCCTGAAGTGCCATTGAGGAGAGAGGGGAAAACACGGGGACAGCAGGGAGAGATGCAGCCCACAGCAGGCAGGGAAGGGGGCCTCCGACGGGCCAGCCTGCTGGCAGGTACAAGAGGATTTGAGACCTCTGCCCTGGCATCGCTGTGGGGAATGGCTGCGTTGTGTACTGGGCATGCCCGCCCCTGGGACCCAGCTCTGCCAGCCCAGGCAACGATTCCCAGGCCCCAGGAAAGCTGTCACATCACCCAAACCGGGGGCCTGTGGCTCTCTGCACAAGGAAGAGAGAACGTGACACGGTGGCCTGCTTCCGGGGCTCTAAGAAACAAGGGCCGATTCTTTCACTTACTGGGTGTCACTTAACCTCAAGCAAGTTCTCCCAAGCGAGGAATAGATAAAGGGAACAGAATCAAGACCTTGCAGAGTACTTCCAGCTCTAAACCCTCAGCTTCCACGTCAGCGCAGAGGGAGGTCAACATAGTCTTAAAACACTGCCCTGCACAGTCCTGTCCCCGCGTGTGAGGGGGAAGGTGTGCAGCCTAGCAGAGCCGGCTCAGGTCTCTACTGCCCTCGGCCTGTGAGGCCAGGGGTACCTAGTGCACATGGAGAAATTGAGGAGCCTGGGAGTGCAGGGATCCCCGGACGGCCCCACTCGGCCCCGGCCCACCCGGAGAGCCCCAGTGAGCTCATGTCTGCAGTAACCTCACTGCTCATAACCGGGATGGTGAGACAAACCTGGAATCCAGGCAAAGGTGAGAAGTGATGGGTGTCTTCTCAGGAATGTGCTGCCCAATTAAACCTGCCTCCCGGATGGTGCAGGCGGATGCTGGGACTACTCCCCCAGGCAGTGCTGGCCAGCCTCCAGGCTGAGCCATTCTGCAAGCATTTGTTGAGAGCCTACTATGCACCAGGTGTCGAGCTGGGTGCTGGGGAGACAAGGAGATGGAACAGCCATACTGGAGAGTGTAGGCTATCCGTCCCAAACACACTTTCGGAAGCAGACTGCCTGAAAGCCTCAGGGGTTCTGCTGGTTAAGTTCCAAGGCCCCCTTCACAGTCCCCACCAATCCAAAGCCCTTTTTTTCCTCACTACAGGCCCAAGCGCTTAGCCTGTTCCCTTTCCTTTTCAGAGCATCCACAGCCCTCCACCATCCTCTGGCCTCCACTTCTTCTTAAGCGGGTATGAACCAGGCCGCTGCCTCTTCACCTTCCTGGCGCCCCGGACAAGCCTGGACCCTCTGAAACATCCGTCTGTAGTGTGGACATAAGTCCTTGGCAGGGATCCAACAGAGGCCTCAAGGTGAGGCAACACCCATGTGACTAAAGGATGGGCTCATTCCCCAGGTGAATTCTCTGTCAGAAGTGGGTCCTCGGACAAGAAAGCTGAACTTGGAAGAGAGGCCTCAGACAGGAAAGAGGTCTCCCTCTAAGAGCAGACTTTATTATTTTTTTTAATGCTTATTTATTTTTGAGACAGAGAGAGACAGAGCTTGAACGGGGGAGGGTCAGAGAGAGGAAGACACAGAATCCGAAGCAGGCTCCAGGCTCCGAGCTGTCAGCACAGAGCCCGACGCGGGGCTCGAACTCACGTACCGTGAGATCATGACCCGAGCCAAAGTCGGATGCCCAACCGACTGAGCCACCCAGGCGCCCCTAAGAGCAGACTTTAGAACTAGAGGCTAGAAACCTAAGAGTGGCCTACATAATGTGTGATTAAAGCAGCCAGACTGCTTGTGTTAAAATCCAGGCTTTGTCTGTCTGTATCTTTATTTTTTAGGATTGTATCCCACTGTGAGAGGCACCCCCCAAAAACACAATTTTGGTGGGGAGTGGTTATTTTTCTCATGTAACAAGAAGTCAAAGATAGGTAGTCCAGGGCCTGAGTGTGGCTCCAAATGCCATAGGAACCCAGGTTCCTCTTATGCTTCTACCCAGCCTTCCGTAGCATGCATTTCTTGCCTCACGGTCACAAGATGGCTGCCCCATCTCCAACATCAAACCGAAATTGCAAACTGGAAGAAGAAGGTCAAAGGACCAGTTAAGTCTCCATCCCTTATCAGGAGCTTTCTAGCAAGTGCCACACAACCCTTGCCTATATCTCATTGGCTCAAGCTGTGTCACGTGGCAAGACAGGTGGGGAAATGTATTTTTTAATTGAGCATATTGTTGCCCCAAACAAAATCAGATTTGTATAAAGAATATAAATTGGTATAGAGATTGCAAAGAGAGAGATGATGACCAGATTTCAGGAAGGAGAAGGTATGGGCTAGAGGTAGAAAAGAGTAACAATGCCTCCTTGCTGAGATTAAGGTTCTGATTAAGATTCTTTGCTTGACCAAACTTTAGTCAGGCTCCTAAAACTTCTCCTAGGCCCTTCTGTGTGCTTATCGTAGAATGCAGTATGAGCAAGAACTCTGGACCCTGGATACCTGAGCATTCTCCACCATCCCCCAGGTGACATCTGATCATCCTGGCCTGTCTTCAGCAAGAATCCTGTTAGGTCGGTTTAGCCAGAATTCTCCCTACCCCTGATGTTTCCTCTTAGTAATTTTCCATCTGCTGACCACCCACCCTGCTCCTTGCCTATGAATTCCTACTTGCCCATGTTGTATTCAGAGCTGCACCCAATCTCTTCCCCACCCCCTCAATGCAAGTCCCCATCGCAGCCGTCCCTACACCCATAGCCATGCCCCCCCCTTTAGTAAAGTCTGCCTCACTGTCTTTAAACAAGTGTCATTTACTATTTCCTTCTTTAGCACTTCTTACTCTAAAGGCTCAGTGGATCGGCTGTGACCAGCAGTTGAGCAGGTAGCAGGACAGCAGAAGGGGCACCAGCGTTCCCTAGAGCATAAAGGAAGAGTTATGGAGGTGGCAGAGACTTTGGAGGTCGCCAGCTTCACTCTCCATTGCCAAGCAGGCCCTTCATCTGTCGGGTTCACAATCTCTCCTCTCCCCCAGCAGCGTCGTCAGCAACGTCACTTAATGTCTGTCCTCACTTTCTTCTGCTGCAGGCTAAGAGTGTGTGCAAAGAAACCCACTCGTTAAAAAGCGTTCTCTAACCCCTTCTGCGCATGCCTTTTTGTGTACTGATGACTAGGTAAGGGGAGGACTAAGCCGGAATGGGGGCAAGTTCCGTGTCTTCTGCATCTCTGCACCCTCTGCGTCCACACAGCCCTCGGACCCAAACGATAGTTGAGAATGGCTTTGGCCGCCGCCGGCTCCTTCCTCGTCCCTCGGCAGAGACACGCGGCTCCGGAAACTTGACTCAGGCCCTTCCTGGCGTTTCTGGGACACTCTGGAGTATCGCCGGCTCTCCCCGGCCGCCTCGCGTCGGCCGAGCGGGGCACCGCTCTCTGCCGCCCTCTGCCGGCGCCACAGTTGGGTTGGGAAGAGCGCACGCGCGAGCGCACGCCAGCGTCCCTCCCCCCCCCCCCCCCGCACGGTTTGCCCTTCGGCGCGTGCGCGGCGAGTGCTGGCAGTACGGAGGACCGAAGAGGCAGGTAAACCTGCTGGAGCGGGCAGGTGGCGGTGGGTGCGGCCCAGAGAGGAGCTGCCGGGAGTCGGCGCGCTGCAGGTCCGGGGACGCCGGCGTTCGCTCCCGTCTGGGCGACCCTGGTGGGCTCGCAGCGTCACTCAGCCGGGGGGCGTGACCTGAGCCCGCCTCCCGGGGCTGGGAGTGGAGGGGGATGGGGATCTCTAAGGCCTGTTACTGATTTGGTGCCTGTTGTTTGTCCGGGAAGGTTTTCTCGAGGAGAGCGCAGAGTTTGCGAATAGCGGGCAGGAAGGGGCGAGGCTGGGACCAGGTGGGAGCTGGGGTGCCCCGAGTCCACAGGCAGTGAGGAGCTGGGCAGGTTGGTGGAGGGAGCTCTTGTTTCTCTGGCTTTATGGGGCGGGTGGCAGCGGTTGAGGAACATTGCTACAAAATGACGATCCTGGTAGAAATCGTGCAGGTGTTTGAAATCCCAGGACGGCAATTTGGTCTCTTTTTTTGTGTGTTTTCACTTTTCTGACAGAGGCAATTCCTTCTCTCCGGGCTCAGCGTGGCCACTAACATGCGCTCACTTGCCTCTTTACGTCTCAGGACATGATACAAGTGGCACATTCGGGCCATGGGGTCCCAGCATTCCACCTCTGCTCGCCCCTCTTACTGCAAGCAAAAGAGAGATGACAGGGAGGATTTGCTGGCCGAAAGGGAGCAGGAAGAAGCCATTGCTCAGTTCCCATATGTGGAGTTCACAGGTCGAGATAGCATCACCTGTCTCACGTGCCAGGGGACAGGCTACATTCCAACAGGTGAGCATCTTTGGCAATCGGGGGAAGGATTCCCAAGGTACCCACAGGGCTGCTTCTGCCGCCCAGACAGAGCTTCTCTTCTGGGCAGTGGTGCCATAGTCATAGTGCCCTGAACAGAAGCCAATTTGATAAATTTGGGTAGGTTGCACAACTTTTGTTGGTCTCCTTATATCTGAAAGCCTCTCTTGACTTCCACTCTTTTGTTCTTTGTGTCCTTGGTTTGGAACATGCAGTTGGCTCTACGTTGTGGGATTTGTTGACAGGCACGTTTCTTTATTGCTCTCACTTGTGAGGCCTGGCACAGCTTTTCAGGGGAGCCATCTTGGAAGCGTCTTTTCAAGAAAGTAGATAGTAAATCATTAACGGCCTAAGGTCTGGAAAGTATTTCAAGCGGGGAGAGAAAAACACATGCTCAGGAGGGGAGCCTTGATTAAGTGTAGGATCATCTGTCAGTAAATTGGTCCTCAGAAGGTCTTCGCAATTTAGATGGAGAGTCACGGATGTTTACAGCTGGTAAGAACCTTAGAAACCATCTACTCCAAAGCCTTCATGTGACACATGAGGAGACAGCAGCCTAGAGAGGAAATGACTTCCCCAGGGCCATTTGCCAGCTCAAGGCCATGCAGTAAAACTAGAACAAGATCTAGATGTCTCAACCTCCATGTCACTGCCCTGGTAAGATCGATAGATGTTTTGTAATTTGTGGCACAGTCTGTGGATTTACTGGTTTCTTGTTCCTTAGACCCAAAATGTGGAACTAGTATAGAAATGTCTAATTCCAGGCAAACCTCTGTTGTGACAGGTTCGTTTGTGACGTAAAGGAGAGTATCACGAGCACATGGGATTTATTTTACCAAAATAATTGTTTGGTTCTTTCCTAGAACAAGTAAACGAGTTGGTGGCTTTGATCCCACACAGTGATCAGAGATTGCGCCCTCAGAGAACGTGAGTCACGTGTCTCTCCTATTAATACCTACTTCTGTCCTCCTGTCCCTAGTCCCATATATGTATGAGTGCCAGCTACTTTTTGAAAAATTTTATCTGTTCTTGTAAATTCCCCATTTCCTTTAATACTGTCTGCTCGAGCAGTATTAAAGACGGGGACTGCTCTGCCCCGTCACAGTCTGGGGAAGGACCACTGCTAGAAACATTCTGAGGGCCAAGTGAAAGAGTTGACCTGGAAGGCATTGGAGAACAGGGGTATCCTGGGAGGTGAGGAACTGTTTCTGTCCTCCGAGCTCCTCCCTTCAGCTTCTGTTTCCAGATGACGGGTGGCATGCAAATGAGTTTTTAAAGGCTTCTCCCATTGCACTCATTCTTGCCTGGTTTGTTGTTCCTGGCTCTTTGTACTTTCCTTTTCCCCTCATCCCTGGTTTTGCATTTAATCTTGACTGATTGGACCTTGATATCTGACTGCCCGGGCCGATCATGTGCTGTGTCATTTGCAGTAAGCAGTACGTCCTCCTGTCTGTCCTGCTCTGTCTCCTGGCATCTGGTTTGGTGGTTTTCTTCCTGTTTCCACATTCAGTCCTTGTCGATGATGACGGCATCAAAGTGGTGAAAGTCACCTTTAATAAGCAGGACTCCCTTGTAATCCTCGCCATCACGGTAAGACTTAGGGCCTTGCTTCCCAGATTGTGCACCTACAAGTCTTGGACCCAAGACACTCATACTTGTTTCCTCCCTCACCCTGATGCAGGCCACCCTGAAAATCAGGAATTCCAATTTCTACCCTGTGGCAGTGACCAGCCTGTCCAGCCAGGTTCAGTACATGAACACAGTGGTTGGCACATACGTGACCACTAACGTCTCCCTCATTCCACCTCGGAGCGAGCAACTGGTATGCTGTTCTTTTAGGACCCTTGCTTCACAGGCTTCAGGAAAGAGTAGGGGCCGTGGGGTGCTGTAGCCTCAGGACTTTGCTTTCTGTCTTATTTCCACTGGCAGCGACTGGTTGATGAGGAAAATTTGATGTGCTCTGTAATTATGAGAAATAGGAAAAAAAAAATCAGCTGGCATTTGAGTGTTAGGAGAACAAAAGAATTTCTAAGAGCAAGCAGTTCGCTACAAATCGAGAAGAGGCAGTCTTATAGTCTGAAGTCTGTTGGTCTCTCGCAAGGGAAGAGGTTGCAGGCTTTGTTAGAGGGTCATGGTCTGTGTCAGGGACAATCTCGGGGAAGTATTTTGTATGTGATGGATGAATGCTCTCAAGTCTGTCGATTGCTGGTAACAGTGCTGTTCTGTGTCGAGCCTGCCTGGGCCACAGACTGACTCTGGTGTCTTATTTTCAGGTGAATTTTACTGCGAAGGCTGAGATGGGAGGACCGTTTTCCTATGTGTAGTAAGGACAGCGTTGTCTATATGTGTGCTCTCTCTGGATGGAAGGGATTCAGAATGTACTCAGTTGATTGGGGCTGGTCCTACCTTAAGTCCCAGCCTTTGGCCTGTAGGTTCCCTAAGCTTTGGCCATCTTGGGGTTTGTTTGGAGGATGTGTTATTGGCCTTCGACCGAAGTGCTGGGATTTCTAAGATCATTAAGCCACTAGAAACATTTACAGGCTCCGGCATTTATATGGTGGGTTTGAAAAAACAAGTATCATGACGTGGGAGGATGTGTGGACTCTGTGGGGACTCAGAGCTAGTGAGCCCTGGAAGCACTTAGGTCAGAAGGGTGGGGGAGCAGAGGAGCCCCAAGCAGGGCTGACCGTGTCACTCAGCACTCTTCTGCTAATTCTTTTTTTTTTTTTCTTCAAACCAATCTAACTGTTTTCGTATTTGCTGTTTGGTAGCTTCTTCTGCACATTACCCGGTATCGTGGTGCACAACATAGTGATCTTCATGCGGTACGTTGCTCTTCTCCCTGTCCCCATGGCCTTTGCGTCTGCACCTGGACCATCAAGCTGTGTGACCTCACCACCTTTGCTCGGGAGATGCTGTGTGACCCACAAAGCAAAGGCACCTAACCAAAGAGGGGACACATGATGTCTTACAGGCACAAATACAGTGGACCCTTGGGTGTTCTCTAGATGCAGTGTCCAATTCCCTTCACAAATCACCAGATTCACAGTGATCAGGTAGACATAAAGTTTTCTCCATGAAGTAGGGTCTGGTTCTGTGATCGCTTTAGAATCCAAGTGAGACTAGTAAAGAACAGAAGAACTTCTCAAGGCGTAGTAAGTACTAGGCATTTGACCAGACTTACTTTCTGTCCACATAAATTACCATATGTCATGGGTCTTATTTTCTATAAATAGAGTTGGTCCTAGAACCCTGACTGTTCAATTTGCGGATGACAAGCATCTTCTAGACATTTGAAATAGGAGGGTCTAGAGCAGAGCTTCTCAGCCTTGGCACCGTTGACATTTTGGACATTGGGACATTTTGGACACCGTTAACAGTTCTTTGTTGTGGGGGGCTGTCTGGTGCATTGCAAGTTGTTTAACAGCATCCCTAGCCTCCACCCGCTAAACGCTAGTAAGTCACCACCTCCCCGCCCCTCAGTTGTAATACCCCGGAATGTCTTCAGACATTGTGGAAAGTTTCCTATAGGGTAAAATTGTCCTGGGTTGAGAACCACTTATTTAGAACCACTTCTTCATGCCATAGGCTTTCTGTGAATGTAGAAAGATCCTCTGGCCTCCTGATTATGTAATCGTGAAGATATGCATCTGGGACCCATGGATATTGTTGCTTGAGCTTGCTAGAAATTATTTAGGCAACTTTTCTTCATCTCAAAAACAGAACTTACTCTTCTTGTTTTTTTTTTTCCCTCCCCCTAGAACTTCAGTGAAGATTTCATACATTGGCCACATGACACAGAGCTCCTTGGAGACACATCACTATGTGGACTGTGGAGCAAATTCCACAGCTGTTTAGAAACTGCTCTTGGTTCTTCCATGGCAGCACCTGCCAGAAGAGAGACAGCACCTGTTCCCAGGGCCTGAGTGTCATACCATGTCGCAGGTGGTAGAAAGAGAGGAGAAATTGGTTCTCTTGATCGCCAGCAAACACCCTCCTGCCGCTTGGTGGGGAGAGCTCCTCTTGGTAGCGCCATCTGTGTTTCTCAGAACCAGCAGACTCACTGCCCGGTGCCTACCCTGTGCCCAGCAAATAGTAGGCACTCGGAAAGTTTGGAGAATTGAATCCTGATCTTTTCGGCTGTTCTTAGGGCATTACAAATAGAAATCCTACCGTGGTTCTAGGTTATCAATGCACAGAGTGACGTGGAGATTGGACTGTTAGTGCAGCTGCAGGACTGTCCTACTCGTATGTACATTTGAATACATAAGGAAGCACAGACCCTTTAATATGGGAAATTTTTTCACCTGTTCACAAATGCCTAGGAACTTAAAAACAAAAAACCTTTTTTTCCTGTAGAAAGCTCAATTGTTTTTAGCAAGAGTCTATGTGAGGCTTGCTTTACCCTTCATCCATTGGCTGGAACATGGATTGGGGATTTGGTAGAAAAATAAACCCTGCTTTTTTGATTCACCTACGTTTCCTCTGATTGCCTGGATGTCTTAGGAGCCACCTCTGGGGGACTGTAGAATAGTTGCCTGCTAAGTGGGTCAGCACAGGATGGGGGAGGGGAGAGGAAAAGGAGTCCCCACTGTACTGTCCCCGTGAGCTCCCATCACTGAAAGCAGCCTCCTGCCACAGCAGCCTGGCTCCTCCCCATCTGGCGCCCCCCTGTGGTGACAGGCTGCCCTACTGCTCTTGGAGAACAGACCACTTAGTGCCCCCTGGAGGTTGCTAGAGGTAGGGCAGATGCCTGAGGAGTGAGCAGCTGCTTTCCTAAAGAGGAATAACGTCCCCCACCAGTTGACTGTAGTACTGATTAAGAGGACCTGGTTTGAAGCTGAAAGTTTTGCCCACCCTCTTGGCGTCCAAAGAATGGGCTACATACAGCCCCACGATGGCAGGGAATCTAGTCGGGTAACTTGAGTAGTTAGGTTTCAGGATTCGGCGGAGGTGGACTCTAGCTCCTTCACTGGTGGCCTCGGGAAACCCTCACAGAGCAACAGGTGGTGGCAGGGAGTCAGTATTAGCTTTTGTCCCCATTCCTGTAGGTTGATTATATTTGTTTAATGATTTTTGCACTCAGAGTCTTCAAGCTAAGGTTAAATTTTATGATTCTTTGGCTGCTGTTGACCATGATGGAGTAACGCAAAGCTCAGGGTCGAAAGCCGAGTTACAGTGTTCTACTGGATCCTTTAATGGTCTGTACTGTGTGTTGGTGAGGGAACACCACCACTTGTGCCGGAGCAAATCCCCTTTTCTGAGAACACTATCCTAAACAGAACGTGCCCTGAACAAATGAAGATATTCACAATTACACATTTTCTCTTTAGTTTTACCATTTTCCAACTAGTCTCTAGCACCTCTTTTCATGTTACTCATTAGTACTTCAGTTTGGAGTCCCATTTTGTGGCTGTGTACCTCCACAGCATTTCTTATACATATTACCTTAGAATTCAGCTATGATCTTCAAGTGAGAGCACTTAAAATTTTTAAATAGGTCCGACTGCATAATGCTATGAATTCTCCTACCTATTTATATCCTAGCATCCCAAGCTACACTGTGGGGTGTTCTGCGTGGTTTAATCATGCTCTCCGTCAGTTACTGATTCAATGCATACAATTTGCTGTCAGCAACACCAGAATAGAAAGGGCAAGCGGTTGGCTTGGGTGTCCTCGCTATCACTGTGGTTTTCCTAGTGCGTTGAGATTTGGAGAGTATGTTTCTCGGACACGGGGCTTCACTAGAGATCATTTCTCTGCAGGTTCTGGTGTGGCCTATGTTGGGACCTTTCTTGCTCTCACACTACTTTCACCGTGTCACCTGGTTGAAATCTCCATTTGTTCATTTACTTATGCCAGGAAAATGTTTATTGAGCACCTGCTGTATGCAAAGGATTGCATTTTCTGATACATTTTGTTCAGAACCATAGCAGAAGTTCGTCTACCACAATCTTTTGATATTTGCCAGGCCCCATATAGGCCACAGTTTGCCGAGTCACTTTTTGGTTTGTCTCTTTTTCTTTGTTCGTTTATTTTTCTTCAGCTCCGCATATGAGTGAAGTCATATGGTATTTGTCTTTCTCTGACTTATTTTGCTTAACCTAATACACTCTAGCTCTAGACACATCAGTGCAAATGGCAAGATTTCATTTTTTTCACAGCTAATACTCCCGTTTTGTGTATGTGTGTGTGTGTGTACACACACACACACACACACACACACACACACACACCACTTCTTTATCTGTTGATGAGTTGATGGACACTTGGGCTGCTTCCATAATTTGGCTTTTATAAATAATGCTGCAGTAAACCTAGGGGTGCATGTTTCCCTTCGAATTAGTGTTTTTTTATTTTGGCGATAAGTATTCACTCATGAGTTTACTGGATCATATGGTAATTCCATTTTTAATTTTTGAGGAACATTCATATTGTCTTCCACTGTGGCTGCCATGGTTTATGTTCCCACCAGTAGTGCAAGAGGGTTCCTTTTTCTCTATATTCTCGCCAACACTTGTTTTTTCTCTTTTTGATTTTAGCCATTCTCACAGGTGTGAGGTGATGTCTCATTGTAATTTTGATTTGCATTTCTATGATGATGAGTGATGTTGAGCATCTTTTCATGTGTCTGTTGGCCGTCTGTATGTCGTCTTGGGGGAAATGTCTGTTCATGTCTTCTGCCCATTTTTTAATTGGATTATTTGTTTTTTTGGGTGTTGAGTTGTATCTGCTCTTTATTTTGGACACTAACCCTTTATTGGATATGTCATTTGCAAATATCTTCTTCCATTCAGTAAGTTGTATTTTAGTTTTGTTGATTGTTTCCTTCACTGTGTAGAAGCTTTTTATTTTTGTTTAGTCCCAATAGTTTATTTTTGCTTTTGTTTGTCTTGCCTCAGGAGACCTCTCTAGAAAAATGTTGTATGACCAATGTCAGAGAAATTACTGCCTGTGCTCTCTTCAAGGATTATTATGGTTTCAGGTCTCACATTTAGGTCTTTAATCCATTTTGAGTTTATTTTTGTGTATGGTATAAGAAAGTGGTCCAGTTTACATTCTTTTGCATGTGGCTGTGCAGTTTTCCCAAAACCATTTGTTGAAGAGACTGTCTTTTCCCCATTGTATGATCCTTCCCCGTTTGTCAAAGATTAATTTGCCATATAATTGTGAGTTTATCTCTGGGTTTTCTATTCTCTTCCATTGATCTTTGTGTCTGTTTTTGGGCTAGTACCATACTGGTTCGATGATTACAAGCTTTATCATATAAGTTGAAATCTGAAATTGTGATGCCTCGAGTTTTGTTTTTCTTTTTCAGGATTACTTTGGCTATTCAGGGTCTTTGTTGGTTCCGTACAAATTTTAGGATTATTTGTTCTATCTCTGTGAAAGATGGTGTTGGTATTTTAATGGAGATTGCATTAAATCTATAGATCGCTTTGGGTAGTACAGAGGTTTTTTAAATATATGTATAGGTATATGTGTATTTTTAATTTACATCCATGTTAGCATATAGCGCAGTAGTGATTTTATGGGTAGTACAGACATTTTAACAATATTTATGCTTCCTTTCCGTGAGCATGGAATATCTTTCTCTATTTTTGTATCATCTTCAATTTGTTTCATCAGTGTTTTATACTTTTCAGAATACAGGTATTTCACATCTTTGGTTAAGTTTATTGCTAGATATTTAATTTATTTTTTCGGTGCAATTGTAAATGGGATTGTTTTCTTAATTTCACTTTTTGCTACTTCATTATTAGTGTATGGAACGGCAACAGATTTCTGCACATTGATTTTGTGTCCTGTGATTTCCCTGAATTCATTTACCAGTTCTTGTAGTTTTTCAGTGGAATCTTTAAGGTTTTCTATATATAGCATCATGTCATCTGCAAATAGTGAGAATTTTACTTCTTCCTTGCCAATTTGGATGCCTTTGATTTCTTTATGTTGTCTAGTTTCTATGGCCAGGACTTCCACTACTACTGTCGAATGAAAGTGATGAGAGTGGACGTCCTTCTCTTATTTATGATCTTAGGGGAAGAGCTCTCAGTTTTTCACCATTGAGTATGATGTTGGCTGTGGGATTTGCATATAAGCCCTTTATTATGCTGAGGCATGTTCCCTCTAGCCCTATTTTGCAGAGGATTTTTTTCTTTATAAAACTTTTTTTAGTTTATTGTCAAATTGGCTAACATACAGTGTGTAAAGTGTGCTCTTGGTTTTTGGGGTAGATCCCCGTGGTTCATTGCTTACATACAACACCCAGTGCTCATCCCAACAAGTGCCTTCCTCAATGCACATCACTCACTTTCCCCTCTCCTCCACCCCCCATCAACCCTCAATTTGTTCTCTGTATTTAAGAGTCTCTTATGGTTTGCCTCCATCCCTCTCTGTTTGTAACTATTTTTCCCCCTTTCCCTTCTTCCTTGGTCTTCTGTTAAGTTTCTCAAGAACCAAATATGAGTGAAACATATGATATCTGTCTTTCTCTGACTGACTTATTTCACTCAGCATTATACCTTCCCGTTCCATCCACGTTGCTGCAAATGCCATGATTTCATTCTTTCTCATTGCGAAGTAGTATTTCATGGTATATATAAACCACATCTTCTTTATCCATTCATCAGTTGATAGACATTTAGGCTCTTTCCATAATTTGGCTATTGTTGAAAGCACTGCTATAAACATTGGGGTACATGTGCCCCTATGAATCAGTCCTCTTGTATCCTTTGGATAAATTCCTAGTAGCGCTATTGCTGGGTCATAAGGTAGTTCTATTTTTAATTTTTTAAGGAACCTCCATGCTTTTTTCCAGAGCGGCTGCACCAGTTTGCATTCCCACCAACAGTGTGAGAGGGTTCCCGTTTCTCCACATCTTTGCCAGCAGCTGTTGTTGCCTGAGTTGTTCATTTTAGCCACTGACAGCGTGAGGTGATATCGCAGTGTGGTTTTGATTTGTATTTCCTTGATAATGAGTGACATTGAGCATCTTTTCATGTGTCTGTTAGCCATCTGGATGCCTTCTTTGGAAAAGTGTCTATTCATGTCTTCTGCCCATTTCTTTACTGGATTACTGGTTTTTCTGGTGTTGAGTTTGGTAAGTTCTTTATAGATTTTGGATACTAACCCTTATCTGATATGTCATTTGCAAATATCTTTTCTCATTCTGTCGGTTGCCTTTTAGTTTTATTGATTGTTTCCTTTACAGTGCAGAAGCTTTTTATCTTGATTAGGTCCCAATAGTTCATTTTTGCTTTTAATTCCCTTGCCTTTGGAGATGTGTCTAGCAAGAAATTACTGCAGCTGAGGTCAAAGAGGTTGTTGCCTGCTTTCTCCTCTAGGGTTTTGATGGTTTCCTGTCTCATATTTAGGTTTTTCATCCATTTTGAGTTTATTTTTGTGTATGGTGTAAGAAAGTGGTCTAATTTCATTCATTAGCATGTTGCTGTCTAGTTCTCCCAGCACCATTTGCTAGAGACTGTCTTTTTTTCCAGTGGATACTCTTTGTCAAAGATTAGTTGGCCATACATTTGTGGGTCCAATTCGGGGTTCTCTATTCCATTGGTCTTTGTGTCTGTTTTTGTGCCAATACCATATGGTCTTGATGATTACAGCTTTGTACTAGAGGCCAAAGTCTGGGATGGTGATGCCTCTGCTTTGGTTTTCTTCTTCAATATTGCTTTGTCTATTCGGGGTCTTCTGTGGTTCCATGCAAACTTTAGGATTGTTTGTTTTAGCTTTGGGAAGAATGTCAGTGCAATTTTGATTGAAATTGCATTGAATGTGTAGATTGATTTGGGTAGTATTGACATTTTAACAATATTTATTCTTCCAATCCACGAGCATGCAATGTTTTTCAATTTTTTTGTGTCTTCTTCAATTTACTTCATAAGTTTTCTATAGTTTTCAGCGTACAGATCTTTTACATGTTTGGTTTGGTTTATTCCTAAGTATTTTATGGTTCTTGGTGCAGTTGTAAATGGGATCAGTTTCTTTATTTCTCTTTCTGTTGCTTCATTATTGGTGTATAGAAATACAACCGATTTCCATACATTGATTTTGTACCCTGCAACTTTGCTGAATTCATGTATCAGTTCTAGGAGTCTTTTGGTGGAGTCTTTTCAGGTTTTCCATGTAGAGTATCATGTCGTCTGCAAAAAGTGAAAGATTGACTTCTTCATTGCCAGTTTTGATGCCTTTTATTTCATTTTGTTGTCTGATGGCTGATGCTAGGACTTCCAACACTGTGTTAACAGTGGTGAGAGTGGACATCTCTGTGTGTTCTCAATCTCAGGGGGAAGCTCTCAGTTTTTCCCCATTGAGGATAATATTAGCTGTGGACTTTTCATATATGGCTTTTATGATGTTTAAATATGTTCCTTCTATCCCGACTTTCTTGAGGGTTTTTATTAAGAAAGAATGCTGTATTTTGTCAAATGCTTTTTTTTGCATCTATTGACAGGATCATATGGTTCTTATCCTTTCTTTTATTAATGTGTGATGTATCACATTGATTGATTTGTGGGTACTGAACCAGCCCTGCAGCCCAGGCATGAATCCCACTTGAACATGGTGAATAATTCTTTTTATATGCTGTTGAATTCAACTTGCTAGTATCTTGTTGAGAATTTTTGCATCCATGTTCATCAGGGATATTGGCCTCTAGTGCTCCTTTTTTGTGGGGTGTCTGTCTGGTTTGGGAATCAAGGTAATGCTGGCTTCATAGAATAAGTCTGGAAGTTTTCCTTCTGTTTCTGTTTTTTGGAACAGCTTGAGAAGGATAGGTTTAACTCTGCTTTAAATGTCTGGTAGAATTCCCCTGGGAAGCCATCTGGCCCAGGACTCTTATTTGTTGGGAGATTTTTAATAACTGATTCAATTTCTTCATGGGTCTGTTCAAATTTTCTATTTCTTCCCATTTGAGTTTTGGTAATGTGTGGGTGTCTAGGAATTTGTCCATTTCTTCCAGGTTGTCCAGTTTGTTGGCATATAATTTTTCATAGTATTCCCTGATAATTGCTTGTATTTCTGAGGGATTGGTTGTGATAAATCCATTTTCATTTGTGATTTTATCTATTTGGGTCCTCTCTCTTTTTGAGAAGTCTGGCTGGGGTTATTGATTTTGTTTATTTCTTCAAAAAACCAACTCTTAGTTTCTTTGATCTGCTGTACTGTTTTTTTTTTTTTTTTTTTTTTTTGGATTCTGTATTGCTTATTTCTGCTCTGATCTTTATTATTTCTCTTCTTCTGCTGGGTTTGGGGTTTCTTTGTTGTTCTGCTTCTAGTTCCTTTAGGTGTGCTGTTAGATTTTGTATTTGGGATTTTTCTTGTTTCTTGAGATAGGCCTGGATTGCAATGTATTTTCCTCTCAGGACTACCTTTGCTGCATCCCAAAGGGTTTGGACTGTTGTGTTTTCATTTTAATTTGTTTCCATATATTTTTAAATTTCTTCTTTAATTGCCTGGTTGACCCATTCATTCTTTAGTAGGATGTTTTTTAACTTCCATGCATTTGGAGGTTTTCCAAACTTTTTCCTGTGGCTGATTTCAAGTTTCATAGCATTGTGATCTGAAAGTGTGTATGGTATAATCTCAATTCTTTTATATTTATGGAGGGTTGTTTTGTGACCCAGTATGTGATCTGTCTTGGAGAATGTTCCGTGTGCACTTGAGAAGAATGTGTTTTCTGCTTTAGGGTGAGAAGTTCTGAATATATCTGTCAAGTCCATCTGGCCCAGTGTATCATTCAGGGCCATTGTTTCTTTATTGAATTTCTTTCTGGATGATCTGTCCATTGTTGTAAGTGGAGTATTAAAGTCCCCTGCAATTACCACATTCTTTCCAATAAGATTGCTTATATTTGTGATTAATTGGTTTATATATTTGGGGGCCTCTGAATTTGGTGCATAAACATTTATAATTAGCTCTTCTTGATGGATAGACCTCATAATTATGATATAATGTCCTTCTTTGTCTCTTGTTACAGCTTTTAGTTTAAAATCTAGTTTGTCTGATATAAATATGGCTACTCCAGTTTTCTTTTGAGTTCCAGTAGCATGATAGATGGTTCTCCATCCCCTCACTTTCAATCTGAAGGTGTCCTCAGGTCTAAAATGGGTCTCTTGTAGACAGCAAATAGATGGGTATTGTGTTTTTATCCATTCTGATACCCTGTGTCTTTTGATTGGAGCATTTAGTCCATTTACATTCAGTGTTGTTATTGAAAGATGTAGATTTAGAGTCATTGTGTTATCTGTAGGTTTCATGCTTGTAGTGATGTCTCTGGTCCTTTGTGATCTTTGTAGCATTCCACTCACAGAGTCCCCCTTAGGATCTCTTGTAGGGCTGGTTTAGTGGTGATGAATTCCTTAAGTTTTTGTTTGTCTGAGAAAACCTTTATCTCTCCTTCTATTCTGAATGACAGGCTTGCTGGATAAAGGATTCTTGGCTGCATATTTTTCCTATTCAGAACATTGAAAATTTCCTGCCACTCCTTTCTGGCCTGCCACGTTTCAGTAGATAGGTCTGCTACTACCCTTATGTGTCTACCCTTGTAGGTTAAGACCCATTTATCCCTAGCTGCTTTCAGAATTCTCTCTTTATCTTTGTATTTTGCCAGTTTCACTATGATACGTCATCAGAAGATTGATTCAAGTTATGTCTGAAGGGAGTTCTCTGTGCCTCCTGGATTTCAGTGTCTGTTTACTTCCCCAAATCGGGGAAGTTCTCAGCTATGATTTGTTCAAGTACACCTTCCACCCCTGTCTCTCCCCTTCTCCTCCTCCTCCTCCTCCTCCTTGAACTCCTATGATATAGGTATTATTCCGTTTCAATGAATCACTTAGTTATCTAATTCTCCCATCGTGGTCCAAAATATTTTTCTCTTTTTCTCAGCTTCATCTTTTTCCATAATTTTATCTTCTATTTCATTTAATCTCCTCTCTGCCTCTTCAATCCTCACTGTTACCACCTCTAGTTTATTTTGCACCTCATTTACGGCGTTTTTTAATTCATCGTGATTATTTTTTAGTTCCTTGATCTCTGCAGCAATAGATTCTCTGCTTTTATTGAAGCCCAGCGATTAATCTTATGACTATTACTCTAAATTCTTGTTCAGTTACATTGTTTATATCTGTTTTGATCAGTTCTTTAGCTGTCATGTCTTCCCGGAGTTTCTTTTGAGAAGAATTCTTCCATTTCATAATTTTGGCTAGTTTTCTGTCCCTTATGTGTTTTTTTTTTTTAATTTTTTTTTCAACGTTTTTATTTATTTTTGGGACAGAGAGAGACAGAGCATGAACGGGGGAGGGGCAGAGAGAGAGGGAGACACAGAATCGGAAACAGGCTCCAGGCTCCGAGCCATCAGCCCAGAGCCTGACACGGGGCTCGAACTCACGGACCGCGAGATCGTGACCTGGCTGAAGTCGGACGCTTAACCGACTGCGCCACCCAGGCGCCCCTGTCCCTTATGTGTTTTAAAAGCTTGTTATATGTCCTGTACCTGCGAGCACTACTATATTAAAGAGGGTCATACACTGTCCAGGGCCTGGCCCTTCAGGAGGGAGGTGTTTTTTGGAGAGTATTACTTGCTCTCTCTTGTTGTGAGTTTGGTTACTTTATCTCCCTACTCATAGTGATATTTTGGACCCTCCACCAAGTGTGCTTTGATTTGTTCCTTGAAGTAGCCCTGGAAAGGAAAACAAACAAACAAACAAAAACAAAAAACAAAAAATACCAGCTACAAGTAAACAACAGGGTGGAGGTGGTGCTGATGGAAGAGACCTTATCCCATACTAGGAGAGAAATGACAGGGGTGGGGCGGGGGGGGGGGGTTGAAGAAAAGAAAATTGACCAGAGAAATTAAATGGCTTAATCCAGAGAGAGAGAGAGAAAGGAAAATAAGGAGGTATAGAACATGTATAAAGAGAATAGATTAAATATGTCTGTTTAAACAAACCAACAACCAGAGTAACCAGACTAGAGGCATGAGATGAGAAAAGGAAGAATGAATATATATATATGTGTGTGTATGTATGTATGTGTGTATGTATATATATGTGTGTGTGTATATATATGTATGTGTTTGTGTGTGTATATATATATGTATATGTATGTACATGTATATATACATATACATATGCATATGTATACATACATACATATATGTATGTGTGTGTGTGTATGTATGTATATACGTATATGTATACACACACACACACACACACACACACACACACACACAGAATTGTCCAAGAATTAAATCAGGTAATGCAGCAGCACTGGTCTGGAGGAGGCCAGTCTGGTTCGTCAGCATCAATCCCACTCGTGTAGATGTGCGGTTACCAGGCACAGAGGGGTGTGGTTTGGTGTAGGCGGCTCCCACCTCCACTGCGAGCCCTGCTGTCCTTTCCTGAAACCCCACCTTGTTGGTGATGGGGAGAAGAATAGCAACATGCCAGTCTCTCCTCCATGGACCAGGTGTCCCAAACCACTCTGTTCGAGCCATCCTCACTGTGCCGTGGGCACGAACGAGGCGGTTTGTCCTGCTCCAACGACTCCCTTGCCTCCCTGGCGCTCAGCTGGGACTTAAACCCCGATGTCTTTAAGGTTCCCACTCCATACACCCTGGTTTCAGGGAAGTGCCGCTCCACCTGATATATGGCCTCTGGCTGGCAGGCGCAAGCAGTCTTGTCCTTTGAACGGTCATATACCTTCTTCCCACAGCACTCCAATGAGGGGATTGCTTTCTCCCACTTCAGACTGTGCCTCTGAACTAGTTACCGTGCTGGGGCTGGCTCCCTTCCTCCCCAGGTGCTCGATCTGGGCAGCTGGCCTCAGTTCGGAGAAAGCCCCACAGTTAGAGATTAGATCTTGCTCCATCCTCGTCCGTGTTTTTTCTTTTGTCCAGATACAGTCCTACGGTTCCCCAGCCTCTCTTTCTCTTCCCTTTGTCCCTCCGCAGAAGGGGGTCCCCCCCTCCATTCCTCTGCCGCCTGTTTTCTCTCTCCCAGTTCACAATCACACAACTATGGCCCTTCAGGTTGTCCTGGTGGGTCCCTGGAGGCGTCTCTGTCACTTTGCCACCTGGACTTTTGCAGTTCAAGGTCCCTTGGCCGTTTCAACACTGCTGTGTTTGAGAGATGAGGGAACTTAGGATCCCCCTACTTCTCCACCATGTGGGCCCCTCCTCCCCGTAGAGGATTTTTTTCATGACGGATGTTGTACTTTCAAATGCTTTTTCTGCGTCAACTTAAACGATTATATGGGTTTATCCTTTCTCTTATTGTTGTATCACATTGATTGATTTGTGAATATTGAACCACCCTTGCATCCTTGCATCCTGAGAATAAATCCCACTTGATAGTGGCATATGATTTTTTTAATGTATTGTTGGATTTAGTTTGCTAATATTTTGTCGAGGATTTTTGCATTTATATTCATGAGAGATCTTGGCCTATAACTAACTAACTCGCTCTCTCTCTCTCTCTCTTTTTTGCAGTGTCTTTAGCTGGTTTGGTATCATGGTAGCCTTATAGAATGAATTTGGAATATTTCCTTCCTATTCTAGTTTCTAGAATAGTTTGAGAAGAATATTAAATATTTTTTAAGGTTTTTTTGTCTCTTGTTTTTTTTTTTGTTTGGTTTTTGTTTGTTTGTTTTTGTAGAATTCACCTGTGAAGCCATCTGATCCTGGACTTTTGTTTGTTAGGAGTATTTTTTGATTACTGATTCAATTCATTGCTGGTAATTAGTGTATTCAAGTTTTTTTATTTCTTTCTGCTTCCATTTTGATAGGTTATATGTATCTAGGAATTTATCCATTTCTTCTACATTGTCCAATTTTTTGGCATATAGGTTTTCATAATATTCTGTTACAATTGTTTGTATTTCTGTGGTGTTGGTCATTATTTCTCCCCTTTCATTAGTGATTTTGTTTAATTAAGTGTTCCCCTCCCTCTCTTTTTGATGAGTCTAGCTGGAGGTTTATCAGTTGTTTTGATCTTTTCAAAGAATGAGTTCCTGGATTTATTGATCTGTTCCTTTTTTTTTTTTTAGTTTTGATATCATTTATTTCTGTTCTAATATTTATTATTTCCTTCCTTTTGCTGTTTTGGGTTTTGTTGTTCTTTTTCCAGGTCCTTTATTTTTTTTAAGTTTGTTTATTTATTTTGAGCGAGAAAGAACGCACATGCATGGGGGAGGGTCTGAGAGGGAGAGAGGGAATCCCAAGCAGGATCTGTCTGGTCAGCACAGGGCCTGACACAGGTCTCGATCCTACAAACTGCGAGATCATGACCTGAGCTGAAATCAAGAATTGGACACTTAACTGGCTAAGCCACCCAGGTACGCCTCTAGCTCCTTTAAGATGCAAAGCTAGGTTGTTTATTTGAGATTTTTCTTCTTGAGGTAGCTCTGTATTGCTATAAACTTCCCTCTGGAGTAGCTTTTGCTACATTCCAACGATTTTGGACCATTGTGTTTTGATTGTCTCCATGTATTTTTTTTTTTTTTTTTTTTTTTTTTTTCAATGTTTATTTATTTTTTTTGGGACAGAGAGAGACAGAGCATGAACGGGGGAGGGGCAGAGAGAGAGGGAGACACAGAATCGGAAACAGGCTCCAGGCTCTGAGCCATCAGCCCAGAGCCCGACGCGGGGCTCGAACTCACGGACCGCGAGATCGTGACCTGGCTGAAGTCGGACGCTTAACCGACTGCGCCACGCAGGCGCCCCTGTCTCCATGTATTTAAATTAAATTGCTTTAAATTATCTATTAGTTACCTCCATTCAGTTTAGCTGTCTTGCTGTGATTCTGTCCTGTTCTTTCATTTGGGACATATTCCTCTGTCCCCTCATTTTGTCTGCCTTTCTGTTTCCATGTGTTAGGAAAGTCAGCTATGCCTCCTGCTCTTGAAAATAGTGGCCGTATGAAGAAGAGATCCTGTAGTGCCCCGCAGCATAATGTCCTCTGTCCACCAGAACCTGGGGCTGCAGGGTGTCCCCTGTGTGTCTTGCATGAGCCCTACTATTGTGGCTGAGCCACTTTTGCCTTCAGTCCAGTCATCCGCAATGGCTTTCTTTGCCTGCTATGGGCAGGGTTTGGTCCCTGTGTTGTTAGTGGGCCAGTCCGGGGTCACCTTGGGCCTGAGTTGAGTCAGACCAGACATTTGCCAGAGATGCAATAGCACCAAAAGGCAGGGTGCTTTCCTCGTGTTGTCTCCTGAGGAGCTTTTGTTGGTGGGTGGGGTCTGCAATCACATCAGCTGTCTGCCTCCAGTGCACTGTTGGGGCTGCAGTGGGACTGGTGTGCATAGTTATCTTCCCCTCTCCCTAGGGCGAGAGTCACTTTGGAGTGGCACTTGCCCCATTTGGGGCTATTTGCATACTGCCAGGCTTGTGGCACCACTTTGGATAGGCTTCAGCCAAGGGCATATTGGAGGGGACAGGTCCACAGGAGAGCATGGGGGCAGGGTTCATGGCCAGTAAGTTTTGCACCCATCCACTATGGGAAGGGAAGTACCTGCCCAAAACTCTGGCCAAGGCTGGCCACAGGAGAACGCCAGGGTGGGCACTTTGTAAGCAAGCTAGGTGGAGAGCGTTGATGTCATACTGGTTCCCAACGCAGGTGTCCTTGTTTCTGGGCTGGGATGCAGGGGGCGGAAATGCTGCCTGCCAGCTCCTTTGTTCCTGGAAAAGTCTCCCAAAGATTCCTGTTCCTCCAGCACAGCTCTGAGATTAGCAAACAAATCTCTGTCCATATACCCCAGGCACTTTCAAACTACTGCTTCTGTGCTGTATCTCTGAAGGACTGTTGGTTGTGCCGTCTCTTTATGGGTGGGGACTTTTTCCCTCTTGCCACGCCAGTTCTTCCAGAGCTGAGCCTGATGATTTTTAAAATTCCACATATAAGCCCCTGCTGATTGTAAGAACTACAATGTTATGTCCCTGTAGTTTTCAAAGCCAAATATTATGCCTGGGATTTCTGGTGTGAGGGTCTGTTTCTCTCTCCCCTCTTCATGCCTCTGGTGTCCCTTCCTCCCTTGGACAGTCCTGTAGGTCCTTTAGCTCTAGACCACATCTTGGCCCTTCCTACCCTCTCTGATGTGGCCTCTTCTCTACATTTAGTTGTGGAGAGTCTGTTCTGCTAGCATTCGGGTCATTTTCTGGGTTATTTACAGTGATGTGGGTTTCTAGATGTATCTGTGGGATGGGGTGAGCTTAGGGTCCTCCTACTTTGCAGTCTTTCCCAGAAGTAACTATAAATAAGATTCTTCATCGCCTTGATAGCAGTCTTAAGATTCTCTCTGTGTTCCTTCACTTGGCTGGAAGGAGAACCAATTTCAGAAATTGTTGTGATTTACCTAGGATCCAGGTGACTTGAGGAAGTCTGAGCTCTTATTTCTAGGTTTTACTAGGTACCCAGGAAGTGGATGGGCTTTGAGGGATCACCTTGATACCCTGGTGCAAGTGGGACTTCTCTTACAAAGGTCCAAGCGGATGGTCACAATCTACTGAGCTGCTTCAGTAAGAACCAGGAGCTGTGACACCACTGTGGGAAGCGAGGTGGGCTAGGAAGCAGTGTGAGCTCGGTGAGAGTGGCTGTGGGGTAGAGCCACACTCTGTGACTCCGCTCCACCTTTGTCTACCTTCAAAAGCTGCTCTCCCCTTGCCCACCTTAGCTCTCTTGGTAGATGGAAGGGCTGTTTTAAATTATGAGATAGCTATTCTAATTAGGTATTTTTAAGTATGTTTTCATTTTACTCCTTTAGCTTGTCATGAACTAGCCCTGATAAGATACCCTTTATTCAACAAAGTTTACGCTGTAAGTTGGGTATTAATAATACAAACAGTCCAACAGAAATGCCCTATGTATCTTTTTTTTTTTTTTTCTGTCTCTTTAATAGAAAAGCTGTCTACCTTCTTCTGGAGGAAGGGACAGGCAGGGATGGGAGAATGGGACCGAGAGAGGGACAGTTCCTCTGGTTTATCAGTAGTGGTGGGTAGCTCTTGAAATTTATGTTGCCAGATACTATTGTCATTGATTTTGATTGGTTTCGTGTCTCCTGTCCACCTCACACATCACCACCACTGTGCCCCCCTCTAGTAGAGGTGACAGTTTCCTCACTGTGCCACCCTGAGTCACTGGAAAGCAAGGGACCCCTGATGGCAGGGAGAAATGGGAGGCCATCCATTCAGAAGCCTGGTGTTGGGAGGAAGTCCATGGAAGCTCTAAGTGTAGGCCTGGCAAGCAGAGAGGAGGGGCCAGAGGAGGGCGCAGGAAAACAGAATAAGGGGTAGAGGTGAGTAACACTCCCACCTCTCCTTGACCTAAAAGTCTTAAAGAAAGATGCAGATAAATAGATCGCCAGGGTTGGCTGACGGTATGTACTCGTCACGGGCCTCTGTGGACTTGCTCCCGCGCCTCTTCCCCACCCTCCCTTGGGAGCATCTCTGATCTCCCTCATCCAGCAAGGTGTGGCCCACACACTGTTCCATCCCCTCTGTCCATCCCCACGCCCTAGAGTTGTGTTTTGTGTTTACTCAAGAACAAGGCCTTCCTGTTTTCTGCCTCCCTTCTCAAGTCTTGCCCTCCGTTCCCAGTTTACTCTTGGATTCCACGCAGTGCAGAGGTTACAAAAAGAGGCAAATGCATGTTTGTGGGAGGTCACTAAACCAGGCAGTGTGACTCTAGAGTCCTCCCTCCTGTTTGAAAAGTCAATAGAAGAAGGCCTTCAGGACTGCCATTTGGTCATGCCTACAGTATCAAAGACTAAAGGAAAAATGAACAAAGCACAAGTCGGTATGTACTTTCCAATAATTTTTTTGTTTTTAATATCAATTGATGTTTTAAAAAATACAGAGGTGTTTGACACAGAATAGCACCATTGTGTAGGACACACACAGTTCCTGCGCCCGGCACCTGAAGGGGGCTCTTCTTGCCTGGGCTGGGGACAGTCACTCAGGGGGCGTTTGACTCACACCAGTTAGTTTCCTGCCTCTGCCTCGACCCAAAGGTCTTACAGGAAGACAATAAATAAATAGAACACCGAGATTTTATTTTGCAGTCTGCCCAGTTCAGGTCTCTCAGAAAGAGAGAGGAGAAAAGTCCACACTGTTGAGCGGGTGGGATGAATGGACATCAGGTCAGGTCAGCCATTCAGTGCAGAGCCCTAGAGTGACTGGGACTGGAAAATACTTGGGTCCTCTGGGTTGGCAATGGATTGTGTTGTTTGTGGGTTCGGGTTTTTACAAGAAGCAGACAGGCCCTATGTCCACACCAAATTCCTGCTCAGGCCCTCCTATGTCCATGGGTGCAATGTCAATGATGGGGAGACGTGAGGTCTTCTGTGACCGGTACTCGATCATAGTCTTGCCCCACTTACCGGTGTGTTTCTAGGGGAGAAAGAGAGGAGACACTGTCCAATGCCAGCTGCCCAGGACCCCAAAAAGGAGCATCACAGAACACAAAGTGTGAAACACGCTCAGGGCTCCCCCGACCTCTCCTTGGCTTGCTGAAGCCCTCTCTACCCCAGCTCCTGTCCTTTCCAGCAAGGCCCCCTCCACCTGCTCCCTCCCCCACAGTGAGCGTCTCTTCACTCCATCCCCAAGGCAGACCCACACACACACACCATGAACACTCCTACGAGAGTAACTGGACGTGTCAGGTAGGACTTCTTTCCCCTGAGCCCAGGGAGTGAAGAAGATACAACAATGGCACCTTTCCCTCCCCTGGCACTCCGCACGCCTTCTCTACATAACCCCTCACGCTCACCTCTCGAGGATCCTATCACCTTAGGCCTATGACACCTGCTGTGGACCAACCCTCTGCCTGCTCCAGCCAGCCCGACTCACCGTGCAGCCATCCTTCAGGACAGTATATGTGAACCTGCTGTTGCCCTCAGCCCGGATCTCCACATCATTGGAGCCCTGGATGAGCAGGGCCTTCTTGAGGTTGCCAGCCGCTTCATCCAGGTAGGCAATGCTGTTCTTGCAGTGGTAGGTGATATTCTGGGAGCCCTCGGTGGACAGCAGGCGTAGGAAGGTCATCTGGACGTTGGCAGTGTTGGGAGCCAGGTTGTCATCTCCATAGCTGAACTGTCAGGGCAGAGAGCGATGGCGTGAGGCCCAGGGGCAGTGTCCAGTGGGATCATGGTTAAGAATACTCTTCAGAAGAGGGAAAGAGGAGGAAGTCTCCAAGAAAAGTGGTGGGCGAGGTGCCACCAACTTCAAGGGAGAAAGAAGAGAAGGGTTCTGAGGAGCCGTCTGGGGCCCAGAGCAGCCAGGTACTCACGTGGAAGCCACCGTTGATGGTTTCTCCAAACCAGATGTGCTTCTTGTCCTTGCTCTTGCTGCTCCACCAGTTCTTCTTGGGAACACTCGCTGGGTTGGGGTAGACGCAGGTCTCGCCAGTCTCCATGTTGCAGAAAACCTTCATGGCGTCCAAGGTGCAGCCCTGGTTGGGGTCAATCCAGTAGTCTCCTGCAGGGGGAGGAGGCAGTACCCCATTGGGGCTCAGACAGGCACACACATACTCCCGAGAGGGCCAGGCCTGCCTGGGAGAGACGGAAAGGCTTCCCAGGACACAAGGGGGAGAGGCACAGGCTGTGAGGGCCACATGTGGCCAAAGGGAGGGGAGATGCAGGGATCTGGGAGCAAGGAGACCTGGACGGGAGAGTCTGATGCTAAACAGGGGCGCAAGCAACAGGGCAGGAGCAGCGCCTGTCTGGTGGATGGAACTCTACCCTCAAGTCACGTCTGCCATGTAGCCATGGCAGGACGGGAGCCAGGGCTGAGGTATCTCTGCTGTGAAATGGAGGAGCAACCATCCACCAGAACCTTCCAGGCCTGGCTCTGGCCTGTGCTAAGAGCGGTCTCCTCCCTCATTCTGAAGGCGGCCATGCCCAGCAGGCCGATTTCCTGCTCTCCGGGGCCAGGGGCCCTGCCCTGCACCCTCACCGCTCTTCCATTCAGGGTGGCAGAGTTTCAGGTCCCGGCAGGTGCGAGCGGGGTTCTTGCGGGAGCCCTCGGGGCTGCGGATGCTCTCAATCTGGTTGTTGAGGGACTTGAGCGTGGCATCCACCTCGGCGTCGTGCTGTCTCAGGTTGCCAGCTGCCTGGTCAGCCCGCATGTACTGCAGGGGGTCGGGGCCCTTCTCTCTCTGGCCTAGGCCAGCAAAGGCAGACATGTCGATGCCAGGGCCAGGGGGACCTGGAGGGCCAGGGGGTCCGGGGTTTCCAGGAGGACCCTGTTGCAGGAAACGGAAATCAGCCAGGAATTGTGGGGATGTGCCCCTCCTGTGTACATCCCCACTTGCTAGAATATACTAGTGTCTTCTTCCAGACACTGGGTGGGGGGAGGGGTGCAGCAGCCCAGGACCAAGAAAAATCACAGCACTTTCCCTACTTCTTCATCAGCCCCTCTCTCCTGTTTCCCAACACCAAGCAGGACCCTCTGAACCTCCAGGGAAGACCCAGGACACAGGATGCCATCTTCACTAGCTGCAGGCGGATGCCCTGAAAGAGGCCCTTGGCACCAGAGAGCCTGAGCCTCCAGATGCTGGGGACAGGCCAGACAGCAGGGAAGGAGTCAGGACACTTACAGCTGGGCCAGTTTCGCCCGAACGTCCGCGGGGACCAGGAGGTCCAATGGGGCCAGGGATTCCATTAGCACCATCTTTGCCAGAGGGACCGACGGGACCAGGAGGACCCTGCAGGCCAGGAGAGAGGAGCCGTCAGCAAAGGCAGGGGTGTGGGGGGGGACAAGGGGGGCTGGTCGGGTGGCTGTCCTGATGGGAAGCCCTGCAGCTTCACATTTCTCGGAGGGCCCAGACTCGTCTCCGCTGGGCCAGGGACCAGCAGGATGGCTTCACGGCTCTTCTGCTATCCTGAGCTCCTCTTTGTCGAATCCTATTCCCAGTGGGCCCAGCTAACAGCCAAGAGCTGTTCTCATGTTCATCCAGCCTGTGATCTCAGGGGGTTTCTGGCCACAGTCACCCTGAGCCCCAGGCTTCCCTCCCCATCAGAGCGCCCACACCTGGCCCCACCCCCGAGGAAGGACTCACTGCATCTCACTTACTCTAGGGCCAGAAGGACCAGCAGGACCAGAAGCACCTTGGTCTCCCGAAGGACCCTGTCCAGAAGGAAGAAGCAAAAGTCAGAGGTTAGCACAGACAGGGCCCCATCTTCCAGGATGGGAAGCTTTCTTAAATATGCATATGATACATGTCCCCCCTCCCCCCTCCTTTCCATTTGCTCCTCCCTCCAACCCAGAGGAAGTCTTGGAAATTTTTCTTTTGGTCCTGGATATTTCTTAGGATGATCCCAAGCTGGGTTAGCTGCATGGGACACTCAAGTGAGCTCTGAGCAGTGGGAGGCACCTGGGAGACATGCACAGACAGCAATACTCACAGGAGGGCCGGGCAGACCCTGCAGACCAGTGAAGCCACGGTGTCCCTTCAGGCCCCTCTCGCCAGCCTCTCCAGCTTCTCCTTTGTCACCTCGGGGACCTTGAGGACCCTGGGAATGAGACAGACACAGGTTGGGTCAGGTTGAGGCCTCTTGCTGGCCTCACCTGAACCAAGGAGTCCCAGGATCCACACAGTCCCCACTGACCTCCAAGCCTGCCCCAGTTAGGAACCCAACAGAGGACACTCAGATACTCACTGGGATTCCCCGGGCTCCGGCTGGTCCTGCAGGGCCCATGGGGCCTTGTGCGCCCTGTGAGGGAGAGAGTGGGAACTCTGTCAGCAAAACCCTCCTCTGCCTACGGCCCAGACTGGGCCCCAAGACTCCCTGGACCCAGGGATGCATCCAGGGCCTGGGAGTCAGGCACGTAGTGGATGAGCTCCCAGCTCACTTGGCCACCCTTCTCCACTTCCAGCTTTTACTGAATTAAGGATACTCACAGCTTCTCCTCGGTCTCCCTGCTTTCCAGTTGGGCCAGCGGGGCCAGGAGAGCCAGGGGGCCCGGGGGCTCCAGGAGCACCCACGGGACCAGTCTCACCACGATCACCCTGTCAGGAGAGAGGTCTCAGGCTTAGAGAAGAATGTTCCAGAAAATCCATGGGGAAAAGGCCCTTGAAACTGAGACAAGACTCTGACTCCAGCCTACCACCTGGGGCTGACCTGGTAGGCCCAACAGAATATTCTCCTGTCCCACTGCTCATAGAGACACCGAGATATTCACCTTGACTCCAGCCGCACCATCTCTGCCAGGGGGGCCATCAGCACCAGGGCTTCCCTGGACAAGAGGAAACAAGATGCCATTAGAGCTGCCCCTGCCAGACTCCCATTCTGTTCCTCCCTTCTCCCGTCGGGAGCCCCAGGCTTGTTCCCTTCCATCCTGCTAAAGCTTTGGAAGCTCAACAAGCTTCCTTCTGCCTTCCTGCCCACGTACCAGTTCTTAGTGTCTGTGTCCCTCTCTCTCTCCCATCACGACCTTCCAGGCCGGCACGCCTCTCCCTGGGAAGGGCCACACACACAGTGGGTCCCATTGCTCACCTCTCGTCCAGGTTCGCCAGAAGGACCAGTCAGGCCAGGAGGACCCACGGGGCCGGGGGGACCTCGGTCTCCAGATGCTCCAGGAGCTCCCTGCTTGCCAGGCTCACCCTGGAGGGACAGCGACAAAGAGGATGAGTGTGCACTCTAAGAATCCCGTCCTGGGACATACTGAGCCCTTCCAAAGAAAGGGCTGACAGAGAGACAGTGCTGAGGGTGCAGAGTAGGGGGAAATCTCAGGGGGTGGTATTGCTTCTTCAGAGACCAGGCCACCAAGAGCACTGAGAACACCAGCCAGAGCCAGGCTGGGCCCAGTTCACCAGAGGAAGGGGCATCCTTCACTCACCGATGGGCCAGGCAGGCCGGGGAATCCTCTCTCACCACGTTGCCCAGGAAGACCAACAATGCCCCTTTGACCAGCCAGACCTTGGGGACCTGGAGGACCATCGGGACCCTAGAGAGGGAAGGCGAGAGTGAGAATTTGAGCTCTGACAGGGAGTGGCCCAGCCATCCACACCCAGCCTGGCCGCCATTCACAGGTCCCAGCACTCTTCCCTGGCAGTGGCCCCCTCCATGGTGTCCCCTCCTCCTCCATGCCCTGTGAGCTCAGAAGACTTCCTGGCCCAGGCCTGGGAAGGACTTACAGAGGGACCATCATCTCCAGGCTCTCCCTTCTCGCCAGGGGGCCCGGCAGGACCTTGGAGGCCAGGGTCGCCAGCACGGCCAGGGGGGCCGCTGTCTCCTCGAGCACCTTTAGGACCATCTTTTCCAGAAGGACCAGGGGGACCAGGGGGTCCAGGGTTGCCCTAGAAAAGCAAATGCAAGAAATGAGAACATCTCACCCTGCCCCATCCAGACTGCCAAAGCCACTGTGGCCCCAGGGATAGCAGTTCCCCTCTGTGGCTCCCTCCACACAAAGGAAGCTTGACCCCCACCCCTGTCTGCTTCTTCCACCTTCCCTCCCAGGAGGGAGCTCTGAGCAGCCAGCCCTGGCTTGTCCAGCCCCACATTTGCTTTTTCTGATCGACTTGGACTTCTTCCTGCCTCCTTTCTTTTAGAAATCTCAATCCCACCATCCCTCAAGGAACAGTTCAAACGTAGCTCCTCGGACCCCTAAACCTCTGCACCCACTCCCCCTGCACTTGATTGGTGGTAAACTGGTGACTTTTCACCATCTCTCATCCCTCCATGGCAGATTCCCTGTGGGCAAAATGTAGAACTCGTACAGGCCGGGAACACAGAATGCGCTCAAGAAATGTGTTGAGGCAATCGTGCCAGCCTGTCCTGACCACTGAGCCAGGAATCTGAGGGTCCAAGCCCAAGCCAGCAGGGAAGGTTGCCCATGGCCACAGCCCTTGCTCGCAGCTGTTTACGAGAACAGGTCCCCATGATCAATTACTCCCAGGAGTGGGAAAAGGCACAAAGGGATGGAGGCCAGCTTGCACTCTTTGGAGCCCTGCTGGGACTGTGCCAGGCTCTTCAACCCCTGCTGTGCCCCCCACGCCAAGAGTAAGGTAAGAACCATCCAGGAGCATCACTTACATTGGAGCCTGGGGGTCCGACACGGCCAGCAGCTCCAGGGAATCCGGTGGCTCCCTATGGGATGAGAAGAAAGACTCTGAATCCCTCAGGCCCTCAGAATCATCAGGAATCATATTGGGGGATGGACAGGGGTGTCTCAGAGGCTGGTGTGGAAAGGGGCAAGGAGAGCTAGAGAAGGAGAAAGGGCCCCATGGGGTCTGGCTATTGGATCCGGAAGCTGCAGCTTCTCTGCCTCCAGCCCTGTAGGGGGTGGGGTGAGGAGGTGCATTCAGCTGGGACAGCCAGGGAGCTGAGCAGGGGGGCCTGCCCAGGACCACAGACCTCCCCAGATCACCGCACACCGGCAGAGAGGGGCGCCCGTTCTCCCACATGGCTGTGGGATGGGCTCAGGCTGGGGGCAGAAGCAAGGCTACGAAAGAAGGGGGTGAGTAAATCCCAGAGCACCACCGTGGGAGCATCTGGCCAGGCCTTCTTGGTGACAGCAGCTGCCGCCCCCAAGGCGCCCTCCACCCCACCTGGTGGGAACGAGGACCTCACTCACCGGGGGGCCTTGAGCACCTCGGGCTCCTTTAGGACCAGTCACACCAGTAGGACCCTGGGAAGGAAGGAGAGAGACAGTGAGGCCCGGTCACCCGGAGGAGAGCTGTGGGCTTCTGGGTATAGGGCCTGTCTGACCCCCAAGAGCCGACTCCCAAGGGGTTAGTTTTCTGAGATGTAGCTTTCTTGTCACTAAAATCCCAGCCTGGAGAAGGCATCACAGGTGGGCATGCCACCCCCTCCAAGAGAGACTCGTGCTCTAGGAGACTTTGGGGGTTGGGGGGGGGGGGAGGCCTGGCAGGCATCTGCAGAGGTGGTTGGAGGTCTCCCCCTTCCCTCCCCAGGATCCTGGCTGCGTCTTCCCTGGTCATCTATCCTTAGCCTGCACTCTGTGTCATCTCCTGGCCCCCAAACCCTAGACGACATAAGCCAGTTAACTCCTTTTGAACCTCTATCCCCAAGTACAGATTCCTCCCCACAGCTGCTCCCTTCTGGGGCTGGGGCAGCAGCAGCAGCAGGCTCTAACATCTGCCAGGTAGAGGGGCTTCAGCTTGGGGTGACACCCAGGCCTCCTGTCCAGGCCCCTCATCCTGCACCCCAACATCCCTATCCCATGGGAACAGCTCCTGGGGGAGCTCACTGCTACCCACCTGAGGTCCAGGAGCTCCAGAGGGGCCCTGAGGACCCGGGGCACCAGCATCACCTTTCTGGCCAGCCTCTCCTTGCTCGCCCTTGGCACCTGGCTGGCCATCAGCACCCTGTCCCGAGGAGGAGGAAGCAGATGAGTTAGAGGCAAGCCAGATACTCCACATTCTTCCAAAAGGGCCAGAGCTCTGGGTGAGTGGGTGGGTCAGTAAATGAGTGAGTGAGCGAGCTGCTCTAAGATGGGACTGTGAGATCAGCGTGGAGGTTCAAGGAAAGACGGAAGAGGCCATTTCCCTCTTCTTTACATTCTGTCCCTCCCTCCCTCCTTCCCCCCACAGGCTAGAAGGTGCCCTCAGGTGTAGAGCTGGCCTGAGCAGAGGGGTGGGAAGGAGGGTGGACAGGGACACTCACGGGAGGTCCTGCGAATCCAGCGGGCCCGGGGGGGCCGGTCTCTCCACGTTCACCCTGTGGGAGAGAGGGCCCAGGAGAGGTAAGGCCCTACGCCTGCCTGCTTCTGTCCTCTCCTATAACCCGGGCCCTTGTGGCCCAGCCCTTGCATAGAAAGCCCAGAGACAGGACACGCAGACAGCCTCCAGGAAGCTCTGTCCTAAATACAAGGGACCCACTTCAGAAGACCTCTCTTGGTCAGAGGATCTGGCGACCTGAAGGCCCTCCACCTCGACCGCATCCTGGAGACGAAGCCTTCTCCCTCCATTCTCATCTCTGCTTCCTCCCCCAGACCCAAAGGGCCAGGCTGAGAGGCAGGGCGGCTTCTCTTGCTCCCAGGGGCCTGGGGACAGGGGCAGATACTCACCGGGGCTCCACGAGCACCAGCAGTTCCCGCAGGACCAGGAGGTCCAACTTCTCCCTAGGGTGGGGAGGGGAGACAAGAGCCACAGGTAAGGGGTGGGGGTCAGAGTGGGGACCTTAAAGAGCAAAGTGCATCCAGGGAGCCCTGCAGCAGATGGCCTGTTTTCTCCTTGTAGCTTCGGTCCGAGAGGTACTTCCTGGGGCCTCTGCTGAATGCTGGTTTACCGGCCCACTCCCTCCCTGCAACAGCTCCGCTGGACGGGGTGCACAGCCCCTGACTCTGCTTTTAAGAAGACTCCCACCCCTCACTCCTTGCAGCCACTAGTGGGCAGGAGGGTGCCAGCTGTTGAGTGAGGAGAAGAGACGGCAGTCTTTGGCAGGAGATGCGCAGGTGTGATAGGGGAGGGGAGCCATGAGCGAAGGGAGCTGTGACTCACCTTCTCACCATTGGCACCGGCAGGGCCAGGGGGGCCAATGGGACCAGTCAGGCCCTAGGGAGAAAGGAGACAAAGGTGAGGGAGGAAGAGTTGACCAGGGACTTGGAGCCCAGTAGGGAGTCTGGGGACCTCACACCCGTGGCCCCAGCCTTGTCAGGAGAGTCCCAAAGCTGCCCAGCCTGCACAACTGAGATAGGACAGGGGCTGTGCTCACACACTGCCCTTCCGTGCCCAGAGCGCAGGGCTGGAGACCCACGGGGTCCCCAGGGTGCCTGCAGCCAGCATTCACTTACTCGTCCACCGTCCTTCCCAGGGGCTCCCTCGGGGCCTTTCTCACCAACGTCACCCTGTGGGATAGAGAAGATGGACCACCTCAGGAGGGGGCTCCGGCTCCGTGTCACCCTGGCTGAGGCTGCAAGCACAGCTCAGCTCCTGGCCCAGCAGGATTGGCTGTGGGTTCAGGGTGAGAGGCGTGAGATGGAGGGAAGGGTTGGGAGAGGGGGTCACTAAAAGACAAATAGTGCCTGGGGTGGGTGGGTGGGGGGGAGTCTCCAAGTTCCTCAAGAGGATTAACTAGGGACCCCCTGCCCAGGTGCTGTGGGGAGGGGGTGAGTGTGGCACAGGGAAGCGCGGCTTTGGGGGAGGCACAGTCGGCCTGGTACTCACCCTGTCTCCCTTGGGCCCAGCGATGCCAGCTGCTCCCCTCTCACCGGGCATCCCCTGCAGACCTGGAGGGCCCTGAGCCCCAGGGGGGCCGGCTGGGCCAGATGCGCCCTGTGGGGTGGGGGTAGAGGAGTCTGTGGTGGGCAGCACCTGCCCAGGACCCCAGCGCCCAAACCCCCCTTCCTCCCCTGCCAGGCCTCCTTTCTGTCTTGTCTTCCATCTTCCCTTCTCCTGTCCCCATCCCCCCTCCCCTCCCCCAGCAGGGCCTCCTAGGCTGACGCAGACAACCCCAACAGCCTCACTTACTTTGGGGCCGTCCGTGCCAGGAGTGCCAGGGAGGCCGCGGGGACCCTGGAGGCCCTGGGCACCGGGAGAGCCACGTTCACCTGGGAAACCTCGTTCACCCTGTGACAGAGACACCATGGGGCAGTCAAGTGAGAGTGATGGGGCAGAGGCCCAGGGAAAGGCAGGGGGGCAGCAAGCAGAGTGGGGCCCCGGGACCCGGGCGTGGCTCTGCAGGGCCAGGCTGGCAGAAATGCACAGGGAAAGAGCAGGTCTGAGGGGACCACCAGAAACGGCCAATGCTTACCCTGGGACCCACGAGGCCGGGGGCTCCAGCTTCACCAGGAACACCCTGGAGAACAAAGACATGTGAGAGAGGGGGAGATTTGATGTCCTGCAGCCAGGGAGGAGCATCCCTCCCTCTGGAGGCTGAGCTGGGATGTGGCCCGGCCTCGCGGGGCTCCTCGTGCCCTCCTGCAGAGCAGAAGAGACCTTCCCATCTAAATAGTTTGCAGGTTCAAAGAGCCCCACACTCACCTGGTCACCTGGCTTTCCACCTTCACCTGGGGGACCGGGAGGGCCAGGAAGTCCCTAGAAGGCAGTGACATGCGTTAGCAAGAGAGTAAGTTTACTCCTCCCGCCCTCCAGGGAGGCCCAGCACAAGGCAAGAGCCAGGACTGCAGGGAAGCCTCACCCCCCTGGCCCCCATGAGAGGGGTGGGCCCTCCACCCGCAGTGCCTACTACCGCCCGCAGAACCCCGGGCTTGGAAAGGACTGAAGAGGGGGCCCAGTCCGGCCACCTACCTGGAACCCAGATGGCCCAGGGGCACCCTGCTCGCCTCGTTCACCGGCAGGTCCCTGCAGAAGGAAACAAACGTGATCCGAGCGCTCCGGAGAATCTAAGAGCCTCGGACACAGGGCACCGGGGTGGCCAGCAGAAGGACAGGCCAGACACCCCCCTGCACCACCCAACAGGGTTGCAGGAGTGTGTGCCTCGCTATTCTCCCACCAATGACCTGCACTCCTGAAACGGGTGGGGTCCACACTGCCTTGGCTGAGTGGGTCTGGTGTCCCGCATGAGCCCACACCCAAACTGTTAGTTTCAACGCCGAGCGGGCCTGAGGTGCCTCGGCCTCCACGCCACCGCCCCCATGCCCACAGGGCCACCTAGAGAGGCCAGGCAGGTACTTACAGCGGGTCCGGGGGGCCCCGCAGCACCGGTCTCACCATCTTTGCCGGGAAGACCCTAGAGGGAAGGGAAAAGGGTAAGGTCCTGACACACGCTGTTCAGTTCTGTAGACCCCAGTACTGGGCAGACACAGTCGGTGGCCCTGAGTTTCCATGATCCCCCAACCTGAACTCCATTTCTCCCCACTTCCTTTCCTGAGCCCCTCCTTTTCCCAGTCTTGCTCAGCATGGGAGCCTTCCCCATCTCCCGGCTACTGACCAATAGCAACTAGAAGTCATCCTGTGTGGACTCCCAAAGGCCCTAGAGAAGCATGGGCTCAGCCACAGGACTCCACGCTGCTAAGGGGACCCCAGGAGCATGCCATGGGATTCCTCTCCCCTTGAGGGTGGCCAGCCAGCACCAATGCGTGGGTAGTGAGACGGAGTACTTACTCTCAGTCCAGGGGCACCGGGCAGTCCCTTCTCACCAGCCTTGCCAGGTTCGCCCTGGAGGAAAGAGTGCAGGACCATGAAGGGAGGGTTTTGGTGGGGGGGGGGGGTAGAGCAGGTGGGGGAGCCTGGGACTTGGGGCCACAGCCTGATGGACAGGAAAAGCTCAAGCTGAGTATCAGCACCTTCTCTTACGCTCAGAGGGTGTGGCAGCACTGCCCCATGGAACAATGTCACGGCTGAGATGTCCCGAAGCTCTAAGGAGCCCTGGGTTTCCCCAGATCACATGCACTCCTGTGGGACATGGAGGCCCCAGCTGCCCATGGCACCCAGGATCCCACTCAGACCTGCCCTTGGTTAACTCGCTTTAGGAGCCAGTCCTTTCCACAGGGGGCAAGGAGGTAGGTGGCACCATGTGGAAGGAAATGGAAGGGCGGGTTATTACTTACATTGGCACCTTTGGGGCCGGGGAAACCCATGACGCCAGGCTGCCCACGAGCACCCTGAGGACCTGGAGGTCCAGGACGACCATCTTCACCAGGGGCTCCCTGAAAGAGAGGACACCATTCTCAGAATATAGACGCTCTTCCCACATCCGTCCATCCACCTACTAAGTGCCTACTATGTGGCAGGCACAGGGCAAGGCAACGACCAGACATACGGCACAGGGATTGAGCAAGGTTTCGACCAGCAGCCCTCACCGCACATGTGGACCCCCGTCAGCAACAAGGTGCTGCTTAAATTAGAAGTTTTGCCTCTCACGGTGCACGCCAGGCTTCGTCTTCCCCCGAGGAAAGGCCCGAATGCACAACGGGGTGGCACTTTCAGGGCTCCACACCCGGCCCTGGTACCTACCATCTGCACCCCTCCCCTGTTCTCAAAATTCACGGGCTGCCCCCCCACCCAGACTCCTGTCTGTCTTCCTACCTGCCTCCTCAAGGATATCCCCTCAACCTCTCCCAACAACTCCAAATGGTAGACTTACAGAAGGACCAACTTTGCCTTGAGGACCAGCATCACCGGGGCGTCCAGTGAGACCCTTTGTTGAGGAGAGAGACAGAGGGTGGGCGGGCGTCGGGGCAGGCCCCAGGCCCTCCCGATCCTCAGCACAGGGCTGGAGAGAGCAGGTGGGGAAGGGCACGAGGACTCCCGATCACAGTCGGAAGTCAAGGACAAAGGCGGCTGGGCTACTTACCCGGGCTCCAGGAAGGCCAGGCTCTCCGGGACGGCCAGGATCGCCGTTGGCACCCTTGGGGCCAGCAAGGCCGCTGGGCCCTCTCTCTCCAGGGGCTCCCTACACAAGGGGAGGCAGCAGTCATCAGCAGGCCATTTGACCAGCCATGCAGGGACCCCAAGCCCTTCTTCCCCCACTCACCTTTGGACCTGCCAGACCATCTTGACCTGGGAAGCCACGGTTGCCAGGAGCACCCTAGGAAGAAGTGGGAGGGCAGGTGGTGAGTGACAATGGCCCCTGACCCAACGGTAACTCCAGGGAGCCCAGCCAGGCTTCGGGGGATCAGTCCCACCAACCCACAGTTTCTGTGGGGCTGTAGCTATGGCCGGCAAGATTCCGAGAGAGTAACTTCTTGGGCCTGACCTGGGGAGTAGCTCAAACCATTTCATGCCCTCCTGGGGGCATGGGGTACAAATAAGAAGGGCTCCCTGTCCCCGTGGCATTGAGTGGAGAAGAGAGGAATCTGATACTCAGGCCACAGGACTGGACAAGAACACAGAACCACCAAGACTCCACTTCCACGTTCAGGTCACACCCACAGAAAGTGGGGACTAGGAGTCCCCTTACCTCTCGAGTAAGAGCCCACTTACTCTTTCTCCAGGGGGACCAACGGGCCCAGCACCACCAGGCTCTCCACGGGCACCTCTCTTGCCTTCCTCACCGGCAGGACCAGGGGCTCCTTGGGGGCCAGCAGGGCCCTGAGAACCAGCACAAAAGAGAAACAGGGTGAGTCTTCACCTGGCCCCGGGTCAATCACTGACCTGGCATGTGGTGGAAGTGACCTTGGCCATTATTTCAGGGCTAGGGGATTTGGGGAAGAGGGGCCATAGAGGGTCAGCCCAGGAAGAGCAGAAGTGGCCCAGTGGGAAGAGAGAGTCAAAGATGGGAGCTGAAGCTGCATCAGCTTCTCAACCCCGATATGTCCCCCTCCCCAGACACAGCCTGAGGGGTCCCAGAGCTATGGAGGAGTAGGGCAGTGGGCGGGGTGATGGCCTTGGGCCCAAGAGCTGGTGGGCAGATACTCACAGGCTCTCCCTTGGGGCCTTGTTCGCCTTTGAAGCCAGCAATACCAGGCTCACCCTTGAGAAAAGACAGAGGCAGGTTGTCACGCTGGGTTCTCTCCATTGACCCTGCCCCCATCTCCAGAAACCCTTAAAGGCGTGCCCCCCCCCAGCCCCCAACAAGGACACTGGTGTGAGTGCAGGAAGGAGGGATGGCGGGGTTTGACCCGATGGTATCGATGGGACTTGGGGTTCACTCTGGGTCTTACCGTCTGACCTTTCGGGCCCAGCGGACCAGTTGCACCTTGAGGGCCAGGTGGGCCACGGGGCCCAGGGAAGCCGGGAGCACCAGCGATGCCCGGAGCACCCTGTCAGCATGAGTAGAAGAGAGGGGCATCAGGAGAGGGGGCAAGGAGGGACTGACCCCACCTGGAGGAGCCAAATCCAAGGGCAACACTCACAGCAGATCCTTTGGCTCCAGGAATTCCATCAGTTCCAGGGTTACCCTGAGGAAAGAGATGGGGTCATTATGAAATAAGTAGCAAAGAATAAACCCCAGCTACCTCCCTGCCCTCCCAGACCACAGGCCCAGGGGCTGGGCCAGCAGCTGGCCGTCCCAGACATGGTCCTGCGGGGGGTTTCTGGGACAGGATAGGGTTGGAAGGAGACCTGCCCCTAGAGATCAGGGAGCAGGTGCTGGGCCTAGATGAAGGTTTGGTTGGTGGGGCTCCAAATGGGCTCCACTTCTCTCAGAGGTAAACAGAGTCAAGAGCACCCAGGCCACAGACTTCAGGCCAAAGGGAAGCTGTACTTACAGAGGCACCGGCCGGTCCAGGGGACCCAGGAGTACCAGGTTCACCGCGAGGACCTTGAGCGCCTTCGGGGCCTCGAGCACCAGTGGGGCCAGCTTCACCCTGGATAGAGACGGAGAGGGGTGGAGTGAGGAGACGCCGGGGGGCGGGTGGGGGGCAAAGACCTCTCCCCGGCCAGCAACAGCTCAGGGACAGAAAGCGGAGTTGCGCACACCGCACCCACCGTGCGCATGCGCGAGGGTGTTCCCCACGTGGTCCCACACGCCCCCCGCGCCGAGTGAGCTCGCCAACCTGATGCCTTCCCCCCACACCTCCTCCGCTCTCCGTCTCCCCTCCACACCTTAACCCCCCACAGCAAATGCACACCTCCGTGCTACGGCATCGGGCCTCAGGAAGGCCAGTGCTCGGGGGTCCTGCCCACGCTGAGGGGCGTGAGCTGGTAGACGGGCCACTGAGGTGGGCAGCCTTTACCTCCCACTCTCCACCTATTCCTTCACCGGGGAAAGGGAGGCCCTCGGACATCTGGGCTCAGGGCACCACTCCACTTGCGTCTGGCCAACGTGCGAACACCGCCACCCCCAGGCTCCGGCCCAGGCCTGTCTGAAGCCAGCCAGGAAGCCAGGACGCAAGCAAGCCGGGACGAGCGCCCCACTCCACTTGCCCCTGCTCTGACCACGGTCCAGTCCTCCTCGGCCTCTGGCAGGTCCCGCAACCCCCCAAAATGGCCTCTGCTTTTATTCATTTTTTTCCTGAAAGTTACAACTGGCTGTGATCCGGGCTCTCTGGCCGGCCGAGTCCTCTGGGGAGGACTGCTGACCTGGAGGCGGGGCAGAGCCTCCTCAGGTTTCTTCTCAGAACATTCTTGCTCCACTCTTGTAATTATTATTTTCTAAAGGTCAGGCCCCCTCACCTTCCGCCGTCCCTCTTCACAATGGGTCTCCTTCACCCAGCTCCCAGGGCCTCAGACACTGTCTGGTTGCCATGGAAACCCCCAGGAGGGGAAAGGCAACCTGATGCCAGTGACCACATGGAAGCTCCTTATTCATCTCCCGGCTGCCCCGGAGAGAATCCCAGGGAACGTGCGCACTGGAATCCTTCTTGGGCCACAGGGGCCTTTCCCTGAACTGGCTGGCCTCCCACTGGCCCCTATTAATCCTTGGAAGAACTCTGTTCACACTGCCTGGAAGAGCCAGGCCCCCGATGGGGTGGGGGCGAGAGGGAAGCTTGGAGCTATCTCCTTGCCCACTTCCTCCAGCTCTCTTCCGGGTCTAGAGTTTGCCGTCCTCCAGTTCCTGGTCTTCTGCTCCCTCCCAGATCTCCGGTGTCTCCCCATCTTTTCCCCCTTCCCCGGTCTGACGCTGTAACCGCACCTCCAGCTTCTTATCATTACATCTTACTTTCCCTTCCATCTGGTGACTGAACCGCCTGGCTCGTCCTTGCCTCCGCGGAGAGCAGAAGTGGGTGGGGGTGGGACACACTCCTCAGAAGGGAAGTGGGGGGACTGTCCAGGGGGCAGTCGGTGAGGGTGATGGGGTGGGGGGGGGGCGGCTCCCGACTCCACCCGCAGGGCACGTACCTTGGCACCGGGAGCACCAGGGAAGCCAGGACCGCCAGCAGGACCCACGGGACCCTGGAGGAAGGAAGGAGGGGGAGAGGGGAATGCTGTTTCCGGGCAGTGTTGCTGCAACCCCCAAAGGGGTTGCGAGCCACCCCCACACCTCACACTCCTTCCCACCTTTGTACTGATTTTGCACTACATCCATCGTGGCTCAAAGTCCCTGGGCGAAAACCGCCCCCTCTGCCTGAGCCTGGCTTCACGAGGCAAAGCCGGTTTCTAACTATAGACATGGTGAGAAGCAGATGATTCTTTTACCTCCCTATCTATCCCTCCTCAAAAAAAATGCCAAGAGGACGGCTGAGAAAAATGAACCGTTGCTTCAAAGCTTGTTATCGACAGGCTAGGGTGATACGGATTCCTCTCCCTTTGCCCAAGAAGCGCCAGCACTGCCAACCCCACTGGGCTGCTGAAAGGGACTCGGGTAAACCTACCACAGATGACAGGCACTTACCGGAGGCCCAGCAGGGCCTGGTTGACCGTCGTTGCCCCGGGCACCCTATAAGCAGGGGGGGAAGAAGCGGCCGTGGTGAGAGGTGCCTGACCAAGAGACCAGGCCCTCCCCGCCCGCAGTGCCCGCCCCCCCACAGAAAATGTGGGCGGCGCTGGGCCCCAGGGGCCTCAGGGCTGAGTGGGGGGCTGGCCAGGGATGGGTGCAGGCAGCCCCCCCAGGGAGGAGCAGCCCCAGAACCCCTCCGTGTTGGGGGGCAGCAGAGGGCAAATTCTGAGCTTAACACAGCTTGGGTGCTCTCCTAGCTATTCCATCATTTCTTAGACTTCCATTTAGACCCCAAATATCCCCAACATCAAGGCCAAGTTATCATTTAAAGACTCAGTGAATCAGGCCAAAGGACAATGAAACAGCCAAGCAGCAAACCTCACACAATTCCTCCCACCTGCTCGCAGGGGAAACACTTCCAGGGCTTGGTTATCCTCCTTGGTTGAGGCTTGGTTAAGGCCTCCCCTTGGTTGGGTCCGGGATGCCTCTGGGCTCCGCCCTCTCCCCACCCACTGTAGACAAGCTATTTCTAAGGAAACACAGATGCTGCCGCTGGCCCAGGAAGAAGCCTGTTCTGCGATAGGGACAGAGCCCTGGGCACAGCCTGAGGACCACATCTGAGCTCTTGCCCCTGAGAGTCCTTTACACAGAAAGACAGGGCCGCCAGGTTGCTCTCTAGGACTAATTTTGAGGGTTTCCCCCAGGTTTGTGGTGAGCACATTCTACCAGCCCACCCCACCCCCCGCCCCCGCCTTTCTCTCTCAGGCCCCTCAGGGCCCAGGGAACTTTTACCCAAACTCTAGGAACCATTAGGCTAGGCCCGGCACCTGGTCCTTGGCAGGGGACTGGAGCAGGCCAGAAGGCGACCTTTCCAAGCTGGGCCCCGCCTGCCGCCTCTGCCTCTTCTGCGGTGCTGAAGAAGGGATGCTTTGGGGGGGAGCTTCATATTTTAAATAAGACTCAAATCTTCTTCTGGTTATGATCCATTTCTCCTGACTGTAGATGCTCCAGACTGGCATTAAACAGGAACGCAAGAGGAGACTTGACAGAAAAAAAATGTCAGAGGGAACATAAAGCCTCAGCGTTGGCCACGGCCCATTCTGGGCCAGGCCGGCTGCTTCGGGAAGCTATGGAGCACCCTCCCTCCGGGGGTTGGCCAGAGGAGAGGCCTGGGGCCCAGCATGACCCGCGAGGCCTGAGCTGGCGTCGGTGGCTCTCCCTGCAGCAGAGCTGGGAGAGGGCACAGTCTGGCCCAGGGGGCACGTGACCACAGCAGGCAGAGGCCAGCCCAGCCCCGTCCCGGGCACCAGCCTTGACACCAGGCCTGCACTTGGAACTTCGTGACGTTGTCAACTTTCTATGCCAAGGCCTATACGCAGCCTGCCAGCCTGACTACTGCGGGGACAGGAACCAGCGGGGAGGAGCAAGGAGCAAGGCCTGCTGCGCTCGGGAAGGAGGAAGAACAGGGATGCGGCTCGTCTCTGCCCCTGACAGGGTGCGGCCACCACAGCTCCGGGCCCGGCCAAAGAGCCATAGGCCCAGGTCCTAATAATCTGCAAAAATAGCAGTGTTTCTTGGCAGCCCCAGCACTCTCTAATCCCCTCACACAAGTGACCCTGGGACAAGGCACCTCAGCAGCTCCGGGGGACAAACGGGGGTCGGGGCTGCCTGTATCTCACTGATCTGCTCTGGAGGGAAATTTCTGCCAAACCGACACATTATGCAGGAGGCAGCAGAGTGAGTGAAGCTGATTACTTGGCCAGCCCTGCAACGGCCTGTGAGGAGGGGCCTCGGAGCCTGGGTGGCTGGGGTATGAGCTCAATGAAAGCATAATCTTTCTTAAACACAGCTTTCATCACATCACTCGCCTGACCAAGCGCCTACAAGGGCTCTCCATTGCTGAGGGATCAGAAATAAACACCTGCGCCCTCCGCCCGCCCGCCGCAAATCCCCTCGGCAAATCCCCGTTGCCCTTCACTTCCCCGTCAACAAGAGGCCACCAGAGGCGGAGGCTGCCGAGCAGGGTCTTGAGCTATGCAACCTTTCTGTGCCTCGGTTTCTCCTTCCCTAAAATGGGGAGAAGAACAGAATCTACTTCACAGGATAGGAGGGAAGATTCGGTGAGGACAAAGCATGTAAGGTATTAACCCAAGGAAGTGCCTGTGGCAGGGTGGCCACTGGGATTATCTATCACAGTATCACCAGCGGCAGCAGCAATGTCAAGTATAAAGACCCCCTGTGCCTAGTTGATGCTAGACTGTTATGCTTTAATAGGGCATCATCTCAAAAGCCAAGAAAGAACAGAGAGTAGCACAGCACCGTAAGTCTGTCCATAAGTTCAAACTGGATTGACCAGGGCGTGGGGGTTGGGGGGGCCCTGTGAAAGGGATTACCTGCACCATCCAGCCTGGTGAAGAGAGAATCCTGCCCTCACCAACCAACCCTCCCATCGCTGTCCTTCAACGGTGCAGAACTCGGCCTGGGGATTTGCAGCAGGGTCACTCAGAGATAATCCTCACGGTGCGTGGACAATGCTCTCTGCGCCTCACGGGGTCATTTTGAGGGTCAAGCAAAACAGCCACCCACCGAAAGTGCCTTGTAATCTCTAAAGGGCCAGCCAAAAGGTGGCCTTTGGCCTTGTCATTACTCACCGCAGCCCCAGCAGGGCCAGTCCGTCCTCTCTCACCAGGCAGGCCGCGGGGACCCTGGAACACACACACCAGGACAACACACGCATGAGTCGGCTTATCGATGCCCCACAAGTCCTTCCCAGACACCGGAGTGGGGAGCGTGCGTGTGCCCGGGAGGCAAAGGTGTGGATGCCCCTGATCCTGCCTTCCCGACCCATCTAGAACTTCTCATATCACATCAAAGTTCTTCTGCCCAGCAGATCACACACACGCTCCTGTCATTACTGTCGGGAGTCTGGTCACAGGCGTGCTTGCTTTGTGCAATAGACGAACACCCCCCCTCAAAACATGGAGAATAAACAGAATTTTAAAAAACTGAAGCACATCCTAAGTGTGTTCACGGGCTATTTTAAGGAAACACTGGTGACACCTTGAACAAATCATCTAGCTGATAAATTTAGCTTTTGGATCTGATCACAACCAGATCAAATCTACAAAACCGAGTATCTCCTCTGCACAAAGGGAGCAGTGGTGTCCATAGCAGAGTCATCTACTAGGCTTTGGGAGATGTCTGAAGAGCGTCCTGAGGACCTCCCCCGGGGGTGATATTCACACTCACCATTGGGCCCGGAGAACCATTCTCACCCGGTGAACCACTCTCACCCTGGAAAAAAGATGCACAGTGTCAGTGAGCGGGACCCCACTGCCCCCAGAAAACTCCCAAGGAGGAAGCTGAAATCTCTGGTCACCTCAGCTACCACCGAGACCCCCCCCCCCCCCAAAGTTCAGTTCTGTGAGGGACAATTTCCCGAGCTCTCCAGGCCTCCTGCTCATCCATCAGGATGTAGGACTGGGTGTTCCCAACCAAAGCCGTTCTGACATCCTAACTCCACAGACTCAATAGCATCTCCTGACCGGAAAGCAAGGCTCCCTCCATTGTCCCCATGTGCTTCTTGGTCCTTACCTTCACACCTGGAGCACCAGCTTCTCCCTTAGCACCATCTAGACCTGGGTAGCCCTAGGGGACAGGAGAAAACGTTCGCTCACACTTCTGGAAGAAGATTCATGCCCCTCAAATGATTTTTCTCTCCCAGGGCAATTCCTTCCTCCCCAACCCCGCGTCCGTGATAATTACTCTGTGACCCTTGACACCAGGAAGGCCTGGGGTTCCCGGGAAGCCGCGAGCACCCTGCAGTCCAAAGAGGAGACGTTGAAGGCACAGTGCGGAAGGGCCCAGGAGAGGCAGACCCGCACTGCAGAGAGTCTCCAAAGCCAGCTCCCTCAGGCCGGGGCGGGAGGCGGGGGGCGGTCAGAAGCCCAGCACTTGGACAGTTCTTTCAGTAGATCCCAGAGGCCCCCTCACCGTGCTTCCCCCATCTTATGGGAAAACGGCTGTAAACAACAGCTGCCTAGCCATCCCCACCCCGTGGGCCTGTGTTAGGATCCTAAACATCAGCACGAAGGTCTGATGTACGTAGGGGCTGCTGGAATTCTGCTTTAGAAGTGCGCTAACCCAACTGGATGAGCTGGGTGCGAGGCCACTGCCTTGGCTGCAAAGGAGGGAGACTCACCACGAGGTTCGGGGCTGGGAAAGGTGGGGAGGGCTTTACCTGAGGGCCAGGAGGGCCTCTTTCACCAGATTTTCCAGGCTTTCCGGCTTCACCCTGAAGGGAGAGAGATGTATTTCAGCTTCTCCAGAAGACAAGGTAGCACAGTTGGCACGGTCCATCCAGATCACCTCTCTCCTCTTAGTTTTCTATGCCTTTGCCCACCTGCTTACTCCCTGCCCGCCCCGCCCCCGCCACCTCCTTCAGATGCCACACTTTGAATGCCTTTCCTGGGTCACCATGCATTCTTTCAGACAGCTGGGAAAGCTTCTCCGTCCCCCCCCAGCCCCCAGCTGCCCCGGGGGGCTTTTCTCTCTCCCCTCCTAGGCTCTGCCGATAGGGCTAGCACTGCCTTACCCTGAGAGACTTTTTGCTGTCTAATGTGATTCATAAGAATAGCTGGAGAGCCAACTCCCTTCACTTCGTTTGCATCCTTTGCAGACATCCTGACTCAGGCTGCGCTTTTCCTAACTCATTTACAAGTAAGATAATGCTGGGCTGTTGAGTGTCTTCCTTTGTTTTTCCTTCTCTACATCTGTCCCTCTGTGTTTTCCCTTTCCCTTCTCTTGTTTCTCAATTTCCCTTCGTGGAGCTAATGATGTTTTAATATTTCCTCCCCGGTGGGTCCCAAGCAGTCCACGGGCGCTCGCAAGTGGGAATGTAGACAGTAGGACAGGGTCTGAGACTCCGACCTGACCAGTTCCGCCCCTAAGGACACTTTCCCCCGGACCAAGCCAAGGGCGCTTCTGCCCCAGCACATACACCCCCTCCAGACCCTCCCAAAGGAGGCATCCACTCGTTTGACTGGTCAGGTATACTCACATCATCGCCAGGCTTTCCGGGGGGGCCAGGAGGACCGCGGGGACCCATGGGACCCTACAAACAAAGTGAGGGAGTCTAAGAGATGGCCGGAGCGGGACGATACCTGATTCGGTGGACAAAACTTCGGGACTGTAGCCTCTGGAATCTAGTTCCCCCCATAAGGAAGAAAGATGGGGTGCAGGGGTTTCCCACTCTGCTGAGAGAGACGTTGAGCGTGCAGGGCCGACTGTACTGGAAGGCAGCAGGCGGCACAGGCCAGGGGTGGCCCAGAAAGGGGACTGTTATGACAGAGCTCCTGGTGGTCCTCAGCCCGCCGTGGTTCTCTGTCAGAGATCCCACAGAGCTAAGAAGTGGCATCTAGATTTCCTCGGGGCCCTCCCCTGGGAAAGCTCTGGGCAGAGCCAGGGAGGGGACAGTGCCGGGAGCTGGGTGGTCCATCACTGGAGGCAGCCCAGGGGGAGGACAGGGCCGGCGCTGGCACTCACAGAGACACCGGGTTCCCCAGGTTCTCCAGGGTTGCCTTGAATCCTTGAGGTCCCTAAAAAGTAACAGGAGGACACCAGGTTAGCCCTACAAACTGACACCCAGAGAGCCTGAAAGCATCCATGCCACCAGGAAAGACCCAGTACTTACGGGAGCACCAGCAGGGCCCTGGAGGCCCTCGAGGTCCCATGGGGCCCTGCATCGGAACAGAAAAGGAGGAAGCTCAGCGGAATTGGCTCGCCAGCGGCCTCCCGTGGGCCACCTCCTCCCAGCCGAGGGCCCCAGACAAAGGACACAAAGTTACCCCGTGGGGAGGGGGCATCCGTGGTCAGTCCTGGGTATGGCCCCCTCTCATTTCCCGCTCCCCGCACAACAATCTATTTATTTATAGGCACCATTTGGATAGAGAAGCTGGCCTTGCTCTCTCCTGGCCCGCAGCCATGTTTACTAAAGTCTGAGTTTCATTTAGCATGTGCCAAATCCAAGCCGCAGGGCCGAGATTTCCTGCTGGAAGCCTTGTGGATGCTGGAGAACAGTGGCTGCTGTCTGCGTTCTTCAGTTCTCAGTCCAAGAGCAGTAGCAACCAGCCTGCAACAGACCAGCCTATATGTGTCTCTCCGTCCTCATTCTCTTGGTCACTCCAGCGCATCATTGAAACCGGCATCCGTCACCATTAAAAAACCAAATGCGTTGGGCTAACCACATGGGAGGTTACATAACCGGTGGAGAAGAGCTGCTCTACGCAATTAATCTGTAAAGTGAGGTTGTCAGCTTCCCTGACTCTGCTAAGGGCCACCGCCTGCCATTTTGGCTGCCAAAAAAAACCAAACCCAAAAAACTGGTGTCTTGTCTTACCATTGGCCCTTGCATCACTCCCATCTGGGCACCACCAGCCTTCTCATCAAATCCTCCGGCCATCTGGGCAGCAAAGTTCTGCAAATAAACCCAACCACATTAGGAGCCCGACAGGCTCCGTGTAGTTCCGCTGTAAATCGGTATCGAAAAAAAAAAAAAAAACAAACCTTAACTTCAGATAAACTCTAATTGTTGGAAACTAACCTAGCATCGGATAGAATTACCAACGATTCCTGAAAAACCGGTGTGGAAATGTGTTATTAGATGACAGCGGCACACTCATTTCCCTGGAAGATGCAGTGCTATTTGGAGAAGCATCCGTGACTTGCATTTCATTTTACAGGATTACACTTAAATTCTAAAATGGGGGATGCCTGGGTGGCTCAGGTCGGTTGAGCCGACTTCGGCTCAGGTCACGATCTCGCAGTCCGTGAGTTCGAGCCCCGCGTCGGGCTCTGTGCTGACAGCTCAGAGCCTGGAGCCTGTTTCCGATTCTGTTGTCTCCCTCTCTCTCTGACCCTCCCCGATTCATGCTCTGTCTCTCTCTGTCTCAAAAATAAATAAACGTTAAAAAAAGGAATAAATTCTAAAATGGTAAATAGGCTGTTTAACCTACGTTGAAAATGTAAACTCAAACATCGCTTCTCAGGGTTTCAGAGAAAAAAAATTCCAGGTCTTTATCGTCCAGCCAAAGACTAAAACCCACAACCTTAAAATTTTTCAGCAAGGGAGGTAGCAGGCATCTGCGAGCCACTCAAGAATTTGAAACGCAGCAAACATCAAAACGGCAAACCTGCAAAAACTGGACAATAACACAATTCGTTGACTGGCTTAATTCCAAAAACGACTGGAGCCACACACCTTCACTCAGTGGGGCTCTTTCATGAGAATGAATAGTCCCTTGGAATGTACTTGGCAAGGGCCACGATTAAATGTCTCCAAGGACAGTGGTCTCTCTTCTCCAGGGAACTAACAAGTGCCCAGTCATCCTCTCCCCCGGCCCACACACCCATGCCCAAGAATCAACCGCACAGTACAGACGCCTGGGAGCCAGGTAACGGAAGATTTCTTTGAGAAACCCAGTGAGTGAAAAAAGTCATCCCCTAGCGCCACAGTCTGATGCCTACTATGTTGATTCCGCTAAATTACAGGCCTGGGGAGAAGCCCACGGGCAGGCTGTGCACACACCGCTGGCAGGCCTGGGAGCCAGCCAGGTAGCGGGAGTAGCAATTTAGAAGCCACATTTTTCTGGAGGGGCAGCTGAAGGAAGGGGACATAAGGATACTTACTCCACCGAGGCCAGGGGGGCCAGGGGGGACAGGAGGACCAGGGGGGCCGGGATTTCCAGGGTCCCCAGGCTCTCCGTCTCTGCCAACGCGGTCCAGGGGCACCCTTGGCAGAAAGAGAGAAGGGCACCCGTGTGAAGCAGGATTTACACAGAACCCCCCCTGGCCACGGCTGCCCCCGAGGAGGTGGTCATGCACATGGGAGGGGGCAGGGGGATGCCCGGAGGATCTGGGGGGGTTCCACAGGAATCGGGCAGCTTTTCTCTACTCACTTTTTCACCTTTGTCGCCACGATCCCCTCTGGGTCCTTGTTCACCTGCAGGTCCCTGAAGGTGAAGGGAATGATGAGATGACAGCACGGCCAGGGGCCTGCAGAGCAGTGACTTGAGGAAGAGGTGGGAGAAGGAATTTCTCCCTTTCTTACCTGAGGCCCAGGAGGTCCTTTGGGTCCTACAATCTGTGAGAGAGACAGAGACCCAGAGGATGGCAAGTTAGAGGGAGCCCAAGGAGCTGACCCCCTCGGAGCAGTGGAGGCAACCGACGTGAGGACAATGTGTACTTACATCCTTAATGTCTCCGGGTTCTCCTTTCTGTCCCTGAAACACGACACATTGTGAGGACGGAGCCACACAAGCCCACTAAAGCCCCCAGCACGAAACCCTGCCCTGCAGCCTGAGCACTGAGGTCCCCCTGCCCCGTAACACAGAGCTTTGCCTGCCTGCTGCCTACAAAATCACAGGCTGGGTGAGCACAACATTGCTCCTGAAGAAAGCAAAAACAGAAACAAACAAGGAAAGAGGGCCACCTGGTTAGCTCAGTCGGTTCAGTCTCCGACTTCACCTCTAGGTCACCATCTCCCCGCTAGGCTCGGAGTTCGAGCCCTGCATCGAACAGCTCTGAGCCTGGGGCCATGCTTCAAGATTCTGTGCCTCCCTCTCTCTCTCGGCCCCTCCCCCTCTCACACTGTCTCTCTGTCTCTCTCTCAAATAAACTTTAAAAAAAAAAAGGGGGGGGGGGGAACCCTTACCTTTGGTCCTGGTTGCCCTGCAAGTGGGAAAGAATAGAGAAGAATGGAAGATTGTGAGATGGGTTAGCACAAGTTCTTGTGCTCAAACACTCTCTAATGGATTAAACAAAGACAAGGATGCAACCCGGGAAGGAGGCAGCTTCCTGTCCCTCTGTTGGATGTTAGGGTCACTGGGGTCCCGGGGTTGCTGGAGGTCCCACGAGGAATGGAGAGGACCCAGACTTTGTTATTGAGAAAGCAGTCAGCATGCAAAAGAATGGAGCAGGGCGTATGAAGAGCAAATGAGCAGCTCAGATCTCATGAGCACCAAGAAAGGAAGCACCAGAAGCTGGCAGAAGGTCCAGTCTCTTCTCTCCTCACAGGGGAGGAAGCCCTTCCCACACAGCCCAAGCCCTCCCGGAAGAAGGGTTAGGGAGGTAGAAGGGTCTTACGTTCAAGTGGGGTCTCCTTGAAGCGAGCACAAAACACAGCAGGGCAGAGGAGTTATAGAGAGCATCGAAGCCAGCACCCCCCCCCCAAATCAATGATCCCTTCCCCCTTCAAAGCAGTGAGGCCCTCACCACTTCCCCCACTGGGGCCTCAGAAATGATTGGGAAATCTAGACCACAAAAGCAGCTTGCCAGTGTTGGTGAAGGTGTTAAGGAAGGGCAACTCCTTGCTTCCCTTTCAACTTTCTTCTCTGTTTGAGTAGGAAGGGGACAGTGAGGGCCACCCAAGAGACCTAGGCATGTGCCCGTCCCCACCCCCCCCCTTTCCCCCGCAGGGAGATGGGGCGTATGTTCAAGTGCTGGGGAGGGGTCACGTGCACACATGTGGTCCACCAGCACTGGTTCTGGCTGGGAGTGAGAAAACCCACCAGAGCGCACGCCTGCAGGGCTCCAGCCCAGCGCCATCTCTCAGAGCCCAGCCCCTCCTTCTCCTATTAACTCGCTTCATAATTGGCAGTTAACTCCAAGAGAGGTAAAGAAACAAAAGGCAACTGCCACCAACGTTCCAGATTTCAAAGAGGGAGCCCGCCCTGTCTCCCCACTGAAGACCATTAGTGGTCGTCTACAGAGAAGGACAAGGTGTGGGTAACTAATTAATCTGGGGAATTAATCTGGGGTTCCGCCCACAGGATATGGGCTCTCCATTGCGGCTCTAGTGATCAGAGAGGATTCCAGAGAGGATACTTTTGTGGAATCACATCTGTCCTTCCGTATCTTGGAAGCGTACTTTTTTGGAGGTTTTAGGTGAGGAGGGACCCCTCTAGTGTCCCAGCCTCATTCACTTTCAACCCGCAGGCAAGAAGTGGCCTTTCCTTTCAGCTTCAGCTGCCGGGGTCCCATGGATAACCAGCCCCTCTGCCGCGCAGAGATGACCAGCATCCATGGGAGGTTTGCTGCACCTGCAAGTAATTTATTTATGTGGAAGAGGAAATAAATAAATTACGACCACTGGCAGTGGCGAGGTCAGTTGAGCAGATGGGGCAGCACTCTCCGAAGGGGGTCTCAGGGCTGAGGCAGTCTTTCATGTCTTCACAGATTATGTCGTCGCAGAGGACAGTCCCAGTGTCACAGACACAGATCCGGCAGGGCTCGGGCTTCCACACATCCTTATCATTATACCTCTGCCCGTCCTGCACACAGCTGCCAGCCTTCTCTGCACCAAGGGCGGGGCAGGGGAAGCAGAGAGTGAAGGGAAGGAGGGGGTGGGGAGCCAGAAGAGAAAAAGAGAAAGAGGTTGCAGTCAACTTGACATCATTCGAACGCTGAAGAATGTGGGCTCCGGCCATCCAAAAGTAGAGAACTTGGAAATCATTTTTCTAAGACATCATTCAATCTTTTGTGTAGTCAACATATGTTTATTGTGCACCTTGCACTGTGCTATCTATTGACCAGTGAAAACCCTGCCCCAGCAGTGAAGGTGGGCGAGGGGTGCTACTGTAGCATATTCTCTTCCAAATGCCTGGGGCAGACCCGAGGGTGTTGGGGGGGGGGCGGGGACTCCGACTAGGAACTCAGGAACTGTACAGAAGAGAGGAGAAAATGGAGAGACCCCCCCCGCCCCCAGCACAGGAACAGAGGCCTTTTTTCTGCCTTCCTCTAGGAACTACGGGATTTGCTAAATACGACTGACAGCTACAATGCAGGAGGCATGTAGAAAATTCAACCCACAAGAATTAGAATCTATAAACAACCAGATTCCAAAAGCGGATATACGGGGTGGGGGTTAAAGGAGGAGCGGTTAGAAATAGGATCATGTCCCACGACTTAAATCATATTAGAATTCGGGCCAATTTGGGGAGGAGGATAGGGGCCCATTCAAACAATGCCCTTGGGACCCCCAGCAGGCTAACAAAATGCCTTGGGAGACAAGAAGGGCGTAGGGGCTCCCCTCTGCTGACCTCCAGCTGTAGCCCTCCCTGGAGAGACCCTACCTTCATCAGAAGACAAACCTCAATGTGGGGGGGCGGGGAGGGCGCTGGGGGCTTTGAATGCCTGGCCTGGGCTAAGATTAGCCAGTCCGGGCCTGGCCTCCTCCAAGAATGAAGACCGAGAACGGCACGGACTAGTCCCTCTCCACCAGCTCCCTGCCGTCTGGAACTCACCCTGCAAACGAAACCTGTGCTGACAAGAGCGCTCCCGAGAGCGCCAGGGGCTGAAGAGCCCGCACCACGTGCTAGGGAGCGCCCAGCGCTGTTTTTCTCATCAAAATCCCCAAAGCGAAGGCAGCTGCAGGGGATGAATAATAGGAAAGCGCCACAAACCAGGTGGGCGGAGAAAGAAATGGGCCTGCCTCCGGCTCTTTAAGGAGACTCTGAAAACCTAAAGATAAACCTTCCTTTTTTTTTTTTTTCCCTTGCCACCAGAAGAAATCCGCTCAGCCTTTAGGCAAGATAATCCCGGCCAGAGTAGGGGGATCCCAGGGTAAACACAGAAGTTGCGGGGATACGCCCACGGCTAAACTAGCTGGAAAGGTAGAAATCAGGCGGTGGGGAAGGAGAAGGAGCAGAGGTTAATGGTCTCCCGTCTGGACCGAGGAAAAGCCCACCTTCACCCAAGAGGGCCCAGGGTGAAAAAAGAAAACGCTGGGAGAAGGGGGTGCACCCGAATGCGGGTCAGATTTCTCTAGGAAGGGCGGCCCCGGGATGCGCGGGGGCGGGGCCAGGCAGCGCGGGATGTGGGAGCCGCTGGGTGACTTCTGGCAGCAGCTCTGGACGCGGCTCGCCCACAGACACTGGGAGGGTGAAAAGTGGGATTAAATGACTGCCCCAGAAAGGAGCCAGCCCCGTAACCGGATCCCCTAGGTGTGGACGGAGGAGCCCAGCACCACCATAATTGCTGTTCGAAACCGCTGCCGATAGCATCCCGGCGCGCCTGATCCGGTTCCCCTCATTACCGCAGCGCGGTATAAGTGCTCCTTTGTGGCAGGCCAATTAAAAAGTTACCTCTTTCGGGGAACTGTTTTTGCTTCGCCGCCGCTTTGCGCAGGGCTGGAGCCCGGGAGGTGGCGGCGGGCGGGCACAGGGGGGCATTGTGGAGAGGGGGGTCAGGGAGTCCGGGGGAACCCACCGGACCTCGCCTCTCATGAATGGGGCTTTTCTCGAGCGCACACAGAGCCCGATTCACAGGTCTCCGCAAGGAACCAGTTTAAATAAATACGGGCAGCATTTCAGCCCCATCTGGAAGCCATCGCTGCCAATCTCCCAACGCAAACAAGCCTCACAAAGGAGGATTGAGGTCTCTCCCCTCAGCCGAGGGGCACTTTCGCAGGCGAGGGCTGTGAAATGCAGATGTGGGTCAAAGACGCCGCCTCCAATAAGTTTCTCAAAGTCGTGGACAGATGGGGAGGAGGGGCGTGCCCGAGCTCTAGGTTTCTGACATTCCTGACGTCCACGCAGACTGTGCCTTTCCCCACGTCACTTCTTTGGGTCCACCGACCCAGGGGAGGGGGTTACGAGGCTCGGATGCGCCTGGGAGCGAAGTCAACCGCCCCGATGCACTCCCCCCCCGCACCCCGGGGAGGAGGAGGAGGAGGAGGAGGAGAAGGAGCGACTGGAAGGTTTGGGCCCAAGAAACTGTGGAATTCACTCACTCCCAGGAAAGTTGCGGCGGTGAGAGCGCTCTGCCATTTAAGTGAGCGCCTCTAATGACAGAGGGAGAATTTGGGAATTATTTTAAAGTCACTTAGCTAATTTCACTGTGCACTAAGCAGAGGTCGGTCAAGAAGACAGCTTTGTGGGTGTACAGGGAAATTGAGGACAAAAATATAGCCAGTCCGAGCCGGAAACACTGATGGACACACCGTATCCCAACAAGTGCCCGGGAGCGCGCCTCCAGGTTAGCGCAGCACGCGACGACCCGGCCAGAATCTCCTGCCCCGGGCTCGCTGCGACTGCGCCGCAGGCTCCACTCCTGCCCCCGCCTGGGTCAGCCACTCTAATGAACGGAAAGTCCTCCTGGGCCCAGAGCCCTCCAAACCGTCTCTGGAGACAGCCTGGTGGCAGGAGACACCAAATAGAGCCTCGTCGGCAGAGGGATTTTGATCCCCCCCCCCCACCTCCATCCCGCCTCCCCAAACAGTTTCCTCTGCGATTGATTTACAATCTGTAACATACAAAGACAGGGCTGGAATCCCAGCCATCGGAAACGTGCCCAAACACGTGGGGAAAAAAAAATCCTCTCTACCTCTCTAATACACTTTCCAGGCTTCGTTTGTCCTGAATATAATCCCAGACAGTGGGACTTTACCAAAGGAGACGATGGAAAGGTGAGATCCGAACCGCCTTTGGACTAGACCGTAAAACTGCCATCTCTAACTATATTCGGCTGAAATTGTTATAGCAATTGACCAACTGTGCCCCCTTCCTCTGCTACACACACACACACACACACACACACACACACACACACAGAGCCTAGCCCGGTGAGTTCCAGAAATTTAGAAGAGTAACTCATTGTAGTACCTCCGGAGTTTGGAGGGGAAGACGGCGGGGAGGGGGCGCTATTTTCTGGGGCGTTTGAAAAAAGCACGGTCTGGTTGGAATGTTATCGCCTTTCAGATGGCCTCTCCTACGGGGAGTTTCTGTACCCGTTAGAGGCACGGCCAAAGCCGAGATGAGAACGAGGGCTGCACCTTGCTCCTGCGCCAGCCGGGAGGGGGAGGAAACTGCGAGAGGCGCTGAGATCTCAGAGCGCCGCTCCGAAGCCTCTCTTTTGTGGCCTCCGATTTCAGCCCACCAGATTCAGAGCATCTCCTTTGTCTAACTCCCCTTTGAACCTTCCAGCCACCAACCCCTGGACGCGGCTGCGAGGTCAACCCTTTGGCGCTTGCTCGTCCCTTCCTTAGAGCCCTTTCCAACTTCTCCTAAGATCGATGGGCCACGACCTGTTTTGCTGCACTCCGAGTGCTTCGGGGAGGTGAGTTGGGTGGGTGTGCGCCTGCTTAATTATCAAAGCTGGTGGAAACGAGCGCGCTTAAATCTATGCGCAAACATCTCGACCTGACACTTTGCACGTTTCAAATTCCTGCGCAAAGTAGAGACCTGCAAATGCCTCCAACTGCGACCTGCACCAGCCGACGCTCCAACAGAGCCCCTGACTTGCAGAACTCCGCTAGGTGAGCCCCTGCGCATCATGCGCCCAAGTCTCGGCGCGCTATGACCCCGGGAGCCACTCTAGCCTGGACCCGCCGGCTCCAAAGAGGGAGAGGGCCGGGGGGGGGGGTGCGAAGGGACGGCACAGAAGGGTGGCAGGCAGGGACCGGGCGACTTACGGACATCCTGGCCGTGACACCGAAGGACAGCGGCGACAAGCAGCGTCAGCAGCACCAGCGTCTGGGGAGCCCCGAGGCGGATCATGGCTCACCGCGGGGCCTGGCGGAGCCGGCCCGAGCGGAGCGCAGCGAGGCGGCAGGAGCACGGCGTGGGTCCGGGTCTCTACCGCGCCCTCATGCAGGAGGCCCTCGGAGCAGGAGGAGGAGGCAGGAGACCCGGCAGCCCAGCAGCGCTCTGCGTCTTCTCGCCTCCGCGGAGCCCGTTATATGCGTCCGGCCCCTCTCGAGGCTGGCGAACTCGCCCAAACCGCGGGCCGCCCCCGGCCCCCCGCCGGGCTGTAACCTGAGACCCCGCCCCCGGAGCCGGCCTGGGCCCAGCCAGAGCCCGCACCTGCCTGGGCCGGACCCCCCTCTCCGCTAGCCCTGCTTCCCGCCCCCCACCCCTAGTGTGCCGAGTGGCCTGATCGGGCGGGGCGCAGAGACGGCTGCTGTCCTCCCCCCAACCCAGGGCTGCGGCGCTGCCCCCTCCGACCACAGGCGGGAAGGGGGGCCTCCGGCCCCTCCCCTCGGAGTTCTGCCCAGATTGGAGGGGCGGGGGGTGTTTGCAGAGGCGCAGGCCGCGAGCCCTAGACCGTGGACGGAAAAGACTTGGGAGGGAGGAGGGAAAGCGGTAGAAAGGAGCAGCGGGGGAGAGTTAGCGGGGCTCCGCGTTGGGACCTAGGGCAGGGGGAGGGGAGGAGGGCGCAGGGGGAGCTCGCGATGGTATCCGGAATCCAACTCTTGGAAACTGGCAAGCAAGGCCAAGTTTGGGGAGGTGCCCCGGCCTATCTTCTAGCCTTCTGGCCGCTTCCCGGAGTACCTGGCCCCGGGGCTCCCACCTGGAGATTCGGAGCGACAGGCCCCAGCCCCTCCCCCACCCAGCTCTGCGAAGAAAGAGCCTCCTCTGGAGCCTTGGCAGAAGTTGGCCGGAGCCAATCGCCAGGAAAGGGGCCGGTGTGTTACAGCACAGAGGGAGACCTGTGTGAAGGTGTGGGGGCGGGGGCAGGCCCTGGGAAGGGGGCTTGAGCAGCGACAGAGGACGGAGGGAGCCCAGACTAAACCGTGCGTGCTGCCGAGGTGGGGGACTGTCTAGTTCCAGGCTCAGACGTGGTGTCTGCTCTTCCTGGCGGGGGGCCTGGAGAGGGCCCCGGGGGGGAGTGGGCACTGCCGCCCGGGGTTGAGCAGTTCTGGCCAGGGACATTGGTCACTGCTGCAGCCCCGTCCAGGGAGTGAGGCGGCTGCTCCAGCTGGACCGAGTTCTGTGAGCCGGGGGAGAAGCCAGAATTTCCTAGTTGGCCCCCTGGCCCTCTTGCTGCTTCCCACCTCACTTCACCTTCCCCGGTGAGCTCCCTTGGGGCATCTTGGCCGGATGCTGCCTCCTTCTCAGGGCTCAGCCACGCTCTTCTCTTGGCTCCTGGTGACTCACTCCATTGATATTAGAGAGGAAAGGACCCCAAACAGACCTTCTTCCTCCTGACGAGATGGTTTTCTGTCCCCGAGGACTGTCAGGTCTCTCAAACAACTTTAGGAAAAATACAAACTTCCGTGAAACTTGGACTTGGGGGTCTGACTTGCCCGGATCTCCCCTCCTCGGCGGTGGGGTTTTTGCTGTGCTTTCCTTCTGGAAGTTGAGGGCACTTGGAAGAAGCTACACAGGGAGTTCTGGGCTTCCCTTCCCTCTCTCCACTCCCCCATGCTATGAAGCTTCCCTGAGTAGAGCCCCGAATTCCAAGAGTGCAGGACTTGTGTGCATGTGCGCTGGCCAGAGAGAGAAAGAACTGTCACTGTTTAAAGAGATGGCTCCACATTTTCGTGCAGTCCGGATGGAGGTGGGTGAGGGACTGAATCACTGGTTCCAACTCCTCTACCCGCCAGGGGCCTTCCTTCGCTCTCTTCCTCACCTCCTGTTCAGGGAGGTTGCATTAAGCTCTGAGCCTTTCCTCGGCCCCGGCCTCTGCCCAGAGAAAGCTGCTCTCAGGCCTACAGTGTCCCAGTGCCCTCCTTGGGGCCATGGGTCCCATCTTCCACCGGGAAGGTAGGATGACCAAATCCCAAGACCCCCTGGGTGAAAGCCCCTCTGAGAAGCCTTCTCGGATATCTCTAGAACACAATGTCTCCCTGCCTTTCTGAATCCCTCCGGCACTTGTAGCCCGTATCCACAGTTACACTGTAAGATACATATGTTTTCTGTGTGGTTTTCATTTTTTTTTTTAACCCTTGCATTAACTGGTCTTATCTTACCAACGAGCCTGGGAGCCCCTTGGGACAAGAGCACTGCCTTAGGTGCACCCCCTGTGGACTAGTGCATTTAGTTGCAAAATATGATTTCTTTTGTGATGCAAGCAATACATAGGCAGCTATCAAGCTAGGCATGCATACAACTGACCTCAAATAGAAATGGCCATAAAAGTTCAACCGAAAACAAAGTCTTGGGGAAAACACTAAAATATATGAAAAAATTAAAGCCTATTTCAAAGTGATCTAGTTTGACCAGCGGCAAAGTGCCACACACTTCTGAGCTAAGTTGCTCTTGATTTCATCCTCTGTCGCTGTGATTCATCTTTGCTAGTGAACTGTTTCTACATATAAGAACTCTGGATTCTTCCCAGTAATCATGGTTCATCTGTGAATACAGTTTCGTTCTTCACTTGCTGTGGCGGGAGGGGGGGGGGCGGATTTTGTTTTCATCAGAGAAGAGAATTGAGCAAAGCAAAATAAAATTTAAAATTTAAATCAACAAAGCCGAAATAAATTACGGCAATTATTTAAATGTAAAGCCAACTAAACACCAATATTAATATTTTACCCATTCGTGAATCCAAACAACTACCATTTCAAAACCTCTAATTTGTGACTAAGACTGAACCTGTATGTGGCAAAAAGAGAAAAAAAAATCATGGATTTGGAGATTACTTACCCAGCAATCTCACTATCCAGAACATAGCCAAGAAGCTGAAAAGAAGAGGAAATAAACCGGTGAGCAGGGGAAGAAGCACCACTCGGAAACCTGAGCAGCCATAATTCACGTCACGGACTAAAAGCATATGCATTTTATGCATAGTACAGCCCCTCTTGCCCTGGGTGTGTTGGTCATGGTTTAGATATTGCATTCACAGGTAATGTCATCTGACCTCACCAATTAGATGCAGAAAGATAGAGGTAAGATAGCAAAACAGTTGTGGGACGAAAGCACAATAAGAACGGCAAGAAGGGACAAGAAAAGAAGACAGAAAACGCAATATGAAGTTGACACAGTGAATAAAGGACATGGTAGCCTGGGGCCAAGAGGGCTGGGGTCAAATGCTCCATGGTCCTCAATGGCACCAGGGGGTATCCAGCTTCATAGCATCTGCCGCAGTGCTGTGGTTCATAGTGATGAACTTCAATGTCCAGGAAAATGTTCATTTGAGTTTAATATGGTCCCTTTGAGGAGGCAGGGAGCTACGCATTACATTTTAGAAAGGTCTCCGTGAAACATAATGAAAATAAATGTTTGTTCACTTAAAGTAAAAAAAATCTCCTGTCCTAGCAGTGCAAAATAGATGCGGAAGCGCCGCGGTGCCTTGAACTGCAGAACTGTATCAAAGAGCTGCTGGTTCCCCCACTCGGTGGAAGAAAAGCATGGATGGCTGAGGACAAAGGTCCCACGTGGCCTCGTCATCCACTTACACCTTGGAGAATAGCACGCCTGATAGCAGGTAGAACATTTGGCGATCAGACACAATCGGTGCATCTGCCCCAGATCAGATCGATGCGGTGAGACAGATGGATGAAGCCAGTCATTTTTGTATGGTGTAGACAAACTAACCGTTCAACTATTTTTCCCTTTTTATGGGCATATTAAATTTAGACTTCCATAGACACAGACTCACTGGGAAAGATATTTGTAGGTAGACTGGAAAGAAAGGGTCTTTCTCTCCCTCTGCACAAATTCCATTTAAAAATAGTGATAAAGTGAGGAAGGACTCGCATTCCAAAGAGGTAAACCCACCCCAAATATGGCAGGTGGTGAAGGCGCACACTTCACTCAGCCTCTAGCCGCACTTCACCCAGACGGCCGGCCAGCCGTGGTGGAGGGCTGGCGGGTCCGCCTCGTTCAGTGACATTCAGCTTCTGTCGGTTGGGCTCAGTTCAGACGTCCTTTCAAGATGTGTTTATGTTTTCCTTTGGCATTTTGGGGGCAGAGTAACAGAATCAGGACTATCCAGGATAGGGTTTCCAGATTCACGGTGTACATTCCATCGCATAGGAGCATAAATGTATTACTATGTGTCTTCAAATGCAAACAACATCAAGAATCCCACTCTGTCCTCCGTCCTGTCTCAGCCCCGTGAGACTCCAGCTTAGCGCTTCTGTACGAAACGGGGAGATAGAGAGGGTGAAGAGACTGCCTTTGGATTCTCGTAAAGGAAACAAGAGAAAAAAGGAATTTGAGAAATGCTGGAAGGAAGGTACCTTCCTAAAAAAAAAAAAAAGGAAAAGAAAAGAAACCACACAAAGAGAGAGAGAGAGAGAGAGAGAGAGAAGGACAGAAAGAATAGCAGAGAGCAACGCTGGGGAAGGCTTCCTGGGAGAAGTTTGCCTCTGGGACAGGTAGGGTTTTGAAAATGCAGAGGCATAGGAAGGGCACGGGTTGGCTCCTATAAGAAGGCAAACAGGCAATGAAGCAGAAGACATGGCAAGGCTCCCAGAGCAGTGTGGAGTCAGCCTTGGGGGCCACCGGGAATAAGACGTAGCCGTCCGGATGAAATCAAGGCCAGACGCAGAGGACTCCATGAATGCCGCTATTTGTCACTGAGTCTGCCTCAGACCTGCCTCTCTTACTTCTCTCTCCCACTTCAACTTGTCTCCCACTAGATAGGCCTTTTGCGGAAAAAGAGAGAAAGGTGTCTGGGGTTGTTGTTGTTTTTTTAAGGTTTACTTTTTGAAGAAATACAGAGATGATCTTCCCATTTCCCTTCCTTCCTTCCTCCTTCCTTCCTTCCTTCCTTTACATAAGCCTTTCATACCAAGTCTTGCGTTTTCTTAAAGTGCATGGTGTTCTGGCTTCTAAGGAACGTGTGTCTCTCTCATCAGTCCTTGGTGGTGCTGGGGTGCAGGGAAAAACACAAATGCCTCAATGCAGAGATGTCGGAGCACTCCCAGCAGAGGCTGTGAGTGAGGCAGTCGGTTCTGCATCGGAAGGTCGTCCAGCCACCGCCGTGTCCCAGAGCCAGAGAGCCTTTGCTCTGGGCACTCGTCCAGCAATGGCACAGCACAGTGGCTCCAGGGGCACCCCTGGAGGGGCCCCAAACCTGCCAGACAGGTGAAAGTGGGTGGCTTCTGTCTCCCATCTCTCTCCCTCCCTCGCACTCCTCACTTACATATCGCCAGTACCGTGGGGTTGTGCCCTGAGTCATTCGTTCATTCCCTCATCTATTCTTCATGCATGTAGAGAAATCCTACGCGACTCTCTTCTCATACGTCCTGGAGACCAGGGGCCATAACGTACACACGGCGGGTCTCCATAGGTGCCGAAACAGTTGAGTGTCCTAAATCTTTGCGACTGGCAGTGTGGTCCGTGGACAAGCATCCCCAACCTACCCTGGGGCCTTGTTAGAAAAACAGAACCTACTAAATCAGAACTGACGTTTTCCCAAGATCGCCAGATAACTCAGATGCCCATTAAAGCTGGAGAAGTGCCCGTCTAAGGACTGGTGGTGATGGCTAGTGAGTTGTGCCCCCCCCAGCCCCCCCCCCCGGGCTGATGGAGTGGTGTGGTCTGCAGTTAGCAGACGGTGGGGATCCCACGTGCCCTGTATCTGTAGGCATGGCAGGGTGGGGGCCCAAGTCCAGGGCCGGGGGACAGGAGCTGAGGGAGAGGGATGGACAGAAGGTTGTAGAGGGGGCACCGCTTTGAAAGGCCTGCTGCTGGGGGTGTGAGCGTGTTAACTCTCAAAGGCCGGCTCCTTCTGTGGTAGGGGGGAGGTCACTTTCCCTGTGTTCTATTTCTGAGGGGAAATGGGGTCAGCGCGAGGAAGAGCCTGAGCTCCGTGGAGACGGCGTCAGGGCAGAGCAGGAGACAAGTGGAGGCTGACGTCGGACCCCTTTCCCAACAAGCGCCTCAGCCCTGCCTCTCCGGGGCCGCTCACCCATGAACTCTTCCTGGGTGGGAAGCGGCACGGAAAGCGAGGAGCTAGACAGGGATGCCTCTGGGCCTAGTGGGGCGCGCACCCTTCAGAGAAAGCCAGGCGCCTGGAAGCCACGTTTATTCTGCCCCCGTGGGGGGGGGGGTGGGGGCCTGCCCTCCAGGAAGTCCCTGAAAAGCTCAAGGGAACTTGTGGCAAGCTTCTAGTGGGTTCCCCTGCCAAAAACAACCTCTGGAGGGAGCAGGACACTGTGTACTGCCCTTCTCCACACCGCAAACCCAACGAGGGCACCTTGTCTGCCCTGCCTGAGGCACCTGTCCAGGGGCAGCCGGAGCACCATTCTGTCTGCACGCCCGCACCAGCTCTAGCCTGCAGGCCAGCTCCTCGGCTGACACCCACCCGACGCCCTTGAAACCCCTCCCTCAGAGCCTTGGAGTCCTTCTTGACTGCCCCCCCATCCTCCTTCCTGTCCCCTCCCCTTCCTGTGCCTTCAGCTCCACTGTGCTAAGCACCAGCTATGCTCTAGGCACTTGCTAAATGGTTTGGGGGACACAAAGAAAGATCTATTTAATATGGATCCTATCCTCAAGGAGATTACCGCCCCCCCCCCCCAGGAGATACTCACATAAAAAGCCAAACTAAGAGGTAAATACATGATAATATGTTGTGATGAGGTGTGACGGCCATGCCCTGTACGGAAGCACTCTGTCCTGGCCTTTAACTGAGACTCGCTCTTGACACAGCCTTGGGCAATGAGGACAGCTTGGTCACACCTGTGCTACACCGGCGTTACTAATCTCCTTCCGAGCTCCAGAGATCTGCCTTCTTCCACCCCCACCTTCACCCCCAATGATAAGTCTCTTCCTGTGGCAGCTTAGCTATGTGACCAGCGAGGCCCCCACAACGGGGTTTGCTCCTTGTCACATAGGGACCCCGCCCTGGAGTCCTCCGCTGGTTGTCCGAGCATCTCCTTCCCATGCAATCAAGCAAGAGTAAAGAATCCCGCGGGCATCCGGTTGTCACCTGTGCCAGCCCGCCAGGACATCAGTCTAGTGTCACCCTCGCAGTACCTAGAAACACATCTATCCTTACTGTTTTCTTGGGTACACATAAAAAGAAACGAGGGTTGCCCTTCGACCCGCTCAGGTTCAACACGGCAAGTGCACTTCCTAGCTTTGCCCCCTTGGGCGAATTACGCAGCTTCTCTGAATCTCATCTATAAAACCAGGATAACAGCAATGTGCTCATGGGCTCATGGTGAGGACAAATCAAGTAACAGATGTGGAGTGCTTTACAGAGGAGGCTCAGAGTCGTGTTTCTCATCCTCAGCACCGCTTTCCTTGGTCACTGCCCTAGTTACTGACCCTCATCCCGTCTGTCTTGTCACCCCATACAGAAACAATACCACTTCTCTGTGTTTAATCAAGTCGCATTAACATTTTTTGTCTTAACTGTTATGTGTCCATGAGTTCGGATTACAACTAACGGCGTCTAGGCTGATCAACGAACATCCTGCAGTTTGAGGCTTTCAGCTGAAGACATTGAAATTATCTTAAAATCCGTAACACAAGCTCTGGGTGCACAAACTTTCAGTATTACCTGAAAAGCATCCTTGGCACTGGGAATATGTGGATTTGATACTCGGGCGCAGCTTTTCCCTAAGAAGGAGACCGGGATCTTGTCACGTTGTATGGAGGCTGGGAAGACGAAAATAGCAGCTGACCTCCACCGTTATCAGGTTAAACAAGAAGACAAGTTTGATTTGACTGTCGAAAGATAAGATTTGGGGGAAACCACCTGCAAGGCTTTTTGATCTGGTTGGATGAGGAGCTTGAGAAGATCTAACTCAAAGAGAGGGAGAAGTTAGTTCTTCTCGGGTCAGGATAGCGACAGTGTGATGTTTCCCAGGGAGGGAGAACGATTCAAAATGAGTGAAAAAGATGCCTCATCCTATCTCGGTGTTTCTATGTCTTTAAATCTTGCTTAGAATTATGGAGCTTTGTTTCTAAATTTTCCTGGGGCACCTGGGTGGCTCAGTCAGTTAAGCGTCTGACTTCGGCTCAGGTCACGATCTTGGGGTTTGTGAGTTCGAGCCCCGCCTCGGGCTCTGTGCTGACAGCTCAGAGCCTGGAGCCTGCTTGGGATTCTGTGTCTCCCTCTCTCTCTGCCCTTCTCCCACTTGCATTGTGTGTGTGTGTGTGTCTCCCCATCTCAAAAATAAACATTAAAAAAAATTTAAATTATGTATTCTGATTCTTTGTAATCTTTATACTTAACTGCATTTACAGAGGGTTCTATTTTGTCAGGGAAGGTATATTTAAATAGAAAACCGCATGCGCCAGGTTATTCAAACTGTCCACAGATACAACCGAATATCCACCTGGTGGCAGAGGGTCACAATTGCAGGCAAAGTGCCCAGGAGCCCGTGGGCTGAGGAGTGTGATTTAGCAAATGTCAGTGGAGGTCACATCACTCTTCTATAAGGGTTGTAAATACTTAACATTCTCCTTGTGAATTCAGTGACTGTGTTTATTCTTGGCGAGCACCTACCAGAAGTCTTTTAAATGACAGCGCTTAGCAGATGTTAGAGTCCCCTAATATTAATGCCTGTGAGTGTCTGTCCAGTCTGGTGTATTTGTTCTTGGAATTAAACTAAAGGGCAGGGATTCCTTTTGTCTAGCACAGATTCTCAGTGGAGATAACACTGAATGGTGATAACCCTGGGATAGTTGTCTAGCCTGAGAACTGGTAAGTAACATGATCGGTGCCAGGGTAGGGAGAAAGAAAGGAGATTTGAGAAACGCTGGAGGATATGTTTATTAAGAGCTGATTTTTTACCACTTTGGTGCCTTGGGCTGCACAGCTTGCGAATGTGCAGGGGGGTGTATCCGTAGGCTCACAAACGGAGCTTCCCTTCTCTACCAGCTTGGAAACATTCTCTGTGGTTGCAGTGCTCATCACAACCTCTTTATGCATGATGAATTACTCATTAAAGATGTTGCTTTAACGCTGAGATATGTGGGGGCAGCGGAGGGGGTTAGTCATCCCAGAAGGAGTGTGTGCAAGGTGAATCCAGCAGTAGGATGTGACGAGTGGGAGTGAGAAGGCAGGAAAAAAGCAATTTCATTTACCATCTTTTCCAGAAAATATTTCAAAAACACCTATGTTATGTATGGTCTTAGAGACACAAATTTATGCAATATTCTATTTCTTCTCTTGAACGGCATGTACATTCTTGCAAATCTCTTGGGCATGAAGCGGTGAAAAGAACACTGGCCTTGGACTTAGGAACTGTAAATTTTGCACTGACCTGTGCATTTAATTTGCTGTGTGATCTTGATCTAACTGCTTCATTCTCTGGGCCTCAGAGGCTTCATCTGTAAAGTAGGGTAGCTGCATGTGGTTTTGTGATGAGAGGCACCAGCTCTAGTCTGTTTCCCTGTCCCCTTGACCCTAATCCTAGCAGAATTTAGTTTTACTATCAAGGACCTATCAATGGAATCTGAAATGAGCTAAAATAAGAGATCAACTGGATGAAAGTTTTCCCACCCAGAAGCTCCTCTCCCCCTGGGACTCAGCACCTCTCTCCCAGCCCCACTTGTCTCCTGGGGGCCCATGCTGGCTGCCCAAGAAGAGGCAGAGGGGTTACCCAGAAATAGAGAAATAGAAAGCAGGATGTCTCCAGACACTTCCCTTTCCCCAAGACCCAGGGGAAAAGGCAGAGAGAGAGAGAGAGAGAGAGAGAGAGAGAGAGAGTGTGTGTGTGTGTGTGTGTGTGTGAGAGAGAGAGAGAGAGAGAGAGAGAGAGAGCATGTCCAGATTTGTCATCTCTGAATTGGGTGGAAGGTGGGTGCATCTCAGCCCATCTTCTGGGTTATAATGACTAATGATGACAGATGCTCTGACAGGGATCACCTGGGGCCCTGCATTTTTTTGCCTGATTCATGGGCCAGCCAGAGGTAGGGGAGCATTTCCAGTGCAACCCGGTGATTCATCTCTGCCATGCTGAGTTGTCCTGGTTGCAAATCTACAAGAATGTAATTGATGCCCAAGTAGACATCAATTAATCAACCAGTGTTTATATGGTGGTAGTCCATGGACAAAGGTGTTAGTGCTCTAACCCGAGCAAGCATTAACTGAGCACTTACTACAGGTCCAGAGCATGCGCACTCTGCAAGGAGAACAAAAGAAATGTGTTCTAGTCCCTGCCCTCAAGAGAGCTTCAATCACATTTCAAGAGTTGGCCCCTCGAATGGGGTGTCAGAGACACAGAGATCCTTCAAGACAGAGCTACCTGATAGAACTTTCTGTGATGATGGAAACATTCAGTGTCTGTGCTGTTCAGTATGGTAGCCACTAGCCACGTGTGGTGCTTGAGCACTTGAAGTGTGGCTAATGCAACTGAGGAACTGAATTTTTAAGTTTATTTAATTTTAATTTTTAAAACTTTAATTAAATGGCCATATGTGGCCAGTAGTTATCATACTGGACCATGCATCATGTCCTTGCTATTCAAAATGTGTCCTGCAGACCAGAAACATCACATCACTTGGGAGCATGTCAGAAATACAGAATTTCGGGCCCCAGCCCTACTGAATCAGAGCCTTCCTTTGAATAAGATTCTGAGGTCATCTGTTTGTACATCAAGTTTGAGAAGCACTGGGCTAGGGCACTGCTTCCCAACTTGACTGCATATTAGAATCACTTACATATCAGGACGCTTTTAAAACTCCCCGTGTTGTGACTGCACCCCAGACAAATGAAACCAGTATTTGTGGGGGGTGAAACCCAGGCACCCATGTTGTTTAAGCCCCCAGGTGATCCCAGCGTGCACACGAAGTTGAGAACGGCTACTCTGGGGCCAGGCAGCCAGCCTGGGTCACACTCTGATGGATGAGTCCATGTGAGGGCCAGCGACTCAGCCTTAGCCTCTAAATTCACTTGTTGGGCCCAGCTGCCTGGGAAGCCAAAGGGAGTTATTCATTCTCAGCAAGTGTAAGAACTGGCTGGGGTTTATGTTTGTTTCCAGCGCCTAAGTGAGATGTTCATTAGTTTTTGACAAAACACGTCCAAATGCCACAGCACCAAAGGGTATTGAGCCAGCCGGGTCACTGAAGGCTGGGAAGGGCTGATTCACTTCCTCACTCTGGGGCCCGGATACCCTGGCATCCCAGAGCAGCCCCATGAAGGGAGCTATTATTCCCACTCAGGGTGGAGGTGGCTGGTTTTTCCAATGCAACTTGTCTTCAGCTGTCCCTTACTGCTGCTCAGCAAGTGCCCAAGGGTCATTGGGGCCAAAGAGAAAAGGTGGGTTTTCCTGAACAGCCAGACTCTCATCCTGTTGATCTGAACAAGACCTGAGAGGCCCCAGCCACTTTCTAGTGATGAATGACATTTGCAGAGATGATTCTTCATCTCCCAGAGGGTGAAGTTTCAGGGAAAGCACATGTGAAATCGGGGTCTGAAGAAATTGGGTCCCACCAGAAGCAAGACTGTCCCAAGGGATGGAGCTGCAGCCCCTGCGTGGGGTGTTGATTTCCAGAGTCTCACTGAGGAACATCATCCTTGACTCAGGTGATATGGAGATGCAAATGATTCACTTTGGAAATGAGATCCTCAACTATGTGACTTTTGGCTCATTTGTCTTGACATATCCATAGAATTTCTTAAGCTCTGAATCCACAGCTCTTCTCATGCATTGCATGCTGACCTTAGGAGAGTCGGCGAATACAAGGGTGTCTTTAGGAAGACAATGAGAGAGCCAGCCATGATTTTCGCCCATCTTGGAGCAAGGGAGGAACCAAGGCCAGCACTGAGAGTTTCCAAGGACAACCAGAGCAAATGCCTCTCTGCTTTCTCTCCACCTCCAGGTCCATCTTCACCCGTAGGTCACCAAGCATCTTCCAGATATCCAGATATCCTTAAAAAGCTTTGTTAGGCAGCAGGTCCCTAGACCACAAGCCACATATGAATGAATGAGGCTTTCTCTGTGCTCTGGCTGATATGAGCCCATTTCCTGGGGAAGATTAGGAAGGAGGCAGGGAGAGGATTTTTCTCCCCTCCATGGTTGCCTAGGCGAGGTTGTGCCCAGGGGAAAGAGAGAAAGTTGGCCAAATGTTATCTCTTCCAGCTTTCTTAACTCTATTGCTGTCCTGTTGTCTCTCTGAAGACTTGGTGTCACTCACCTACAATGACGTCTGGGCTATACAATTAGCACTTTGCTAAGTGCTCGCTAATTCTTCAATGGCACTTCATCACCATGCCATAAAGCATCAGGACCCCGCAGGCTCCTTGGAGGCCAAAGAGTCCAACACTCTTGACTCACAGATGGGGGAAATGGGGCCCAGGAAGCAGTGCTCTGAGCATATTGGAGCCTGAAGCTAAAGGAGAAATCAGTAATACTGATTCCATATCTATTGAAAACTTTGGTATTTTGTTCATTATGGATTTTTTTTGCATTAATTTTTTAAAACAGTGCCTTAAAATCCTCTCTACCTTAACTACTGAGTTTTTTGGTGCCCCTTCAAGTTTATACCCGAGGTGAGTGTGTGACTTGAGGCCTGGCCCTGGCAGGAAGAGTTGCTCAAGATGACACTAGTTTTGGCCAAAGGCCAAAGGAGAACTTGGGTCTTCCAAATCTGTGAACTTCCTTCTTTTATGTTCACTTCAAGTGCAAATCCTATCTCTCCAAATAAGTGGAAAGTTCCAGTGGGCAGGGAGCTGAATTGGTAGAATAATGATACCCTTATAAGGTTATTGTCCAACCAGAGAAACAATATTTACAAGTTCAAGAAGCTGCAAAATCATTCTCTAAATACAGGATTGCTGTTGATGGTTGTGTCAAGCTATTGTTACTGCAGTGAGATAATAATGGGGACACATTCCAGATGTGGACTAGTTCCCCGGCCCAACTCTCTCTCACCTGTACTACTTTCCAAGCGAGGAAGCCCCTTCCATTCTTTCCAAACCCAGGCTGATGACATTCTTCAAGAGTTTTGTTTCTTTGACCAAGCTTTACCACATCTGTGGTTCTTTTACTCACCCCATGCTCCTGGCATAGAGCACAGCCGTGGGACATGGCAAATGAACAATAAACAACAACTGAGCACCAAGGATCACCTCTTCTGTGTAATGGCTGCGTGACATGGCGCATTGCTCGGTATGGCGGCACCATGTTGATGGACATCCAGTTGCTTCTCTTTGTTCTCTCCTTCCCTTTCCTGCTCTTCCCTTTCCCTCTCAATCTCTCTTTCTCTCTCCCCCTAACTTTTTGGCTGGGGTTAAGCCTTTTTTTTTTCCCTCCAGGGTTCTGCATTGCAGAGGTATGTAATGCACATAGTTTTCTCAGAAAGAGTACATGTTCCCTGCCCAGAATCAGTGCTGCTTGGGATTCATGTCCCCTACCTATAGGGTCAGCTGTGCCCCACTCAAAGGGAAGACCTGTAAACCCCAAAGTATGGAAAGTGTGGTTCGGTGGTGAGATGTTACAGACAACCCATTTCCTAAAGTGTCTGTGAGCATGGCTGCTGGAAGAGCCCAAAAAGGAGAAAGGAAAGCCACCTTGCTGGGAACCAAGTTGGGTCAGCTTTGCTTCAGCTACAAAGAAAGGAAAGTACACTTGGTCTTTCTTCTCTCCCTTTTTTGCATCATTATTCTCTTTTTTTTTTAAGAAAAAAAAATCATAATTTTAATATTATTTTTAATAGGTAATTCATTCTCATGATTCAAAATATCAAAGGTATAGAAGGTAAAGTCTCCTCCCAGCCACTTACTTCCCCTTCCAGAGGGGACCAACTTGACCTGTCCTCAGGTACCTGTCCAGAGATATTCCAAGCATGCCCAAACATCTGTGCATAAAATCTCCCACTCCTGTTACAAATGGTAAAAAGTCATCCCTCCCCTCTCTTAGAGCAAATGGGAATGTACTCCATATACTGGTCTTCACACAGGACTTTGGTTTTTTTTTGTATCTTGGAGATGATTCCATACCAACCCATTAAATATGTTCTCATTGTTTTAATGATGCTTTACTATTTCATTGTATGGCATACTACAATCTGTTTAACAAGTCCCCTTTTGATGGACATTTGAGCTCTTTCCAGTCTTTTGCTGAAGAAATGCTGCAGTAATATTGGTATATATGTCACTTTGCACATACACACATTTATCTGTAGGATAATTTCCTAGAAGCAGAATTGCTGGGTCAAAATTGATGTGCGTTAAAAAGTTTGACAGGTAGGGGCGCCTGGGTGGCTCAGTCAGTTGAACGTCTAACTCTTGATTTTGGTTCAGGTCATAATCCCAGGGTTGTGGGATCAAGCCCTGCGTTGGGCTCTGCGCTGAACATAGAACCTGATCTGACAGGTATTGCTAAGTTCCCTTCAACATTGCACATGCCATTCCCTTCAGCAGGGTATGAGTGCCCATTTGACCAAACCTTTTCCAGCCACTCCTGCCATGGTTTACTAAGGAGAAATCTCACAACAGCCACCTGTATGGTGACTAACCCTTCAGGCCTTTTCCTATCTGAAAAGTGAAGAATGGTGTCTGAGTGTGGTTTTGATTTGTATTTCTCTTAAGACTGGGCTTTATTTTGTTTTTATTTTCTAGGAGCTCTTTTTTTTTCATATACTTAGCCCACTTTTCTATTGTGTTTTGTATTTTGTGTAGTATCTGATTTGTGCACACTCTTTGTACAGATCATTAGACCTTGTCCAGGGTAAGAATAGCAAGTACTTCTTTGTGGTTTGACATTTTGTCTTTTGACTTTGCCTGTGGTGATTTTGTTTGCCAGGCAAACCTTCTTATTTTTATCAAGTTTATCATTATTTTATGATTTCTGGTTTCATTCATAGATTTCAAAATTCTCTTTTAGAGTTTGATTTTTACTTTTTTAACATTTATCTATTTTTGAGAGAGAGACAGAGTGCGAGCAGGGGAGGGGCAGAGAGAGGGGGAGACATAGAATCCGAAGCAGGCTCCAGGCTCTGAGCTGTCAGCACAGAGCCTGACATGGGGCTTGAACCCACAAACTGTGAGATCATGGCCTGAGCCGAAATCAGACACATCCAACTGAGCCACCCAGGCACCCCATATTTTTTTTTTTAATTTTTTTTTTTTTTGCAATGTTTATTTATTTTTGGGACAGAGAGAGACAGAGCATGAACGGGGGAGGGGCAGAGAGAGAGGGAGACACAGAATCGGAAACAGGCTCCAGGCTCCGAGCCATCAGCCCGGAGCCTGACGCGGGGCTCGAACTCACGGACCGCGAGATCGTGACCTGGCTGAAGTCGGACGCTTAACCGACTGCGCCACCCAGGCGCCCCCTTTTTTTTTTTTTTTTTTTTGGAGAGAGAGCACGCACACGCAAGCAGGGGAGGGGCAGTGGAGGAGAGATAATCTTAAGTGGGCTCCACGTGGAGCCTGGTGCGGGGCTTGAGGGGCTCAATCTCATAACCCTGAGATCATGACCTGAATCGAAATCAAGAGTCAGTCATTCAACTGACTGAGCCACCCAGGTACCCTTGATTTTTACATTTAAGCTTTATATCTACAGGCAACTCATTTCCTTTAAAGGTGTGAAGTATGAATCTGACTCTATTTTTTCCCCCAATGTCTCCCCAGGATATTTATTGAGAAGTCTTTCTCTCCTCACTGGGTGAAATGCCACCTCTCTATGTAATAAATTCCAAGGTTTGTTTGTGCCTGTCCCAGCTCTTCCTCTGGTGCCTCATTGGCCTAGGTACCCATGCGCCAGCACCAGGCCCTCTCTTTTTCCTTCTGTGCCACTTGGACTTGACTATAGGTCCCTGGGCTTGTGGACACTGGACTGGGATGGGGTAGGGGTGGAGGAATAGCAAAAGGGTTGGATAACATCAGAAAACTTCTAGGCTTTCTCCACAGCCTCCCCACATCTAAAATGGTTTTGCTCCCACACTTCCTCTCTAAAGAAAAACAAAAAGAACAAAGAAGTTCTATTCCTCATTTTAAAAATCCATTTGTCTGGCCCGGAGGGAACCCCCTGTTTTTCTGTGCACTCTGCCGATGTTCTCGGGGAAACGGGGCTTCCCTTCCAAGTTTAGGAGCTTGGGGACACCTTGAAGTAGGGCTTTGATCACTGAGTGACTTCCCCCACAGGCTCCTCGAGCCTCAAACCCAGCAATTGCTGGTGGAGTGTAAATTGAGCTGGTCTTTATCTTAGAGACATTACAACAGACCCTAGACAAACACATTAACAGCCACTAAAAGACTAAACTAATGCGGGCCAATAAACAAATCCCCAGGAGAGATTATGCAGAACCTTCCTCCCTCTCACCCTCCCTCCCTCCCTCCCTCCCTCAGAGTGCCCCCTCAGCTCCTGCTCTCTCAGCCCAAGAGCTCCTCCCCAACCAGACCCTACGTGCCTCACTGGCAGCTGCCCTGCTTTGGGCCCCTTTTCTAACCCGGCTCTGGTCCATGCACTCAGTAAATATTGCAAATAACATAAGAGAGCAAATCTCCTTTGATGGACCAGCTAATAGTTCCAAGCTTTCAAAAGGAAGGTTCTCCTTTGGAGGTAGAAATTATCCTATATACCTGAGGTTTTCAATTTAAGGTCTTCAGATGTGCCTCAGAGGTTCCCTGGACCCCTGCAGTGATTTGCAATATTTATAGGTAAGCCTGGGGGGAGCATTTTTCTAAGTGGTGGGAGAGGAGGGTGGGTCCCTGGTGTTCCTAAGAGTCCAATACTTAAAAAAAAAAAAAAGTCCAGATATCTATGGATAAAATGATACCTGGAATCTGCTTCAAAACATTCCAGTGGGAGTTCAGGGAGTGGCTGGGGTAGGTGTAGTTACAGATGAAATAAGATTAGCCATGAGTTGATAATTGTTAAAGCTATTGATGGGTGCTTGGCAGTTATTATTCTCTTGTGAAGGAAGGAAGGAAGGAAGGAAGGGAAAGAAGGAAGGAGGAGGGGGAGGAAAGAGGGAGGAAGGGTTGGAGGAAGGAAGGAGACCCTTGTTACAGACTAATGGAAAGAGCCAGACAGCCCACAGTCTGCAGCTGCCTCTCACAATTCCACTTTATAGGAACAACTTCTGCCCTGATTCGTGTTTGGGAGGCCGGAAAATGTGTGGATGCAGAAGCGTGTCCCCTTCACTCTCACCTCCACCCTCTGTGCTCAGCATCACCCTGAGAGCAGGACCAGAGTCCCTGAGGGCATCTTTGTTCATCTTTGTCCTCCCACTAAGCCTCCCCCTGCCCCGCCACAGGCTTGGGGGGGTGGTGGGGCAGGGAGTCATCCGAGGCCCTTGGCTCTCCACCCCAGCCCAGGCAGATGGAGCCCCGGCTGCCTGAACGAGGTTGTGCAGAAGGGGACTGTGGCTGCACCGTTTGGATGTGCTTGGAGTAGAAAATTCACAAATTCCAAGCTCCGCTCCCAAAGCAAACCTCCCCAACCCAGGTGGCTGCAACCCGTCCTCCCTCTGACAGCAACAGCTCCACGGGCCGCCAGGCGGGGAGGCTTTGAAAACCAGCTTGTGTTTGAATTGTGAAAGCACCAATGTTTGTGATGTTTGCCCAACAGAGAAGGAGCATATTTTCTCCCTTCCAAAGGCAAACTCAAAAGATGCTCCACGGTTTTTCTTCAGACTTTCCACAGGAAACATAAATCAGGAAGAAAAATGACCATAGGTGCTGGGGCTTGAAGAGGAATGCCAGCCCCAAAGGGGCTGCTGGAACAGGCGCCCTCTGTCCTTCAGTGACGATGACACCCTTCAGAGTCTAGGGCCGCACTTCTTTCCTCCGAGCAACCTTCCCAGCTGAGGCGAGGGGAGCAACAAGACCCACTCTCAGGCTTCACTCCTGGTCGGTCTTCCCCATCCAATGGCTGCTGGTGCTTGGGCTGGGCAGCTATTGAGATCCCCTAGCTGCCTATCTTTTTGTCTTCTCTCTCTCTTGCTTGTGTTAAAGTAAAAGAACCATGGTGCTCCAAGCCCAGGAGCCCAGCAACGCTGTCAGATGCTGGATCAGAGCATTAAGGTGTGGACATGGCATGCAGGGAGCCTGAGCGCTGCCCCCCTCATCTGCCGGCCCTGCCTGTCTTAAGCTCCATCTTGGAAGGAGAAGGACTTTCCCAGTCTGTGGTCTCTGCCCTCAGGGAGCTTATAATCTGCATGCAAACATAAAATACGAGAGGTCATAAGGCAGGGTTGAGTGCACACTGTTAAAATAAAAAAATAGAGACCAATCTTGAAAATTCCCTGAGCAGACAAAACCAATTTACTTGTACCAACAAAGCTGAATGTAACTTATTTTGCAGAACTAACCTGACTTGGATTATTTCTTGCTTGTGCCTCTGGAAATCCTAGGCAAAGAACTGTTTCCCAAGGTTGATATGAGATAACGACTGACCAATTCCCTGTCAGTTAAGAAGATTCTAATATTGGAAGAAGAAGAAGAAGAAGAAGAAGAAGAAGAAGAAAAGAAAAGAAAAGAAAAGGAAGAAATTCTAATACTATAACCAATCACTGTGAAGAATTAGCAGTCCCTGCTTTCTTGCTATATAAGCTGCTTTACAACAATATACCCCAGAGCCTTATTCCACTGTTTGATTCTATCATTCTCTGCTCTCAAACTGTCTTTTTGGTGTGCACAGTAAATTTCTACTAATTACTACTTTGGTGATTCATTGTTTTTACTTCTGCTATTTCTGAGATTTTGACAACACATATATGCACTGACTGATCTAGGGTGTGACTAATCTTTTTGTTTTTAAATAGCAAATCTCTTAATCTTTTTTTAAGTTTATTTGAGAGAGAGAGAGAGAGAGAGAGAGCAAGCATGAACAGGAGAGGGACAGAGAGAGAGAATCCCAAGTAGGCTCCACGCTGTCAGCCTGATGTGGGGCTCAAACCCATGAACTGTGAGATCATGACCTGAGCTGAAATCAAGAGTCAGACACTTAACTGACTGAGCCCCCCAGGCACCTCAAAGGTGTATATACTCTTTTTTAAAAAAAATTTTAATGTTTATTTATTTTTGAGAGAGAGAGAGAGACAGAGTGTGAGGGGGTGAAGGGCAGAGAAAGGGAGATACAGAATCCAAAGCAGGTTCCAGGCTCTGAGCTATCAGCACAGAGCCTGATGCGGGGCTTGAACTCACAGACCACAAGATCATGACCTGAGCTAAAGTCAGATGCCTAACTGACTCAGACACCCAGGCACCCCTATCCTTGATGGACTTTTTTTCTGCACAGAGGATCAGACTCTTTTTCATGGGTTATAAGTACCAGCCGACTGCTTCCACATTGGGAGTTTGTGAAGATTATATACATTGACAGATCAACTGGACCCTACAAAAAGCTCGGCCCAAGAAATAGAGGATTGAAGTCAGTTTGGCCTGTGCTAGCGGAGCTAATGCAACATGCTGATTGATTCATTATAAGCTACGATGCCTTGAGTATTTGCTAGGGCTGTAGCTGGAATGCTTCAAGGCCACCATTTCTGTCTCTTGACATCTGAGAAACTCACTTCTTGAGATAGTTTCTTCTCCTATAATGTTCTGTCTTTGGATAGACCCAACAAGCCCATTGAGCATCTACAAAAAAAAAAGAAAAAAGAAAAAGATATATTATCAATTCATATAGCCCTGTGATAAGTCAACTAAACAAAGAAAGGACACCATTGGAAGATGCTTTTGAGAGCATGCTTCCAACCAGAGTTAGAACTTGGCTTTGATGGACCAAATTCAGAGAAAGACCACAGAAACCATTTCCTTTTCAGCTGACGTTTATTTATTCTGTTCATCTGAAGCCAGAGCCAATAAATTAAATAACTTTCAATGGCTAAAAAGGTCTCTGAGATTAGATTGGTCAATCCCATGTCAGAAAGCTCAACTGACCTGCAGACCAGCCCTCTGTATTCATGAGCGGTGTCAGTTGTGAGAGGAGCTTCTCTCGTGCTGTTTCTGGCTGAGACTGGCTCTGACCAGAGACGCAGAGGATGAGAGGGAGGGCGGTGCGCTGATGAGGCTGAGGAAGAGTGGTGCAGTGGAAATAGGGTGCAGGTGGCTGAGACCACGGGCTTTGGGGTCACACGGACCTGGGTCCAAAGGGCTCCTGGGCTGATGTGCTGCCATGTTTCCTGACCTACGAAAGTGGCACGATGCTAACACCTACCTTATAAAGCGATTGTGGGGATTAAGTAAGATAAAATGTGAAGAGAATTCACACTCAGCTCTCAGCAAATGCAAGCTATTCTAATCTCAGCGAAAAGAAAGAACAAGGGGACAAGTCGGGGTTGGGGAGGGGGGACACGGTGGGAGGGGTTCAGAGGCCTGACGTTGCAGAGAGCAGCCCCCCATCCAGCCCCGTCGCCAGGCACCTGGGACTGCACATCTCCTGGTCCAGACAGACGGCATACATGTTTATTGGAAAACCATCCACAAAAGTTATTGGAAACTTTACGTTTGCGGCCCGGTCTCTGCACACCGCCTAACTGCCACTGCGGGAAACAAGGCCTCATTCACTCCCCAGGCAGCTCCCTCAGCTGCCCCAGCCCCTCCATCTCACGCCCCACTGGGACTGGTGTGCAGAGGCCCCCTGGTGCCCAACCTCCTCCCCTCCCCTGGCTCTGAATGATTTCTGACTTGCTTTTTCCAAATGTGAAATCTTTGAGTGAGGTCATTTCAACCGGGGAAGGAGCGAGGGGAGGGTCACCAAGGCGATATTTCCTAAGTGCAGAGGTCCCTGGGGTGACTTTAGACGGAACTTGGATAAACATTTTTCATTTTAATAGTTACATATTTATTTTTAAATGTATTTATTTCAATGTGATTGGAGGGAGAGGTAGAATGTCAATCCCATGATACAGAGTTTTCAGTTCAAGTAACCTTGAGTAAAGCAAAAGAGAGTGAGAGAGTTGATTTAAGGAAGCTATTAAATGAATAATAAGTCTAGGTGGTCCTCAGATCTGACAAATAGTTCTGGGAATGCTGCACACTTGCTCTCAGCCCTCATCTGAAGTTTCCTGGACATGGCGGTCTGACAGACACGGTTTTGATCTCAGCAGGATGGTCCTGCCCTGAACTGGCCAGGGAGAGGGGCTGTATATAGCTCCAGGGACATGTCACAGCTCCCTCGAATGCAATTCCGTCCGTCCCATACAGGTCTGCACCTGGCCGGCCTTGCTATCCTCAAATACTACTCCCATAATTCAAACTACTCAAGAGCCCTCCATAACTCCCCATTACCTACGGGATAGAGGCCGACTCCTCAGCCTGGCACTTCAGGCCCTTCTCAATCCATCTCTCCGTTTATGCCACAGGCCCATGTACTCACTGCCTGGAAATCTGGTGTCCCCCCTTTGGAGATCCCTCTGCTCCAGCTGCTCTGCCGATGTACATTGTCCACTCACCTCCAACCTGTCCTATGCTTCCTCAACCTCCTCCCAGGCCTCTGAATCTCCTCCTCCCAACAGGCAGACTGATTGTCTAGCACAACGCTCAGGGCCAGGCTTGGAGTTGTGACTCTAGCATTATTGCTTACCAGCTGTGTGTCCTTGAGCCAATTACTTGCCCTCTCTGGTCCTCAGTTGTTTCATCTGTAATGACGGGTGATGACAGCAACATCTCCCTCCTCCCAGGTTTTTGGGAAAGCTGAATGAGATGCTGCCCTTGGCACAGCACCAGATACACAGCAGCAATAAGTACCCTGCGGTGGCTGCCCTTCCTTGAACTTGGAGTTTAGTTCTGACCAAGAGCAGCCTTTTGGCAGTCATTTACAGGGAGTAGGTGTTTGATAGATATTTGTCGACTGATTGTGGATGTCCTGTGATGTGTTTTCTACATACTTCTCTTGATCAGAGGCTCCGCGGAGCCCGAGAGCAGTGTTCCCTCTCCCAGGTCTGAAGGTCCTCTGCAGCCGTGAAACGCATCTATTCCTGGACCATCTCACCGCCTTCTCTTCTCTGGGTGAGTCCTCTTTGGTCTTGAGGGCTCATTGTGGAGCTACCTCTTCTTCCTTCAAGTTTGGCCTCACGCTAGAATCTTCCCAGGGGCAGCCAAGACCGGCAGCGGTGGCACATGAAGCTTCCCCGGGGCAGATGGGAGGGGACAGAGGGGACAACGGCTGGGCACACACAAGGCCATCTTGCAGACTAGAGAGAGGCCACCAGCACACACTGAGCCAGGGCCCCCTTGTGCAGGGCAATGTGCTAGGTGTGGCCCCGGAGGCCCAGGCCCTACCCCTGGTCCTGTCCCCTTCAGCCCTTGCTCTGGTTGACTACAGAGACGGCCCCAGAGCCTGGGGTTTAGCATCAGTGCCCCAGTGACCGGCCAGTGGCCACAGGCCTAGAGGAGCTGCGGGCCTTCCCTCCCCCACCCGGTCCTCGGCCTTCTCTGAAAGAAATGTGTGTTCCCTCGGCCCTCCCCCCTCGCCACATCCCCTTCCTCCCACAGAGCCCGGGTCCCCAGGCTGCAGTCCAGAAGTCCCTCTGAGCAGACTCCAGCGAGGCAGGGCTTTGTTAGGAAACCTCATTAGCAGCGACAGCGAGGCCCAGGCGGCGCAGAGTGGCATTCCAGGTGTCAGTTGAGAGGGGCCACAGGAGGCGAGGCCATTAAACCATGCTGAGGTCAGCCCCTAGCAGAATGAAAACAACAAACTGCAACCAGGGAAAGCGGTGGGAAGTAAACCGGTGGACTTTAAAGGGGATGCCCCATACTCGGCCCTGCCTGATCCTGGGAGTCCCGAGGGTAAGGTCTGTCTGAACAGCCTCCACTCTGTGAACCCCCGGAGGCTGGAGGCTGGGTGTCAGGAGACCCTGAGCCCCCAGTGCCCAGCACATACAGGCACTCAATAAACTGAATGAATGAGTGAATACTTAGCCTTTTCCCGGGGAGGAGGGCCAACAGTGGCTCGGACTCCCATGAGCACTCACCATGTGGCGGCACCGTGCTAAACACTGCCTGCGTATAAGCTCTTGGTAAGACAACGCAAGGATTATTAGCTCCATTTTAAAGACGACGAAGTATAGATACCAGAACGTGTTATTTGGGCCTCCTCTGGCTCTTCAAGAACGCTCTAGAACTCTACCTACTGATACTTGGAACTTCTGAACACATTCCTTCATTCCACTATTAGTCATGAAAAGGCTGAAGGAACAGTGGGGCTGAGGAAGCACGTGGAAGGAAGCTCACTCCTCCTGAAGGGTAATTAGTGTGAATGGTTGGTATCTGGAATTCTGTGTCCAGAGAGGGAGAGGGGCCTGAGTCCTGGGACAGACTCTGTTGAGGGAGGCGAGGACAGTGGCTGCCTGTGTGGACTCGCACTTTGCTTCAGTGAGTTCTGTTTGCCTCCGCTGGGCAGGGACGTGCAGGGGCTGGGTATTTTTGTCGCCAAACGGGGAATGCACATGATTTATGAAGTCCTTTCAACCTGAGGCTGCCTCATAAAGGAGCTTTGAGGGGACTCCAGGGAACCTACTTATGAAAGGCCTTCCTTTCTGGGGCTCTGTTAGACGAGGCATCACTGCCTGCCTGCCTACCTTCAAGGATTAGGAACCTCATGTGCCCTACCCTAGATCTGGAATGATGGGGGCCGGGGACCCCAGGAAGGCTGGATGTGGATTCGTCCCTTGTTCCCTTATCCCTGCTCAGGCTTTTTGTCCTTTACAGCCTCTTAGCTGAAACCTGTCCCCAAGAGATTGCTGATCCCTGATGCCCTTGACTTCTGAGGCCCAAGCTTCCCCTGGATGAGTCATTCATCTCACTGAGCCTCAGTTTTCTCACCTGCAAAATGAGTATAATACTACCTACCTCACGTTTTTGTACTGAGGAATCTAGACCCCCACCAGTTGGAAAGCTCTATGAGAACAGCCCCCTACGTGTCTCGTTTATTCTTGTCTTTCAAGCACCTAAAACAGGGCATATAGCAGTGGGTACAAAATGGCAATTTGTCCATCTGAATTCTACTGGATTCCACCATGAGGAATAAGCGAAATGTGTTTGAAACTTCCAAGCATGGTGCCTGGTAGGCATTTAGAAAATTTGGGTTAAATCTGAATTTGAATTTAATTCTCCCCTGCAGATATGGAACGGAGACCCCTTCCCACATTGTGAGATGGGGTCCCCAGGAGTTCAGCCCTCTCCTCCCGTACCCCTTGGGGCCAGCTGCAGAGGACCTTTGTCTGTCTCCCTCCTAAGTGCTCCTTCCCCAGCTGGACCTCCCAGCCTCTCCCAGCCAGGCAGCCGCCCCTGTAGCCCCTCTGAGGCGGTGGGCGTCCCTGTGCGGGCACAGCCAGGCCAGACCCCTCTCCAGGGAAGGGACTGAGGGGTGTGAAGGACTGGTGTGTGGGACTTTGTTTATTTTCTCTGAAGGATCCTGCCTGAGCCCTGCTATAAAAATAACCTGCCTGGAAACCTCATCTCTGAGGGGGAGAAAGAGGCTTTTGTATCCAGAGAAGTGGCTCTAACGGCCTCCCTGTGCCTTGTCTCAGCCCCACACATCAAGGAAGACCTGGCTATGGTGATGAGGAACCAGGGCCCAAGAGAAGTGTGCAGGGCAGCTGCCAGGGGAGGGCACTGGTGGGGGAGAGAGAAGGAGGAGAGGCAGCTCAGCAGCCCCTCTCCTGGAGCCCCCCCCTTGCCTGCTTGACCCGGAAGTTCAGGAGGAGGAACTGAGGGAGAGGAAGAAAGGTGACATCAACAAGAGATAAAGGCCAACCAAGATACACTGGATATCAAGAGACTAACAGGCCAGGAGAGAGGAAAATCAAAGTCCGATGGAGAGGAGAGACATAGGGAGGAGACTGAAGCCAAAAACAGAGAGAGATTCACCCAGCAAGATGTGAATGGAGCTCAAGGAATCTGAAAGAGACTGCAGCCATGTTTACAGATGGAGCTAAGGATTTGGTCTAATTCCTGGGATCCCCCACTGTGTTCCCCTGCTGGGAGAAGAGGCCAGGCAGGGTCAGAGCTGGCTCTAGGGCCCTTCCCTGATCATTTGCACTGGCCAGCCCCTGCTCTGGCTCAGGCTGGGGTGTGCACGAAGACACAGGCCTGACTCCAGTTTCTCAAGGTATTCCTTCCCAAGGACCAGTCCAAAGGCAAGATGTGGATCTGCAGCAGTGAGAGAACACTGGCACTGCATTCAGGAGGCAGGAGGCCTGGATTCAAGTCCCAGTTCTCTCACTTTTTAGCTGGGTGATTTTTTTTTTGAGGGGGGGAGGGGCAGAAGGAGAGAGAGAATCCAAGGCAGGCTCCATGCCCAGCACAGAGCCCAACTCGGGGCTCTATCTCACCACCGTGAGATCATGGCCTGAGCCAAGATCAAGAGTCAGATGCTTCACCGACTGAGCCACCCAGACACCCCTAGCTAGGTGATCTTATACAAACTATGTAAAGTCATCCAGCCTGGCACTCTTACCTGTAAACTATATAGCCCCCCCCCCCCCCCACCACCACCTCCCAGGGCCATTGGGCAGATCCATGGAAAGATACAAATGGACTAAGTTGTATGCACCAGTAAGACAAGAAGGGATCCAGACACATTTCTCCAGGCTCTGGCAAGGGGCTAGTGTTGACCAGAGTCTTGGTAACCAGCACCACTCATGCTCTCTCTGCTGTAGCAAGGTCAAAGAGAAGCTCACAGCATCAGTCATCTGAAAATAATAGATTCCAATACTAACCATGAATGTGAAGTTCTTTCCTGTAAGAAATCTCCTGCATTTTTGCATCACCAAGACTTGGGTTTAATCTGCTTAGACTCAGGTTGGTAGAACACATGCCACTAAGGACACCCTTAAACTTTTGTCCAGAGGAGAAAGTTGATCTCTCCTGGGATAATTTATGGAGCCAGCAGAGGATGATGTATTATCTTTCCCCTGTATTTTGGAGCTGGTGTTTTTTGAATGACACAGATCAAAGGGGAGAATGGAGCTAGGGTCCAGGATGCTTTAAAGCAACTTTTGGAGGGACAAATTAAGATGTGGAGAGACTATAAAAGAAACCCTACTTTCAGGACAAAGAGCTGGGCAGCACAGCTGTACCCTGGAGCTAGGAGAGGGTTAGGGAGTTATAGAAGCCATGATCAAGAGCAGGCTGTCGGCACTGCAGGGCCTAAAGCATTCCCGACGGCTTGAGGCTGAGGAGGGGCCCAAGAGAGAAAGAAACAGGGAGAAGGGCTGCAGCAACATGGCTGCTGTGAGGTAGAAAGGAGTGGGCTTGGGGAGCCTGGGTGGCTCAGTTGGTGAAGCATCTGACTTCGGCTCAGGTCATGATCTCGTGGTCTGTGAGTTCGAGCCCCGCATCGGGTTCTGTGCTGACAGCTCAGAGCCAGGAGCCTGCTTCAGATTCTGTGTCTCTGTCTCTCTTTGCCTCTCCCCTGCTCACACTCCATCTCTGCCTCTCTCAAAAATAAATAAATGTTAAAAAAAAAAAACAGAAAGGAGAGGGCTTGGTGACACAACTGGAACAGTCCCCCAAACTGGCCCTCAGCAGTGCCTTTGAAAAGTGACTGATGGAATGTGCTCAGGATATGAATAACATTAATAGTTAATGACAAACGGTTGACACTTACTGGGTGTCAGACAACTGCTCTAAAAGCTTTGCATGCATTATTGCATTTAGTCCTTACAAATGCATGGTGGTTGCCTCTCCATGCAGCCATCATCATATCCCACCCACACTGTGTAGCAGACTTGCAGGCTAGGCAGGGTTGACTGAGTCCCAGGTCTGAGGGTAGGCCCCAATAGATCTGAGCTAATCAGGGTAACCCCATAGCCTATGCCAGAGGAACACCTTCAGGTTGATCCTGAAGTGAAGTGAAGTGAAGTGTAGACTAGAACTTGACTTAATAATGAGGGAAGAAAAGACCTCTCTTTCTGTTTTATGCTAGACTGTGATATGTACAGGTGGGAGGCCTAGAATTGTCTCAGCCATCTTAGGATCATGGGTGAACCATACTGAGGATGAACCAACATATCAGGAAGGCAAAGCCAGAAGAATCATAGAGAATAAGCAGAAGTCCTGATCAAACTATTCCTGAAACTCTCATGACTTCAGGATTTTCATGTGAATTAATAACGTCCATTATTAAGAAAATTGAGCTGGATTCTTTCCTCCCTCCCTTCCTTCCTTTTTTTTTTTTTGTAATTTACAACCAAAAATATCCAAACTGATGCAGAATATGTGGCCCAGAGAGGTTAAGTAACTTGTCCAATGTCAAGTAAGTTACATAGTAAGTGAAGGAGCTGGGATTCAAATGAAGGCAATGTGAATCTAGAGCCTGTGCTCTTACAACAGCATCAATGAAACCCACAGCGGTTGTATTCTGACCACACACCAGCTCCATGCCAAATCACTCTCCACTTCATCCCATAGCATCCTCACAGCAGCCTTTCGAGATGGCAGCTACCATTATTCCTGTTTTTACAGACAAGGGACTGAAGCTTAAACAGGTTAAGTAACACACCATTATCACACAACTCTGAAACAACAGAGCGAAACTGAACGCGGGTCCCTCTGATCCAGACGCTGGGCCTTCTCTCCAGTCCTGTAGGCAAGGGCTGCCCAAGAATGGTCCCTGACAGTCTATTCCATTCCCTCTGATGGTGAATTGACTTCCAGTTGTTCTGTCCAGGTTAGTCGTATCTCCATGGAGATTGCACAGATAGGTGAGTGTTAAACGGAGGTAGGAGGCCAATTTTAGCCCGACATTAGGAAGAACATTCCTATTGTTCCAGCAATGGGGCGGGCTACCTGGGAGAGTCTGAGCTCTCCATGGCAGGCAGGCCAGCAGGCCAGGGATGGTGGCTATGGCTGCTGCCTGCATGAGCTAGGCTGACAGGAAACGCTGAGGCTCTGAGCTCCTAAAGCCTTCCCCTCCCTCCCTGGGCCTCAGTTTCCCCATCTGTACAGCGGTTAGGGCAGGACTGGGTGAGGGCTGAGGTTTCTTCCAGCTCTAACATTCTCGAATTCTGGAATTCCCGGAGGCAGGACTCCAGGCCCCAGGGTCTGGCCAGGAAAACAGAGACGAGGCTGTTTGGCCATCTGGGTAGAACAGTGGAGCTTATTGAGCCCACGGTTCCCTGAAACAGAAACAGCCAAAGGGCACAAGCAGGGAAGATAATTTCATTTGTGGGGTTGGTGAGAGCAACTGAAAAAAAATGCAGTGCTTGAGGGCTGTCCAGGGAGGGCCGAGTTTCAACCGGTGGGTTGTGCCTGTGCGCCTGCCGGGATAGAAACTGCACACAAGGCCACATTCTGCCCCGGCCAGAAGGAAGACAGCGAACCTGGATGTGACAGTCCCCGTCAACAGCACAGGGACCACGAAGCCCTACCTGGTCAGGGATCCCTCAAATGGGTTCACTTCCCCTGGAGACTGGAGAGACCTGTTTGTCATTAGCAAAGGAGGCCTTTTGGAAATGGGCCTTGGTTAAACGTAAACCACTGTTGTTCAATGTACATGTTGTTCAGGTAACCAAAAGGTGCTTATCAGCAATACAGACACCATCCTCACAAAGTTGTGAGGCCAGAATTAGAGAGGAGGCCTGGGGTCTCCTTCCCTGGATATCTTTGGGCTGGCTTAGAGGCCAAGAGGTGGGCAAAATGCCACTAGAAAGCTTTGGGGTGTCTCTCCAGGATCTTACCTCCACTCTTTGCTCTAATGATGATTAATGTTGATGTTGTGACTATTTTCAATGTGCTCTGACATCTGCAATCCCATCTGACCTTCATTATAATACCCTGAAGTAGACAGTGGGATAACTTTATGCCCATCTAGACAGGAGAAAATGGAAGTCAGAGAGGGTAAGCCTCAAGTAGCAAATGACGGTTCTGGGGTTGAACCTAAGGCCCTCGGCCACAATCCTCTGCCCTTTTTCTGTGGTACCCCACCATCCCTCCACCCCCCTTTTTGGGGACACAGAGGGCTGACTTTTCCAGGATGCTTTTTTTCTCTTGCTTAGAGACCACACAGAGCCCTTGGAGCTAGATTAAAACCATTACAAGTGCCGGCTTTGAAAGGATTGGTATTCAAAATAGAAGCAATTCTAACGATAAAGTAAATGTAAAGAAGTCCAACAAAGTTGTGACTTTTATCATGATGATTACTTCTAGACTTTAAAATAAGTCAAATATTGGAAATTAAGTGATTAATTTTTTATTTGGTGTCCCCACTCCCTACTGGTGTCCTAAGTAGTTTCTAGCCCGCATTTGAACCATCTCAGTCCCTGAGGCCCCTAGGTCACACTGCTCTGCAAAGACAGGAAGTCTCTGGAATTGGCTGTGAAATTGGGCCAGGCTATCAGGCTGGGAAGATGCCTGTGCTGGAGCAGGAAGTGACTGCAAGCAGAGACCAGGGCACCTGCAGGAAGTGTTCCATGAGTGGGGAGAAACGAAAGCTCTCTGAGAACAGCCTCATACTGTCCCTTGCAAAGGAGGACAAGGAAACAAAGTCACAGAAATGGAGGCTCTGGTAGAGCTAGAAGTCATATTCTTCTGGGGTTGGGGAAATGCAACAAAGACCACCATCCTCACCCTCAGGAAGGAGGTGGAGCCCAAATCCAGAAGGGCCAAGGCAAAAAGAGTGACAAGAATGGCAGAGGAGGGTGTTAGGAGGGTCCAGCAGCGGGGCTAGGAAAGGAGTTGGAGATTCCTTGCTCCCCCTCCCTAGGGGATCCATGGCATCCTCCAGAACTCCTTGGGACTAGGGCTCCTTCCTGTCTTCTCTAGTTCCTTCTAGACTCCAGTCTGGGGATGAGGGGCTGGAATTAAGTGCAAGGACATCCATTAAGAGTTCAACTGTCATATTTTCCTACTTTTCCTGTTCTTGTATTTTTTTCTTTTTTATAATTAGCTCTATGCCCAACGTGAAGCTTCAGCTCATGACCCCGAGATCAAAGCGTACATACTCTACCTTCTAAGCCAGCCAGATGCCCCTTCCCCTGCTCATTTTGATATTGCAGAGGCTGAGGGGGCAATGGGAAGGATTGTGGAAAGAGGTTGGGGAACTGTATCAAGTGGTTGGGGGAAAATTCTGAGCTCTTCAACAGCAATTGGTAAGAATTTGCAAAACTCTTTTAAGCAATGTAAAAACAAACAGCTGGTAACTCTTTGATTCTCTGCCTCAAAAGGAGAAAATGTGTTTGTTTGGGGAGCAGCCAGCAGGCAGCCCCCCCACTCTCATTCTCCCTGACCTAGTCCCTCCTGCCCACTCCCTGTCCCTAGCTGTCTGGCCCTGGTTCCTCAGCCACCCACCCTTTTAGAGACCCCATGGCTTCATAGCTGTTCTCTGGCAGAGGGTGAGTGGGACTGGAGACCCTTGTATGCTGGTGGATCAGGCCAAGGTTCCAGAGGACTCTGGGTTGGAGAGTTCTTTGTAGAAGTCGGAGCACTGAACAAAGAGGTCTTTGAGACCTGGTGAAAGCCCTCAAGAGCCAGTGCCTTCAGCCCAGCCTGCTTGCTGTCCTCATACCCCCAAGGACTGGCTCAGGCAGACTGCTGGCTCTGGCCGTTTCTCCCCAGAGGAGATTTCTGATGCAGCTTTGTGCCCCAAATGCTGCACTGAGGTACTCAATTCACCTGAAATGTCACCAGGGATGGGGCTGTCCCCTCAATGCCCTCTCGCTCCTTCTCTTTTTAAAAGACTTTGGAGTCAAACGGACTTGCTGTCAGTGTTAGCTTCTACCACTTACTGGTGGAGGGATCCTGAGCAATTGACAATTTTGACTGAACTCATTTCCTCATCTATAAAATGGGAATAATGATATTATTCACTTCATTGGTTGGTTACACAATGCTTAGCACATGTTAGGCACTCAATACACATCAGAATCAAGATTATTATTTCTAATATCTATCACCATTCTTTCTTTCCTCCTAAACCCTGCTGGGCTTGACCCTCCAGTGTGACCCCAGTGTGACCCCATCCCAAGTCCATCAGATGGGAGACCCTCAGTTGAGCCTGACCTGGGCTCTTCATAGATATAAGGTGTGCAGTTCCCCAAGCTGGGGGTATAGGAGTGGGAGTCATGTGAGAAAACTTCAGGCACTAAGTAGTACAGGGTGGGTTTGACACTGACCTTAGATGATTGAGTGGATTTTCAATGGCCATGTTTGTATCACTTACAAGCACTCAACTCCTATAGAGTTCTGGAAAGTTCCAAAAGTTCACTGGTTCCTCTTGCACTGTTGGTGGGAATGCAAACTAGTGCAGCCACTGTGGAAAATAGTATGGAAGTTTCTCAAAAAATTAAAAATAGAACTGCCCTATAATTGATCCATTAATCACACTACCGGGTATTTATCCCCAAAATACAAAAACGCTAATTCAAAGCACCCCTATGTTTATTGCAGCATTATTTACAATAGCCAAACTATGGAAGCAGGCCAAGTGTCCACTGACTGATGAATGGATAAAGAAATGTATGTGTATATGTGTACGTGTGTGTGTGTGTGTGTGTGTGTGTGTGTGTGTATGTATACATACATACCTAATGGAATATCACTCAGCCATCAAAAAGAATGAAATCTTTTTTCAAATCTTGCTGTTTGCAACAATATGGATAGAGCTAGAGAGTGAAATAAGTCAGAGAAAGACAAATTCCATATGATTTCACTCGTATGTGGAATTTAAGAAACAAAACAAACGAGCAAAGAAACAACAGAGAGACAAACCAAGAAATGGACTCTTAACTATAGAGAACAAACTGATGGTTATCAGAGGAGACGCTGGTGAGGGGATGGGTGAAACAGGGGATGGGGATTAAGAGTATATGTGTCATGATGAAAAAAATAATAAAATGAAGTAAAATAAGATAAAATAAGTTTACTGGTTCTTAAGCTTTGAGGTGTTCAAGGGATTTATGAGAAGCTGGCTAAACTTCTGAAGCCTCTTTCTAGCAAAATGTAGAATTATACATGTTTTGCATGTAATTTTAGTAGGCTTATCTGTGGACCTCAAGTTTTCCTGTACTCATATCAGTTCAGAAACTGATGCCCAGAGGGGTTAAATAATTTGTCTGAGGCCCCACAGCTTGCAGTGATTTGAACCCAGACTGTAATAGTCCTTGATTTTGAGGGAAATGCCTCCATCTTGTCTCTGATTGAGATTGTGTTCACTCCCCGTCTTGGGCACTGGGAGGCTTTGCAAGCCCATGGTGGATTCCCTGGGATCCTGACGAGGTTGTTCAAGGATGAACTCAGATGGGACTTGGGCTGCGTAAAGGGATTGAGAAAGGCAAAGCCAGATCCCATACTAAGAGCCCAGAGGCCCTGCACGTGGAAGTGAAGGGTTAACAGAGCCTGAGTGTGGCTTTGTATGTGCGTGCTTGAGAGCAAGGTTGCATGTGCAAAGGCGCACGTCTCTCACTTGTGCGTGTTGGTACCACAGGAGCAGGACCGCAGGCCAGCCTGGGAGAGAGGTGCCGCAGTGTCCTGGTATGAATGGGCCTCTGTCTTCAAGGCTGTGTGAGCCTCTGTGTGTACAGGTCCCATTAACTCGCCCTCAGCCACACGTGGGAAGGGGAGGAGAGGCCCAGAGAAGCCGAAACCACTCAGAGTCCTTCTGATTTTAGAATGAAGTGGAAGACATAGAAAAAAATAAATAATAAAGACCCAAACTCATATGTGACTAGAGTATACACACCACACACACACCCTCTGGTGCCGTCATAACCTTCTGTACCTATCTGGGTGCTTTGGGGTGAAGAATCTTCAACTCTTGTCCTAAAACAGATTCTAGATTGCTGACCCTATTTACCTTTGTAGCTGTCTTCTCTTTGTGAGTCTGGGTTTGGCTTCTCTCTCCAGACTCACCTGCAGCTCTCATGATGCACACACATACCTCCAACCCACCAAGCAGGCCTCACTTGCACCATTATGCCTGGGATGGACAGGCTTGGCTCAAGTCCCGTCCTGAGCCCCATGTTCCCACTCCCCCTTCTAGTCCTCTCTGGGCCCCTGTTGCCCTTGGCTGTGGTTTGTTTAATGGAGCGACTCCTGTCTGGGAGCAACCCAGAGCTCAGGACACAGGCAGACACTTGTCCAAACTGGCTATTTTTTCACCAAAGGAGCCAAACCACAGTGATGGGCTCAGTGGCCTGGCCAAGTGCCTCCTCATTCCTCCAACCACTAGCCTGGCCCCCACTCCCCTGACTGGCCCTGATTACCAGTGGCCACTGGTTCAGGACTCCTAGTTACCTATCGTGAGACCTCCTCAGCTGGAGTCTGGCCCCCCATGTGAGGGGAGAAGAGAGATCTAGCTTCTGAGGCAGTAGCTGAGACTGAGAGGGATACCCTGGGGACCAAAGAATAGACCAACAACCATACCATATTCATCCCTCTCTTCCCAGTTCCTGTCACAGGGTAGGTCCTAAAAAAATAGATGAGTGAATGGTTGAATGAACAGAAGATAGATAAGCAGATGGGTAGATGGATGGATGGATGAATAAAAAGACACTCTCAGATCCAAGTAGACATTCTGATAAAAACCTAATTTGGGGTGCCTGGCTGGCTCAGTGAGTAGAGCATGTGACTCTTGATCTTGGGGTTGTGAATTCAAGCTCCACATTGGGCACAGAGTTTACTTTAAAAAAGTAACAAACCTAATTTGATTCCTTGGTCCAATCATGGGAAAGAAGGAGAGACCCAGGTCTAGACGGTGTAGCCATCTTACTCCAGAATCTAAAGGAAATCTCTGAGCTCAGACCCTTTATAGCAGGTCTTTGAGACGCCCCTGGAGGTCTGGGGTTGAGTGAAACTGGCCTTTTCTCCATCCTCATGTCTATTCCTCAGGCCCCTTCTTGCAGAGGCTTCTCTGCTCACTAGAAAATGTGCTCTGCAGCTGAGCAAAGTAGCAGTGAGTCAGGGAGGCGTGGAATGCACGAGAGAGGAGGCTCAGGCTGATGGTGGTGGTGCCAGGAACAGGGCCTGGGGACAAAATGTTTTAGGCTGGGACCAGAGCAAAGTGTTATGTGCTTGGACTGGGAGACTGAGGACATTTCCAGCACCTAACACAGGGATCTGGCATAGAGTAGGCACTTAGTTATTTTTGAATTAATTAATTAATTAATTAAACACTTCTATGTCCTCTCTTCTCTCTGGCTAACACCCCAAAATAATTTTCCAAGGGCTATATAGGATTCTAAAGAGCCCTGGATCACTAAGGATCTTCCTCTGGAGGTAGAATGAATCAGGGTCAGCAGCCCTGCAGAGGGAAAAAGGGACAGTGTGTGCATGTCTACCCCCACCATCCCCAGTCCCCCTCTCTCACCCTCATCTTCCTCCCTACACCAGTTACCATAGTATTGATCCAGACGCTGGGGGCACCAGGAGGGAGCAATACAAAGCCTCCATGCTTACATGTGTGTGACTGTGATGGTCTCGTCTCAAGCTCTGGCAAAAGGCCTGCTCACCCCACTGGCATAGGATGATGTATGGGGCCGGAGGCTGGTCTTCCGGTGGAGAAAGGCCTTGGACGGTAAGATAGGCAGCTCCATACCACCAAGGCCTCAGCTGCAGGGCTCAGAGACCCCATTCAGGAGTCCAGTCCCCCAGGCCAGGCCCAAGCTCTCTGCTACTAAGATCCTCATGGAAGGAAATGCTTAGAGCTTCTCCAGGAGCCTTGCTGCTGGAATGTGCTCCTGAAGTCTGATCAGTATTTCTTGCTGCAATCTGCCTTGAGTCCAAGCAGCAGCCTTCCTTACAGCTCACCCATGGTCAAAACTGCCCTCTGTATTAGATCTAAAGTCTGGGTTTTGAGACCCAAAGAGGCTTGCCTCTGGGCTGAGTTGAGCCCATTTTCTGAGCAGACACAGAACTGTTGGCTCAGGGCAGGCAAGGAAGGCCTCGTGAGCCAAGAGAAAACAATTAGGAGTAATTACCATCAACAGAGGCCCCCAGTGAGGGGTGAGGGTGGGAAAGGCCAGTCTGTGTGAGAGGGAGCTGCAAGTGGCAGACTGATTTTGGGGAAGAAATCAGAGAGAGGGTGGGAGGAAGGGTGTGTTGTCTTTCTTCTCCAGTAAAAGAGGAGGACCCTCCCCCACTCGGCCGGCCTCTAGCTTGAACTAAGTTCCACCTCTACAGGGGCTCTGTGTACGGAGGTGGGGGTGGGGAGCAGGAGGGCACAGGGCTACACATTCCTGAGATTCTCAAACCAGTTGGAATGGCTGAGGAAACTCCATACTGAGGGGACAGAGCATGAGACACAGAAACAAGCGAAAAGACAAAATGGAACACTGTGGAACACCAGAAATGTCTCCAGATGTCCCCACGCACACACCCTTGATTCCTGGGCCCCTGTGGGGATGAGCTCCACCTGCTTGGTGTCTCCCTCCTCATCACCCTCCCATCTTCAGCCCTTCCCCCTTCTAGGTTAGGACCAGAGGCCTCAAAGGAAAACGTGCTAATGTGGGCAACCCAGAATTGGGGATGAGAGTGGGAGGCAAAAGAAAGGCAGTGGGAGAACGGGTTGTGGTAGGAGGCGTGAAGGGAATTCCTCGGTACCTCTTTCCGGAGAAGCCGAGAGGAAATGAACCCAAAGGCAGAGGGACCCCACCATGCTGCTTGACCCTCCAATCTAAGGTGGAGACAAGGACCTCAATCCCTCTCAGGAGACAAAAGAGGAAGGGTTAGCCTTTGCAGACCTCACCAAAGTTTTCTTCTTTGGTTTCACATTGATAGAGCTTCCATGATGTCCACGTCAGGTGCTTGCCCTGTTAAGATGCAACAGTGCTGGCTGTGTGGAAGCAGCACCTCATGGGGCTTTCTGAGGGATTTGGGGACATATGTTCTTGGCTTGGAGTCCCTCTTCCTATCACTGTCACTCTGAGACTTTGGGCTAACTTAGCCAACCCCTACGCTCTGTGGTTTCTCATCTGAGAAACAGGGATAGTAACAGCACCTATGTCATGCACTTGTCAGGATTAAATGAGGTAATGTATATAAAGTGTTTGGCACAAAAGGCCTCAATAAATGCTTATTCTTACTGTTAATGTTATTGGAAGGAGATAGTTCTGCTAGGTGGATAATGCATTTGAAGCCAGAGACCCCGGCTTTTACAGTAAACCAGACCCAAGGTTTGGAGAAGAGGCTGTCAAAATGGAAGGGACGCTGAGTAATTCCTTCACTCCTTCAACAATCCTCTCCTTCCACTGTTCGAGGCACCTGGGACACAGAATGAATAGGATTTTAGTGAGGGACAGACAGAACAAATGAGTAAATAATAGAGTCATATCGGAAATGCTATGGAGAAGGAATGAAAGCAATGGAGCCAGGGAGTGTGAGAATTGAGGTGTGGGGTTGACAGTGCACCAGAGCCTGTAGGAAGCAAGGGAGTCTATCTGGGGAAAAGCCCTCCAGACACAGGAAGCAGGAAGTAGAACCTCTGTGAGGTGGAAGCAAGTTTGGTTTGTTAAACACCAAGGAGGCCTGTGTGGCCGAGACCAGTGAGCCTGAGCTGAGGGGTGGGGGAGGCTGTTGGAGGGGTGGTGGGCCCACAGTGTAGGGCCTCGTAGGCCATGGTAGGCAGAGATCACTGACCGGTGATAGGCTGATGGGAAATGGGACACAGGTACACAAGGAAGCAAAACAGTTTCCCTGGAGTTCAGAAGAGTGTCTGGAACATGAATTCCTTAAGGAACAGAACAAGCCTCCCCACCTTCTCCCCAGGCCCTTTGTAACTTTCTGCAGTGCAAGGCCACGCCAGGCATCCCAGGAGCAGCTGGGGACAGAGGTTGACTTTGACTCATGATCTGATCCAGGTTCCACTTTCAAGGAGTCTTCTCCCTGTTTGGTGATGGACATGCAGATCCAGGCAATTATCAGCTACCTTTAACCACATTCAGGAATCAGAAAGTAAGAATGGCTTGAAGGCTTCCCTCCTCGCTCCAACCATTTTCAAATGGCCAAAAAATCTTAACCATGCCTAGAAAAATATCAGAATTCAAGAATATCCTGGAGGCTATAAGAGACTCATTCTAACTCACACAGATAAAACCATTTTATCAACATAGTGGAAGATTTTTCAGAAGCTGGTGCTTCCTTATGTTTTATTCTCTGGAGTGTGAACTTTACAGGTAGAGCACTTCTTTTAGATTGTGAGGAAGAAGGGGTGCAGGAGAGGGGAAAGGAGACAAGGGATGCTGTTAGCAGAGTGGGTTGGAAGTCCTGATTGGTGTGTTTGGCTCAGGAGGGCTCTCTGGCCAGCTCCACAGACAGGTCTGGTTTTAAAAAGTGCCGGAGAGCCACGGATTTGCATGTTATTTGCGTTCCAGGCTTCAATTCCAGGTATGTGGAATGAAATGAATGAATGAACAGTATTCAGACTCCTGGTTAAGGGGTGGACTCAGGAATCCAGACCACATTGAGGATCCAATCACTGGTCCCACTTGGATCAGGAGACACAGACACAGAGACAGAATAAACAGTCAAAGAGACAGAGAGACAGTCTTAGAGAGACAAACACCACCAAGTCCTTTTTTACCAGGGAGTTTCCAGTCAAAGCAAGAAAGCAAAATCCACAGAATTTATTTTAAATAAATCAACCTTTAAGAAGTAGGGAGAGTCACATGTAAGTAGATAAATGCAACACCATCCCTGACTTATCTCCACCTCTGTCCTTCCATCATCCACAGCCAGCTTCAAAGTGGACCGTGTGCCTACGAGTCGGCCTTCTTGATGAGGTCCACTGTTTGGTGTCTGCCTAGCCTCCAAACTAGTTAGACTCTATGGCCTTTGAGGACAGGTGGCTTTTATTTCCTTGGTCAAACCAAATCTTCACACCACCCTCCAGGGCTCCCGAGTCCAGTGCTTTAAACACATGCTTATTAAAGACCCAGTGTAAGGGGTTCCCCAGAGTATCAGATGAGGCAAACGCCCTCCAGGAACTTAGCTCTGGCTAACAGACAAGACACAGACAGGCAGCACGTAAAATGGTCCATTTAAAGGGCAAGGCAGAAAGACAGGGACTCACAGTCTCAATCTACAAGGGATGTACATCACTGGAAATAAAAAAGATGGAGAAAACCAGAAAGATGTGTGGTTAGAAAAAAAACACTTTGATTAGCCCCTTGGGACAGAGACTATGACCCCACAAGGGTAGGCTAACCTGCCAAGGAAGATGTGCAAGGGCCGAGTGGGGCTTTAGGTGTTGGACCAAAGATGACCTGTTTGGAACCACAAAGGAGGTGCAGCCCCACTGCAGGCTGCCATAGGCAGCCCTCGTTCTCTGATCCTCAAAATGCTGTCTTTCTGAGTCAGTGTTTAATGCAATTACCCCCATTCCTCCCTGGCCACCCAGAGAAGCAGCTCGCACTCCTGGCTTGAAGAAAAGGCACCAAATCATTCACCTGCCCTCTGTGGCAATGGGTCTCAGACCATTCCTGATGTAAAAGACATACTACAGGGGTGCCTGAGCCTGGGTGGCTCAGACGGCTCAGTGTCCGACTTCAGCTCAGGTCATGATCTCGCAGTCCGTGAGTTTGAACCCCACATCGGGCTCTGTGCTGACAGCTCAGAGCCTAGAGCCTGCTTCGGATCCTGTGTCTCCCTCTCTCTCTGTCCCTCCCCCATTCATGCATGCTCTTCCTCTCAACCAAAAATAAACATTAAAAAAAATTTTTTTTAAAAGAATACAATACAAATACCATGTGGAATTATATCATTTTCTGATTATAAGGGCTGCAGCGGTCTAGTAAGAGATTTTAAGATAATGCAATCAGGGAAGGCTTCAGGCAGATGGGGATTTGGGTCTGTGTGTGCTCTACAGGTACTTGTGAAAGGAACACAGGAGTAAACTGAATGAAGGGTGTCCAGTGGATTGAAGACCCTGGGCTCCATGTACCTCTCTTTCTCAAACTTTCCCTTCTGGACACTCCGGTTCTGCAGAGGGGGAAGGACATTCTCCAGGAGTCAAGCAGTTGATGGCTACTCGTCAGCTGAGAATGGAGAAAAGGCAACAGCTATGATCTGTTGCATTCGGATGAGACTCTGACCTGGGCCTTATTATTATGACGAAGCCATATTCATACTGGCCTTAAACTTTGAATCTTTACTTTGACTGAATTCTATTCCAAGCAGGATTATGGCTCTCAATGTTTCAGAATCTTAGACTTTGACAAGACTCTAGATATTTGGTCCAACCACTCATAATTGGAATTATCCCTACCCTATCTATCCCCAACAGACCAAAGAGACAGCCTGCACTAACATTATCTTAAGGTTTATTTTCTGGCTCAAAGTCTTCTAGTTTCTCTTTTATATTCTACCGGGGATTCATGAGTGGATGACCAGCATGACCCCACATACCCTTAGGTCTCTCCTCATCTCCAAAGCTGGGAATGGTAGTCTTACTAGATGGGCTCTTTAATAGATAGCTAGTGTTAGGACTCAGCACAGGTGAAATAGGCCCTGGGCTATAAGGAAAGATGCTGGCTCAGCCTTATTTGTCCCCTCCAAAATTTTAGGATAAATTTGGAGCTATGGGCAGGTTCCTCCTGGGCAGGGAAACATGGCAACTTCTCCAGGGGCTCAGCATATAGCCTGTTTTAATCACCAACAGGGCCTGAGACTCTATATTCTACCTTGCCCTGGCCCATCCAGGTGAAGCAAGGGAGAAGACAAAGTCTAAGTGTCAGTTATCTGTCTCTCTTACTCTGAAGACATATTTGAGAGCTGGAGGGATGGCAAGGGAGAATGACCAGAAGCCGAAACATTAAAAACACTGGTGCTCTTAAGTGAACCCTCTCCTCCTCCTCTAGGCCTTTTATAAGCCATGTGAAACCAGGTGGTGATGGACAGACTATGGGATGGGGTTGCTGGCAGTACTTTTTCAGGCTACCTGTGTCTGCCCCAGGACACTAAAACTTGGGGCTAACATTGCTAGGGACAGTGGGTAGAAGATGCTGGCACAATTACACAATTAGAGGGGCTAAAGAAAATTTGATACCACACACATGTATGAAGCATCTCATATATAGAGAAGTCAATTTACACATTTATACACAGTCTCCGTGATGGAGAGGAAGAGGGAAAAGAACTCTTACATTCAACCCCAAACAGGACTCCCAGGAGCAACGATGGGTCCCAGGCAAAAAAATGGGACAGAACTAACCTCCATGCCTTGGGCCATGTATTTTCAAATGTTCTGATTTTCTCTGTACAGGGTCCAGGAGTGATTGTTGGGACTGTGGTTTCTGTTGAAGGCTCTATATCTAGATAGAGTTCATCATCTCTCGAGTGTTCCTTTTTAAGGGGAGGTAGGTCATTACGAGCACTGAGCACAGAGAAGAATGGAAGATAGGAGAAAAGGAAAGCAATAGGCTTTAGTTTAAAGCAATTTAAATAAGATATTGGTAGCATGCCCTTAGCCATATAATGCAAGAACCTCTTTTTTTCCCCTCCCTGGTCATCAAAGCCCACCCTTAAATAAAGGAGAAATTAAGTTTCCAGATGCTAGTCCTGATCTTGTGGCTAGCTCTCTGGAAAAATAGCCCACTACAGAAGTCAAATATAGACCCAAATATAGTCAAATGAGTGGTTCCCATTGAGCCACCCTGGGCCACAACCTATGTCTCAGCTTGGTCCACCCATGTAGGGTGGTCTCAGGATCACTAACTTCCCCTTGTACAAAAATGTATCGACCAGAAAGGGGGTCCACGTTCACACAGGCTCAACAATTCCTTATATATTTTTCAAAGTGCTTTTGTTGCATGTTTCATTTTCTGTTATACATGGCAATAAATATTTGTTGCTTTGGTCTGTACAAAAAGTCTGTGAGGAAGGTAAGACAGATGTTATCTAAATGGACAAACAATAAATACAGAGAACTATCTTGTTCTGAGTCCCCCAGACAGTAGCAAGAGCACCTGAAAAAACTCAGGTCTTCTGATTCATAATCAGAATCTATACCATATTGCCACCTTTCAAGTTGCCACTGAAACACATTAAGTACCAAGAATCCATGTACAGGAGTCCTACAATGAGCCTGCATGCCATAGCTTTCTAACAGAGAATGTGAAAGGTCTCAGCAACTCATAAATAGAAAGCTATTTATTTCCTATAGAAAAACACAAGAAAGAAAGAAAGAAAGAAAGAAAGAAAGAAAGAAAGAAAGAAAGAAAAGAAAAGAAAAGAAAAGAAAAGAAAAGAAAAGAAAGAAAAGGTGGTCTTCCCCAAAAAGGCAGGCAGTTATGAAAAAGGTAGGACATCTAGTTGCTGGAGTGGAAACAGTAACATTCAGTTAACAATGGAATATTTAAAAAAAATAGTTTTCTTTTCAAATTGTAACCTGTGGTAAAACATAGAAAAATGTACTAAACAAGCTTGGTATAAAACAGAGTAAAATTTTCAAATAAGCCCAGAGAGAAAGCACAATGTTGGAAAGGATGGGGTACAAGGGAAGAAGAGAAAATATTTCATACAAAACTACCTATTACAATACAGAAAAAAGTATAAAACGTTCCTATTTTGGAACTGAAGTACAAAATGACACTGGCATTGGATCGTTTCACTATCTAGCCTGAGGAGCGCTCGGTGGGTGGGGGAGATGCTAGAAAGAACAAAAGGAATAGCGGTTTTTTTAGTCTCAAGTCGATCAGTCCAAATTCCACCCGTTTTCCAGTTGAAAATCTTGCCTCCCTCTGTAACCTCTACCCCTAAGCCAAAGTTCATTCAGGCCTCAAAATATTGTTAGGAAGTCCACAAACACCCTACACATAGGGGCTGGGATCTGTGCGTGCTAGAGCTAAATTTGGAAAATGGAAATAAATCTACAGGCTAAAGTGGTGAACACATTCAGCCTTTTAAAAAAACACGTATCCCTGTGAAATATATATATATATATATATATATATATATATATATATATATATATATATATAAAATTCTCTGTGGTTAGAAACATATTTAAACTAACTAGCCACAGACCAAACTAGACCTGCATTCATCCAATGCTGGAATTTTATGCTAAAGACTGAGGTCCTTCTTCTTGGTCAGAAGTAGGCGGCAGTAAAAGTGGTGCCTTTGTTGCTCCACTAAACCGCTCCCTGGGTGGGTCTTCCCCATATCATGTGTTGTGAGCACATGCAAACCCCTGCTTTAAGGAAAGGACTGCCTGGGACTTTGGGGTCCACCCAGGGCTCATGTGCTGTGCCTCAGGATGGGAGGAAGCTACAGATGATAAAATAGCCTTGTACAGAAGCAGACGGATTTCACAAAGAGGCATATAAATAGGGAAAATCCTGGAGGAGGGACTTATGCATGTGACCCAAAGTCCAGTTTACAGTCACTTTCCTGACAACACATCTTGAAAATCCTGTGTGTATGTATGTGTGCGTGTATATGCTGGTGGTTTTCATCCCTACCTTTTTGCCCATGCCCTTTCCTACCTCTTAGTAAGGCCTAACAAGAGTTTATATGAAACCAAGAATCTGTCCAAGCTTCTCTCGGCCCCCAAATTAGGGACTGAGTGAGGCTGGAGCCCTTTGAAAACAAGATGGCAGAACTGAAGAAGTGAAAAGCAGTCTCTCTCTTCAGCTTAGGGATGTCCCTCACCCCTTTCACAGCACCAAAGTTTCTTTGCAAAAATAGTATCTGAGATACAAAAGGAAAGGCAGATGTGCTTGTGAATGCATCTCGCCAGGGCCTGGTCCAGGATCAAGGGCTTTACAAGAACAGAGGGTTGGGAGCAGCTGTCTCCAAGGTCTCTGGCTATAGACAACAAAGAGCTGGTCCCCCGCAAGGTCAATGTCGGCTAACTGAGACAGTCTTCACAAGAGCTTTCGGTGGAGAATCTCCCAGACCATCCGCTTCCGGAAGTATGGCATGTGTTGCTGTAGGGACACAGAGATACACTTAATTTTTTTCATTGTTTTTACCCAGACCCAATACTCCTTTCTTTCCTTCTCAAGATTTACAACTAAAAGAGCCTCAGTTGCATTTCTGGTCTTTCAAATTGCTCAATTCTTGATTACATGTAATTTTCTTCTATTATTTTCTACTGCTATCTCTACTGCTCTTTTCCATTGTTGTGGCCTTACAAATTTTATTGGGCATTGCTAGAAGTACCCAGGCTATACCTGAACTTCTCTAAGAATTTTGATAGAATGGTGTCTATCAAGTCCTCTATGTTGAACCCTGAAGAAGGTAGGAGTCTAAGGCCCAAAAATCAAAAATTCACTTGTTAGGGGAAGAGTTATAGGAACTGCAAGGATCAGCTCCACTCAAGGGCTATGGTGGAAAAGTCTGGTAAAACCATTAATGTGAAGTGAAGGACATAGAATAAACCATAATCTCTAGTCTCAATCCACTCTGGTCTCTGAAGGACCACGTGGACAGAAATAAACAATCACAAACTAAGAGAAGAATGATCAGCTGTATCAGGTGAGGGGCAGAGAGGAGGAAAGCAACATGACAAATACACTAGGAGTTCAAGGTGTGGCCTGTTCCAAAACCTGACTGCTAACTAAATAAAGAGAAAATGAAGAAAACGTACTCTGGTCCCAGTTCTCTGTTTCCTATAGGAATTGAGGTAGGTGGGGGAGAGAGACAGAGAAGAAGAATCTGCTAATGACCAGGATTCCTTGACTACAATACGTGATGTAAGATAACCCAGGATGTAGCCTATCACTATCCTTTTTCTTGTGATGTGGTACAGGCAGTAACCACCAGTGTTATGAGCCACAGACAGAGTCCCATAAGCAGAGCAAGTGGATGAAAATACATCTATCGGGCAGCCTGGAGACAGGGTGGTCACAGGGCTCCTTCCTGAAGGCTCAGCTCACCTGTGTGAAGTTGATTGGTCTGTCTTTGGTAATGCAGTCAGCATATTTGCAGGCAAACATGCCACAATCACTTCCATTCATCTGCTGTGGAATTTCCTGAAAGATCAAAAACGAAAAGGCAACATTGTTCCAAGCTTCTTTCCTTCTAATTAGATTATAAATAAGAACCAAAGAATATAAATGTTATAGGTTTCCCTGAATTTTGAAGAGATGACCCTAAGTCCACCACCCAGAACAACAGAAGCTCAGAGGAAAAAATATAGCATCTCAGTCAGGTCTTCATATTAATATTAATCTTCATATTAATAACACAGGAGACTCTCTTAGACTTCCATGACACCCAAGGATGTAAAGACTAGTCCCTCCCACAACGGCCAATCAGCAAACATTTCCCACAGGAGTGAAAAGCTCAGCAAAATAGCTGGGCATTTAGAAAACCTAGTTCTGCATGAGAAACACATTACCAGTTTTCCCACAGAACTTACTCTATCTTCCCTGAGGAACCAAACAACCAAGCTGAAGTCAGGCTAGACACTAAGATAGAAGGTCCCTGGGAATCAAGCAGTAAAACCCTTTCTTTCCCAGGATTTCTACTTTATCAAGATGAAATGTACCTGGCTTTTCTTGCTGAAGAGCTGCCAGCCATTGGTGTCAAACTCTTTCCTTTTCTTGTCAATGCTTTCTTGCTTTAGGTATTGGCTAAAGGCATTGGGAGAGAATGAGATGAGCTGTGGGAACACTGAGGACAGCTGCCACCTTAAGAATGGGGCTAACAATCCTTAAGAAGGATTTTGTTTGCACTTCTGGGGAAAACAGTATATAATGCAATGCTGGGCAGGGAATCTCTGGACTCCTAAACTTCCCCTGCAACTCCCCATAATTCATGCCCACCCTGGCAACCCAAGAGAAACATGACCTCTGCCTCTGACACCCAGGTTCCTGCTACCTGCTACTCATCCTGAGGAACGAGTTTTGATTCTTTTCCCTGGTTTATATGGTCCTTTAGAACTCAGTCTCGTGGAAGAAGGTTTCTCTAGCAATATCAAGACATTTATTCACTATTTTTAGTTTTGACTCTCCTGTGTGAAAATTCAATCCAAATCACAACTTGATGAGTGCATACCTCATATACAGCACTCTTCTTAAGTGCAAACTGTTCACCATTCTGGAACCTACCTCCTCCTGGCCACCAGAGTGGTACAGTGGTACAGTGAGGAAGAGGCATTTTGGAAAGAGAAACAGATAAAGGGTATAAAGAGATTTGCATTCTGGTTCCCAGTTGAGCCACTAACTAGTAGGACCTGAGCATATCAAAGTCACCTCTGTGGGTCTTGATTTCTTCATCTGAAAAATTAGGAGGGTGGATTAGATGATTTCTAAGTAGTTTCTATTATCTATATATACATATTGACTCACTCATTATTTTTAGTGCACTGGGACAATAGTTGTCCCATATATTTTGGGTATCAATATATTACTATTAAACTTGACTTACTCAGACATAAAATATCCATTCTTAATATGAAAATTTTCTTTATTAATCACTCCATTGACGGTAACAAAAGAACTGAGTTCAACAGCTGGAAAAACACAACATATGCCCTGACACCAAACTCTTTTGTCCTCAACTCCCTACTTACAGGAGGATCCTGCAGGCTTCATTGTTTATCCCACCCATAGAGTCGTAATAGGTAATATTCTTCTTTCGAAAGTCCACAACCTGGGAATAAAAAATCTGCATGTTTATAAAATGAAGAAAAGTAGTTTCTCAGCTTTTCCCTTCCCTGGAATTTAGAGCCTTTTGCCAGATTTCTTGTGAAATCACAACAAGTTTAACTGATACTCTGCATTATACCATGCTTAAGCTGTGAGGAAAGAAGAAGGGGATTATTTACATGGAACTATGGTGACCTCATTAGTGGCCCTGAAATCTTTTTCTCGTATGTAGGTTCTTCATCTGCAATGTAGACAACAGTGAAGACACACATGCTCTTCAGAGACTGTAAGATGAATAAAATCATTTCCACACAGTGTCAGAAAGATGGTAAAAGATTTGGGGTTTTGTTCTTTATGTACAGAATTTCTCTTTGGCTTTATGCTTTTAAAATGTAATTCAAAATAGGTTGTGAAATAACTTTTATATTTTTGTTAATATATTAAGCTAATGTATTCATGTTCTCAGGGTCATAAAAAGTATTAAATTACCAAGTATGCAAATCATGATTAGGCAGAAAACAATAGTCACAGAATCTGAGTTGGCAGCATCATAAAAAGTCACTTTTTCTCCCCATGCCTTGCCTTGAGGCTGTTTATAGACTTACAACTCCCTTTTAAATATTTCCAGAAAAGGAAATTCCACAACTTTCTTCAAAGTCTAAGTATCTCCCACTCTTGACAGGAAGTTCATTGATCTATCCAATTTTCAGCCAACTAAATACTATTCTTTCTCACAATCATCCAGTGAAAATGTAGAATTACTACTCACTACTCTGTATATTCTATAATTATGTAGATTTCTTTTAAATTTGATTAAAGGAGAGGTACTCACAGCAAGACACCAGTGCACTCCCAGGTGAATGGGCACCAAAAGAATGTCAACAGAAAACACATCCACTTTCTTTGTCCAACGTTTCACTGCCTGATAACCAGCCGTTTTTAACTTAGTGAAAAAAAAGGTATTAAATGCATGCACACTTGGTAATCCCTTCTCTTTACTTCGCTCCATCAACATATTCATGTAGAAATTGATGATCTATGGGAAGAAATTTATGTATTAAAATAGATATTCAGTCCTTTCAAAACAGTTGTATTTTATGAAGGAAAAGCAGTTGCTGTATTGCACAGCATATATTATTGTTTCCTAATCAATTAAGACTTCAACACCCAACAGCCTCATGCCCTTAGATCAAATTCTGGAAGGTTGAGGTACTTGTAAACAGTGAAAACAGAAAAAGTGAACACACACACACACACATATTATGGGTTGTAGGATCCATATGAGAGCATACTGGTCAGATCTGTAGAAGACTGAGGATTAGGTCAAAAAACAAGAGTGAGGAGGAAGGGGTGCTAGAAGGCGAGACTTAAGAGAAAAGGAAAGGAAGGAGCCAAACATTTTGATAAGACACATTAGTAGTTACTTTAATCTACTGAGGCTAGGTGAACAACTTAAAGAAATCCTGAGCTCACAGTCTAGTATAATAGCTAAGACCAACAGTTCAATCCTTACATGTGGGTCACATGATTTTGCACAGACAGAAAACTATTCCATGGCTAAAGACTGCCTTTTCAGCCTCATAAGCCATCTTGCAGAGGCAAACTGCTTTGGTCTCAAGTAGAATTGAGTGACAGGATAAACCATCAACTGCACTGGGAAAAACACCTCTAAACTGACAGCTCAGCACTGTACCTTTACAGAGGCAGACACGGATGTCGTATAAAAACCTACATTACATGAGACCTGAAAGCCCAGTCACAAACATGAAGAGTAAAGTTCTCCTCCAGAATTTATATGGTTAGCTTTCTCATTTTTGTTGACTCTATTTATGCCTCCAGTATCAAGTATGAGCGAAAGAAATTTAATTCACGTTATGGAAGATACGTGATACTTTCTGTTAATGAAACAATGTATTCTCTAATATTGACCGTGTCCACTATGGTTCCTGTAGGTCCAAGACATCGTGGTACTCAAGCCTGAAAGTTACCGTGCCGGAAGTTACTGCATACTGACTTTATGTGGCCAGCTAAGGCCAGGCCAGTGTCTGTCAACTGCAAGGAATGAATGGGCTAACTGATCCACAGCTTGGAAATATGACTAAGAAAACAGGCACATTTTTCAGAATGCTTTTTGGGGAATGGGAAAACGCCCCTGTCCTTTGACAAATATTTACACACTAGGATGCCAGAGCAGTGAGCTACTGCCCAACAGTAGGCAACTACATACTGGGTAGGCAGCAGGGAACACTGCCAGGAACACACCAAAACATGGTCTAGACTAGAGAAAGGGCCTATAGAAGAGGACGCCTAGGCAGTTGCAGGGAAACCACACTCGCCTTGAAGCAGAGCTCTGAGGGTGGGGGTGGGAGGGAAGACTAGGACTGAAGACAGACACTGTTCTGCCTGCATCTCTGAAGTCTGAGCAACAGGCCCAACAGGTCCAGAGGACTTGGGTTGTGGCTAATCCTCTGCCTAGTGTGATGCCCAATAGATAACAGGAGCTCAGTTATTTTAAATAATGATGATGAATCAAAACATAATTAGGATCACAGATTTCTCAAATGGAGGCTTTCAATCTAATTCTGCCCCCAAGGATAATGGTGCTAACGATGATTCTAGGCCTGTGAAAGGCAGCCAGGAATGCAGGAAGACTTGTCCAACAGGCACAGATTTCTAGGCTATAAACTACATTCTCTAGTGAGAAAAAAATCAGCAAGAAAGGATTGATTCCTCTGGTATTCTACTCATCCCACAGCATTAGCCATGTTACGAGGCTAAACCCTTCAATCCAAGGGGTGAAATGAATAGGCAGATGACTGCCATTCACTGTAAGCCAAATTTTCCATGGTGCAGACAAGTCATGTACTCTAAAAGGCAATAAGGACTCGAGCAGGAGATGGAAAGAATCAGGCAGAGATAAGGAGGCCCAAGCACATGAAAGCCATGAAGAGGTATCTCCCTTAGGTGTCTATCAGAGGAGCATCACCTTTGGGATCATTACCCTGAAGTAAAAAAGGATGACATAAATGAGTATCATGCTACCCATGATTTTCCTAGGAGGAAGGAGTTCTAGAAACCAATGAAATTAGACTTACACAGCCTGGATTGTTAGGTTTTTTATTTGTATGTTTTAATTGTAAAAGCATGGACTATAAAGCTGAAGACCAACCCAACTTAAGAAGAAAAGAGACCTAATGATCAGGATACCACATTGTCTAATTCCTTTGAGAATCCCTCTTCCATCGCTTCAGTTCTGCCTCCAACCAAGGTCTGTCCACTGTGAGGGAAAGGACCTCCTCCAAAGTCAGCTTGTTAATTAGCTCTAAGGAGTGATCTGGGCTCTTTTTCACTTCCCCTGTATCCCAGTAGGAGGGAGTTTGGTGGCCTCAATGTTCCTTCCCATTAACTGAGGATGTATAATCTGACATCTGAGGCAGAACGAAGATCCAAGTTTCCTCAGTTTTTCAGCTATTACTCTGTCCAAATGAGGAAAATTGCCATAGGTCAGCCAAGACACAATCATACCAAAAAAAACAAGCTAGGAGTTAGAGAACAAAAAGAATCCTACGTGTCATCTCACAGAGGAGGGCTGAAGATGAAGGAAAAAGAAATGAGAGAAGGGATCACAGTGTTTAAGATGAAAGAGAAGCAGTGATAGAGCATTTGCTTGTGTTTTGTGAAGGCAAGGGTCTCTCCCCTCCTATAGTGAGAGCTTTTTTGCACACAAGACTCTCTTAGCGCCAGAAGATCTTGAATTCCCCTTGAAATAAGGGGGCTAAAAGTAGTAAATCAGCCCTGTGCTGTGTTTGTCTTGCCAAAATACCAGTATGTGGGGACAACTGCCAGTGTTGGTCCACTTGTCACTCTTTTTGGGGCCCACACTTGTCTGTATGCCCGCTGTGGCTCCAGTGACTAAGGGGCTGCCCCTCCTCCTGCCTTCACAGCCTTGGCCATGAGCGCCTGCTTGTCTATGCAGTGCTTTTTGAGGGGTGGGACTGTTGTTTATAGTGTCTTGTTCCTTTGTGATTTTATTTGAAGAGCTGCCAGGCTGAAGCTGGAAAAGCTTCTCTTTTAAAAAAAGAAGCCTACAATGTTTTCAAACTAAGGACTCAATATTTTTCCTGTATGTTACCACAATGACATAAATGACCACTGCTATTTGTATCTTCCTTCTCACCCAGTAAACCAGCTAAACTATTGTTTTCTCATCCATTTAGAAGTAAAACATCTCAATAACAATACTATCTTAACTTTTAACCCTTCCCAATTCTACACATTAAACCTTTCTAACTGGCTTAGAAAATGTTCTGAAAGTCCTGGGCTTAGCAATGCTCCTAAGCAGAGACCAAGGCAAGTTTGGGGGGAGCCATTTTCCCTGTTTTACTTCTCTACATTTTCAACTTGACCTCCCTATTCTGATGGTTAAATTAAATCTATCCTTGTCAACCACAAACCACAAAGATAAGACAAGCAGCAGCACTTATGAGTCAGGTCATTTGCCCCTAAGATCTAACCTAATTAATACAGAAGGCAGACTTCAGGTAAGCTCTGTGTACTGCATCCCTCACTGTGAACACATACCCAGGATTTTTCTCACATGCAAATTCAAGTAACAAATTATTTATTAGAATTACTGCCAAAGTTTTAGACAAAGACAGACAACATCTATTTTTATGGAGTTGTGATAATTGCAATTACTATTCTCCCTATGACCCTGCATAAATCCCTGGTTTATCAAAAGGACTAGTTCTATTAAGAAACACCTTTAAGAGATAACTACAATGATGTGGAACCTACCAGTAAGTCATGTTAGAAACACTGAAATTTCCAATCTGATCACTATTCTACATGTAAGAGTACAGAGCATATGGTAGACACATCATATTCACCTAATTTATCTCATTTTGCCTAGTTTCTTTCCCCTTCTTATGGAATCACTTTTTATTCCCTAAGGAAAACCTATTCCCTGTGCTAGGCTTATCTAGTTGGGCTTAATGTTTTACATTAAATGTTTTGCTCTCTTTACTGAGCATCACTTAAATTTAACGGCTTCTTGGAAACAACCAGGAAGCTGCGATCACTGCTAATTCTCCATTTCCACTTTTGTTACAAAAGTCAGAATGCTAGGCAGAGTTATGTGCTCTGATTTCAGATGCTGATTCTGCAATAAAAGTCAGATGATCTTAGTATATCACTTATTAAGTCTTACTTCTTACTTCCCTACTATCAATCAAGTAAGACTAACTTCTCTATACACAAGGCTATTGTGATACAGGATAGTTGAAAGACATTTCTTTCCTTTCAGAGATGAGACTTACAAAATAGGTAATTAGTCTGCCTGGCTAGTTAGGTTTGTCATCAGTGTAGTCAGTCTGCTACATAGATTCTACCTTAATTCACCTGTACTCCCTCACTCCCCATAAATGCTATGAGTCTTTTCCTTATGGTGTTTCCCTAGCTGGAAAGAAGTCAGAAATACAAAATTCCAACAGTCTAATGATTTTGCACTTTGGAAATAATTGACAATAATTAATAAGCAAAGACATGTCTGCTTGCTCTTTTCCTAATTCATCCATGTAAATTAATAGTAAGGGATGATAGGAAGAACAGGGGAAATAAAGAGACCGGAGAGCATCATCCTGTCTCTCCACGTGGAATAGGGCATATTTAGTGCTGTGTAGAGAAGGAAGTGTTTCCTGCCCACAAGCATTTGGGTACCTACTCTGGCTTTTTTTTGTTTTTTAAGTTTATTTATTTATTTTGAGAGAGACAGACACAGCCTGAGTGGAGGAGGGGCAGAGAGAAAGGGAGAGAGAATTCCAAGCAGGCTCTGTGCTGTTAGCACAGAGTCCAATGTGGGGCTTGCATCCATGAAGCTGCGAGATCATGACCTGAGCTGAAGCCAAGAGTCGGATGCTCAACTGACTGAGCTACCCAGGTGCCCCTACTCTGGCTTTTTATATCCTTAATGATTTTCTACTTCTTCTATTGATTGTTGAGAGAGATGCGAAAGTCTCCAACAGTAATTAAAGATTTATCTATTTCTCCTTTCAGTTCTATCAGTTTTGCTTCACATATTTTGAACTTCTGTTACTAGGGGTATACATATCTAGGTTAAGTACTCTTGAAGAACCTACTCCTTTTGAAATGTCTGTCACTGGTAATATTCCTTGCTCTGAATTCTACTTGATATGATATTAATACAGTTATATTTCATCTTTCTCTTGACTAGTACTTGCATCCTTTTACTTTTAACTGTCTGTGTCTTCACATTTAAAATGGGTTTCTCGGGGCACCTGGTTGGCTCAGTGGGAAGAGCACACAACTCTTGATCTCAGGGTTGTGAGTTGAGCCCCACGTTACCTGTAGAGATTACTAAAAAAAATTTAAAAAAAGCAAAAACAGGGATTTGAAATAAATAATAAAACAAAATGGGTTTCTTTCTTGTGACAGTTCTGCTTTTTTTTTTTTTTTTTTTTTTTTTACAGAGACAGCACACTTGCATGCAAGCAGGGGAGAAGGACAGATGGAGAGAGAGACAATCTTAAGGATGCTCCACACTCAGAGCGGAGCTGGGTGTGGGGCTCGATCCCACAACCCTGGAATCATGACCTGAGCTGAAATTGAGAGTCTGACGTTCAAATGACAGAGCCACCCAGGCCCCCCATGTACAAATTTTAAAGGGGAGGTAAAAATATCTCTTGAATAATATTTTAATATTTACTATACACTAAAATGACACATTTTGCATACATCACATTAAGTAAAATATACTATTAAAATTAATTTTACCTGTTTCTTTTTCCTTTTTTCAATGTGACTACTGGAAAATTTAAGGGGCACCTAGATAGCGCGGTCGGTTAAGCATCCGACTTCAGCTCAGGTCATGATCTCATGGTTCACGAGTTTGAGCCCCGTGTCGGGCTCTGTGCTGACAGCTCAGAGCCTGAAGGCTGCTTCAAACTCTGTGTTTCCCTCTCTCTGCCCCTCCCCTGCTCGTTCTCTCTCTCTCAAAAATAAACATTAAAAAAAATGTTTAATTACATATGTGGCTCACATTATATTTCTATTGGGTGTGCTGGCTTAGACCATTTACATTTAATGTGATTATTGATATTGCTGGGTCTGTTCTTCATATCTTTTTTCTTCTTTTCCTGGCTTCCATTGGATTGCGTATTTTTATTCCATTTTATCTTCATTATTTGCTTATTAACTATACCTCTTTGTTTTTTATTTTTGTTTTTCAGTGGTTGCTCTAGGATTTTTAATATAGGTCTTTAACTTATGACAATCTATCTTCACATAACACTATACCACTTCACATACTGTGTACACATCTTATGCTAGTATGTACTTTCACTTCCCCCCTCTTTTGTGTTATGACTGTCATATCTTATATTCCAAATCCCACAATACATTGTCTTATTTCCCCTTTCACTAGTCAATTGTCTTACAGAGGTATTAAAAAATGAGGACATTTTCACTGCTCTTCATTCCTTTGTATAGATTCAAATTTCTACCTCATAGTTTCCTTTTGCCTGAAGAATAGCCTTTAATATTTCTTATAAGACAGGTCTGTTAGTGATGCATTTTCTCGGCATTTGTTTGTCTGAAAAAAGTACACCCTTGTTTTTTGAAAGATGTATTTGCTGGGTATGGAATGTAAGTTGACAAGTTTTCTTTTCCCTTCAGTACCTTTTTCTTAAAAGTTTTTTAAGTTTATTTTTTCAGATGGGGGCGGGGCAGAGACAGAGAGAGAATCCCAAGCACTGACAGTGCAGAGCCCCAATGTGGGGCTCAAACCCACAAACTATGAGGTCATGACCTGAGCAGAAATCAAGAGTCAGACGCTTAACTGACTGGGCCACCCAAGCACCCCTTTCCTTCAGTATCTGAAAAAGGTAGCTACACTGTCTTCTGGCCTACACTTACTTCTGTTGGAAACACATTATATATTCCTTTAGTATATAATGTATCTATTTTCCTCTGGCTGCTTTTATTATGTTTTTCTTTACCACTGGTTTTCAGCAACTTGATTATTATACTTTTTGGTGTGGTGTCTCTCCTACTTGGGGTATGCTGAATTTCTTGAATCTGCCAGTGTTTAAGTTTCCAAAGTTGGAAAATCTACCATTGTATCTTCAAACATTTTTTCTGATAACACTTACACCCATCTTTCCTTCTGAGATTCTTTTTTTAATTTTTTTTTTTTTTTTCCAACGTTTATTTATTTTTGGGACAGAGAGAGACAGAGCATGAACGGGGGAGGGGCAGAGAGAGAGGGAGACACAGAATCGGAAACAGGCTCCAGGCTCCGAGCCATCAGCCCAGAGCCTGACGCGGGGCTCGAACTCACGGACCGCGAGATCGTGACCTGGCTGAAGTCGGACGCTTAACCGACTGCGCCACCCAGGCGCCCCTTTCCTTCTGAGATTCTAATTACATGCTCAGACTGCTTAATATTGCTCCACAGCTCATTGATACTCATCTTTCTTCAGCCTTTTGTTTCATTTGGATTGTTCCTGTTGCCATATATTGTAATTCACTACTTTTTTCTTCTGTAGGGTCCAATCTACTATTAATCCTACCTCATACATTCTCTATTTCAGATACTGTATTTTTCATCCCTGTTAAGTTCAACTGAAGTCTTCTTTTACATCTTCCATTTTTCTTACCATAATGTTAATTTTCCTCTAAATTCCTAACCATATGGAATGTATTTATAATATCCCCTTTAATATCCTGCCAATGTAAGCTAGTTCTATAATTTTTGTCATTTCTGGGTATTTCTAGTAACTGTTTTTTCCTTTGTTCTAAGTTGCATTTTCCTTCTACCTTATATGCCTGGTAACATCTGATTGGATGCTGGATATTGTGATTTCATGTCACTAGGTTTTGTTGTTACCAGAATATGTTTGTATTTCTTTAAATATTGTTGGGCTTTTGTTCTGTGATACAGGTAAGTCATTCAACTCATTTTCAAGTTTTCAAGGCTTAAATTAAACTTTGCTACCATAGGTCCAGAGTAGCCTCTATTCTAGGGCCAGTTTGGCCCAACTCCTGAGGTAATATCCTTTTGAGGCTCTATTCAATGCCTCATGACCTTTCCACTCTAACTGGTTGGAATACGAACTACTCTAAGCACCTGTGTTAGCTTTGAGGTTTGTTCCGATTCCTTTTTTCTGGTGTTCTTTCCCTAGCCTCTGGTATTTTCTTTCTATATACGTACAGATCAATGCTCAGTCAAAGATTTAAGTGGGGCCTCTGCATGTCTCTGGGACTTTCTCTTTGTGCAGCCACCCTCCCTTCAGTATTGTACCTCACAAACCTTAGCGACTTTCACCTCCCTGATGTCTGAATTGTCTCCTCCACTTGGCAAGACTGTCAGATACTTCCAGGTTCTTCCAGCTCTCTACCCTCAACATACCACCCTAGTGAGGTGGGGAAATCATCAGCTCATCCCTTTCATTTTCCTTCTCTCAGGGATCTTGTTATCCACCATCTGAAAATTGTTGTCTCATGTTTTGTTCAGTTTTCTAGCTAAACTGAAAGGGCAAACCTCATCCATTTTATTTTATCATGACCAGAAACAGAAGTCAGATCCATTTATTTGTATGCCTACATAATTTCCATGTATTTCTAAATTTATCTGAAGACTTATAAAACAATGCTTAAGCCCTCTAAGAAGTAGAATCATCAGGCTATAAAGCACAAACATCAAGCCACTGAATCACAGAAGTTACCTAAATCAATCGCCAGGAATCAACAAATAATTTCTAGTGCTGGCATCCATTTAAAAATATTTCCTTTCTGGGGCACCTGGGTGGCTCAGTCAGTTAAGCATTTGACTTTGGCTCAGGTCATGATCTCATGGTTCTTGAGTCTGAGCCCCACACTGGGGTCTGTGCTGACAGTGTGGAGCCCGGAGCCTGCTTCGGATTTGATGTCTCCCTCTCTATCTGCCCCAGCCCTCTTCACGCTCTCTCTCTTTCTCAATCTCTCTAAAATAAAGATATCATATGTTTTCACTCATATGTGGAACTTGAGAAACTTAACAGAAGACCATGGGGGAAGGAGAAAAAAATAGTTACAAACAGAGAGGGAGGGAGGCAAACCGTAAGAGACAAATACAGAGAACAAACAGAAGCTTGATTGGGGGTGGGGACAGGGGAGAGGGGAAAATGGGTGATGGGCACTGAGGAGGCCACTTGTTCGTATGAGTAGTGGGTGTTGTATGTAAGCGATGAATCACGGGAATCTACCCCCAAAACCAAGAGCATACTGTATATACTATTTAGTCAACTTGACAATAAATTATATTAAAAGTAAACAAATATTTTTAAAACATTTCCTTTGTTTCTTGATTGTGATTTTTAATCTAGTTTTGCAACTAATTCCACCTCTTCTTAACCCTGACCTCCTTTCTTTAGATATTTCTATTCAAAACTAATTGCCAGACCCAGTATAGAAATCCCCATCTATAATGTCCCTGGTGTTATCAGCCTTCCAGCCTCCTTTTGTATTCTTTACAAAGGCAGCCAGTTCCCACATTCCATTTTTGAGAAGTTTCATTTTCTTATAGTGAATTAAAATGTCAATCCTGTCAATCATTAGTCCTCTGAAGCTATACAGAATTTAACTATTCATCTATACATAAATCCACTCATGAAAATATGTTTGAAAGCTGTTATTTTATGAACAGGTAATGTAGCCAACTCTTCTTTTAGTAAAGAGATCAGAGAAAGGGTAGCCTAATGGCTTTCTGTACATATTCTAAATACAGGACTTCTAGGTTTTATTTTCCTTATTAAACTAAATCTGATCCCTTTTACTTATAGGATCTTATATTCCTTGTCTATAAAATGGTAAGAATATTATATCAGTTACCTTATTTTGGAGAAATATTTAAAGCAGCCTATAAAAGTGATAGGAAATACAGAAAGAAGAGAAATGGTTATAATGAAAATATATATTTGAGGGAAGAATAGGATTGAAGAGAGGACAAATTACTTGCAAAAGAAAACTGAGAATTCACAACTGAGAAACGAATAACTTATTTTTAAATGGACATGAATACTTAAGGGTATCTACTATTTCCTCATCAGAATGTTAACTTCTCAAGAACAGTAACCTTAAAAGCCTGAAAAATACAGCACTTTGACAATGGTGCACTTCAAAATAGTTATCATCATCACAGACATGTGAACTGGTACCTGCTTTCAAGGTTAACATAATTCTAGCAAGCACTCCCTACACAAGTTATGGGTAGGTGTAGTAGAGATAAAGTAGACAAGGAATCTCTCCTTCTCCTCGACTCTCCTACATAATGTAATTTCCATTAACTTTGCTTGCTAGAAACCAAACCTTTGATGGGCCGAGGGAATGGAAAATATGTCCTGATGAATGCTGCCTCTGTAAGGTATCTCACTGAGGTAACTGCCACAGTAAATAGCAAGGACTCAGCTCATATCCTACTCATTGCTGCCCTCTAGGAGGTTTTGCGTAATTTACAACAAATGAGCTACAAGCCAAATAGAATAACTGACCTCTTCCCATTTAGCAGTAGTAGGCAAAAAATGGCAAGAAACCACAGATTAATGTCTTAAAATCAAAAACATTTAATTGGTGGATACTTTTGACTGTCTTTGATTTCTATTTTGCCCTTTGATTTGGTGAACTCTTTTTTTTTCTTTCTGTTATTTGATCCAATGTTCTAGTATCACTATTCTGAGCAAGGGTGGTTTCCCCTAAAGCAAGACAATGTCAAACCATATATTCCTTAACATTTTTGTTCAAAGATTTATTCAGGGAGTGATGAACTTCTGAAATTTGTATTTTAGAAACTGACCTTTGGCAAAAAGAATGGGGCTAGTCCAGCTGGCCCTAAAGAAAATCAACATGCTGGGCATGGCATATGGCTCTCACATTCAATACATCTAATCCTAAGACAGGATCCAATTTAACATTCTGAGGCAGTATAGTATAACAGATAAGACCCAACGCTTGGGTCTAAATCCTGGCTCTGCTACTTATTAGCCATATAACTTTAGAAGTTTCTTAATCTTTCCAGGCTTTGTTTCTTCATCTATAAAACAGAGACAGTTAAACTACAGTATATACCTCTCCAAGGTTTGTGGCGACTGTTATATGAATAGAACACATAAAACACTTACAATAATAGTGCCTAGCATGAGGTAAATGCTCAAAAGATGTTAGCCAATATTATTATTTGGAAGACTGTAAGCATGCAAGACAAAACTTTAGGTATCTAGAATAGCTAGTGCATACTATACTGAGTTTCTAAAAATCTCCCACAGCTGTGAAGTTTTGAGTATACTCAATATATCAGGCAAGGATGTTTCTTCTGGGCCTAAGAAAGGAAGAAGTTACTCAGGGAAAAAACCCAACCCAGTTCTCTTCTTTTGCCACGAAAATATCACTCTGAAATAAAATAGGCTCCTACAAGTTTAAGATTGTTTAAAGACTGTAGTATAATTAATCTACTTAAAATTATTAGCAGAAGCTGAGAGCCATAGCTTTCTTTCCTTTCTTTCAACCCAGTACATCAAATATTTAATAATACAGCTTTTTCAATGTCAGTTTAAAAAATATCACGGGGGTGTCTGGGTGGCTCAGTCGGTTAAGCATCCAACTTTGGCTCAGGTCATGATCTCACGGTTTGTGAGTTTGAGCCTGGCATTGGGCTCTCTTTTGTCAGCACAGAGCCTGCTTCAGTTCCTCTGTGTACCTCTCCTTCTGCCCCTCTCCCACTTGCACACACATGTGCACTCTCGCTCTCGAAAATAAGCACTTCCAAAATATATATATCATATATGTAATAAACGTAGGGTACTTATAAATGTAGGCTACTTGAGAAAGCATATCTCTCATATCCTAAGTGATCTAGAACAAGTAGAGATAAAAAAGGAAGTAGAAATGGAATCCCTAATGGAAATCCCAAAGAACTCCTTCATGCTACAACACAGTCCACTATTAAACATTTGTTCAATAGATGAACTGCTGGGTAGGTGCCTTAAAGAGAGTGAGAATGAATGTCCTCTCCCTCAGTGTCTAAACTGTCTATACATAAAATGGGAAATCAGCAGTTTTCAGACTTGAAGGTACATAAAAAATAAACTGGGGTATTTGCTTAAAATGAGTATCTCCACCACACTGTCTCATACTTATTCAGGAGAATGGAGAAACCCTAAGAGAGCTGATTCTACACAGGTCATCTGAGGACCACATTTCAAGAAACAGTGAGGTAACACCTTGACTTAGTTTCCACTTAATGCTTACTATTTTAATATAAAAACAGGTGCAAGATTACCTCATCATTGAGCCAGTTCAGATGGTTCAGAGTTTGAATATCTTTGCGTGTAATGGTCAAGCGGAATGCTTCACTCAGAACTTCATCTTGGTTCCCATTACGAAATACATTTTTTATTTCCTTCTCCATTTCCTAGGGAACCAAGAGGTACCAGAGATGAAGTGTACATGGCTACAGACACACTAGATTTCTCACCAAACCCCATATAACCCCCAGACTATATCAGTAATCAACTGTTCACTTCTAACATTTTGGTTTTTATTCTTTCCAGTAATCTCCTGGGTTATCTCCTTTCATTCTATCCTGTCCCCCCTTCTCATTGCAGCACAACATTTCAGACCTTTCTTCCTTTTATTCCTAAAGTCTGAAATAACCTTCTGCTATCAAATTTTCTAAGTCTACAAGAAGACCTAATTATACTTCATATCTTTGGCCCACACAATTTCTTAACAAATAGACTCTTTCCCAAAAGGTAGCAGGGGATACAGGTAGTGTGTTTCAGACATTTTTCTAGACAAATTTGGATTTTTAAAATGTAAATTATGGAATCCAGCACACTATAATACATGTGTTATACTTACTAACTATATGATAGTTTTTCAAACAGAAGAATGAGTCAAGGAACAGATTATCTTAAAATGTACAAAGACTTTGGGGTGCCTGGGTGGCTCAGTCAGTTAAGCATTCAACCCAGCCTTAGTCATGATCTCACGGTTTGTGAGTCTGAGTCTTGCATTGGGTTCTCTGCTGTCAGCACAAAGCCCACTTCAGATCCTCTGTCCCCATCTATCTCTGACCCTCCCAAGCTTGTGCATGCACACATGCACTCTCAAAAATAAATATTAAAAACATGTACAGACTTTAATATATTTAACTGATTTTTTATTACTTAAAAAAATAGTAAGCCTCAACTTACTATCTGATGTCAAACTACCCGTACATATACATTAAAAGTAAAAATGTACATAAAACACAAATTTATTAAATGTTTTTTCACTGAAGTCATGAAAAACCACTCACAATTCTTTCTTCAATTTTCAGTAATCCTTTAAAAATAAAGCCAAGATTAGTAATACAAATGAAAGCGGGAGTATGCAATACAATGGATACTTTAAATGCCAGGTATTCTATTATTTCTGTGTTTGAAATTCATTCTAAGTATCTTTTCTAAACACACTTGTTAGCACAGGAATCCATAGTACGTAATTTACCTCTGTGATTTCAGGAAATTCATCTTCACTATCAGTTAATTTATGACCTTTCTTTTCTGTTTCTTGGGTGATCGTTACAGGGATCTCCTTTTCAAGAGGTACACGAAGATGCAGTTCTACTGAATCATGTACTGAATGTTCCTGTTCCTGCAGTCTCTGCAAAACAGAACTTTAGAATAAGTGGGATAAAGAAAACTACTATTTGTCTACATACACTGAGTAGAACCATCTGGAGAGACCAAGCACATAGACTAATCACACAATATAAGTGCTATGCTATCATAGCAGCTCGCCATTACAACTTTGATCCCAAATCCAGGTAATCTTCCAAATTAGTTGCAACTTGGATGTGCTATTTATTTACAATCTTATCCCCAATTTTGTTTTTTACCTGGTTTTGAAGCTGCAATGCTAGTGCTTTCTGCTCTTCAATCTGGCGCAATCTCTCCCGTGCTCGAGAATCATAAACACTAGTTCTAGGAAATGAAAAGGAATGTGACACAAATGCAGACCACTGTCTTAGCATCATGCATGTTATTGATGAACAATGAGCACTAAACATAAAACCTCCATATAGAAAGTCTAAAGTGCCTACACTAACCTTATCGCTATTTAAGACAGAGTGAAACCACATGGTGTTATTGAAATTATCATACTATTTTTAATCAAATGATGAAATTATTAGTTTGTTGCTAAATGTGAACAGGTGATATTTGTGGCTATGTGTAAATGTGTAGTACTTTTTTTTAACATTAAAATTTAGAGATTAACATAATCTCTAAGATTATGGAGAGACTGAAGCTTCATTCTAGAAATCCAAAAATGTGATTGAATCCCAAAGGAGCAAATAATACAAGATACTATCAAGGTTTTAATTCAAATACTGTACTTATGATCCAAAAGAAAAAATATGGATTTATTTTTTTCTCTAAAAACAGTGAACAAGTCCAGGGATCTGAATACCTTAGAGTTATTAAAACTGGAAACTAAAAACTTTTAGTGATTTTGCAAACTCCAGAAATGTGAATTATTCAATAAATTAGTTCTACCAATGTAAAAATAAGGGCACTTATTTTCCTTTCTATGTAATACTTAATATCAAAATAGTTTTCCAATTCAATTTAGCTTCAACAATTGTTATATATTTAATAAACCTGAGCATAGAAATGCCCCAACCCCAAGAGAATTTTAAAAACCCAACAACTTAAAAGCTGTTTTATAAATAGATATAAATAGGGAATTTTTACTGACTAAAAATAGGTAGGGTGATTGGCTAATTGACTTCTTCTGAGAAGGAAGAGATTGAGAAAGAAAAATGATACCAAAAACAATAACTTACAATTCTTTGATCCACAGCTCTGCCTGGAAAAATGCAGGACTATGGTGGGGGAAAAAAAATGGCAAATGAACAGGAGGCTCATAAGAAAATTCAAATATTTTCACCAAGAAAGTCAATCATTGAAATAATTTAAAAGAATGCTTTATATGTACACAATAAAGCGAAGGTCATAAATTACATAAAATAATTGTAACTGGGAACTAAAGGAATACAGCTATGAGTCACTCACATACATAGTAGTTAAAAAGATGGCCCAAAGTTCAGCAGAGAAATTAACTGTAACACAGGTCCTTACTTGCACCTTGCTCCTTATGAGACCAACCCAACGTGAAAGAGTACATCACTTGTCAAGATAATATATTAAGCTAGAACGTTACTCTTCCAAAATGGTTTAGATTGACAGATTTATTAATGATTTAGTCAAACCTTAGGGTTCTTGGACTTCTTCCTGTCAGTCTACTTGAATCAAAATATATTCAACCAAGTCATAATGGATACTGAAAATCCCCACCAACAGAATAGTCTGTATCAGATGGTTAGTTAGCCAATGAACCAAAGTGAAGAATTAGCAAGATACAGCTCCACTCCAAAGATGAGAAACCAATTCTATTCCACGAGGCTCTTGCTGACAACCCAAATGAATAATGCTTAGCATAGTCACAGGCATGTTCCCTCTTCCAGAGCCTCTTGCTCTTCTCACACATCCTCATCTCCTTGCCAATCCCTAACTGTGATCTCTCACAGAAACAAACAGAAGAGTGAACACTTTTCCAAAAAAAACTTTCAGATACAAGTAGAAGAAGTGCACAGAGCATGAAATTGGGAGTTAAGAGACCTGGATCTCCTGGAGTGGACCCGGATTCACTGTGTGACTTTGAACAAGTCACTTCATTTCCATGGTCCTTAGCTTCAAATTTGTAAAACATGGAGGTTAGAATCCCTTTCAGTTCTTGAATTGCTACAGTCTGTCTTAGTGAAGGCAAGAACAAGGACTCAGAAGGTATCCCTTGCTCCCCAGACTACCTTTTGAGAATTAGTATTCCCAATCATCCTTAGGCTAGGGTTTGGCAATGAATATGCTGTTCTACTGCCTCCCCACTGTCACTGAGGTTAATAAGGGGAAAACATAGGAGAAGCGGCCTATGCCTTTGGCACAGTGGATACTGATGTAACAACCAAGACAGAAAGCCACAAAGATCAGTGGTAGCACTGTGAGGGGCTTAGTATGTGATACTAAAAACAAATCAACATGAAAACACATTGACTGCACAACATAAAGTGACAGGAATTGCCCAGAATTTCATAGTAGTAGATCTTGCTATTGAAATTTGTCTGCTTCCTTTATTAGAACATAAGCTTAATGAGGATAGGAATTTTTGTCTTTTCTATTTACTCCTGTATCCTCTGCACCAAGAATTGTGCCTGGCACACAGCAAGTACTCAGTGTTTATTGAATACGTGAATAATGTAAGGGAAAAGTATTTCTCTTCAGTAGACATAGGTATTTGATGGATTAGGAAAGTAAAATGCAGGGGGAAAAAACAAAATCTTCTTGCTTTTCAAAGAGATTATGTATTATTTCTCATTATGATTGAAGCATACAGTAAAAATAACTACAACTACTTATGAGCACCTACTTAGTACTCTGTGTGAAATTCTGCTCTAGCTGCTTTATATTAGTTAAGCCTCATGATAATTCTCTTTTAGTTAAACCTCAATATAATATAGAATAAGGAATTATTACTCACGTGTATAGAAGAGGAAATGGGAAGTTCAGAAAGATCAACTGTCTTGGAAGAGTCAGGATTAGAAACTGTGCCCGTCCAATTCCAAAGACTGTGATTTCTACTATTGTAACATACCTTTCAATAAACCAAAGCCTTAAACCAACATGAAGATGATGAGTTCTTGGGCTATGCAAGAGAGCCTTTTAGGATTTCTAGGAAATTCATTTGTTTAACAAAGATTTATTTACTAAGTATCCATCATGTGCCAGGCATTATGATCCACACTAGATGATACATGTAAAAGTATTAGTAATAAATAAGATATAGGGATAAAAGTACCAGAGGAAAAGACTAATACTATCTGGAGAAGTCAGAGTAATGTCTTGAGAAAAAAATAACACCTGAGTCAGATTTTGAAAAGCAAAACGAGATTAACAAGTGGACAAGGAAAGAGAGGAAATTCCAGGGGTTAGGATCAGCATGTACAATGGCACAAAAACAGGAAACAGCATGCTATATTCTAGGAAATAAGGGCAGATCTTCACTGCTAGAATTTAATGGACAGGCAGTGGTGGGAGATTAAGAATAAAGAGCCAATTGGCCAAGACTTGGGAAAGCGGGCTCCAACTGCAATAAACAGCACTATTCAATCGGCCTTATCCAACAGATCATTTCTCCCTCCCTCTCATTCTTCAAGCATCACTAATAGAAATCCTCCATAAAGGAAAGGCACACAGAGTAAAGAACTACTGAAGAATTAAAAGCATTCTCTACATGAGATCGACTTTTTCCCAATAAAGAATACCTACTTTTGTGCACTACGCATTAAACGACTTTTATTTTATTTGAGAGAGCAAGTGAGCAAGCAGGGAAGGGGGTGGGGGTGAGAGGGGGGCAGTGGGGGTGAGAGAGGGGGAGGATGGGAGCTTGAGAAGGAGGGGGGAGGGGAGAGGAGGGGGAGTGGGGAGAGGGAGAGGCCGGAGTGAGAGAGGGACTTTCGAGGGGAGGGAGGGTGGGAGGGGGGTTTATTTGGCTCGTCGTTTCTGGACTCTCGCGCTGAGAGACTTTAATCTCAAGCAGGCTCCGTATCAGTGAGGAGCTGGATACAGGGCACAATATCACAGCCCTGGGATCATGACCTGGGCTGAAATCAAGAGCTGGACACTCAACTAACTGAGGCACCCTGAAACACTTTCATTGTAAGTATTTTTCTGTATGTTAACCTTCACAGCAATTCAATAAACAGTAACGTATTAACACTGGCATTTTTATTGATAAGGAAACTAGGTTCAGAACAGTAACTTGTCTAAAGTTATGTGATGCCTGGACAAGATCAGAACCCAGGTCTGACTCAAAATAAAAACAAAACAAAATAAAATAAAACCACACATAAAGAATAAGGAATCCAAACTATAAAGTCTCCTTGAGAAATTATAACAGAATTTTTTAAAAATATCTAAAATTTAGGACACACAGGAGAGTTGCAAAGAAGTACAGAAACTGAGATGAGAAAGAAACATCATTATTCCTAATTTTCTCAATGGAAAATGGATACTATTTTCATTCCAACAACTGAACTGCTAATGGCAAAGAAACTGCAATCTAAGTAGTAACCTACTGAATTACAGAGCAAGAAGTTCCATATAGAAGTCAAGTATCATAGAAAATTACATTTGAATTGAGACTTAAAAGCTAAGAAAGAGACTCCTGCTTCTTTAGATAGACAAGTTGAGGTAGGGTTACATACAAGGCAGATGGAACAATGACTATGCAGGTAAGAAAGCACATATCACACACTACTAATGTGTGTGTAATTAACACATGAAAGACTCCCATCTTCCCATATGGCTCCTTCTCTCACCTCTATCATGTCTCTCTTCAAATGTCATTTCTCAGCCTTGCCATGACCACCCAAATAAACAGTGCCCCCCTAACCCCAGTCTATATATTGCCCTGCTTTATTTTTCTTCACAGCATTTATCACTATCAGACATACACATTTATTTATTTGTTCATAATTTGTCCCCCACCTCTTTCCTTACACCCCTTACAACTAGAATGTAAGCCCCTTGAGTGCAGGGATTTCATTTTGGTCACTGCTGTTATCCCCAATGTCTATATTAGGACACAGCACACAGTAGGTTATCAATTCGTACTTGTTAAAGGAAAGAATGTGTGATAGGAAGTAAGGCATGTGGAGGAAATGCTTTGTATACCATACTAAGGAGTTTGGGCATGATTTTATGTCTGATAGCCACTCCTAAGGGAGTTTAATGAATGATCAGATATGCATTGTAGAAAGACCACTCTGGATGTAGAATGGAAGATGGAAAAGAACAGGCAAAGAATGGATTAGAGAATATGGCGGAAGATGGAATGAAGCACAACAAGGAAGATGGAAGAAGACGACTAATTAAAAAGTCATTGAAATAATTCAAATAACACAGGCGAGAAATCTGAATTGAGGCAGTTTTACTTTTATGTTATGCAACTCTTAGTGAAGAAATTGTGATTAAAGAGAGGGAAAAGAAAACAATATATCAAGAATGTCTTTTTTTCCATAGTTTACCTGGGAGTTGCAGTCTGGGAATCTTTCACTTTGAGTAAAATCACAGAGTCTGATCCTAAAAAAAGAAACACAACAGCATATTATTATTTAAAAAATTCTACCCAGTTATACACTCCAGGCGTCTATAGTTTAAGCTCCCATACTTCAGTGTATTCTGTTTTCATAAAAATAATGCAGCACAAGGACAAAGGTAAGATGGAAGACAAAAGGAGGCAGGTCCACTTTCACTGAGCCAGAAATAGGGCTTAGGGAAGAGCCTGCCTCACAAAGAAAGAAGTCGCTCCAAAAATACAAGTATATATGCCCTTCACCATCTACTCCTGGGCTGTACTTGATTCCTATGCTGCTTCTTTCTGTTCCTGGGGAACAAGAATAAGCCACAACTTCTCAAAAGTCTTTAGTTCATGAACTACCATGAGACTGAATAAGGTGAAAGAGGGGAGAGGGGAGGGGGAGGCAGAGGCAGAAAGAGAAAAAGCTACAGAAGTAGCAGGGTCTAAAAAAGTACAAATTCTATCATTTATTTTGTGTTATTGATAAAGGCAGGAATCATGTCCTTCTAAATGACTGACACCTCATTTAGGATATTTATTAAATGGTACAAGGAAAGTAATGAAACATTCAATGTACTATAGCATATTCGTTTCAGTTTAGTTGTAGCTAAGCATTTGTCATACAATGTTATGTTTTTGAGGTTAAAGGCTTTTTTTTAATGGTAGTTCCCAGTAAATCATCTCACAAAATTTTATAAAGGTTTTCATGAATATGTATAGCTATATAGTGATGCCACTAACAATTTTAATCCCCAAGTGAAAATTTTAAGAAAGTGAGAAATATCTTAAAAAAAAAAAAAAAAAAAAAAAAAGCTAAGGAAGGAGGAAAGAGCCTTAGAGACTGATCTATCAAAAGATCCCTAATGTCTAATCACTTAACCTTAAACTCGTTTTAAGTTATATACCTAAATACATACTATCATAAACACACATAACACACACCTAAAGAAAGGGGAAACTAAGCAAACAAAGAAAATTATCACAGAAAACCTCAATTAACTGGAATGCTAAGTGTCTGGATATTTTGGTTAGCTAAAAGTTAAATAGAAAACTTTTGTTTCCAAAATTTGCTGATGACCATTCTAAAATGCATAAACCTAGTATGCAGGTTTTCTACCAAGTATTACCTGGTTAAGAACTTTTACTTCAATACTTAATTGATGTTCCAAAACTTAGAACTTCAGAGTACTTAATGTTCATCGCAAAGTACTAGAAACAGAGAAAGTATTGAAGTAATTGGGATGATTATACTCTGACTCTAGACGCTGCTCAGGAAGTTAATCTTTTTAAGTAAAATATTATATGAAATCATTTGCATCTCCATGTAAGAAAAAAGTAAATTATTTATAGGTTTAGTTTATTTGTGGTACGGCTAACTGAATTATATATATTTAAAGTATCTTATATGTTAATTAAATTACATGCACATTACAACCTTGCAATTCCCATAGATCCCATAAACAGTTAACTGGTTATTATTACTGAAAATATACGAAGCCATTGTTACCTTCCGATTGTGTATTTGAAGCTGGTAAGTTGTCTGGCTGATGTAGAAGAGAGTGGTGATGTTGGGGTTGATGGAGAGGATCAGAATCTTTGGATCCAAATGCAACAACATCTGGGGCATAAGACGATAAGGAATACACACTGTGGGACACTTGTTCCTGGGTAGTTAAAATGCTGGCAGATCCAGATGATGAAGTATCAGAGCCAATAATCTGAGCTGCACAAGAACTTCCATTTTTAAACAGTGGGTCTTTCAAAGTATTCTTATTAGAACTAAGACATCGGGACCTAGCAAGAGGAGAATATAGTTTTAATATCAAATAACAAAGTACAGAATTAAATTCATTTGATATATGTTTCTGTGACTCACAGGTGTAAAGGAAAATGTGTGGTGGGTTTGGCTACAGAAAACTGTTTCCCTGTAACCATCTGTAGTAGCTGTCTGTAAATCTCTCTTTCTTCTTCTTGGACTGTCTAGAGAAAAAAAAAAGAAGAAATTTTAAACACATCCAATAAGGCAACTTTTTTCTCAAAGCAGCATCTAGACTCCCAGAAGCTCTGCCAAAGTTAAGGCAGAGTCCTTCAAGATAATTAAGAATTATCATTAGGGATATCTAGAAAATTATAACAGGAATTAAATGAAATAAATACCAGATATTATATTTTGGAAAATTATGGGACATATATGTAAATAATAGTGCAGAGAAACTATAGGATATGAAACCAGAAGGCCAATAGGCAATCACTTTTGAGTCAACTGAGACAGTCCCAGAAACAAAACATTTGAGGACTTCTCAATTAGGATTCCAAGAAACCCCATGATTCCTGACATCTACTAAAAAAGTCACAAGGAAGCAACTAGAATAGTCAACATCAGAGTGGGATACCTTGCTGTTTTCTATCCTGTCCAATTTTAACATTGTAAGTATTTTCCAAAGATGGTTTTTATCTCAAATATTTACTCTTTTTTCCTAAACCCCAATAATAAGTTTAGGGAAAAGCACATACTCCATAATATTCATTCACTCGTGTACTGACTTGAATACCTACTAAGCACCACTCACTAGAGATACTGCACTGAATAAAGTAATATTCCTGTCCTTGTGGAGCTTATATTACAGTTAAAGGGACTAGCAAGCGAGACTAATCAAAAATTATGGAAAATGAAAATGAAAAAATAAAGACAAGGAAATAGAACGTAATGGAGGGGAAATAGCAGCAACAGGTAAGACCCTTCTAAAAAGGTGATATTTCAATAGAAACCTAAATCAAGGGAAGAGGTAAGTCATAGAAATTTATAAAAGACTATTCCAGGTAGAGGAATAGCAAATACAAATGCCCTGAAACAGGTATGTGCCTGATGTGTTCAAGGAAAAGGTCAGCGTGAATCAGAAGAGCAGCAAGAAATGAGGTCACTCAGCAGAGAACCAGATTACATAAGGACTTGTAACTATAGTAAAGCATCTATTCTATACTGATCCAGAGAAACAATGGGAAGCATTCACTAAATAATATACTCTGGTACTTAAAAAAAATCTTATACACAGTTTAATCTAACCACCAATCTTCAAAAAATAACTTTAATACTTTGTGGCAAGGCTAGCAGCATCCTGCACTGTGACATTTCAATATGCGCAGAAGCATTTTGCTAAAAATAGAATGAATTAAGCAATTATCTATGCAAAGGCAAACAGACACTAAGTTTTCTCTTCTTGATCACTGTTTCCTACATAGTAAATTTCAATTACATTGTCACTATAATGTTACTGTTCTAACAAGATTCACCTTGAACTATGAGGCATGAGTAAATAAATACTCCTTATGAAAAAGAGCTATCCTTAAATTTGAATAGATGAGTAATGAGAAAATTTGAATAGATGGGTAATAAGAAAATAAGTAGAATTAGTTGAGCATTTGGTGGAAAAATAGACCCGGAGGAAAAACAAATTGCAATTTTCTATATGAAGAAAATAAACTGCATTATTTTATCCTTTATACGTTAATACTGTATTTAAGATGATGACATACTCTTTTTCTAGTGTTTGTGAAGAGATTGTCTGCAGTATTGGACAGGCACTTCAGTGACAGCACAAAAATTATAATGTAGAGAAAGACCATTAACAGGTATACATTAATATCAATTACCAAATCTGTAGTTTTTAGCTATTCTACTGGGGAGGCCATGAGTATCTGAGAGATAAATTTAAAAACTATAATTAAAATAAATGTCTTTTTTTATTAAAGCCTAAATTTGCTATCATAAAGGTTCTTTAAGTAGACAGTCTGAAGAATGAAGCATCATTACAATTATTTAGGTTGTAAGAGATTGACAACCAACTACATAGTGATCTATACACAGGAAAGCTGTGTTATGTGGCACTTTCATGACTGAAATTTTTCAATACCTCCCAATGTAAATTTTGACTCCACTTTCCCACTATACCAAATAACCGAATTCATAATCCACAATACAATGGGGTTAACACGTTTTCAGGAGTGGTAAAATGGAGGGCATGAAGGGAAATCAGAAGAATAATACCACCTGGGTCATGGAAATTAACACTTTTTTAAAAAAATTATTTTTACATTTATTTATTTTTGATAGAGAGAGACAGAGCACAAGTGGGGGAGGGGCAGAGAGAGAAGGAGACACAGAATCCGAAGCAGGCTCCAGGCTCCGAGCTGTCAGCCCAGAGCCTGACGCGGGGTTCGAACTCACAAACGGCGAGATCATGACCTGAGCTGAAGTCGGACGCTTAACCGACTGAGCCACCCAGGTGCCCCTAAGTTATTTTTAAAGTTTATTTATTTTGAGAGAGAGAGAGAGAGAGAGCACATGCATGTGAGGAGGGGCAGAGAGAGAGACAGAGAGAGAGGGAGAGAGAGAATCTCAAGCAGGCTACGTACTGTCAGTGCAGAGCCCAGTGTGCCAAACTTGGACACTCTACCAACTGAGCCACCCAGGCACCCATAACTCTTAATTAACCAGTCATTTTAGTTCATTTCCACCTCCTTACTAAACCAGATTTTAAAAAGCTTTGACTGCATTATCACATCATAGGAAGGAGAATAAAGCAGATAAACTGGTGTAAGAGGTTACTTTGCACACCAAGGTGTAGAGAAACATCCCATCCCATGAAGACTTCAAGAGCACACTGAGAACAGTGAAATAGAAAAGATCTTTGTTTGTGGTACCCTTCAACCTTCATAAACTGACTTCAACCCTATAAAATTAAAAATGCTTCTCTCTTCCCTCCCAACACATAGCAAAATGGTTTCTTGGAATAAGTTTTTATCCTTATAAATAAAACATTAAGAAACAAAGTGCCATTAAGTGACTCACCTAGATTAATTCAATGTAAGAAGTGATTTTTTTTAATTAGTCTTCATTCTTTTTTTTTTATTTTTTATTTTTTAAAATTTACATCCAAATTAGTTAGCATATAGTGAAACAATGATTTCAGGAGTAGATTCCTTAATGCCCCTTACCCATTTAGCCCATCCCTCCTCCTATAACCCCTCCAGTAACCCTCAGTTTAATGTAAGAACTGATTTTTAAAAGTCTATTAAACACACATAACTCACCCACAAATCATTTTCCCCAGTACATGTATCTTCAAAGAAAAGCTTCTAAGCCTGAACAACCTCACAGTTACTAGACAACATAAAATGAACAGGAATAGATGTTCTATATTCCAAACAATTATCTAAGGTCTCTTTAAGCCTCTAAATGTTAATTTAGAGGTCACAAGAATTTATCTTCTATTTAGAACCATTTCAGGCAAAGAAAAGATAGTCCATGCAACTCTCAAAAGAACATATATGTAATATTTGACTTTTCCAAAAGAAAATCCAAAAAGGTAAGTCATTTGAAACTTCAAACACAATTCTTTTTTGGAGCATCTGGTATTACAAATAAAGTAAAAGAAAACATCCTTCTTTGTATATTACTTATTAAACTATTTCTACTGAGTAAGCAAATTATTAAATTAAGATGAAAGGAAGTACTAATTGGTAACATGTTAAAATAAAAGAAGCTGGATAATGTTATGTGTTAAACCTAATAAAGGACCAAGGAAAGTTTCAAACAGTATAAAGGTAATTAAGGTGTTGGATTCTATTTTTAAAATATGTGCCAGATTCTTGTACTTAAATGCGTCTGTAAGAGGCTCCATCATAAACCTGAACTGTCTGTAAGATTATAAAAATTTAACAGAGAACACAAAATAAATTGTAGGAAACTGGTATAACTTATTGTTACAAATTACTCAAAAAACTTCATAAATACTCCAATTTTGATTCTGTTTAAAGTAAAAGCTTTATACTATATAAACCTCAACTATCAAAGGTACATAATTCAACAACCTTCTGTTTTTAAGTCCAAAATTCTTGGCTATAACAAAATTGTAGGGGCGCCTGGGTGGCTCAGTCGGTTAAGCATCCAACTCTTGATTTCAGCTCAGGTCATGATCTCAGGATTTGTGGGTTTGAGCCCCACATCTGAAAGCACAGAGCCTGCTTGGGATTCAATCTCCCTCTCTCTCTACCCCTTCCCTTCTCTCTCTCAAAAAATAAATAAACATTTTTTAAAAAGCTTTAAAAAACCCCAGTATTATAAAAGGTTTTGGGTTTTCTTATGAATAAAACCATCAGTGCTATTAAGAAAGCCCGACATCTTAAAATGTTGCTCAGTATGTTGCAGAGAAGGATGTCTGGAAGCAACATATCAGTGAAAAGAAACTACATGTGTTTTTAACATTTTACATTTTTATTGTCCCTAGTATTTTCTCTTTCCCAAACAGAAATTCATTTCCTCTAAACAATGTTAACAGAACTCTCAGTTAAAAAGGAAATACTCTACACTGTCCAGTATGGTAGCCACTAGCAATATGTGGCTAATGAGTACTTGAAATGTGGCTAGTATGACTGAGAAAGGAAATTTTAATTTATATTTATATACATTTATTTATTTATATTACATATATAAATTATAATTTAATCTGAATTAATTTAAGTAGTGCATATGGCTAGTGGTTACCCTATTAGTACCGTTCTTTAATGATATCCCTGAATCAGCCTTCAGCCAAGTGGTGGTCTAGCCATCACTTACATATGTCCAAATTCTTCTTTATGTATTCTTTTTAAACTTCTATTGTAAGGCTGAACAATGCAGTGGTTAACATCATGTTAATTTTATAAATGACTTTATATTCCTGAAGGTGATAAATAAATCCAGCAGTAAGATTAATATCTAATTTTCCTTCCTTAACATAAGAAACTGTATCTCCCTTGGAGATCCCAACATTTCCATGGAAAATAATTTTTCCTTCAGTTTGTAAGCTCCCATCAGTAAATTCTTTATTCCCAAGGGAAGAAAAAGAATTATATTTTAATCCAGATTATCTAGTACTATCCAAGACTAAATATCTGAATAATTAATCTGTTGATAGTTTAATAAAATTTGGTCCAATATTTTATCTTACTCATATTATATGGGCAATCCCATATTCCTGTACTACAAGTGACTTGATTTTCATATCAGAATATAGACCTAAAAAACAAATGAGGCAAAATTTTCTGCATCTCGTTTCACAGAATAAATTCAATCTTTGGCATCTTCTTGACACTGTAGAAGGAAGAAAAACTCCACCTTCATGTCCTCCAATGGCCCACCCTGGACATTGGCCTAGAGGGTTGGTTGGAAGGATAAAATTACTCACCTAGCCCAAGTCCTCAGGCTGAAGGCAGAGGTGAGAGGAGGAGGGGCTGAGTGGTCCAAAGGACTGGTTAGCTAGTGGGATTACAATGAACGCACATAGTCTTAAGGATCCTAGTGATCTCAGCAGCAGCCACCTGGGGCAGGGGAGGGTTGGGAGGCCAGTATCCAGCTGCCATGCTGCTGTCTCCTCCCCCACAAGTCTCTCTGTACCCCATAGGCTGCCTAGGATCCAGCGGAAGCACAGCCCCAGTAGTGAAAAAAATATGATTTATGTATGTAATAACTAATACATACATGGTGCTAAATTCAATAGTACAAAAGTGAAAAATAAATCTCTACTATTGCTCAGTTCTTATCACCAAAGGCAACTGCTGCCAGTTTCTTATCTATCCTTTACCTACTAAATATGACTTACTAGTTCTGCCACCCTCCGCTTGAATATTTTAGATTCAATACAAACTTAAAACCAAAAAAAAATGCACAGCATTTTTACTAACCGTGTCACAAATAATCAAGTTCTGCCACTTAAACAATCATCATTAACAAATTATCTAGTTATTTGGCACATGGCGCTATATTCTTGACTCTCCAGTCTGTAAGCTCCAATGGGCTGGAGCCATACCGCTGGGTTGTATAATACAATGCATACCAGACTAGACTCCAAAACACCTGGGTTGTAGGCTGGCCATTTACTGTGTGACCTCTCACCTTTACTCTCCTAATATATAAAATGTGCATATCATCTCTACCTATTTCACGGCATTAAAATGACTCAACATAGTAATACATGTGGAAAGCATACTGGAAACTCTATATACAATATAAATGTAAGGTATTGTTATTTATTTGTATCTTCATAGCAAGCAGTCCAAAGCTGACTAGATGCATAGTATTTAACTTAACAGGTACAAGCACATTTCCTACCACATAAGTTATATGCTATATTATATTTACAGAATTGAATTTCTCCTTTAGGCTTACTGAATGCATATAACAACCAAAGTGTCAACAAAACATCTTTTTTGGGGGGAACATCTATGATCTCAAAGATCTTCTTACTCAATGAAGGGTTGTAAATTATTTAGCTGGCTTCTTGATTTTCTTCTTACACTAAGGGAAAATTGTCCTAATAAGAAATAAAGGCAGGTATTTCATCAAATCCAGCAAGATTAACAGTTTTGCCATATGAAACAAGAGTTGAGGAAGGGCCCAAAAAAAAAAAAAAACAGAGATAGTTCGATATATGAGAACTCATTTAGAAAATACTGAAAAGTAAGTCTGCTGCCCAACAGGAATAGAGAAAATGATAAGAAAAATAATGAAGTCCTCCTAAAATCTAAATTAAGAAACAAAAAGCAGAAAAAGGACTAAGTGAACAGATGGTTAGTAAATGTCTGAATCAGAGGAACAAACGGCAGAATACAGGGAAAGATTCTAACCTTTAGCAGCGTTTGTCGCAGGTTTTCCTTACCTCTTCTGCTGTACTAACATGTCGCCTCTGAGTTTTCTTGGGGCTCAAGAGGTTTCGGCGACATGAACCACTCCAAGATGGACTTGGGACAGGCTTAATAGGAAAAGATTTTTCGTATGCAGACACATGGCAGTGATGATTTGCCTTTCCTGTAAAAGTGTTTGATAATCCACTAAAAAAAAAAAAAAAGTTCATAAGAAAAAAACAGCAAGAAAATCCAACCTAGTGATTTTCACTTTCAAGAAATACCAAAAACAAAACACCAACAGGTAGAATAATGGATGTACCATTTGAGGGACATATACAAGAAATGATGCATGGGTTGCTGCACCAGGTTCTGCAACTTAAGAAGTCCTAGATTACCATACTACATAATTACCAAACATCTAAAATTGCATTTCTTAACTTTATAGTTCCTTTGGTCAGGAACCAAAGACCTGTGCAGTATGACAAAAAGTATATCAGGTCAGACTTCTTCAGTAAACTTGGGGTCTATATATCTTACACTTTCTATTTACTTGCTGCAACCCCCTGCCTCAAGCCCTTTGTGGGGAATTATTTATGCAAAGATGGATAAAGCTAAAGCCTCTCAAAGAAGCTTTTAAACTGAATTTTAGGGGCTCCTGGGTGGCTCAGTCGGTTGAGCCCCTGACTTCAGCTCAGGTCATGATCTCACAGTTCGTGAGTTTGAGCCCTGCGTCGGGCTCTGTGCTGACAGCTCAGAGCCTGGAACATGCTTCGGATTCTGTGTCTCCCTCTCTCTCTGCCCCTCTCCTGCTTGTGCTCTGTCTCAAAAATGAATAAATGTTAAAAAAAAAAAATCTAAACTGAATTTTAAAATTTCCTAAAAAGCCAACAGAGGGCTCCCATCCTTCATTAAAAACAACCAGAAGGCTTTCTTTTAGGCTGCATCGCTCTCCGCCAATTCTCCTTCTGGCCTATTTACCTCCTCTGAAGGAGAATTTTTTTGTTTCTTTAAACTGTTTGTGCCCCCAAATAAAGGAAAACACTGGCAGGAAAAGTGCTTTTGTGAACTTAAAGCCCAGTCTTATCTCTAAGACTTGATTAATAATTTAAAGTTCTTTCTATGTGGTCTTTTTCATCTATTATTACCCAGTAAGTATAAGGTACTTGCTCTTAGCATACTGAATTTTCTTTCTTTTTCTTTTTCTTTTTTTTTGCTGAGGATGCAGAATACACAGCTGACTAAGCTGAATTCAATGAAAACAACTCTTTAAATCAGTACAATTAGTCTGGATCCAAATGAAATCAGACTAGTCTAAAGAAAATCAAAAAGCACTTACATGCTCTCTCAAAGGGAAAAAAAAAAGAGGCAAATCAAGAAACGGCCTCTTAATTATACAGAACAAACAGATGGTTATCATAGGGGAGGTGGTAGAAGGATGGGTGAAATAGGTAATGGAGATCAAGGAATACACTTCTGATGAGCACTGGATGTTGTATGGAAATGCTGAATCACTACATTGTACACCTGAAACTAACATAATACTGTATGTTAACTGGAATTAAAAACTTAAAAAAAAAAAAAAAGCACTTACATGCTCTGCCTCTAACTCTTCAAATTATAGTGGTTTCTATGTGTGTTAGAGTGGGGAAAGGAACAAGGACTCAGAATTTTGGGAATAGGCCTTAGGATGGGTGGATGCAGCTACAAAAAGAAAGGCAAGTATAATTGGCTTGGTGAAGATATAATGAATTCTTCACAATGTCTTTTTTATTGATGCTTCCTAGAGTGTGTGTGTGTGTTTAATGCAAAAGATTTATTTTCTAAACAAAAAAACAGTGGGAGAACATCTTGCAATGCCAGAGAGCAAGGATGCTTCCAACAATTAATGAGGTTGGGCCAGACACAGCAGTAAGCTTGAAAGAACTCCCACTGGATAAAGCTGTGAGAATGTGAACATTACAAGAATAACGATGGTGGTAGATTGAAACACACTGAATCTGTAATGACATTAAAAAAGAAAAGAAAAATTCCTCTGAACCACATGAAGTGGCTATTAAAAAAAAAACAAAAAAACCTCACTTTGAAAATTGGTAATGGAAAAGAAGATCTAATTGTATATCCTGCCTTCCCAGTAGATGTATCTTAAGGTAACCAAACAACCCTATCTACTGAGAAAAAAAAGCTCTCCTTCACAGCAGAGTGACAATAAGTGTAGAAGAAATGATAACATTGGAAAAGTATTATTTCATTAACTCTAATAAAATTATTATCAGGCCAAAGAAGGTCAAAAGATACAAATTTCCAAGTTCTAAGTAAGTTCTGGGGATGTAATGTACAGCATGACGACTATAATTAATACCATATTACATATTTAAAAGTTGTTGAGAGGTCTTAAAAGTTCTTATCACAGGAAAAAATAATTTTGTAACTATGTATGGTGATAGATGTTAAGTAGACTTACTATGGTGATCATTTTGCAATACATACGAATACTGAATCATTATGTTTATACACCTGAAACTAATATAATGTGATATGTCAAAAATACCTCAATTTAAAATAATTATCAGATAACAATTATCAATTGATGTGAATAACTATTAGGCTGATACGAAACTGGTCATTGATAGAACACCAAAGTAACATCATTTACATCAGTTATATTCTAGTCACAAGGGGGAATACCTAACTGTACGAAATGACCAGACTGTTACCTCTCTACTCCAGAATCACTAATGATAGGAGAACCAGATTTAGAGGTTTTCTAATGTGATGTAACACATCACTAGTTTTTATTGAAGACAAAAATCTAGTTTACAAAAAAATACAGAGGATAAATGACAAAATAATACTATGAAGAAACCTGTCAAATCCAAAGGGTGGAACACTATGTATAAAAGTCATGTCATAAGAAAAAAAGGGGTTTTCTAGATTGTAAGAGACTTAAAGGCAATAACCACCAGATGCAATCCTAGATTATATACCGGTTTGGACAAAGAAGCCATAAAGGATATTTTGGGTCAACTAGGAAAATTTAAATACAGTTTAGTGTACAAGACAAATTTACTGAATGGAAAAGAAGATGTGATTGACTTAAAAAGCAGATTATTATAAAAGTATGCACAGTATGAATTCATGTTTGAAAAAATGTGTATAAATGCAGAACAAAACATCTGGAAGGAAATATACTAAGATATTACAGAGGTGATCTTTAACTGGTGGAAACATGATGTTTTTATTTTTTATTTTTACCTATCTGTATTTTCTGATTTTTCACAAAGCACATGTACTTGTTTCTATAATAATGTTATTTTTAAAAATAACAGTATAGCCTTACTGAGTAAAAAAAGCAACTTGCCAAATGATGCATATAGAAAATCTTTAATGAAGACAAAATAACATTATACATTTCATAGTACACATGCATATATCTCACGCTATATAAGAGCAAAAGAGAAACAAACATAGGGAAGGGTGTGGATGGAAATACACCAAGGGGAGGGGAATAAAATTGTGAGCAGTGGCCAAGGGATCTTCAGCTTTTTTGGCAATGTTTTAATTTTTACAATGTGAATGCATTAATGAATTCTTGTGTAATTAAAAAAAATAAGGTGTGGAGAAGACCATCCCTGGGAGTATTGACACATGTTTCCAGAGTCCATGTGCTGATAATCATAAAATAAAAGCCATCTCGTTGGTTTCTATCAATGCCAGCAAGCTTAGCTTTAACTAAGCAGGAAATTAAATGATACCATATTCCTAAAATCCATCACTAGAGTAAAATTTAAGAAATCATAAATACCATTTTAAAAAAGAAATATTTTACTAATAAAGTTCTTGAGGGAAACCTTTATAAGCTTAGTGAGGGAACAGGCAGTGCTTATGAAATTGGGCTGAAAGGATAAAGCCCTGAGGCCATGGGGTGCAGAGTTTCTTTGGTTTGAGCCAGGTCTCTGCTCATGTGAAAGCCTATAAAAATGCGCTGATTTCTTTGCTACTGAAGTTGTAGAAATTGAACGACTTCCACGTTAAGATTCATAATAGCCATATTAATCCCAAAATAAATACTCATTCATATGCACCAAGATTTCCCTCAAAACTCTCCTCTAATGAGAAGCTTTGGATGTCACCAAAATTCAGCACCAATTAAAAGTTGAAAGTTTAAAATGCATTTGTCCATATTTTCATGGTTTAAAGTTCAGAAATGGTGTTACACCTTTAAAATCCCAATGTGAACAACTATCTTATGGCCATTTTCTCTTATACCAGAGGAAAGACTTGTGAACTAAGCAGCCAGAATACCTACCTTGAGGTCTTTCGGGTTTCGAGGTAAAGACTTCGGCTGTTTCTTGATTTTTGTAAAGTTGAACCTGATGCTGGAGTGGAATTTCTCCACTGGCCATTTGCACTCTGGCCAAAGGTTCTTAAATCTCCTGAGCCAAGAAAACTGTCTGAGGAAGGGTTGTCTAAAAGAATAAAAGTTTGAATAATTAGACAAATACCGACAGTAGTAGTTTTCCATATGACCGCAACCATGTCCAACATTGTATTCCAAAGTAATGTGGCATAGCACCATGTCTCTCATGGAAGAAAGATCCCAGTCTCAACTGCCAGTAAAGTCTGCAGTAAGGGAACTTCTACAAACTATAATTGATTCAGCCATACTAACCTGAAAATTGATGAAGGAGCTGAATCCTGCCACAGCCATGTGCCTTATCTGCATCAATGTGACTCCGTGGTGTCCACCAAAAGTCAACATTTTACCCCAACTATATCTTGCAAGCACTCCCAGGCCTGGGCCTGAAAGAAGGTAGGCCAGACCAGTAAGAAAGCAGGTGGAGGGCCAAGGAGAATTGTAATTCAAATGAACAACAGTTATTGCTTAATAAGCAGCTGGTGTCACTTTGTTTTTAATTACCATGTTCACGACTCAGGGGCTCTCTCTAAGAGCAGAGATAACCTCATTGCTGCTTATTCTGGCTGGCTTATGGCAGGAATGACCCATCATATGCATCTGGTTCTGGTATGATTATCTTCAGTCACTTAATGTCATAATCATCAGACATATCAATACTCCCTCCAATGCGTGATATTGCAATCAGACTAAGTAAGAATTATATTTGAATCTTCTGACTTGTGGCTTACAGGCTGGGGTAAGAAAAGTTTCTTGAAATTTCACCTAAGACTAGAATAATTTCTAAACCCACCTCTCCCTATCAGCAGGATCAGACAACTTAAAACAGCACCTTCAAAATAACTTCAGATATTAGGTTATGGAACTCTGAGGAACACCAGTGGAAAATTGAGAATGATAATTGTCTACTTCTTGAATTTTTGCCTAATGTGGACATCATTTTGAAGACCTTTCAAAGCGAATTACCACAGAATTCTGCACAATATTATGTTATTTCAAATATTTAATGTAGCTCTTGATACTGTATCCAAAAAATAGACCAGGTGACAAAAATAAGTTTGTATTGCAGGTTTGTTTTTGTTTTGTTTTGTTTTTTTAGGATCAGGAATATCGGGATTTGGGATGAATAAGACAGGAAAAACAGCAGTGGTCAAGGGTGGTGTTAGTACCAGTTGATCCACCAGTGGATTAACCTAATCTAAAATTATATTTACTTTCAAAATGAATTATAACCTTTTACCTTTGTAATCAGTATCTATGCATAACATCTATCACTGTTACTTTAAGGAGAGAAACATAAGACTAATAAAAATGAGTATTATTAAAGGCCAGAACATTTTTATCTTTAAATGCAAAGTAATAACAGTAGAAATCTGTCTCTCACACCTTTTGCTACAATATGATTAGGGAATGATTTGCCTAGAGATGTCTACTTAAGGAATAAGTCTACCAAAAAATGCAAAATTACCCTGACAAGTGTGAAATTTGAGACCAAGGAGAAGCTAGAGTAGCCTCCTCAATGGCATTTGACAAAGGCTTCGGCTTTCAAATGCAAGGGGAAAGCACAGGATCAGGCAGTCTGTTTAACCAGAACAAGGTGGTTCTATCCCCACTCAATGAAAGCAATGAATAGTCCAGTATTGCTGATGTAATCAAGCAGCGATAGAGAGGGACCAACATAGGGCTGCAGACACTCTTTTTTTGGTGTTGGTTTAGCCTGGTATTCTGTCATCATTAAGAGATCAGATTGCAAATGCCACAATTAAGATTACTTATTATGTGCACATACACACACAAAACTGTAAGGAAATACACCAAAAATTTAATTTTAGTTGTGTTCCAATAACAGAATGATAGGTATTTTTCTACTTTCTCTACAAATTTTCTACAAGGACAAGGCAATATTTTATGAACATAATGAAATAAACTCTTATATTTTAAAAAATGTAGATCAAGCAATCACTACTATGAAAGTAACCATCATCAGTTGCTCTTGTTAACTTTCAGGTTTATTTAGTTATAAATAGCAGGATGCTTTAAATTATCTACTAAATGCCAGTGTGGCAACCTAGTTTAACATATTTTCCAAAGATAAGACATTGATAATGACTCTAAGCTTGAGCAAAATCATTTCTTTTCATCTTTATCTACTTTTCTTTGTTTAGGGTTTAAAATATTTTAATTTTCTTTTGTGTCCTTAATAATAAACACAATAAATTGTGTTCTTAATAAAATCAAGAGCTCTTGAAGTCTGAGCAACATTAAGTTATTAACGGAAAGATTTACATTTTCTCTGCTTTCTAAAAATGATTTTTTTAAATCAATGTTTTTAAATAGGTTAATCTTGAGTGGATTAAGAAGCAGATTTTTTAAAAGCTTGATATAGAGAGGCAGAGCCAGTAAAGCAGTAAATGGTAAGCTCCAGACCCTAGATTCTAAAGTTTTGGGGCTTTCCCATGTTCTTTTTCACCTTGATGGAAAAGAGAATAGAGTCAGAATGAAAGGCTGAGAGAGTCAGAATGAAAAGACTAAAGCAGTAAATGGGATAACCACATCTAGCCCAATCAAGCAGTGAAGCTCATGGTGACTGACCACAGAAATTAATGTGGGGATTATTGGAAAAGAATACATACAAAAGAGATAGTAGAGACAAAATTCTGCAGGATTTAAAATCAATTGGAATGGGGGTGGCAGGAGAACAAAATCAGGAAAAGTACACAATAAAAAGTAGGTTTGATTTGAACGTTTTATTACAAGAAAAAAGTATATAACTCTTAGCCTTCACAGATTAAAAATTCTGATGGTCAGAGAGCAACCCTGGAGGTCTGTGACATGCCATACCTTTGCTTGGTCAGGGATAAGATGAAATTTGGTAGGCACAAATCTGAATCCTCTGCTTCACGCTTTAATTTAGAGAATGAATCTAATAGTTCAGCATCCCCATTTCAACATGGCTGTTGTTATTTGTTATTCATCACATATACAGTAACTGTTATGAAGTTATTTTTTTGCTTTTCCTAAAAAAAATGGCCTTCAAGCGACAGAGAAAAACTTCAGTGTAAGATTTTGATACGAGGATCAATTTATGGTATGAGGACAAACAGGAAAAATCTAACTCTCAAGAATCATGTCACTGAGTACAAAGCCAAGAATCTGGCCAAATATCACCACAGTCAAGAACATGAGGATTTGAGATAATCTCAGACATATCCTTTGTGAATATTAAGGGTCTAATGAAATTTAGAAGAAAAAAGGCTATACAGGGGTGCCTGGGTGGCTCAGTCGGTTAAGCTTCCAACTTTGGCTCAGGTTATGATCTCATGGTTCACGGGTTTGAGCCCCACATTGCGCCCTGCACTAACAGCTCTGAGCCTGGAGCCTGTTTCAGATTCTGTCTCTCTCTCTCTGCCCCTCCCCTGCTCATGCTCTGTCTCTCAAAAATAAATTAATATTAAAAAATTTTTTTAAAAAAGAAAAAGAAAAAAAGCTATACATACAGATGTTTTTAAGTCATATTTTTTACAATAGCTAAAAACAGTAAGTGTGAAGGGGACCTAAACTATAGGCAAAATAATGAAGCAAATGATTGCATGGGCCCATTATCCTAACTCATAGCCCCTCGGGTCCCACTGCATTTCTGAATTTAAAATTTTTGGAATTTTAGAGAGATATCCTGGTATATACTATGGTAGCACTTCAAGGTATAATCTGAAGCTGCACCCTGTAATCAAACATATTGATGGATCTGCAGTGAAATGTGTGGTGATATATCTGCAGTGAAATAAATACTCATATTTATAGATAAATAAAAGACACAAACAGCTTCAGGTCAATTCATGTAGGTTTTGCCAAGGAATTAATTCAGGTCAGGTCACTTTTGATACCAAATGAATTAAGAAAATAATTTTTGGTTTTCAGAGCTTTTTGGATTTTAGAAATGTACATAAAGTATTGTGAATGTGCATATCAGTTCCATGGATTATTAGAAATGAGCATAAAAAGGTAGATACAAAGAATAACATGTAAACAGATGGAAAAGTAAAAATAAAAATATATGGGCTAAAAAAGATTACATGTATTGAATCATACGATGTACACCAAGCATGTACACAGATAAAAATTAGAAAAGGCCAGAGTTGAGTTGTTATGGTCAGCAGATTTTGAGTATAATTTTATGTAACTGTGTATTATTAAGCAATTATTTTAAACTACAAGCAAATATTCTACCCAATGGAAAATCAACATATGAAATTACAAGCAAACACAGCCTGAGTTCAAATTGAAATACTAATGATCTCATTTCATTAATGATCTCATTTCATTATCCACTCAACTGTCCTTCCTCTAGAATGAGCTGTCCAACCAGATTTCAGGCTCTCTGCTCATCAGAAAGGCCTTTGCAATAATAATGATGGCAGAGTTACTTTCTGAGCCAGTTAACTGATTTTTCCATACAAATTATGCACACACTATGTGGAGACCATTTCCCATACCAGGAGAGGAAATCCAGAGCCCAGGGTAAAGTACCACCCACCTAAATGACATTTAAATATAATATAAATCTAAAAGATCATCATACTAACGTCTTTTTAGGGGAGGAGATCTCATCTTGCTGACAAAGAATCCTGAGGAAGCCAAATAACAATAATTATTATTTGCATTTCATATTTATAATCTCAATTTATCCTTATAAAAATCCCATTAGGGCAGGTTCAATGGTATTACTAGTATTCCCATATTTGCGGTAAGGTGAGGAGATTGAAGAATTAGTAGTGAAAAGACATGGGAAGACCACCATCATCTTCCTGGGTTGTAGTGCCAGGAAGCTAACCAACAAAAACCTCTTAGTTTCCCCAAGACAGAGCCAGAAGATAACTGTAAGTCCTAACCTTAGGAAGGGGGCAGATGGAAAGTCAGGCAGGCCAAGGACTAGGAATAGCCTAGAGAATGCTGACTTCTGTCATGGATCACAAGCTGAATAGGCAAGCCCTTGAATATGCAAGCATGGCTGTGGCAGGTGCTAGACAGAAACATGTAGTTAACATTTCCTGCCCTGATGGAGGGACAAGCTTGTGTAGAAATAATTTTTTAGGATTCATGATTTCAAGCAAAATAAATAGGCTAGCTCTGTGCTTTAAATCCATCCAAAACAAATATCCTTTACATCATATATGCATATTAAAAAAAAAAAAAGCCAAAACCAAAGCTGTATTGCTTTTCACAATGACATAATGAACAAGTAAGGAAATGGATTAAAAAAAAACCTTTTCCATTAAAAATATGTGGTTTGAGACTAGGTCAGTAAAGTATTATAGCAATGCTCCTTCCCCATTCACACACACAGTGATGTTTTATGGGAGAAAATACAATTTTGCTCTTGACAATGTTTTCACTTTAGAGATAGTAAACACAAACAATTTGCTAGGAAGAAATCTGAATGGTATAAATGCCTTGACTCCAAGCAATGCGTCATACCTGAATAATAATTTGGATTATAAGCTGCACTTCTTGTAGAACATGTATAAGATCGGTCCAAATTTCCTTCCCTGGAAGGTAATATCTAAACAAAGCAAAAGATTTTTCATAAATCATATTTTTACAATAAAATGGGATAAAAATTTATACTAGGAAAAATGTACCATTAAACAAGATTATGACATATTTCAAAATTCAATATAATTGTATTTTTATATACTATAAATAAACTACGTACTAATAAGAAAGAAAAATACATAAACAATCTGATGGAACTACTGAGGCTTCAAGGGGAAAAATGGGCAAAGTATCTGTTACACAACTTAATGCAAAGGATGTTCACTAGAAGGTAAACGTGCATGTGGTATATCCTGTTCTGCAAGCCAGCTGTATCATTTATCAAAGGGGGTGACAAAATGTACCTGTTTGGAATCTTTTGATGACTTCATACAGAAGTTCTTAATCAGGGGTGGGTACTGCACCCCAGTACCAATCTGGAAATGTGTGGATATATATTCAGTTAAATTATTAAAAATGATTATTGGGGGCAGATACTACAGGCATTTAGTGCCCAAGTGTCAAGAATAATAAACATTCTGCTATGCTTGGAAGAGATTCACACAGCAAAGAATTGTCTCATCCATATTAGTAATGGCTTTCCTACTGAGAAAAACTGCTTTATTACTCAAACCTTAATGTGCAAATAAACCAGCTGAACATTTTTTTCCTTTTTAAAAAAAAGTATTCATTTTAGTTCCAGGTGTACACAATTATCCAACTTTTCTATGTGTTATGCTATACTCACCACAAATCTAGCTACCATCTGTCACGCTATATTCCCTATGCTGTGCCTTTTATTTCTGTGACTTATTCATTCCATAACTGGAAGCCTCTATCTCCCACTCACCGTCACCCATTTTGCTCCACTCCCCTCTCTACAACCATCAGTTTGTTCTCTGTATTTATAGATCTTATTCTGTTATTTGTTTATTCATTTATTTGTTTTGTTTTTTAGATTCCGCACGTGAGCTAAATCATATTTGTCTTTCTCAGTCTTATTTCACTTAGCATAATATTCTCTAGGTCTATCCATGCTATTACAAATGGCAAGATCTCATCCTTTTTAAATGCTATATAACATTCCATTTGTATATGTATACCATTCATCTATCAATGGACATTTAGGTTGCTTCCATATTTTGGCTATTGTAAATAACGCTGCAATAAACACAGGGGTGCATACATCTTTTTAATTTAGTGTTTTCATTTTCTTTGGGTAAATACCCAGTAGAGGAATTACTGGATCACATGGTATTTCTCTTTATCAGATAAAAAGTTTTAAAACTGTAGATTCTGACTGAGGAGGTCTGGGGTGAAGCCTGAGATTCCGTATTTCTAACAAGCTCCCAAGGGATGCTGTTGTTGCTGGTCCTTTGAGAAACTACACTTTTTATAGCACTGGGAAATCTCAGAGCCTCTGAATATTTACAAATTACCCATTTAATCCCAACAATTTTAAGACACTAGTTTAAAAGAACACTGACCTGTGTTTTCGTGATTATAATATGCATAGGAATAAAATGTTTTCTAAAATAAACAGTTCTCAAAGAACTCATACATAGCCTGGTTCTTGTTTTAACTTTAATATATCAAACAAAATTCAGAACACCAGAAATACCAATTCTAAAAAGTTTATATATACATTCGTCCTTTTGAGTATGGCATTTAAATTACATTAGATGAAAACTGAAACTAAAATAATTCATTAAATAAGGGAAGAAAATTATTCCTAACCTGATGGTCAGAAAGTGAAAGCTGGTCCTCTGGAAAACCTGTTTGTCCCAGGAGATGGGTTTTGAATATGGAGTTGTGGTTCACTAACGTTACTTCTCCAGCATCCATCCTCATCCTATCAGCAATATCATCTGTGAAAAGAATCCAAAATTAGTTCAAGTCATATAATTCTTCAATAACTACTTTCCTATGAACAAATCTTTTCACCTAATAAAAATGATTCCCAAAGAACAGCTCTATAGTCAAATAAAACCTCTTTCATAACTAACCATTGGCCAGCAATCTCAAAATGTCATTGTCAAAAAGAGGCCCATGTGCAGAAATTGGCTCATTTGGAATTGACTGAGATCATCTGCCAAACAGTTCAAAACCTGTACAAGTATTTAAAAAAAAAACAAACCACATTTAATTCAAAGTTTCTTTAAAAAATTGAATTTTCCCTAAAGAAATGTTGAATGTTTTCACTAGAAAAGAAGTTAACTACTTAAAACACACACACACACACACACACACACACACACACACACACACAGGGAAAAAAACTCATCATTCAAAAACAAACACTCAAAAACAGTTAATAACTGTTTATTTCCTTTGTCTAACTCAAAAAGTGCTTAAAAATGAATCCACCTGCACTGTCTTTTCTGCAAAAAGTATAATGTATACATATGGCTCTTGACAGATATCAGCTCAATTACTATAATACTGTGGCAGAACCTTACTTTATAACCATCTTTGAGACCTTTGTTAATGTAAGAGAATAAAAGCAAATGAGAGTGACAGAATTCAGTGACTTACACTGACATCAGCAATTAGAGAAAAGGGAAACAAATGACCAGGTAAGAGAGACGGTAGACTAAGCAAAAGGAAAAAACAGAAACAAGAGAGAAGACTAATGTGAATCTAAAAGGAGCACATGAGATGTTATAAGATGTGTAAGATCTAACTGTATAGACTGTTCAACCTATTCCTAATTGGCTACTAGTCCTGACCTTGTATCGATCCCCTTTCTAGACATGAAGAACTATGAATAATGCAAAATGTTGCATTCATAGTGAATTCTCAATGTTACCAGCTAAGTGAAATTTTAAAATTTACCCTAATCAAATTATTTATCACATAGATGGTGGTATAACATAGTACAAAAGAACAGGGACTCTGAAACCAGGCTGCCTGAGTTTATATTCTGGCTCTGCCAGTTATAGTTGTTTCTTAATTTCTGTGTCTCACTTTCCTTGTTGATATTAAACACGCTTGTAAGACAGTTGCAAAAAATTAAATGAATTAATATATTTTAAGTACTCAGAACAGGGCCTGGCACATAGTAAATGTTTGCTAGTGTGTATTTGGCTTTTTCAATACAATGAATGAGAAAATGGTGCCAAATGATGCTATAAACAATGTCTCAACCAAGAGTATTGTCTAGTATTACAGTATTACATAATTAAGTTGAGATCTCTCTTAAGATTATTATTAAGCACAAAGATGCAAATACTGAAAATGTTAAAAACAAAACAAAACAACAACATTTTTTCATTCCAACCTAACTAATCAGAGTAACTAAAAGACTCAATTACTACTTCAGAGTTAGACTTACCCATGTCAGGTCTTTTCACATCACTGACTTTAGCAAAGATACAAAGTTCTATAAAAGAAGACAGAAAACGGAAATGTGACATACTGGAACACCTCTTTCATACAATTATAGAATAGGAAGCCATTCAAAGTGACATTTGTGTTCTTAGGAAAGAAAAATATAAAATGGTAAGAAGAGATGACTTGAAAGAGAAAACAGACACTAAAACTAACCGGAGGCAATTTGAAACATTTCCAGAACCTGAGCTGTATTAGACAGCAATTACAGACTACCCACAGAATGACAGAACATTACAGCAAGAAGCAAGTTGGGAGTGCCAAACCTTAAAGATTGATTTGTATATATATGGTCATAAAGTTAGTGACTGAACTGAAATTACAACCTGGAAATTCTTCACAAACTGTTCCTTTATTACCTCATGCTAAACCATTTAATTAAAAAGTGATAGATCTTGTGGTGGTCCTATTAGACTTCTTTTCTAGAAGTTTTACTCAGTGGCCAAACATAAAGCTACTGACACTCTAAGAACAATCAAGGAATATTTCCCAATTGTACTAAAGTACTTTCTCTCCCATCATTAAACTGCTACAAACCAAAGCCCCTTTACCTACATGAAATTTTCTCCTCTGATGTATCCAATTTTCCCAGAAAAAGGAAGTTAGAAGCCTAACTGCATGGAACTAGGTTAATAAACATGTCCTTGGCACCCAAGCTTCTTGGCAGATTGAAGAGGAGACTAGGGATGGTAGCAGTCACACTTATTACCGTCATAATCTCATTACCAGATTTTTAAAGTTTATTTATTTTTTTGAGAAAGAGTCTACATGCATGCATGCAAAAGCAGGAGAGGGACAGGGAGACAGAAAGAAAGAATCCAGAGCAGCCTCCATGCCCAGCACAGAGCCCAAGGCAGGGCTCGATCTCAGGACTCTGAGATGACCTGAGCTGAAATCAAGAGTCAGTCGCTTAACCAACTGAGCCACCCAGACGCCCCACCATATTTTAAAAAGATTGAGCATATCATCAACTTTAGTTTGTCATCAACCTTATCAATCAACTTCATCAACTTTAGCAATATCAGGGCATCAATCTACTAAGGGCTAGATGATGATAACAGGTATTCCTTATGGTCACAATAATGAAATGCAGGCACAAAGGAAGCCTGCTTGAGCTTTTCTTGGCATAGCTACAGACTAAGCAGAGCAATCATCTGATTACCCAGTCTTGCTGGGGAGGGTTCCCAAAAAATTTAAGCCTTATATTCAGGCTTCAAATATATTTCCAAATGCTCAACGTAACAAAAGGCTTCTATCTGGAAATTTTCCAGGTATTCTTTCCTCTTCTTCCTTTTTAAATAAAGCAGAATCCCCTGGGTTCCACATTAATAATTAAAGCCCCACATTTACATCGTAACACAAATGCATCCAGCTTCTTCAGTGTGCTTATGTTACTTTCTCTTTGGCATTTGCCTTTGTGTTAGAAGTAGGGATATCTTACTCCAAGATTCAACATGAAATGCTGGATCTGGAAACGTTAATGCCACCACACTCTTGTAACCCTAAGATTTTTTTGCCTTTTAAGAAAAGTATTCCAGGGTGCCTGGGTGGCTCAGTCGGTTAAGTGTCAGACTCCTGATCTCGGCTCAGGTCATGGTCTCACGGTTTGTGAGGCTCTACGCTGAAAGTGTGAAGCCTGCTTGGGATTCTCTCTCTCCCTCTCTCTCTCTGCCCCTTTTCAGCTCATGCTCTCTCTCTCTCTCTCTCTCAAAAATAAACTTTTTTAAAAAGTATTCAAACAATATTTCCTAGTTCACACATTGTTCATTTAATTTACTAAAAGAATATAAGCTATTACAGCTACTCAGGTGAAGTCAATAGCTGAACACAAAACAACAGGAAATTTGAAAGAAAAAAAAAGATGGCGAAGTCCTGACAGTAACAAAATGTAACAAGTATGGCAAAACATGTATAAGCTTACATGCAAACAGGTGACTATAAAAGAGAATGTTTAGAGCCACAATGAAGTTACTAGAAAGTATTTACTTGAGGAGAGGCGATTAGCTTTATCCAGGACCAAATACGGTTAGAATAATTTATGATATGAGAAGGGAATGGAAATATGGAAATGACCAAGTGAATCATTCTAGTCTGAACTCTGGAAATGTATATGATACAGTTCGTAGTATACACCACGTATTTGCTTGTGTTTCTCGTATTTTCACATGCCATCTCTCCCAGTTAGACTCTAGCACCTCAACACTGTAACGCCTTAAAACACTGAGTATTCAATTCCTTTCATACACAAACATTTACTCTGCACCAATTACATACAAAGTATTAGGAATACAAAGATGAGTAAGAAATGGTCCCTGCTGCTGAAACACTGCCAACTGGGGGGAAAACAGATCCATAAAAAGATCCTCAGAGCAAGAAAATAAAGCCAGTGCAATTGGTAGGAGGCGTGGGAGTCAGATAAAGAAAAGACTTTCAAAGCAGTAGTCGAGTTACATCACCTTGGCCTGAAGTGGCAGAACCTGTTTTTTAATCCATTTGCTCCCTCTAGACTTAACTCATCAGATGGGTGACACGAAGACCATGTCTGCAGTCGGGATGAATCGGAATGGGGGGGGGGGGGATGAAAGAGACTGCTCAAGAGAAAAATGAAATGAGGCTTCCAGACTGGGACTAAAGGGGAAAAAGGGATCTCTAAACTGGAAGAAGATTCAGGGATCATGCTTAAGAGATGCATAAGGTTTCACTGTAACTGTAATTCCAAATTCTGTGTAATCTACCTTTCAACAGGAGCCCGTGACACCAACTAGCTCCACAAAGACTGAGGAGATGGTGTGATCTACTCCGTTCAGAATATCCAATTAGAACAAAGACGCGAAGTAAAGTAAGTGGTAGCCTCTATTAAGGCTTTATATAAATTTTATAAGAAGCACCCCCCCCCAAATAAGTGTACCAAACGTGAAGTGAAATGACCTCAACAAGGCTGACTTGAAAGTGATAAAGGAGTAAGTTATTGCCAACGAGATAAGTGAAAATACTGCAAAGGCACCGATAAACAGAAATCACCAAACTGAAGAGAAGCCGGGCATATACCCAGAGAGACCACGTTAGGGCACACCAAGAAAGAGACGGTTCAAGGGAATTACCAGGAGGCGATGAGCCAGGTAAGCAAACCGTGGCAGTTAAGGGGGTTTTCATAACCTGGGCAGGAGGGTCCAGACGTTTCTTTCTGGTGGTGGCACACTAGCGATATCACGTCTCAGGGAGATACCACAGAGTAAAAGAGTTGGAGAAATGTTTACGTGAGACGCAGAAGTAGTCGAGAAATATCACTCAGGTCTCAAGGAAGGCGGGAGGTGAAGCAGGTGTAACAGAAAGCTGAGCTTCCCGTTGAAAACAGCTTTCCCGTGAGAGAAGACCCTGCTCGGGCGGGAAAGCCCCGAAATCCCAACCGGCCTTTTTGCCCTCAGGAGGGCTGGGCGCCGAGATGGGGCCTGTGGTAACGACAAGGGAGACGGCCTCTCGCCGGCCCGGGAGAAAGAGGCCTGAAGGAACGGCCTCGGGAAGCCTAACTAACGGATAGCCGGGGGGAGGGGAGGTGGTCCCAGGGGGCGGGGCAGAGGAAAAAGCGCCGTCCCCACAGCCCTCCCAGCTTCCGCCCAGCCCAACCCAGGCCGCTGGGCCCGGACCGGCACTGCCTCCCGGCCCAGGCTCCCTCCATCCTCACCCCTCCCCCAGCTTCCCGCCGCCACTCACCGAACCGGAACCGGCTGCTATGCGAAGGGGTTTCCGGCCGGGCGCGGAACGCAAAACCCGGGAACCTCCGCGAACCGGAACAGCCTCCACAACACCGGAAGAGCCGTCCGGTGGCTGTGGAGGGGCGGGGGTGGGGCGGGGGGTCAAAGAGCAGAGTTGAGGACTCGGGGGACGCCTGCGCAGTGTGGCCAGGCCTGAGAAGCCTGGGGACCATCTAAGGCTGAAGTCATAATTTCCCTGTTCCCCTTTCAGTTTGGGATTTTTTTCTCGTTCCCGTTCTCGTTCTCGGATTACTGTTAGTGTGCCCGTCGTCCTTCGCTTTTTCCTGTTCCCTCGATCCCCTTGCACGGCGTCTTCTGGTTCCGCTTGTCGATTTTTGCTCTCGCTCAGGTTTCCATGGCAGCTTTTTGCTGTGGCCGTCAATCGGAGGAAACTTGTGGCCACTTTGACGGATGTGGACCTGAGAGCTAACTCGAGCTCTATACCGTGTTTCATTGAGAATCACGGAACGTTAGTGCTTGTAGGAAATATTTTAATCTAACGGTTTCAGGGAAGTGAAGTCATTTCCCAAAGTTATAAAGTGCATGGGAGATCTGGGACTAGGAAACACGTTTCTTAATTTGCAGGCCTGTAGTCTTTGCACTACATCATGCTTGATTGGCCATTCGGGAGAAGAAAAAAAAAAGCAGTTTGGGATTAGTTTAAGTTAGATTCTGGAAACTTGTGGCACTTTACAGACCTCTGGAAGAGTTTGAAACATAGGGAGAGGTGTGAGGAAAGCTATTGGCGGTCCACCAAAGACCTACTTTTCCGAGTAAAAATAGAAAAGGATCCAGGAGTCTGCCCTCTGAAGAACTAAATGGCCCTGGTGTTGCTCCTGTGACTGAATGGATTAACATATAATCTGTGCTCTACTTAAAAAAAAAATAATAATAATTGGAAGAAATATGTTTATTCATTCAGACTTTTTACAAAGTCCTTCAACTTGGCCTCTGGACTCAGGCCCTGTCTAGAAGTTTTGGAGAAATGCTTCTGAGTAGACCCTTTAGACCTCAGAAGTCTGAGCTCAGACTTTATTAAAAGAACGGGAGTCTCTGTAGGCCCCAGCCTCTTACCTACTCTGGAAAAAAGGAGATGCTTGCTGAATTCAGGAGATCTTGCCCTGTCAAATACATAAAAGTAGATTATTTGCATCACTTCACATGCTGATACTACATATTGTCATGTAGTATTGGGCATACCTGATCCGTATCAGTTTTGTCCATCTTAAATCATTCCATAGATCTGTTCATATGGATTAAACTCCGTCTCTGTTTCTAGGAGACAGCGATGCATAAGGAGGAATTTCATCTGAAATTTTTCATGTGTGTGATTCAATCTCGCGGGTTAGTCAGGACTCCTCAGAGCACAGGTACCATTGTCTCCTGATTATACACCAGTGACAAATGGGTTCTCTTGCAGGAATTTTGATACAGGATGTAAAACTTACTAGTCTAAATGTAGGCTTTAGGGGTCAACTGACTTTATTCCATCCCCACTATCGTAAAATATTTGTCACTGAGTCATGTCTCTTCCTTGCACAAGTATCAGCTGAGATTTTGGTCTGATATGTGGAAATAGGCCCAGGCAGGTAAGGAAGACTTGGGAGTTAAGGAAGAACAAAATTTATAGCACATGACCTGGTAGTTGATTTCTCTGTCCTTTGTGAATTATTTTAACCTTTCTGGGCTCATCTGTGGGAGTCCTGGTTACAATTGTCATTGATACTCTAAAACCTATAAGATAGAGTTCCAAAGAAAAATGGCTTTCTATTACATCTCAGTCTCAAAGTATCTAGAGATATGTTCTGCTTTTCTCTCATTTATGTCAAAGGAGTAGAACCTTTTTAAGGTAAGATAATATTGAGAAAAGTCATCACTTCTCTAATTTTTCACTGAATTATGGAAAAAAGGCCCTGGACAGCTGAGAGTTACAGAGAAAATGAAGGAGAATAAGTAGCACTTCCTTCCCTGAATCCCACCTTGAGGATAACCTCAAGTAACCTAGAGATACTGCTTTTCAGGGGGAGAAGCTTCAACTTCCAGCATGCTCATACAAAAGCCACCACCTGAGATAGACAACATGAAGTATCTACATGCTACGGATGGTCCAGACACTGTGGAAGGCATACCTATTTTGAAAACTGGTGAGGCATGTAGTTAAACAAGGGGGTGGGGAGAGGTGGAAAGGAGTGTTGGAAAATGAAGTTTATGCATACATTATAAATTAGGATACAACTACCAAATTTGAAATATGAATTAAGACACAAGGGAGAAAGTGTGTGTGTGTGTGTGTGTGTGTGTGTGTGTGTGGTGGAGGGGACATAGAGAAAGTAGGAGATCATCTGGGAAACTAGAGAGGGACAGTTCTCTCTATGAAGAACACCTTAATTTAGTCAATAGTAATTCAACTGGCTCATAACTGTAAGGCACTAATCTAGTTTATACTATTATTAGCAACCTGGATATGTAAAAATGTGAAACTCAATGGATTATATAAAGGAGTTATTATATTGCAAAGTGATTCCAAATATTGTAAAAAATACTCACCTTAGGAATCCATTTAGTAACAAATTTCTGTTGTATATTTTAAATAGTGTTTAACTCACAATTTATATGAAACATTGGAAACACATCCCTAGGTTTCCTCTCAAATGAAATACATCTATATTGGAGTCAGTTCACTGCAAACATTGCATTCCCACATGTGCCCCCAAATAGACTAGAAATGATAGAGACATTGTACAAATTATACATATAAGATATAACCTTGTCATTTTTCTAATAGTTTACAGTTTGACAGATTATTTAGTCCAGATTATTTAGTCCAACTCCTTATATTTCAGGAAGAAATTCAAGTCTAAAGTGATCTTCCTCAAGAAGTTAAATTCATTGGAATAATCACTCTCAGCACCTGTGAAATATATTGCAGCATTTATCCAATAATCTTTTGAGCAGTTACTATTCAAAGTCATTATTCTAGGCTCAGTAGCTGTGAACACAAACTAGCATTTTCCCTTTCCCCCAGGAGCCTCTGATCAAGAAGGGAGTTAAGTGAAGAGCTTGATAGTTTTGAGTAAGTGAGTAAGTGAAGTGCTTGATACCTTTGGTTCGAAATGAGCGAGTAAGTGAAGTAAGTAAGTGAAGGGCTGGATACCTTTGGTTCAAAATGTTGAATTTCAAAAGAGGATGCCACAGAGATGTAGGGAAGGGAGGGACCAACTGACTGCTTAGGCAGAGCTTCACTGAACTCTAGCAGGGCACCATGTAGGCAGGGCACTATGGTCCAAGAGCCAGTCCTAAGCTTTGAAATGCCTAAACTATAGCTTAATTCAGTCTCATAAGTGAACCTAGAGTTAACCATACTCACAAGAAAATGGTTTATACACAAGAATATCAACTTATGATGACTTTGGAGTAATATGTATCTATATATGACAACGATGTGGGGTCTGTGTCCCTTTAATCAGACTTGCTTTGCCCATCCATAAACAGCTGTTAGGAATAAGAAATAAGCCCAGCTGGTGGCCTTGTCCTACAGTTCCTTGAATTTGTATAGATTATTTCTTATTCCTTTATCTTCCCTGCTTTTCTCATTCTCATTTTGCTCTATACCTAATACTCACTTCAGACCCCCTTAGCTCTGATGACTCATTTGGACCTGCTTCTGTGGTTTGAACTCAGCATTATCCCATGGAAAAAAATTCTGATGTTAACTTCTGCCTTTAAGCACTGAGACCCCAGGTAAGAGCTACAGTGAATCCTTCCAGCTTTCCCACTAGAGATGAAGAATCAATATTGGGACCTCTGTTCCTCCTTATCTGCCTCTCTCCCTGCCTGCTTCCCTTTGTTTCCTTCCTTCCTTCTTCCCTTCCTCCTTTTCTTCCTCCTTCTCTACTTCCCTCCTTCTTTTTATTCCTTCCAAGAAAATTGGTCGAGCGCATACTATGTCCGGCACTATAGTTGGCACTGGGAATAAAGCAGCAAACAAAACAAGTACATTGCCTACTTGCATGAAGTTTTAGTCTTGTGGGAGTAAGAAGTAATCACATAATCACACACAGTGGGATTATTCGAATGGTCCTAGTACCATGGAAAACAATAATATCACATAATTAGAATGTAAAAACAGGGTACCTAACCTGGCCTGAGAGGTTGGAAACACCTTTTCTAAGGAAGTCCTGAAAGATGAGTGTGACTTAGCCAGGAAGAGGGGGTAGAAAAGCTTTTTGGGAAAGAGGACAGTAGAATCTGAGTTGAGAAGGAGTTTGGCTCATTAGAGGAATAGAGAAGACCAGTAGAACTTGGGTGAGGGAAGAGTAGCTGGAGAGTGAACTATAAGGATAGTATAAGAGCCAAATCATGCTATGCCTTCTAGGTCAAATCACTGAAGAGTGACAGGTCTGGCCCCTGGGTTGAAGATGAATTGGAGGGGGCAAGAGTGGTCACCTGATCTGGTGGGATGGGAAATGTCACTGCCTTGCTCCATTCCTCACGTAGGGCATGAGTGAGGAAATCATGCCATCAAATAGCATGGTTGGCAGAGGTGAGCCCAGAGCTACTGATGCCAAAACACCCCCAAAACCTGGCCTGGCGTCCCTCAGCTGCTGCTGCTGCTGCCAGCCTGAAGAATGCATAGGGACTCCTTCTAGGATGGTCAGCTTCTTGCCCCAAGTGAAGCTATATGTGGACATGCTGAGCTCTAATCCTGAAGAAAAATGGAACACATTTTGTTTCTAATCTCACACTTGGCAGGGAAGCAGCTGCAGTTACTATTTTCTCCAAATCCCTGCACGTTAGAATAGACAGCTCTGCCTGTACTATGATGAGGCAGGCTGTGTGTGTGTGTGTGTGTGTGTGTGTGTGTGTGTTTCTGGCCTTTAGAGTGTCAGTTCCTAACATAGGGAAGCCATTGGTTCCCACACTGGAGCACAGCAAAGGAGTGAGTCACCTAAGCCCTAACCTTTGCAAAGAATGGTGGTTAGAATTCCCAGGGAACCGAGAGTGTAAGACCTTCATCTCCAGCAGAATGGCTCATGGGCAGCAGGTAGCTTTGTGGGCCAGACTCTGGTCCAGCGGATCCAGCTGCCCACTAGACCTAGAGCCTCTCCTCTGCATATACCACTCCTGTTCACCGGCCTTAGTAACCTGTGACTCCTGAGATGACTACATATCGGGCTGCAAATGAGGGAGCATACCAGACACCCATCTGCCCCTGTGTTACCACTTCTCCTTGGAAGGGTAAGACCTTACTACCAGATTCCTCACTTCAGTTAGGCTATCTGTCACCAGCATTGCCGAAGTTCCCCCCACCATTCTGTTCTTTTAACAGTGAGACCATCAAACCCGCTCACGCCCTGGTTTATGCAGACCAGGATGCAAAGTTTCTCCAACACTGTGAATGCAACTGATACGTAAAGATGTCACCATAGCCAAAGTTTCTTCCAAGCAGGTTATACTGTTTTCTGCATCAGACACAAGATTCTCCATATACAGATGCCATGTTATAAGTGACCCAAGAACCTGTACCCTTGTTGAAGGAAAATCAGTGGGGGTTCTGCCTCTATAAAGATCATCTTAGTCTCAACTAGTTGCCATTCAACATTGATCTCCTGGTCCCAACCTTCTAGGACCAGCTGCAGAGAACTTAAGTTTTCATGAAGCTGAAACTCTCAGGGCTCTTCAAATGTAAACTGAATTGGGAAGATCATTGAGTAAGAAAATAGCCTTACAAATTCTCTTCTTTCAGTCAAATATGCAAGGATACCATTAGACCTGTGGAACACTTTTTTCCCCCCATCTTTTATTGATTAATAGAGAAAATCTCATGCATCCTCTTAGGCCACCCTACTCTGGGTGGTCCCCTATCAAACTGCCTCTCAAGTCAACCCAGATAAATAGATTTAAGAACTAAATATATATTCCTTGGAATATAGTGCTTACTAAAACATCTAACCCTTTCACATGCTTGATGAGGTATTAGTAGATCTGAAGTGGAAGACTCCCAGGATTGTCTTATGTAATTATTATTTGTCTTCTCTGTTCTGATACCCACCCCCCCCAAAGCTTACCTCGTTAAGGAAAGAAAAAGTTTATCTGGTCTAAGCTTGAGGCTACATATCTTAGCTGAAGAGTTCATTTTCCTCTGCCTTAATCAAGGCTTGAAGTTAGTGCCTTCAGCCTATAGTAGGGGTCATCTGGACACCTGTGACTTCTTTCCTGAGCTAGCTTTCCCAAGAATTTGATGGTAATTGGTGAAAATGACTTCATAGGACCTATTCAAGCCTTTTTGGCATGCAAGTTCATTTTTCAAGTGATGGTGTTCTCAGACCTCCACAACTTGGAACAATTGTTCTCAAACTTTATCGTGCATCAGAATACCTGGAGGGTTTGTTACACCACATTGCTGAGACCCCACCCCTAGAGTTTTTGATTCAGTAGGTTCCAGGTCAGACCCAAGAATGTGCATTTCTGACAAATATCCAGATGATGCTGAATCTGCTAGACTGGCATTGTCTTAAACCAGTGCCCTACATCAGAAACATTAGTATCAGTGGCTGGTGGCGGCTGCTCTGTCTCCAGGAGTCATCCTCTCCCAGCCAGAGCCAAAGATGACTCTCCAGTGCAGACAGTGGTTTACTGTCTATGCCCAGGGTCTCTCCTTAAGGAGTTTTCCATTCTGGTGGAAGGAAACAGATAATTATTAGATGAGATCTAGGAGTTTTGTAGGAGTGAGAGGACCAGATAGATGTTCCAACTCAGAGAGAGGCTCATACCCAATTGCTGCATGTATTTCACAACATCAACCCACCACATCATTGTAGCCCATTTACAATTCTGAGTCAAGTCCAAATCTTAGTGATCCTCTGGTATGACACTCCTACCTTATTCCTGTTTTAGAACCTTTGCATTTGCCCTTCTCCCTATCTGAAAGCTGTTCCTCCAAAGGTAGCATGGTTTTCTTTCTTGTATGTTCAAACCTCTTCCTAGAATGTCATCTCAGCAAGGTTTTTCCAGTCCACCCTATTTAAGATAGCACCTCTGTCACTCTGCTTCTTTTTTTTAAGTTTACTTATTTAAGAGGGAGCAGGTGTACAGCAGGGAATTGGCAGAGAGGGAGACAGAGAGAGAGAGAGAATCCCAAGCAGGCTCCACATTGCCAGCACAGAGCCCAACACAGGGCTCAAACTCACAAACCACGAGATCATGACCTGAGCCAAAACCAACTGACAGAGCCACCCAGGTGCCCCTGTCACTCTGCTTCTTTGCTCTGCTTTATTTTTCTTCAAAGCACTTATCACTACTTGATTTATTTGTTTATTATCTGTTTTCCTCACTAGAATGTAAGCTCCATGAGGACAGATCTTTTTTTTTTTCCATCCTGGATCCCCTTGAGTCTAGAACAGTGCCTACCATGTAATAGGTGCTCAGTATTTGCTGACTGAATGTGTGAAACCTAGAGTAATGCTATTTCCTATTCTTCTGGGTTAGAGTCATACCTGGACAACTGCCATACCTACTTCTCATCCCCAAATGTCCTGGTACACCATTACTAGCATCCTTAACATCATCTTCATCATCTCATCACAGTGGTCTAAATGTAGATCTGTACCCATTCCAGAGTCATGACACCATCCTTGTGGTAATGAATGGCTCATGAGTATGGCATACATCATTCTCTTTATTGCCCCCCCCCCCAATCTGTGCCAGCGTTAGGTAATCATTGTCAAAGAGATGTTCTGTCTTCATGATCTACTCAACTTTCTGGTAATAATGTCTAGCTTTATACTGGTTTGGAGGGTACTGTCCAAAGCTTTCTATATCTTCATTTACCTACCCACTACTTAGCAGAGCTAATGGTCAGGGCATATGAACCACATACTTTAGAATACTTCAGCTGGTTTACTGAAGTGCCCTACTAGCTCAGGATGCTAGTAATGGTGTACCAGGACATTTGGGGATGAGAAGTAGGTATGGCAGTTGTCCAGGTATGACTCTAACCCAGAAGAATAGGAAATAGCATTACTCTAGGTTTCGCACATTCAGTCAGCAAATACTGAGCACCTATTACATGGTAGGCACTGTTCTAGACTCAAGGGGATCCAGGATGGAAAAAAAAAAAAAAAAAGATCTGTCCTCATGGAGCTTACATTCTAGTGAGGAAAACAGATAATAAATAAATCAAGTAGTGATAAGTGCTTTGAAGAAAAATAAAGCAGAGCAAAGCACCTATCTAGGTGTTGCAGAATTGTCTTTAAACATCTTTGGACACTTCTCTCCTCCAGAATGCCTTCTTTTATAATAACTATAATTTTTGCACCTACTCTCTGCCTAGACTTCATGCCAACATCTCAGTAGCTAACTGGTATCTGGAGAGTTCTGTGAAGTCCAAGAGGACCTTCTAAATACCTTCCTGTTCTCTGAAAATTAATATAAAGAATATGCCTTTCATTGTTACCAAGGCATGACATATGAGGTGAGATATCATTTGGCATTTCTATGTGCATATTAGCTTTTCCTGACATGCTGAAAACAGGAAGACCACCACCAGATAGTACAGGAAAGAAGAAATAGTGGATTTTAACCACATGGGCTTCTCAGTCCAGCTGGCCTTCTTTTGGGTTCAGTCCTTTTTTCCCCCCCTCATTGTCTGCCAAGTCCTCTAAATTCTGAATTTTAGCTACCAACCGCAACAACTGAATAAAGCTGATTATAGTTGGACAAAGTTCTAGATTTCCACCAGCCCCCTAGTTACCTAAATCATTAGAACAGGCATAGGCCCCCTTGAGAAGCCTATCAGAGGGCCCCAGTGCAAACCGAGGACATTTCAGCTTTCTCCTTTAGAGGAAGTGTCCAGGGTATCCTTTTTCAGCCCCATTAAACCACACCAGCAATGAAAGTAATCTTGGAATGAGTTCAAATTCAGCTGCTGGCTTAGTTTGTTTGCCTGGAGAATTTGTTGGTCTCATCTCTTTTTTGTCTATCCAACTTGCTGCTTTGCTCTTGTAATTCCTGATCCTAAACTCTAATAGGCTGTGCAATTTACTCCTGACACTTTTCTTAGGCACCCTAGTTTGTATGGCAATGTTTAGACCTCTTCCTCAACCCCCTCTTCCTTAGCCACCATACTGTGTTTACCTGTAGGCTTCATGTACCTGTTCTGAGGGATGCTTCTCAGCCTCCCCCATTAGAGGGATGAGGGTTGGACATATGTCATATTTCCTACAACTGCCCAGATCTCAAAATTTTCTCCCATCATCAATCTACCATAAAATTATGTATCCAAATTTTGATATGTAAGATAAATCAACCATAGCCAGCTAAAATACCCTTTACAAGTTGTTCACATTCCTTAGAAACTATATTTGAAATTTAAAAGTTGGTTGATAAACAGAAAAGTAGGTAAAAGTGAAACATATGGTCTTGGAATTTAGGATTAAAATTAAAGAAAATCTATTTTTATTTATTTTATTTTATTTTTTATTTTTTTCAATATATGAAATTTATTGTCCAATTGGTTTCCATACAACACCCAGTGCTCATCCCAAAACGTGCCCTCCTCAATACCCATCACCCCCCCCACACACACACACCCCATCAACCCTCAGTTTGTTCTCAGTTTTTAACAGTCTCTTATGCTTTGGCTCTCTCCCACTCTAACCTCTTTTTTTTTTCCCTTCCCCTCCCCCATGGGTTTCTGTTAAGTTTCTCAGGATCCACATAAGAGTGAAACCATATGGTATCTGTCTTTCTCTGTATGGCTTATTTCACTTAGCATCACACTCTCCAGTTCCATCCACGTTGCTACAAAAGGCCATATTTCATTCTTTCTCATTGCCATGTAGTACTCCATTGTGTATATAAACCACAATTTCTTTATCCATTCATCAGCTGATGGACATTTAGGCTTTTTCCACAGTTTGGCTATTGTTGAGAGTGCTGCTATAAACATTGGGGTACAAGTGCCCCTATGCATCAGTACTCCTGTATCCCTTGGGTAAATTCCTAGCAGTGCTACTGCTGGGTCATAGGGTAGGTCTATTTTTAATTTTTTGAGGAACCTCCACACTGTTTTCCAGAGTGGCTGCACCAGTTTGCATTCCCACCAACAGTGCAAGAGGGTTCCCGTTTCTCCACATCCTCTCCAGCATCTATAGTCTCCTGATAAGAAAATCTATTTTTTTTTTCAACGTTTATTTATTTTTGGGACAGAGAGAGACAGAGCATGAACGGGGGAGGGGCAGAGAGAGAGGGAGACAACAGAATGGGAAACAGGCTCCAGGCTCTGAGCCATCAGCCCAGAGCCTGACGCGGGGCTCGAACTCACGGACCGCGAGATCGTGACCTGGCTGAAGTCGGACGCTTAACCAACTGCGCCACCCAGGCGCCCCAAGAAAATCTATTTTTAAAGAGCTAATCACTGTTTCATTATCTCATCCATCTCTCTAATGCTGGAATATTTGTATCCCTTAGTGTTTTACTCAAGAACAGTACAAATAAACAATGCCAAATTCTTACTATCCAGGTTCTATTTTCTCTTAATTCATTTACCCTCAACTAATATATTCATGTCATAAGAATTTGATACATTATAATTATTAGTTGGGTTATTTATTTCTTTAATTATATCCCAGGTCCAGTGAAATGTAAACTTCCTGTGAACCTTTGATAGTCCCTCCAGATTTAAACTCGTAAGAGTTTATTAAAACTCATTACCTGGCACAGTGGCTAGCATATAATGAGTCCTCAATAAATGTTTGTTGAATGTATGAATTAATAATGAATAGGGATCTCTCAAGATTCTTATTAGGAAGACATTTATATAGGGGCACCTGGATGGCTCTTGATTCTGGCTCTGAGCTGACAGTGTGGAGCCTGCTTGGGATTCTCTCTTGCCCTCTCTCTATGCCCCTCCTCTGCTTGCACACGCTCTGAATTAATTAATTAATTAATTAATTAAAGTCATTTTAAAAAGTGGAAGACATTTATAGCTATTTCTCAATATGATGTATTTTTTCCATCAGCAGTCTCTATTTTGTGTTGGTTTTTACTAGCATAATTCTCAGAAAATAACATCTTCAAGTTTGGAGATTGCACTAAGATGACCATAAGCAAGGCCTAAGTACTTCTGAGAAAATGCTTCTGTTCTGGCACTCCCACCCCCAACTGACCTGAAAGTTCCCTACGTGCCTTTTGAGATAGTATTTCCTTGATTTGTGCTTACATAGTTTTCCAGAAACTCCTGGGCATGATTGATCCCTGGACAGAAAAAGGAGTCTAAAGGATCAAGTGTCTTGGGATAAGACTATAAGTAACAGTGACATTTCCTTGCTTTCACCTAGACTAATTAATACAGTAATTCATTAAGAACACTTTCAATGAAGTCTTAAGAGTTGGTTTTGGGTAGGGGCACTTGGCTGGCTCAGTTGGTAGAGCATGTGACTCTTGATCTTGGGGTTGTAAGTTTGAGCCCCACATTGGATATAGAAATTACTTAAAAATAAAGTTTTTTTATTATTATTTTTTTAATGTTTATTTTTGACAGAGAGAAAGAGCATGAGAGGGGGAGGGGCAGAGAGAGAGGGAGACACAGAATCTGAAGCAGGCTCCAGGCTCTGAGCTGTCAGCACAGAGCCCGAAGCGGGGCTCGAACTCACAGACCACGAGATCATGACCTGAGCCGAAGTCGGATGCTGAACCAACTGAGCCACCCAGGCACCCCTAATAATAAAATATTTTTTTAAAAAAAGAGTTGAGAGGTGCCTAGGTGGCTCAGTCAGTTGAGCGTCTGACTTTGGCTCAGGTCATCATCTCATGGTTCATGAGCTTGAGCCCTGCATTAGATTCTGTCCTGACAGCTCAGAGCCTGGAGCCTGCTTTGGATTACGTGTCTCCTTCTCTCTCTGCCTCTCTCCTGCTTATTCTCTGTCTCTCTGTCTCTCCCCCCAAAACAAATAAACAGTTAAAAAACAAGCAAACAAATAAATAAAGAGTTGGTATTTGGTAGAAGGAGGCAGGAATGGATTTCTTCTCAAATTTCAATCTTTATGTTAAAGTTAGAAACTCCAGAATGTAGGGGGAACTTTTCCAGCTTTTCCTTTCCCAAAACTTTGACATCTTTATTGAGATATAGTCCACATATCGTAAAATTCACCTACTTAAAGTATATAATTTGGGCTTTGGAATTCCAACTTCTCATTCCTCATGTAAGTAGCTTGGAAGTCATCACCACATCAATAAGTAATAAGTAAAAGTAAAAAGACTGAAATATTAACAGTTCTTCTTGGATTCATAAGAAACTGCTAGCCCCAAAGTTGGAGAGACAGATAGACAAGTAGAGTTAATCACAGGTTCCTAGAGCAGAGACGCATGAGCGGAAGTCTTCTCAGAACCAGTGATGAGGTAACAAGTTGTTGGAGGCTCAGTGTAGAATTCCGAGAGTTAAAAACTACAGGGGGACCGAGTCAAAGGGAGTCCCCATAATACTGTGAGATTTACTTTCAGGAGCTCAGTTAGATTCTCACAGCAATATCAGAAAAATCCCTTGGAACTTCCAACAGGGTGAGGAGAAAAGGAAACATTTGAAATACAAGAGAGCATTCTTTTCCTGTTAACAAGCCCCGCCTTCAGAGGAAACTAGTTAACCAGGGCCTAACTGACCTGAGGAGGAGAAATACCCAACTCTAGCCCATTCTAGCCATCCTGTCCCACCTAAAGGGAGAAAAACCTGAGAAATGCTTGTGAAGTTCACAGTCTAGAGGCATAAACTGAAATGTAATCATAAGACTATAGAATGCTTCCTTTCCTCACCACATCTTACCACCACATGACTAAAGGCCTATTTACAGCACTTCTTTTTACCCATTACATCATGTCTGGCTATCAAGAAAAAATTACAGGCATATAAAAAGGCAAAAAACACAATTTGAAAAGACAGAGCAAACATCAAAACCAAACATGGCAGGGATGTTGGCATTAGCAGACTAGGAATTTTAAAAACCTATGACTAATATACTAAGGACTGTAATGAATAAAATAGCATGCAAAACAGAGAAGCAATGTAAGCAGACAGATGGAAATCCTAAGAAAAAGCACCTCCTCCCAAATGCCAGAAATTAAAAAAAAAAAAAAAACAAACACTATAACAGAAGTGAAGAATGCCTTTTGTATTAGTAAACTTAACATGGCTGAGGAGAGTTTCTGAACTAGAGGATATATCAATACAATTCTCAAAAACCAAAAAGAGAGAGAGAGAGAGAGAGAGAGAGAGAATGAAGACTGAAGAACATATAACAGAATACCCAATGACTGTGGTACAACTACAACAGATGTAACATACACATAATCAGAACATCAGAGGGAGAAAAGAAAGAGAGAAAGGAACAGAATAAATATTTGAATCAACAATGATTGATAATTTCTCCAAATTAATGTCAGACATCAAACCACAGATCCAGGAAGCTCAGTAATATGCTAAATAAATAAATAAATAAATAAATAAAATCAAGCTCCTACACCTAGGTATATTATTTTCAAATTACAGAAAATCAAAGATAAAGAAAAAGTACCAGAAGCCAAAGGAAAAAAACTCCTTACCTATAGAAGAGCAAAGATAAGAATTACATCTGACCTCTTCTCAGAAACTATGCAACCAGGAAGAGAGTGAAGTGTAACATTTGAAATGTAGAGAGAATAAATCAGAACCAGAATTCTGTACCCTGCAAAACTATTGTTTAAAAGTGAAGAAATAGACTTTCTCAGACTAATTGAGGGAATTTGTTGCTAATTTGGGGGTTAAGGGCACAGTTGAAAATCTATATATAACTTTTTATTGCCCCAAAACTTAACTACTAATAGCCTACTGTTGACTGGAAGTCTTACTAATAACATAAATGGTCAATTAACATATTTTGTATGTTATATATATTATATTCTCACAATAAAGTGAGCTAGGGAAAAGATAGTGTTATTAAGAAAATCATAAGAAAAAAAGCGAATCATAAGGAATAAAAAATCCATTTATGGTACTGTAAAAAATCTGCATATAAGTGGACCTGCACAGTTTAAACCAGTGTTGCTCAAAGGTCAACTGTATATGCTTATGTATGTTTATATATAACTGAAATGAATGACAGCAATGGTACAAGGGATAGGAGAAAGGAATTAGGATTATTTTGTTATTTTAGGTATTCACACCACTCGTGAAGTGGTATAGTGCTATTTGAAAGTGGACTTAGATTAGTTGTACATAAATATTGCAAACTCTAGGGCAGCCACTGAAAAAGTAAAAAAGCATTACTGATATGCTAAGAAAGGAGAATGGAATGATATAGACTGCTCAGTTAAAACCACAAAAGGCAGAAAAAGAGTAGAAGACAAAAATAGGAACAAAGAACAAGGGCAATAAATAGAAAACAGAAATGAATGTGGTAGATATTGACCCAACTATGTCAATAATCACTTTGAGTGTCAATGGTCTAAATGCATCAATTAATGTATTGTCAGAGTTAAATGAAAACATGCCCCAACTATGTGTTAACTATAAGAAAACTACCATAAATATAAAGATACATATAGATTAAAGGTAGAGGGAGAAAAATATATCATGCTAACACTAGTTTTAAAAAGGAGCAATAGCTCTATTAATTTCAGACAGAGCAGACTTCAAAGTAAAAAAAGTTATCAAATATAAAGAAGGGCATTGCATAATGATAAAGGGGTCAATTCTCCAATAAGATATAACTTCTTAATGTATATGCACCTAACAACACAGCATGAAACTACCTGAGGCAAAAGCTGATAGAAGTGAAAGGAGAAATAGATCCACTATCAGAATTGGAGACTTCAACACTCTTCTTTCTGAAAGGGACAGATTCAGCAGACAGGGAATAGGTAAAGACATAGTTGAACTTAACAACACCATCTATCAAATGGATATAAATGACATCAACAGTTCATCCAACAGCAGCAGAATACACATTTTTCTCAAGCTCACATGGAACATTCACCAAGATAGACCACATTCTGGGCCATAAAACATACCTTAACTGAAAGAACAGAAATTCTACAATGTTTGTTTTCAGACCATAATGGAATCAAACTAGAAACCAATAATAGAAAACTGGAAATCCTGAATACATGGGGACTAAACAACACATAAATAACACATAGATTAAAGAAGAAATCTCAAGAAAAATTTAAAAATATTTTGAACAAAATGAAAATTAAAACACAACTTACCAAAATTTGTTGGATGTAGTGGGAGCAGTGCTTAAAGGGAAATTTATAGTATTGAGTGCATATATAAGAAAAAAAGGTCTAAAAGCAATTACTGAAGTTTCCAACTTGGGAAACTATAAGAGAAGACCAAATTAAATCCAAAGTAAGCAGAAAAAAAGAGATAATAAGAATTAGAGCAGAAACCAATAAAATTGAAAATAAAAAATCAATGAAACCATAAGCTGGTTCTTTGAAAATATCAATAAAATCAGAAAGACTTAAACAGGCTAACTAAGGGGAAAAAAGAGAGGACACAAATTACTACTATCAGAAATAAAAGAGGGACATCACTACAGATTCCAGGGAAATTAAAAGGACAACAAAAGAATATTATGAACAACTCTGTGCCCACAAATTTGATAACCTAAATGAAATGGACCAATTCCTTGAAAGATACAATGTGCCAAATCTCACACAAGAAGAAACAGATGACCCAAATAGGCATAAATCTGTTAAAGAAATTGAACTAATAAATAACTTTTCAAAAAAGCACCAGGCCCAGATAGATTCCTGGTGCATTCCATAAAATATTTAAGGAAGAAATTTTGCCAGTTGTCTATAATCTCTTTCAGAAGATAGAAGCAGAGGGAATACATGTAACTTATTCGACGAGGTCAGCATTACCATAATACCCAAACCAGACAAAGATATTAAAAGAAAAGAAGACTACAGATCAACATCTCTTATGAACATAGATGTAAAAATCCTCAATAAAATATTATCAAATTGAATTCAATAAAGTATAAAAAGAATTATATACCATGATCAAGAGCCATTTGATCTGGTTCAACATTTGAAAATCAAGTAATTAGCAAATTGAATCCAAAATAGTATAAAAAGAATTATATACCATGATCAAGAGTAATTTATCACAGGTATTCAAGGCTGGTTCAACACTTCAAAATTAATTAATATAATTCATCACATAAACAGATCAAAATAGAAAAAATCACATGATCATATCAATAAATACAGAAATAGCATATGACAAAATCCAACACCCATTCATAATAAAAATTTTCAGTAAACTAGGATTATAGGAGAACTGTCTCAACTTGATAAGAAATATCAGTGGAAACTTACAGTTAACATCATACTTAATATTGAGAAACTTGAAGCTTTCCCACTAAGATAAGGTACAAGGCAAAGATGTTTCCTCTCATTACTCCTTTTCAACGTTGTACTAGAAGTCTTAGCTAATGCAACAAGTCAAGAAAAGCTAATAAAAAGTGTACTGATTGAGAAGGAAGACATAAAACTGTCTTCGTTCATGGGTGATATGATTGTTTGCACAGGAAATCTCAAAGAATTAACAAAAACTCCTGGAACTAATCAGTGATTATAGGAAGGTTATAGGATGGAGGTTAATATGCAAAAGTCAATTGTTTTCCTGTATACTAACAATGAAAAAATGGAATTTGAAGTTAAAAACACACTACCATTTACATTAGCACTCCCAAAATGAAATACTTAGGGATAAAGCTAACAAAATATATACATTATCTTTATGAGGAAAATTTTAGAAACTCTGGTGAATGAAATAAAAGAAGAACTGAATAGAGAAATATTCCATGTTCACAGATAGGAAAACTCAATATTGTCTAGATGTCAGTTCTTCCCAACTTAATATATAGATTAAATGCAATCCCAATCAAAATTCCAGCAAGTAATTTTATGGGTATCAACATACTGATTCTGAACTTTATATGAAGAGACAAAAGACCCAGAATAGCCAACATGATATTGAATGAGAAGAACAAAGTTGGAGGACAGACCCTACCCACCTTCAAGATTTACTGTGAAGCTAATCAAGACATTGTGATATTGGTCAAAGTATTAACAACTAGATCAGGGGAAGAGAATAGAGGGCCCAAAAATAGACCCTCATGAATATAATCAATTGATCTTTCACATAGGAGTCAAGGCAGTACAATTGAGCAAAGATAGTCTCTTCAACAAAAGATGATGGAACAAGTGGACATCCATGTGCAAAAAAGTGAATCTAGACACAGACTTTATGCCCTTTACAAAAACTAATTACAAATGGATCATAGACTTAAATATAAAATGAAAAAATATACAACTACTGGAAGATAACATATGACAAAACCTAGGTGACATTGGGTATGGTGATGACTTTTTAGATACAATACCAAAGACATTACTCATGAAGGAAATTCAGTTGACCCTTGACCAACACAGGTTTGAAATGTGTGAATCCACTTACTTATACACAGGTTTGTTTTTCTTTTACAGTACAGTACTATAAATGTATTTTCCTTATGACTTCCTTAATAATCTTTTCTCTAGCCCACTTTATTATAAGAATACAGTATAATAGTATAATATACAAAATATGTATTAATCAACTATTTACATTATTGGTAAGGCTTCCAGTCAACAGTAGGCTATTAGTACAGTTGACTCTTGAACAACACAGGGCTTAAGGGCACCAACCCCTTATGCAGTTGAAAATCTGCGTATAACTTTTGACTCCCCCAAAAGTTAACTACTAACAGTAGTAACTATTAACTATGCACAAGTAGACCCATGCAGTTCAAACCCATGTTGTTCAAGGGTGAACTGCAATTAAGTTTTTTGGGATTCAAAATTTATACACAGATTTTTGATTGCATAGGGGTCACATGACTCAAGGGCCAACTACAATTGATAAGCTCAACTTCATTAAAATGAAAGCGTACAATTCAATGGTATATACTATGTTCATAGAGTTTTGCAGTCACTTTAAGTTTAGGACATTTCCATCACATGCAAAAGACATCTTGTGTTCATCAGCAGTCACTCCTCATTTCCCCATAGTGCTAGGCAACTGCTAATCTGCTTTCTGTTTCTATAAATTTGCCTATTTCATATGAATGGTATCATATAGTATGAGGTCTTTTGTGTTAGCTTCTTTTACTCAGTGTAATGTTTTTATGGTTGCAGGGTATCCGTACTTCATTGTTTTTATTGGCAAGTAATATTCTATTATATGGATATGCCACATTTTATTTATTCATTCATCACTGGAGACATTTGGCCTGTTTCCACTTTTTGCCTATTATGAATAATGCTGCCATGACCACTGGTGTACACATTTGTGTGTGTGTGCATGTGTGTGTGTGCGCGTGTGTGTGTGTATGCATATGTGCTAATTTTCCTTGGGTATATACCCAGGAGTGTAATTTCTGGGTCATATGGTAACTCTGTTTAATATGAGGAACTGGCAAGCTGTTTTCCATAGTGACGACATCACTTTACACTTGTACCTGCAAGACACAAGAGTTCCACTTTCTCCACATCCTCTCCAATACTTGTTATTTTCCTTTTTTTAAAATAGTCATCCTAATAGATGTGAAGTGGAATTTCATTGTGGTTTTGATTTGCATTTCCCTAGTGATTAGCGATGTTGAACATCTTTTCATATGTTTATTGGTTATTTGTATATTTTATTTAGAGAAATGTCTAAACCCTTGCCCATTTTTTGTTTTTTAATATTACAATTTTATTAGATATTTCACTGAACAGAATATGTTTTTTAAATTGGTAGACTTTGTTTGTTACAGAAGTTTTAGTCTTACAGAAAGTTGAGCAGTTTGCACACAGAGTTTCCTCTCCTGTGGTCAGTTTCCATTTACTATTACTACTTAGTGAGGTACATTTGTTACAGTTGATGAGCCAATACTGATACATTATTATTGATTAGAGTCCATAGTTTATGTTAAAGTTCACTCTTGGTGTTGTGAAGTTCTATGAGTTTTGACAAATATGCCATGTCATGTATCCAGCATTATAGCATCATACAGAATAGGTTTACTGGCCTAAAAACCCCCTGTGCTCTACATATTTATCATTCCCTCTCTACTCTAAGCCCTTGAAAACCATTGATCTTTTTACTATCTCTATAGTTTTACCTTTGCCAGAATGTTACTTAGTTGGAAACATATAGTATGTAACCTTTTCAGACAGGTTTCTTTGACTAAGCAATATGTATTTAAGTTTCCTCTATATCTTTTCTTGGCTTCATAGGTCATTTCTTTTTCTTGCTGAATACTATTCCATTGAATTGATGCATCACAGTTTATCCATTCACCTTTTGAGGGACATTTTGGTTACTTCCAGTTTTGGGCAACTATGAATAAGCTCTTATGAACATTTGTGTGCAGGTTTTTGTGTGGATGTAGTTTTCAACTCATTTGGGTAAATACTTAGAGAAATGTGATTGCTGGGTCATACAGTAAGGCTCTATTTAGCTTTGTAAGCAACTGCCAAATTGTCTTTTAAAGGGACTGTACCATTTTGCATTCCCACCAACAAAAAATAAGAGTTCCTGGTGCTCCACATTCTTGTCAGCTTTTGGTACTATCAGGTTTATTAATTTTTTTGATGTTAGCCAGTCTAACAATATGTAGCAGTACCTCTCTGTTTTAATTTGCAGTTCCCGAATGACATACGATGCTGGGCATCATTTTATATGATTATTTGCCATCTGTGTATCTTTACCGGTGAGGTATCTGTTCAGACCTTTTGCCCATTTCTGAATTGGGTTATTATCTTTTAAAAAATTCTTTATTTATTTTGAGAGAGAGAAAGAGAGTGTGCATGCAGGAGGGGCAGAGAGAGAGAAAGAGAGAGAGAGAGAGAGGGAATTCCAAGCAAGCTCCTCACCATCAGTGAGGGGGGGCTCAGACTCATGAACTGTGAGATCATGACCTGAGCCAAAATCAAGAGTCAGATGCTCAACCCGACTAAGCCATCCAGGTGCCCCAAGGTTATTATCTTTTTTATTATTGAGTGGCAAGAGTTATTTATATATTCTGGATACCTACCCATCTGTTATCACATATATGATTTGCAGATATTTTCTTCCATTCTTTAGGCTGTCTTTGGATGGTAACATTTGCATCACAAAAGTTACTTTTGTGTATTCCAGTGGTTTCATCTTTATTCTTATTGTTTGCAGCCAGAATATGCAGGGGCAGAAAAAAAGTAAGCAAGAGGGAGGGCATAGGAAGTCAGGAGAGGAGAGATGCCTGTGGAGAGGCATTGCAACAAAGACCTGGGTGAAGTGGAAAGAGTAAAGAGGATCTGAGGAAAGGATGCACCCTTAGCTCTGGGAGTTCTTGGCCCATGTTGCCTCCAGGGACACTGCTTTGTAGCCCTGTATTTTCTCAGAGAAAGGTACATAAATATAAAAGGAGTTTTTGGCGTCCCTCTACAGAAAATATCGGTGTTCAATGTTCCTCCAGGGCAGGGACTCTATTTCATTTATCTTTTCATCCTCAGCACCTAATACAAAACCTGGCGCAAAGACTTTCCACGAATGCTTGTTCAAAGAGTGACAGAGGTGTGAGATAATGCATAAGGCCAGAGGGGGAGGTTTATTATTAGTTGTTGAGGATGTTTGAATGCAAGGAGTCTCAGTCTGGCTAGGAAACAGTTGTCTCGGCAGACAACATGAGAGGCAACTAAATAATTTCTGATTCCCACTATGTACAGGAGCTGATGGCTCCCGAGACAGAGATGGGGACCCGAGAACCTTCTGGGGAGTGAGGAGAAGCTGATGCCATATCTGAGCTGTCCTTGGGAGGAGGAGGGAGGGGTGGAGAAAGAGGAGCAGGAGGAGGCGGAGCCTCCGGGCCAGCATCAGCTAGTGGAGGTTGGGAAGCCTCTCCTCTTTCCCCTCCCTTGTTGCCTCCACCTGGCTCCTCCCCGCGTTCTCCAAGCTCCCCTCCCCCTTCCCCAAGGACAGTCTGCAAGGAAGCCGTGGCGGAGGAGAGCTAAGACTGAAAGGCAAGAGGGGCCCTTGAGTAAAGACCGCGGGGGAAAGCCGAGAGCGAGGTGGGGATGACCGTGCTGGGAGGAGGCGCTGGGGAGAACTGGAAGGAGCGGACGGGAAAAGAAGAGGTGGTATGGCATCAGAAGCTGGAGCGAAGAGGGGGGATGGGTAGGGGAGCCGTGAAGAATCCTAGCCCTTCGGTTCATTTCCCTCCGCTAGCACGCACAGCCCCCGCCCCTGGGAATCAGGGGTGGGTGGGTGGTGCTCGGACCTCGTTACCCCTGGCTGCCTCACTCCTATCCTGGCACTCAGCCAGTTCAAATCAGTGCACCTATGATGTTGCCTCCCTGTATTTATCCCTCCCGCCTGCTTATCTTCACACATGTGATTTTATATTTAGGTTTTATGTCTGTGTGTTTCTATGTGTGTGTCACTGTGGATCTATAAAGGTTGCTTATATATGAATCTGCGTGCATTTCTGTGTCCTGTGCCTCTTATAACTGGTTTAGAGATACAGGAGAAGGTTCTTTTTTGCAGGTCAGCACTCCTAACCTTCCCCCTCGTTAATGGTGAATTCTCTCCCTCACTGAAAACTCCACGGGTGGCAGATCCCTGTGTGAGTTTGTCAGTGATGAGCTCCCAGAGTGAATGAGAAGAAAAAACTCAAGGAAAATGGGATCAGCATACTCATGTTTTGTTCTTTCGTTTCCAAATGTTTGCCTTCTTATTTGCACCAGCTACTTAGTCTTTTTTTTTTTTTCTTGAGAACAGCAGAAATTTGGACATGAACACTCCAGTTAATAGGAGAGTGTCTGTATCCATATGTGTTTATTACATTCCTTTCACTGTCACTATATGCTTTCTTAAGTCCTATTTGTATCTCTGTGCGTTAGAAATAGAATATGGAGCTCTCTGTATCCAAGCATACTAAATAAAAGCTTTCATAGGTCTATGTGCGTTTTGTATTGTTCGTCAGTTCACTAATGCCTTCAACAAGGATTTATTGAACTGTTATGTGCATGGACTTCACCAGGCTTTGGTTAAGCTGTGGGAAAGTTTTAAAAAAATGAACGTGATCCCTCCCTGGAGGATTGTTCAGTCTAGTTAGGGAAAGTGGCTCGTAGCAGTCATCTATCCAGGGGTCTGCAAACTTTCTGTAAAAAGCCAGATAGTAAATATTTTAGTCTTTGCAGGCTATCTGGTCTCTGTCACAATAATCTACTCTGTTGTAGCACAAAAGCAGCCATAGGATAATGTGTGAAAGAATGAGAATGGTATGGACACTGAAATTTGAATTTCATGTAATTTTCACATGTCCTGAAATGGTTTTTTAAGCCATTTAAAAATGTAAAAATCTGGGGCACCTGGGTGGCTTAGTCAGTTGAGCATCTGACTCTTGATTTTGGCTCAGGTCGTGATCCCAGGGTTGTAGGATCAAGCCCTGCATCAGACTCCTTGCTGAATGTGGAGCCTGTATGAGATATTCTCTCTCTCTCTGTCTCTCTCTCTAAAAAAAAGTTTCTTAAAGAAAAATAAAAATGTAAAAACCTTTCTTTGTTTGCTGCCATACAAAACCAAAAAAAAGGGCTGGATTTGGCCTGTGCTCTGTAGTTTGTTGACCCCTGATCCAGTCCAACCTTATTGTCAATATATAAGAAGCAATTTAAATACCATATAAAGTAGTATTTAAGTGCTAAATGAATGATCTAATACCAGACAATATGTGATTAGAGGAGGTCCACAAAGAATCCCTCCTACGGCAATCAGTGAAGAGTTAATAGTCTTAATATTCATAGGATTGCAGCTAGGCCTGGCCTTAAATGATGGAGTGGGATATCTGTGAAAGGGCCAAGGTGGCCTTCTGGATGAGGGATGCAGTGTGCCCAGGTACACAAATGGGAAGGAGCAAAGTAATGTTCAGGTGATGATGGGACAGAAAATTCATGGGAACAAAGGTTCAAGCTTTGGCAAGGGCTAGATCATGGAAGCTTTGAATGCCAACTCAAGAATTTGGACTTTATCCATCAGAATGGATTATATGTAGTATGTCTGTGAATCTGTGTCCCATAATAATGCTATATATGTTTGTGTTTGTGTGTCTTCACGAATGTCTCATTGCACGTACTTTATTGGTATGTATGCAGATTTGTGTGTTTATGTGACCTGTGTCTTTATCAGCGGCTACCCTGATTTCCCCAGGTTCACAGCAGAAACATGAGCTGTGCATAAAGGTCATCAGCCCCGGTTCAAGTGATTTGGCCCAGTTCAAGTGAATGCATCCTCAGGGTCCTATGACCTACCCATGGAGGTTTATTCTATGTCTCTTGTAGAGTGGAGAAGGGAAACACAAACGGAGACCAGCTATTGTAGTAGGCAATTCAGGTGGAGAGAGGTGCCGAGGATCGCAAATAAGAGAAGGATAAGGGAAGATAGTAAGGGAGAAGAATAGGACTTGGTAACTTTTGACTCTCAGAGTAAGGAGGAGATCAATTTAAAAATTTAGATTTTAACCTGGATAACTGGTAGAGTGATGACTCCTTTGACATTTTGTGGACACAAAAGTGTGTCTTGTGTGTTCCTTTGAGAGAGATAAGCCCTAAAGACAATAATAGGAAGGTGTTCACATGGCGTGTGTACATAATCTATGTATATCTGGCTATGATTCTGTGTTGTTCTTCCCATTTGATAGCATGTAGTGTGAAGGGCAAGGCCTGAAGATGAGTCAAGAGAGGCTCAGGAGGCAGGAAGCCGGAGAGCGATGGGAGAAGGCATGGAATGTCTTTAACCATTCCTGAGCCTGAACCATCATTTTGTGCAGGCTCAAATGTGCATGTAAAACCTCAAACCCCAGTTCCAGCTTAGCCCAATTCCATAAAACGAAACCATCATCTTCACCATAACCCTGCCTTCCCTCACTTTTCTGCTTCCACTTGGCTGGTTCTCATCAGTGCCCCAAACCTCACCCGATTCCTACCGTCTGCAGCAGCCCTTCCCTTCATTAAAAGGAGGAATCCTTGAGGCCACCTTAACTTTCCTCCTTCTTTTCTCATTTCTTTTTTTTTTTTTTTTTGTCAACGTTTTTTTTTATTTATTTTTGGGACAGAGAGAGACAGAGCATGAACGGGGGAAGGGAGGGGCAGAGAGAGAGGGAGACACAGATCGGTAACAGGCTCCAGGCTCTGAGCCATCAGCCCAGAGCCCGACGCGGGGCTCGAACTCAGGGACCGCGAGATCGTGACCTGGCTGAAGTCGGATGCTTAACCGACTGCGCCACCCAGGCGCCCCTCTCATTTCTGTTCAGTCAACTGCCCTTCCCCTTGACCTTAGCTTGTTCTCCAAATAGACTCCAATTCAGGTGGGAGGGATTAGCCGGGACCTTTGCAGTCTTGGGTTTGATTACTGTGACATTTCAGCTTGTCAGTTTGTGGGGGCGTGGCCCTCTTCTGGAAGAAGTCCAAAACACCCAGGCTGCAAAGCTCAGACTTAGTATAGTAGGAGATCCTGACTGGGGTGGCTCTAGCCAGTCTAACAGAGCCATTTCCTGAGCACCTCAATCCACCTGTGTCTTAACTGATCGTGCTCTTGGATTCTAGAGTGGATCATGACCCATGAAGAGCACCATGCAGCCAAAACCCTGGGGATTGGCAAAGCCATCGCCGTGTTAACCTCTGGTGGAGATGCCCAAGGTAAGGAGGAAGGCCCTGCTTGGGGCGGGACAAAAAAACCATGGCTGGTAGGCCCTTTTGAGTTTCTTAACTCCCTTAGCCTGTAGAATAGAACTGTCCTTAATGTCCTCCTGCTGTAGATTCACACTGGAATCCTGGGCTTTCCCAAGAATCTCTGTCAGGTCTAAGTCCCCAAGTGCTTCTGGATATTATTTCCTCTACTTTAATTTACTCAAATCTTCATAAAACTTCTTTCCAAGTTTCTCGAAGATTTGGGACCATTTTGTTCCTTTGATACCTAAAAGACTGGTGTTTTCTCAAGCATCACTAGGAAGAAAGAGACTAAAGAGATAAACTTGTTGAGAAAGCAGTAGGTGGATTCACTTCAAATACATTGAAAATGGTGGGGAAAGGGGGAGATGCAGAAATTGGTATTTGGTGGGCCCTAGCTAGATCTTCAGGTATTACCTCTGAGGTACGTAGAGTTCCTGTACCAGCCAGGGTCCGGCACCACACTCCTACAGCACATTTCCTTCTACTGGGCACAGTTCTGCTTCATGCTTAGTTTTCTCTGGCCTTTCCTCTTCTTCCACTCCTTCGTCCCTCGAATAAGCAGGAATAGCAGCAGTTAATCGGTACAGACCCATGGGGTGAGGTGGGGGGGGGGGGGCAGAAAGCAAAGCCAGAGAGAACCCCTTTCTGGGTTGAGTCCCAGAAGCCTGGAAGTCAGGGAAATCAGGTATATGGAAAAATGAAGTGGGAGATAGGGAATGTGTGATTTTTTTTTCCTCCTGATGATCTTGTATATTGTAATTTATAATACGTTGAAATCTACCTTCAGAATCTCTTTGAGAGGGATACCAGGACATGGAGACTGTGCTGAGAAAAATAGAGAAGGAAAGAGATTTCAGCCAGTCTCCCCTTCACTCTGCACCACTCTCTGTAGGCTTCCTAAACTTTGTGTTAAGCACCCACTTTGCTTAGAGCCCTGCCTTGTATGTTATGAAGAAGTTAATTTCCTTTGGAAACTTATAGTTTTAGGAGGAAAGATAGCATACATTACTGGAATTCTTATGTAAGGCTTATAAATAACAAGAATCAAGTGTGCCTAACCAAGTAGAACCCACTTCTATAATGAACAGATAGGCTTTGGTTGGATTAACCAGGGAAGAGTTCACAGAGAAGGTAGATTTCAAGAGACTGAACTCTTCATTGAATGAATTCTTCATTCCACAGTGTCTGGTGTACAAAGTAGGTGCTATATAAACGTATTCTTAGTTAAATGCAAAGGACGTTATTGAGCACCTGCATTTCAAGCAGGATGGCAGGCACTAAGGATACATCAATGAAAAAGTTACACATTGTTCTTATGATCCTCATTATATGTTAGTAAATCTAGGCTTTAAGTATATTTTTTATCTAATGTATATTTAATTGTAATTGTGATATGTATTATGAACATGAGAATGCCAGAATGAGGACACTTAGGAAGAGGGGCACAGAGGTCTGAGTTCAGGAAGAGTGGCCAGATTAGGAATGCAGAGCCCTACTTGAGGCTGACCTCGCTTTTCTATTGCTTCTCTGCTCTCTCCTGGAAAGAATCCCATGCTCCATAAACTCTTGAGTGTTGATCCTAAAACCTTGGTAGGGTGGCCTGTGAAATTGGATTAAGTGAAGCAAGAAGAGCCTGCTAAAAATCCAAGTGAGGCATACAAAGTTAAGAATTTATGAAAAAGAAGGGCTCTCTGGAGAGGGAAAGAGGAAAAAAAAAAGAGACAGAGGGAGAGAGGGAGAGAGCTAGGATTTAACTTGGGTCTAAGAGCAGCAGAGCCCTTTCAGCTTCTGATCCTGAGCACAGAAACCCTCTTATTCTAGAGGGACCATCACCTGCTTTAAGGGAAGATCATTCTTGGAGGCAGGCGCTAGCATAAGCTGATTTCTGGAGGGCCAGCTGGACCAAGGCCTAGGGGATCCTGTGACAGGCACAGTGTACCCAGGGAAATATCCCACTGCGAGGCCACATAACATCACAGGTGCATGTGAGCAGGTGGTACAGGAAGAAACTAAGGGAGACAGGGAAGCAAAGCAGAAAACTCAAAGTAGAGTTGAGAGGTCTCAGCTGAAGGAGCAGCTCAAATAAAGTAGCGGCCTGCCCAGAGATAGGTTTAATGAATGATCTTCAGTTCTCCGAGGGAGAGGGCACAGAAATGACTTTTAACCCAGAGGCTGTGGGCCACATGGGAAAGTGAAGGTTGGGTTCTATAAAATCCACAGAGGCCACAGCTCTGTCATTCCCTGAGTTTAGCAAAGCCAATAACCTCTTAAAGCAGAAGAGAGGCCAGATTTCAGACACCCTGAGCTCAGAAACTGGGCTGAGTAGATACAAATTCCAGTCCAGGAATGGCCCCAGCTCTGCTAAACCATACCACATTTGCCCACACAACATTGGCTTATTCTGCTGGAAAGGATCTCAGTCATTGCTCTAGCCCTCTGCCTTCAGATGGGCAGTCCATTCCAAATACATGTTTATCCTGTTTTTAAAGGATTACAGGAACAGGGATTCTATTACCTCTCTGGATTGCTATTCTAGGATTCATAATATTAATTACATATTTGTCAGAAGTGTAATTCAGATCTAACATTTATTTTTCATGTTGGAATTAAAGGATTTTTTTTCCTGTTCAAAGTTCAATTAAGGTAGAAACTTTCTAACATCTGCTTTCAAAAAGATAGTGACCAAGTCATTTATTAGTTTTTTCTATCTCATGTCATAGAGACTCATTACCCATAGTTCTCCCCAAAGCCTCTTGCCTACAGTCTGTAATTAGAAACTCCAAAGTATGTGCTTCTGATGTTCTCCAGAGCCCCTCCTGGCTGTACCCAGAATACCCCCTGGGTGGTGCCTGTAATCTTATCCTTCGTCTTGCTTCTAATAAGTCAGACAGCTGCGAATAGAGAGTTATTTAGGGCAACATGGTACAGCTAAGGAGATCCTGGCCAGGACTGGTCTGAGGCCAGAATAGGCCAGTGATGTTAAGTAGGAGAGCCCAAAGAATTACTGGGACTCCTTAGCATAAGTTATGTGTATACATACTGGTAGGTGAATTCTAGGGAACTGGGGGGTTTGAAATGCAGGTATAGGGGACAATTAGAGTCCTAAAACTTGATTTCTAGGAAAACAGTTGTCCAGCTTAGAGGCAGGATGACCTCTGGAGGTTGATAAGACTGAGGTAAGAAGGTAAAAAGGGATGAGAGAAGAGAAAGAATCTTCTTTTCTTGTGGGATTTTTCTTCTGCCCAATAGATTTGGATATTTCCTACCTGCCATCTATTGTTTACTTTGTACTTAAAACCTTTTAAGTCATTTGTTTTTCTTAAATCTTTTCTCCCTACCCTTACTCAGCTTAGGAGTAGGAAACAGCATTCCAACCTATAGATTTCAGTAGAGTGTTTTTTCCTTATTTCTTAAGATTACAAATTCATACTCCAGAACTGTAGGTATCCAATAGACAAGCCCACAGGAATTGTGAAAGTCTAGAAAATAAATCAACAATAGTTTCATTTCTGTTCTGACCTACTGATTTATCCTTACTAAGGCACTGATGGCTTTGCATTGACCCTGACTTTGTTCTTTTCATACATGCAGGCTTTTCCTAAAGCTTCTGAGAAGCCTGCTCCCATCACAGAGTTTTCCATTTTGATTCCTTCAGTTTGAGGATGTGAACCTAGACTTCTAGACTTATGTGACTTTGCCTTAGTGATGGCGGAAGTGGGCTTTGACAGCAGTGCTCACCAGTGACCTCTTGTTGGCAAGCCCAACCTTCCCGTTCTTATCTTAGATTGATTATTGGAAGCATTTGGCAGTGTTACAACTTTTTGAAACTGTTCCCTTTGGCTTCCAAGACATGGCTAAGACCTGGGTTTCCTTTTGCCTTTCTTGCTGCTCCTTAGTTTCCTTCATGGAACCCATCATCCCCTGCCCATTCCCTCAGCGTTGGTTTTCCTCAGCGTTCCATTCCTTGCCTTTCCCATTCTAATTCTACATATTCTTGTGAGACCATCTCTCCCAAGTCCACATGGGTGTCCCACAAGAGCTTCAATCTCAACATATCCAAATACGAATGTATCATCCACACCCCTACCTGCCTGAATCAAAACTTGCCTCTGCTTAGTTAATTGCACCTCAGTCTTACTCTTTGCCTGTCAGTCATGGGGCTTTTCCATCTTCTTCTCCAACACTTTGAAATCTAACCACAGTGCTGTGCTTCTGTGCTTCTCTTTCCCCATTGCCTCCTGTCCAGTGTCTCTGTTTTGTCCCAAATCCCACTCTCTCAGTCTAGGCCCTCATTTCGTCTAGGCTGCCAGAGAGCCATCTTATCCCAGCGTCCTCCACATTGCCACCAGTGATCTTTTCTGATATACAGATAGCGTCATGTCTCTCCACTCTCAAAATTCTTCAGAGATTCTCCATCATTTGCAACTTTTGTTTTCTAGGCCAAAGACCTCCTTAAGAATCAAATGACAGCTGTGGACCTTCTCCCAAAGGAAATTCCCGTGCCCAGAAAACTTTTCATACAGTTTCATGGGTTCATGGATTTCCTGAAACCATCACCCATGGATCCCCAATCAAATCCTGGCCTACAGAATAAGAGCCAGGCTTCCTCGCGTGGCATACAGGTGCCTGCTTACCTTTGAAGCTTCACTGCTCACCACTTCCTGTCTTACGTTTTATCCTTTGTAATACCCAGTTACCTAAGGTTGTTTCTTGACCCTCACCTTTATTTGTGCTATTTTCCTGCCTAGAGCACTGTCCCCCAAAGTGGCCACCTGACATAAAAGATTTATAAGGAAATTGTCCTTTAGGTCTCAGGTCAAATGTTGTCTTTTCTGTATAACCTGTTCTGACTTCCTTTCTGGCAGCTTGGATGCTCCTTCTCCTTGTCCCCACTGCACTTTGTACAAATCTCCTTCATAGGGATCCATATTGTAACCATGTTATATTCTTCACAAGTCTTGAGGACCATTACCGTCTCCTGTATCTTTGCATCCCTAGACTGTATCATTCAACTGCTGTTTCCCTAGTGCCTAGATAGTGCCTGGAGTATGGTAGGTATTTAGTCAATATTTGCTCAGTGAGTGAATGGGCCTTCAATTTGATTTGGTGCTTATGGTCATCTAACACCAACTTTCGTCAGCCTGCAGAAAAAACCCTCCAAAATAGACATTTTGGTTTTGTTGGTTCTATTCTGCTCCAGGTAGCTTTGGAATTTACAGTAGTTCATGATGGATTTTAGCAGATTTTTCTAATTACTGGTTTCTCTAGTGCTCACTGGCACATGATATTTCTCCAGGCAGGGTTAAGGACCCTAGGAATAGATTGTAGATTGAAACAAAAAAATGTTCTGGGGTATCTGAGGGCAGGTGGCTAAAATGGTTCACAAGAAATTGATCTATCAGAGCTCTGAGATTCCCTGAGCATCACCGTGAGCCCCTTCTCACATGACAGGGCAGGATGGGGTTACCGGGATCAAGACCCAGGTATGCGTTCCATGTCTCACTGGGGAAGTTCTGCTCAGCACAATTATCAGTAGCATTGTTTCTAATACAGAGGCCGTTATAGCTTCCCCCTTGTGTTGTGTGCTGTGCAGGGTGGTTCCTCCACAGTACTCTTGGGAGAGACAGTTCTCGTCACTGAGTAGCTACCGGAAAGGGAGACTACTTAACATGGGAGAGAGGGGAAAGGCTCTCCTCTCTGTTTTAGTCCTAATTAATTTTAGTCCTGATTGTCTCCCAGTGGAGAGACTGGGCTCTGTGACCTTGACCTCTTTGAACTTCAGTTTCCAAATCTGTAAAATGGAGGTAACTTCAGGGTTGTGGAGAGGATTAAATGAGATGAGGTTTGACAGGCGTTTAGCAGTGTCTAACCCTACTGTAAGCATTCAAGATTATTATTCCCCAGATTGCCCTGGCAGGGAAAGGTCTTAAGAAAGATGGGATTGGGGGGGGGGGGGAAGGGAGATGAATTGGAGGTATATGGAGCTACATTAACACTGACCACGATAATTTAGTGTTGGGGTGGCGGGGGGGAGGCCAGAAGACTTGGAGGAGAAGAGTATTCTAGATTCAGAGAAAAGCCTAAGAGAAGGACTGAGATATCTTGTAGTCCAGGCTGCTTTTCTCAGGAGTAACCTCTTCCTGTCGTCTTCCTTCCCTCCTTTCAGGTATGAATGCTGCTGTCAGGGCTGTGGTTCGAGTTGGTATCTTTACTGGTGCCCGTGTGTTCTTTGTCCATGAGGTTGGTTTTCTACTTTGTTCTCCATCATTCTTTCTCTGTTTTATGCTCCCCCCTCCCTACTTCCTGTTTCCTCACCTCCCAGTTACATGCTATGCCTGACCTATCTCAGCTCCCTGTCTCCAAGAGTGTCTCTCCCTGACTCCAGTCTCCAGTAATGATGGTAGGATATAGGGATCTACAGATTGGGTCCTCATGTTGCCCGTTCAATTTAAAGGAAGAAGTAACTCTCTCTTCCCCTTACCTCCACCAAAACAAAGAGAGAAGCTGAAATGAGTATTTCAGAGAAAATTTAGTATGTCCTGAGACAGAGCCTTTGGAAAGAACAAAGTCTCATCAGATTTCTGCAGTTTGCTGTACCTTCTGAAGTTCTAACTCCTCTTCCTTCTCTCCCTTCCCTCTCATTCTTTGCCCACTCTTCTCCCTGTAAGGTTTATCTGCCTTCTCCTAAATTGTATTTTTTCAAGTCCCATTTCTCTCCTGCCCTTCTTCCACCACCCTTCTCTTTTCCCTCTACTGTTATCAAAACTATCTGCTGTTTAGTTCCCCAGGAAAGCAGATTGGAGGACATGGGATAAACCAGAAGCAAGAAGAATTAGGATGAAATATTAGGAAGGACATCCTGACCTTTTGAGATTGCAGGGAAATAGAAGAGGGTGTTGAAAGGTTGATGTCTTCTTCCTTGGACTGTGTTAAATATGACAGTGTCATGGGCATCCAGGGATCAGTAATGGGAGGAGATGACTTGATTCTCAGAGAACTGCTTCCCAGAGATCCTGTCCTAATCGTGGGGGTTTAGGGAAAACTGGCTTAGCAGAAGTTGAATGGGTGTAATGTGCTCCACAGGGTTATCAAGGCCTGGTGGATGGTGGAGATAACATCAGGGAAGCCACCTGGGAGAGTGTTTCGATGATGCTTCAGCTGGTATGTTCCAGAGGACTCCTGTTCCTTATTTTTCCTGTCCTTGTCCCACCCCACTCTGGTTTGGCCTCATGGTTGCTCAAGTTTCCCCCATGTGGCTCGACGTGAAGGGTTCTGTGACAAGAGAGGTGCCACGACTGCCCTTTACTCTTTGCGTTTGAAAACATCACCCTGGTTTCCTAGGGTGGCATGGGGGTGGGGGTGCGGTCACAGGACAGTTTGCTCTTTACGGAAAGGTCACAGGCAAGACTTAAGGAACTGGCACGTAAGCAGGAGTTGCTCTGGAGTCACAGGGAGGGTCTGGCCAGGAAAATAACCTTCCCAGAGGCCTGGAGCCAGAGCCAGAAGTAGAGCTGAAATCTGCCGGTCCTCATGTGATGATGAGAAGGTCACTTGAAACCACACTGTTTGAGGGAGGAAGGAACCAGCACAGCCTTTTAGAGTTTCCAAAAATACCTTAAGATTATGCGGATTGTATCCATAACCCTTTGTGCTACTTTCCGTAAGTCATTATATACCTATATTTTCTGATTTACTGAAAAATCCACAAATTACATTTGTACCCCCATTCTTTACCGCAGTCCTCTAAAAATCCATGGGAAGAAATACAATATGCAGTACTTAGCGAAGATTCTTTATAGGCAATGGTGCCTGCTGTTAAGTGGTCTGAAAATGAGTCAGAATTCTCTATCAGTACTCCCAAAGGCATGAATGCCAGAAGCTTGTACGATTTGTGAAAACCCTAAGTATACTTACCTCTCCTGGGGCATCTATAAGTCCCTGGGGATTTAAGGCTTTCTATACTCAGAACTACTTTTCCTGTGAATATGTGGATATTGTGTCTCCTTCCACGAGCACCATAGATCCCGAGGAGTGAAGGGGAAAGGATTGGCAGGGCCTGGTTACAATTAGAAATCAGTGAGTTCAAGAGGGAAAGCACATTGGGATGACCAAGCACGTTGGGATGAACTGCTAATTATAGTGTGGACACGATCCAATAAAGTCAGGCCACTGGGGAGAATTTCCAAAGACTAAAGTCAGTGCTACATCTTACATTTCTAAGAACATGTGAAAGACGGAGATTGTCCAAAAGCCAACAGTATGTATGTATTCCTTTGCTCTCCTTGAGGATAATCACTTTGATGACAAAGCCTTCAATGAAATGGGTTAATCTTAGCAGTCTTCTAAGAGGTGTAGCAGAATATAGGAATGACCCTATGATAGCTCAGCCAGAATTATTTCCCTTTCCTTTAGAAAGAACAAATGACTTTTTTTTTTTAAAGTTTATTTATTTATTTTGAGAGAGAGTTGTGAGTGGGGAAGGGGCAAAGAGCGAGGGAGAGACAGAATCCCTAGCAGGCTCTGCACTGTCAGCGCAGAGCCCGAGGCAAGGCTCAATCCCACGAACTGCAAGATTGTGACCTGAGCTGAAATCAAGAGTCGGACACTTAACCAACTGTGAGCCACCCAGATGCCCCTAGAAAGGACAAATGACTCTTAAGGATGTCAGGGCACTTTCTAGAAAGCCAGGTAGTTATGATAGCTCATCACGATGTTGGAATAGGGGAAATCTTAGCATGTCGAGCTCAAATTTGGCTGTGTCATCTGGGGAGCCGACTTCTACTTCTTCCCCACAGGGAGGCACAGTCATTGGAAGTGCCCGGTGCAAGGACTTCCGTGAACGAGAGGGACGACTCCGCGCTGCCCACAACCTGGTGAAGCGTGGGATTACTAATCTGTGTGTCATCGGGGGTGATGGCAGCCTCACTGGGGCTGACACCTTCCGTTCTGAGTGGAGTGACTTACTGAGTGACCTCCAGAAAGCGGGTGAGACATTGTCATAAGTATTGTTTGTGCGCATGCACACACACCCCTCTCCTCCCATTGGAGGAAATCATCACCCAGACACAAAAGGGAGGTCTTTGCCCTCCTTTCTCTGCCATTGCTTATGCTTCCCATTGGCTGCAGTTCCTTCTCTCTCCAGTCATCTGCTCTTTAGGCATGTCAAGGTGGCTCCTGGTTTGCTTCTCATTGCCAGGTAAGATCACAGCGGAGGAGGCTACGAAGTCCAGCTATCTGAATATCGTGGGTTTGGTGGGCTCAATTGACAATGACTTTTGTGGCACTGATATGACCATTGGCACTGATTCCGCCCTGCACCGGATCATAGAGATTGTGGACGCCATCACCACCACTGCTCAGAGGTTAGGGGACTTGCGGGGGGCAGGTGGGGCAGTGGAGGAGGATCGCAGCTGGGGCAGGCTACAGGGCTAGGGCGTCTAGAGAAGATTAATGCCCTTGGGCTCTAGACCCCCAATGACCCATTTTCTGGGGTGGGAACACTGTCTTTAATGAAGAAGCATCCCTAAAGCCCTGAAATTGCACTGCTGTCTACAGGCCGTATGTTTGCCCCTTGTCACTGTCTTGCCCACTGTCCACAGTGTAGCTCTGAGGGCTTTGATACCTGTAGGGTCTCCCAAATGATCAGTGTCCAACCTGAGACAAATCCAGGGAGCTCCAAACCTTAGCCACCCTTTCAGCTATAGTGTAGACTGTAGAGGCCGTCACTGCCGCTGCTCAGTAGGCGGCCTGGGGAGGCAGTGTGGGAGAATGGGAGGCGGAAGGTAACAGTTTGCCAGGGTCATCCTAGGGGATTCCAGGCTGATGCTGGTCGAGTCCTCACTTCTTCACTTCTTTTCCTATTTTCTCTTTCCTTTCCTGGACCCCATTGCTCCCTGGAACAGAGCCACAGTACTGACACCTTTTACTGCTATGTTTTAGTCAGCCTGGTCTTCCTGGTCTCTCCAGAAACCTGCTGGGAGGTCTAACAATATAAATGCGTCTCCCAGGGAGGTTTTGCGGCCTACATGTGGGTGGCGGCTTGGGACCATCAGGACACTTGGACTGTAAACGTTCTGTGTCTGTCTCTTGCAGCCACCAGAGGACGTTTGTGCTAGAAGTGATGGGCCGGCACTGTGGGTAAGATCCCCGTCTCGACTCATCTGTTCTGTGGAGCCAGCAGTAGCCTTCTCTTCCCCAGAGAGTCCAAAGAGGTCTCCCAGGGATAGCAGATTCAGAGGTGTCCATGCTTGTCTCGGTTATGGCCCCCTTTCCCCACCCCCGTACCCACGCGTGCAAGGGTGTGCCTGTGTGCCCGTGCACAGGACAGACACTGCTCTGAGATTAGAAGCCACCATGGCAAGTGAGCACAAAGAGACGGTGCCCTTCAGGGACAAAACTTCACTGAGAGGCTGTCTCAGCGGCGCTCTTACCCTCACCCCAAACATGAAAGCACAGATCCTCACACATTTCACCACCTATGGGAACAGGCAGACCTGCCAGGTACGGGTTAGGCAGTCTGTGGAGCGTGGCTCCTAGTGTGACGCTTCTGCCTCTCATCTCAGATACCTGGCCCTTGTCACCTCTCTCTCCTGTGGGGCTGACTGGGTTTTTATTCCTGAGTGTCCACCGGATGACGACTGGGAGGAACATCTTTGTCGCCGGCTCAGTGAGGTACTGGCACTTTATTTTGCCCTTGAAAAACCACTCGCCTGTTTCACTGATGATGCACTTCCCCTTCATCGGTTTCATCCCACTGACCTCACCTCTTTCCTCTTTGTTCTTGACCAGACAAGGACCCGTGGTTCTCGTCTCAACATAATCATTGTGGCTGAGGGTGCCATAGACAAGACTGGGAAACCCATAACCTCAGAAGACATCAAGAATGTTAGTATGAATGAAACCAGAGAGGCCTTGGACACCACCCCCCACCCCCTTCCCCAGTGACTTCTGAGTCTCCCCTTAGTCCTTCTGTACATCTCTCCCCAGGTTTCCTGCCCCCTGGTTTCCCAGGAAGATAAAAGATAAGAGGCTAAGCCATCGTGGTTTATCTAAGCCTCTGCTTGTTTTTTCTCTTTGACTCTGTATCTCTCTGTCCCTCTTTTGGTGTCCTCAGCTGGTGGTGAAGCGTCTGGGATATGACACCCGGGTCACTGTCTTGGGGCATGTGCAGCGGGGTGGGACACCATCAGCCTTTGACCGGATCCTGGTAAGTCATGGGGTTCTGTGGCCCTTGCGTCTTAGAACCCAGGACTTGCTGTCCTTCCCCTGCAGAATCCCACTTCCCAAGACAGGGGCTTACACCATTGGCCATGCCGCCTCCCTCCAGCTTCTGGACTGCAGTGGCCCTTGACTCATTCCCATCCACCCGAGTTCTCTTCTGTTGCAAAAAATGATGGGAAATTATATGCTCTCCAAATAGTGAGGTCTAATATCTCAGCTTTGATCATTAGTAAAATTATTAAGATCTAGCCTTAGACACTCAGGTTGAACCCTCTCATCCTACTTTCGTTAGAAGAGAGAGGCAATACTCTCCCTTGTTTTATCAATAAGAAGGGCATATTAAGCCTCAGTAATCTCCTTGATTACTACAATGGACATGCTTCTCTGGAACCAAATAGAATTCTAATGGTAAGATGATGAAGAATCAAGCTTTAGATGAAATCTGGGTAGGGAGATAAAGCCCCATAAGCTCTTAGCTGTAGTCCTTAAATGTGCAATTCAACCCTGTGATCTGAAAGGGCCTCAGGTGCCCTGGCTCTTCAGGCCCAGTCCAGATGGGGAGGCCTGAACCAGACTGTCTTTGCTCCCTGGGTTCCTGCAGGGCAGCAGGATGGGTGTGGAGGCAGTGATGGCACTTTTGGAAGGGACTCCAGACACCCCAGCCTGTGTGGTGAGCCTCTCTGGGAACCAGGCTGTGCGCCTGCCCCTCATGGAGTGTGTCCAAATGGTAAGTACCGACCTCAGCTCCCCTTCCTAACAGCCCAAGCCCCTGTCTTTGAGCTAGAGCTTAGAGGGAAAGAGACCAACTTCGAAGGCCACTGGAACTCCTGTTGGAGATGGGAAGGCAGCATGGTGTAGTTAAGAGTCAAATGAGGAAAGGGCACAGTAGGCTTTGCATAGGAGCTGTCCCCTCTCTAAGCCTCAGTGTCCCCATCTGTTAAATGTTCCTAAGAAACGTGGGAGACGCTACATCTTACCAAGTAGTGAGACCCAACGTCGCACAATATCCAGCCTCGGATGCTTTTGCCATGTCTTTGTTGGAAAAGAAACGGAGTATGTCTCCAAACGTTATTAAAAGCAGGGAATAGTATTATGGTCTGGCTGGCTAGCTCGTATGTTTCTATGATTTCTACCTTGAACATGTTTCTCTGAAACAACGTGAGGTTCCTAACACTCACCCTGAGGGCTACTGTAAGGAGCAGAGGGAAGCTTTGTAGAAGGTCTGATGCAATATCTGGAAAATACCGGGTGCTCAGGAAATGGCTCTTATTACAAAGGAATCACTCCTGTGATACCACAGACCAGTGTGTCTGGGGCTGAGGTGTCTGGCTGATTCTTAGGACTGGCCTGCATGCTCAGGGCTGGCTCCCCATTTCCTGGCCTGCTTCTCCCTCAAACTGGGAGTCCCAGAAACCTACAGCCTAGACAGGCTCCAGCCTTGCTTGGAACTATGTATCCCAAAAGCTAAAGCGCAGGCTCACAGAGCAGAAATCAGTAGCTGGGAGACACACGGCAGGGATCAGCTTTTCTTCCTAACTGGGATCCTTAGGGTCTTCTTCATACACTCAGTTTAGAGGCTACTTTCAGGTTGCGGAATGGAGGAAGATGCTATTTTATCTGTGAGCACTCCTCCACTCTGAAAAATATTCGAATAAGTAGAGCATTGAATCAGCTCCTTCCTTTGGCTGCTCATTTCTCCGAAAATTAAGGAAAAACAAAGATGCTGCTTTCTGTGAATGTTTGGGGAGCATAGCAAAGGTGGGAGGCGTGGTGGGTAGGATCCAGGCATAAGAGTGGAGACAGAGCGTTACCACGGGCTAGGAATCCAGCTGTGTAGAACCCTGCCCTGTAGTCATGACTCTTGCTGTGCTCCTCCCTCAGACCAAAGATGTGACCAAGGCCATGAACGACAGGAAATTTGATGAAGCCATGAAGCTGAGAGGCCGGTGAGGAATGACCGGAAGCTCACTAGCTACAGAAATCAGATATTGGAATGGAGCAAAAAACGGACATGGTTTCAGACCCAATATAAGAGCTTCTGCCCCTCCCTGTTCTTATTGTCTCTGTGACAGTTCCTTCCTGAGAGAGTTGGTTGTGAGGTGACCAGGAGGCACAGTTTGTCCCAGGGATGCTCTTCCTGGGATTGGCCTGCTGTAATCCGGTGGTTTTTGTGTGGGTTCCAGCCAGGTTTTCAGCTTCTCTAGCCAAGGGACAGCATGTCGTGCTGAGTGCAGTGCCTGGGAGAAGAGTCCTCAGGGAGGGTTTGATCGGTTACTGGCCCTTTTTCAGCCCCTGCCCAGTCCCTGCCAGGTCCCAGTTATGTCCTTTGAGGTTTGCCCAGCTGGACTTCACACTGGGAACAGAACTTTAGATCCCCTTGGCTGCTGGCCGTGAGGAGCGGCCTGAAGACCCCCCACCCCACCTGTACTTTTTCCAGGAGCTTCATGAACAACTGGGAAGTGTACAAGCTTCTGGCTCATGTCAGACCCCCAGTCTCTAAGGGACCGGTGAGTTCTCTCCCTTTGACTCTGTCTCTCAGTCTCCCTCCGTGAAGTGCCACCTCCACTCGTATAACCTAGAGCCTGGCCAGCTTCTTCGCCCACTAAAATCTCCAGTGCCGAGTCCCTGACCCTACTAAGAAATTTTCTCTTAGCACCCCCAGATACCAGCCCCATGTTCTTAATGTGCCCCGGACGTCTCTGCCCCAAGGCCCACATCCAATTTAGGATCGACGAGGTAGCGTGCAAGGACTGGGAAAGAGATTTACGGATTAATCCTTTGGGCAGACCTGGGAATGAGCATATGAGTGTACTTCAGCCACTTCTTCCCCTGAAGTAGTGGTTCTCGGTACTGAGTGTCTATCAGAATCATCTGGGCTGCTTATTTAACGTGCAGATTGCTGGATCCTTCCCTCAGAGAGGATTTAGCTCTGGGGTCGCAGCCAGGAATAGGTTGGTTTAACAGGCTCCCTAGATCAGGCGGTCCAAATATCACACTTTGGGAAATGCTGCCCTGGAAGGCCTCATTCGTTACGTAATGCTATCTACGGGCAGGGACAGCGGTTTTCCTTATTGATTTGTGATAAAGAATTTGCTTCCACAGGATGAGGGAACAGGCTGTGCTGGCATTCCTGGAGAGGGGGTACATTGTCCAGAGGCACATGTCCTGACCCTAGGACCATGAGGGACACAGGGTTCAGCTTCCCTTACTGACCTGTCCCCCTCTGCGCCCTGCTCCCTCTCCACTTCTTCTCCCCAGAGTAGCATACACACAGTGGCCGTGATGAACGTGGGGGCCCCAGCCGCAGGCATGAACGCTGCCGTCCGTTCCACCGTGAGGATTGGCCTCATCCAGGGCAACCGGGTGCTGGTTGTACATGATGGCTTCGAGGGCCTGGCCAAGGGTCAGGTACGGGGACTAAAAGGAGGAGGGCACGTACTCTGAGGCACGTAGCAGGGGTGACCTGTCGGTCTTTTTCTTTCTCCTGGCCCCTCCCCTCTCTCTCTCTCCCTTTCTTTCCTCTCAGGGTTTGAGCAGAAGTAGATGCTTAATTTTAGGGCAGTATGAATAGGCAGGAGCCACGGAAATGAACCCTTTACAGGCAACCACCTTGTTTAATTCTCTGTCCCAAAGCTCAGTGCAGTGCCTGGCATAAGTAGGTGCTTACTATTTGTGAATGGGCAATAAGACCAGAGGAAGTTCACTGAGGTGGGGAAAAGCCGATGCGTGGTGGTCCTCTTCCAGCCAGGGGGGTGTCGGGGTGGGATCAGAACTCAGGAAGTAGCATTCAGTCCACAAGGCAGACCTGTGTGATCTTTTCCTGCAGATCGAGGAAGCTGGCTGGAGCTATGTTGGGGGCTGGACTGGCCAAGGTGGTTCCAAACTTGGGACTAAAAGGTAAGTGGCATTTTGGAAGCACCTCCTCCTAGTCACCCCTAAAGATGTCCCTTGGAATGTGGGTGTCAGTTCATTAGGTCAGCGTCTACACTGCTGTAGTCTGCATCTTCTGTCCACAAGCTCACAGTTGCCTCAGTGAGGGCAGGCCTGCATATCTAGACATCGCTTAGCAGCTCAGGCAGTTTTAAGCCCCAGGATGTGTACTTACACAGCCATGAGAGGGGTGGCAGGGAAGGGGGCACAGGTCAAGAAGTTACACATAAAGCACATTCTAATTCTAGCTTTTTTCTCCCTCAACTTTGCTTAATTCTCCAAATTCCATCACCTCATCGCCCACCCCGCCTCATCCCAATCAACTAGGACTCTACCCAAGAAGAGCTTTGAGCAGATCAGTGCCAACATCACTAAGTTTAACATTCAGGGCCTTGTCATCATTGGGGGCTTTGAGGTGAGTGCCCTCCCGTTTGTTCCCCTCCTCCCCACTTTTCCCTCTCCCCTCATGGCTGCCACCCTCCTTCTCAGGCTTACACAGGGGGCCTGGAACTGATGGAGGGCAGGAAGCTGTTTGACGAGCTGTGCATCCCGTTTGTGGTCATCCCCGCGACGGTCTCCAACAACGTCCCCGGCTCGGACTTCAGCGTGGGGGCTGACACAGCACTCAATACTATCTGCACGGTGAGAGCCCGCCCCCGCTTCCCAGGCCTCTGGCCAGCTCTGTAATCCCTGGACCACGTGTGCTGGAGAGTGAGCTACTGTTTTTGTACTAACCAAGTGACAGTGTTCGAACGGTGCCTCTTCGAGCCCAGGCCCTTATGCACTTTATTTCTCCACGCTACGGTGTTCATTCTCACCTGTCAGCCTCCAACGCATCAGTACTCTGCGTCCCAAATGTTTTTTTCCGTCCTGAGGTCAGATAGCCTAATTTCCCTGCCCTGAACAACACAGAGGGTAAGTACAGCTTCCTTCCCAGGAGGCGAGTTCCACAGGGCAGTTGGCAGGTGTGCCGGCCGCCCCCTAAGGCAAGAACTTGATGAGGCGTAGGGGCCTGGCTGAGCCGGGGAGGTTGGCATTCTGGGGCAGAGAAGTGACAAGGATCAGACCCCGGACTCTGTCTTTCTAACTGAGACCCCTTTGTCTTTGCAGACCTGTGACCGCATCAAGCAGTCAGCGGCAGGCACCAAGCGTCGGGTGTTTATCATCGAAACGATGGGTGGCTACTGTGGCTACCTGGCCACCATGGCAGGACTGGCAGCTGGGGCCGATGCTGCCTACATTTTTGAGGAGCCCTTCACCATTCGGGACCTGCAGGTAGATGGTCACTCAGAGCCTGTTATGCAGCTCTCCCCTGCCCTAGTCTGTCCCCACAGCATCTTGAGCTGTGAGAGCTCAAGATGAGGATAGCTGCTTGGTCTCTGGGGCCCTGCGAGGAAACTAGAAAGAGCAGCAAGAGGGCATCTCCGGTGTAACCTCGCACGCATGACCACAGCTGCTGTTTCTGGAGCATTCGTGTCGAAAGCCCCATGTTGCTAAGCCCTTCTCAACGTGTTTTTGCATTTTGTCTTCAAAACACACGTGCAAGGGAGCTATTATTATCTCCGTGTTATGGACGAGAAAGATTTAGAGAGGTTAAAAGACTTTTCTAAACTTGTGAGTAGGTGGTTTAACTAACAGAGAAAGTCGGTGGTGTCTCTACTGATCATGCCACCCGCCCTGGGCTCCCTTGCTACCAAAGCAGACTCTTCTCTTTCCTGTCCCTTCCGGGGTTGGGGTAGGGCGCTCCGATTCCTTTTTCTCAGAGGGGCCGTATGATCCTAGTTTTCCAAGATCTCAGTTCACTGGAGGGAAGAAGAGCCACAAAGTGCAGGGGCAGCAGGCTGAGGGAACTCCCTCATGCAAGAACTCAAGTGCCTGCTGGGAATGGAGGGTGGGAGTCATCCTCCTTCACCCCCAGCTCAAAGCCCAGATGAAGGAACTGGTTCCTCCCAAGCGAATCACTGCTGCACCGACAAGCAACCCATTCAAAGGCCAACACTGAGAGCAGAGTCGGCCCTCTGAGGGAAGGGAAGCAGAATCCCCTGGAAGGGGACACTGGGAGCAGGTGGAAAGGTGAAGACCGGCAGTTACCACGGCTGTCCTTAACTCACCCTCTCCCAGTTCTGCTTGGCTCGTTTGGAGTCTTTGTTCACATTGCAGTGTGCACTGAACTTCTCACAGGGACTAGGCACAGATTGTAAACAGCTCTCTTCCAGTCTCTCTCCCCATCTGGAGAGGCCTGGTGGGGAACAAGAGATCCGTGCACTTGCCCGGCCTTATCCACTCCTGGCAAGGCTTAAGATTTACTCTCTTATTTTCAGGCAAATGTTGAACATCTGGTGCATAAGATGAAAACCACTGTGAAAAGGGGCTTGGTGTTAAGGTACCTCATCCATGGTGTGTTTCTAAGTGAAGAGAACAGTTAGGCTTTGGCTCTAGCCCACAGAATGAATCCATGGTTGGGATGCCCTGAGGAATTTGGGGACACAGAGAACCGGAGCCATGGGAGGAGACAGAAAAGGGAAGAACAAAGCCTACTGAAGCAGAAAAGGGTTGGGAGGGATGGGGAGACAACCAAAGTCACAGGCTTTTGGTCTCTACCTGGCAGGAATGAGAAGTGCAATGAGAACTACACCACGGACTTCATCTTCAACCTGTACTCTGAGGAGGGGAAGGGCATATTTGACAGCAGGAAGAATGTGCTTGGGCACATGCAGCAGGTCGGGAAAACACCCCAGTCATACCCTTCACCAGATGGCCACAATCCCCGATAGCCATTGGGTCTCCCACTGGTCCCCAATCTGCTGGAGGCTGTCGGTGCCACCACAGAGCACGAGCCTGCAGTTTTTACTGTCACAGAATCGCAACAGCGTTACCCTGGAAATGGCCTTCGAGGTTATGTGATCCCTCCTGGGGCAGGGCTTCTCAGCACTGGCACCATTGTCATTTGGGGCTGGATAAATCTTTGTTGCGGGTGGCTGTTCTGTGCCATTGCGGGATGCTTTAGCAACATCCCTGGACTCTACCCACTAGATGCCAGTAGCACCTCCCTCCTAAGTTGTAACAAATACAAAATGTCTCCAGACTTTTGCCAAATGTCCCCTGGGGGGCAAAATCATCTCCAGTTGAGAACCACTAATTCAGATGAAGAAAATGAGGCCCAGACGGGAGAAACAACTTTTTTAGGGCCGCTCATCAAGCTTGGGTGAGAGCCAGAATGCACTCCAGTGCTCTTCCCAGCATGCCATGCTGCCTTCCTGTGCAAGAAGTACAGCCATCTTGCTGGTGTTGGGCTCTGTCTGCACTGACCGGGGTTTCCGGGGGAAATGAATTCCCTTCTGCTATCCACATTCAATCCCCACCACGGCAGGCCTCGCTCACAGACGGTACTGGTGGTCTTAGGCCTCCCCATCCCAAATGTCCCCAGCTGATTCTGCTTAAGTATGGACCTTTGACCGTTGTCTACCTACCGATGAATTCCCAGTATCCTCAACTTGAATGAGCTTATTAGCCCCTGCAGGAATGGGATCTGACTGGATAAAGCATGGCGATCTATTCCCCACTTTCCCACCTCCTTTCACTTAGTTCAGAGAAAATCTGCATGATGTTTTATATTATTCTGAGGTGCTACCAAGGACATCTATGTTGGTTCACAAGGAACACTTCTGTCGATGATGGTGACTGACAAAAGCTGCTAGGCTGAAGAGGGGCAAGGAGGCGACTGGCCAATCAGACCGGAAGTGAATGAACAGGATCTGGCAGCTGTGGAGCTAGAGGCAGCAGTTGTGAGACCAGGTCCCCCCATATCTAATTAGCTACTCTTACCCCTGGTAAATGGCCAGATAAGCTGTGCCAGCTCACTCTGTTCTCAGCGCTGTCTCAGGATTTCCTTCATGGTTAGACTTCTGGATTCCTGTTTCCAGCTGCAAACCTGGGGCCTGTTCTTTCCTTTTTTTCTGTGTGTATTCAGGTATCTCTGCCACTTCATTAGAGTCCTTCCCTCTGTAATTTTTATGATTCTTTTTCCAGGGTGGAAGCCCAACTCCGTTTGACAGAAATTTTGCCACTAAGATGGGTGCCAAGGCTATGAACTGGATGTCTGGGAAAATCAAAGAGAGTTACCGTAATGGTAGGTGGGGTAAGAGGGTAAGAACCCCCCATAGTGGCTGGTTCCCCATTATAGAAGCCTACTGACCATCGTGTATTGCAGGGAGGATCTTCGCCAATACACCAGACTCAGGCTGTGTTCTGGGGATGCGTAAGAGGGCTCTGGTCTTTCAACCGGTGACTGAGCTGAAGGAGCAGACGGATTTTGAGTGAGTACATCTCCTTCCCCGGTAGTTTCAGGATCTGCTCTTCCCAGCCTGTTCGCTGTCTTCGATCCTTTTATCTTAGGAGTAACACCTGGACTCGTACCCGTTTCGGATCTTAGGCCATGTCCTAAAATCCAGCCTCTTCTGCTCAACTTGTTCCTATAAGCTTTTGATAGAAATCAGTTGGGGTGCTGAAAGATTAAATCATCTGTCTCATTCCTCTGTAGCCACCGCATCCCCAAGGAGCAGTGGTGGCTGAAGCTGAGGCCCATCCTCAAAATCCTAGCCAAGTATGAGATTGACTTGGACACCACAGAGCACGCCCACCTGGAGCACATCAGCCGGAAGCGATCTGGAGAAGCTTCTATCTAACCCTCTTTGGAGTGAGGGTAATGGATTGTCTGATCATGGTCAGCTCACCCCCTGATAGATCCAAGTCCATGCATTCTCAAGTGTTTTAGCCCATTTTTCATTAGGTTTCCTTTTAATCTGCACCTGTAGCCATGACCAGCTCTGGCCAGGGAGCTGAGGCAGTGGGCAGTGCGTAGAAGGTCCTTTGAGGTAGAATTTATCATCACTTCTACCCCAGCTTCATCTGTCACACAAGACTGGGCTCCTCTAGTGCTACTGCTAGATTTCAACTACTCGGTTAGAATCTTCCTAAAAATAAGCTCTATTTATTTCTTGTGATAACAAAGTCTTGGTTCCTCTACTACTCTGACTGCAGTAACACTAATAAAGGCCAACTGGTCACTGTGCTTTTGGTTCTCCTGTTGTCACTTTTGTAAGTAGAATGTCATACTGTCAACCCAAAGCACCAGACCCTGCTCAGACAGACATGTGGGAAAATGCAGCCCATATGATCACCCCATGTACTCCTCTCCATCTCTTGGCTCTGCACATACGGTCCTAGAACATCGTATACTGGTCCTTACCCCCTATCGCACACTAGTCCCTCCTGCATCCTCTGTAGCCATAAGGTGCCCTGCCAGTCTCCCTTAAGCATGAAGTTGCGTTTCACCTCGTGATCATATACCCATTACCTAGGGGTTTTTCCAGCCATTCCATGATCTCTACTTCTCTTCTGACAACTCAGGGTTCTTCCTTCTCAACTCTTCCCCTGTTATTCCTTCCTAGATGAAACGCAGACTCCATTTGTGGGGAGAATGCACATTTTGAAAGCCTGGGAAAGAGACCCCCACTCCTGGACCCGGTTTGGTGGGCTGGCTGAAATACTGCTTGAGAAAGCGGTCAGTTCTCATTCAGCTCCATTTGTTTTCTATTCCATAACAATAGCTTCTTCCTCATCAGCCAAGTAACCATGTAATGTAGTTGGTCTTCAGGAGCGAGACCGCAGATTTTACCCAAATTGGCAGGATGGCACCTGTTGATGCCAAGTTTAAGCTTAGCCTCCAATAACCAGATCCTGACTCTCAGCACAAGCGTACATACTCCTCCCAACCCAGTTTCCTCACTTGCCTGATGAAGCAGGAAGAGGTTCAAGGTTTTACCAGCCATGGAGGAATGATGATCTCTAATATGTCACTTTTGCTGGCTATCCAAAGTATTACCTTTACACCCTGAAAACAGTTCTGAACAGCAACTGAGAAGGCTTGTCAGGAGTCCAGACTTAAGGCAGCCAAATCCTCTTTGTGCAGTTCATTAAGGGGAAGAAAAATTAACAGTAAATATTAAGCCCTGGTATCACTGCATCCTCAAAACAGCTTATGAGGGAGGTGGTGACAGCCCATTTCAAAGTTACGGACAACGGGGCTCCGGGTGATTAAACAATGTGGAGAAAAGCAGGAACAGTAGAAACTGCCAAACTTGCTTTTAGAAGTGTTTATTTCTTTTTTAAGTGAGCAAAAAAACAAAAAAAACAAAAAAAACAAAAAAAAAAACAAAAAAAACCCACCAATGGCAAAAGGGCAAAAGCAGACATGTTTTTTCAAATTAGCTGTGTCAGCAGATTGCAGTCATTTTTATTTGTAGTTCCCGATCAACTTAAAAAAAGTTTTTCAAATTTGCATCTGGGTCATCCAAGATAATAACAACTTGATCTAGTTTAGGGACATGAAAAGGAAGAGTATCGTTGACTAAGTATGGTTCACTAAAACAGTTCTTTTTTGAGTAGGTGGGCCAGCTTGAAAGCAGCTCTTATAATGCTCTTCCCCCACTCGCTGGCCTCCCCCAATGTCTTGTATAGATCCGTAAAAATCAAAGTTGCCAAAACAACTGAAAGGAAAATAATTCTGAACCCTTAGTAGTGTGAATTCCCTAAAGGGAAATGAAGACGACCCATGGGAAAAGGCAGCCCAGCCCATCTCCTTCCCTGCTAGAGTAAACACCTTCATCTAAGGTGCAAGAGCACCTGCTAATAAGCCCATTGGAGCAAACTGGCATTCACCAAGAGAAAGAACTGCGTTAGAAAAGTTCTTAGGACTGCTCAGAACCTGCTACCTCTTATACTATGTGGAAAGCAGTAAGAAAATGTTAGTTCTGAAATAACACTGCTGAACTACTGGAACCCTCGGGCACACCCATGGAAAAGAGGCTAAGACCGCTGTTTCCTTTGATGGTGAGAGAGGGGGCCAGTCCCTTCTGAATGCTCCATGACGTGGCACTCTAGGAATATCATCCAGCCCAACTGTGAATCTGCACACCATTTGAGCTTTTAGTATCTTCACCTTTGGGCCACATTTGTTAGCTGGACTTTTCTTAGACTTCTTCACTGACCAGTTAAAATGTTTCTAGAGGGATTCTTCTGAAATGTTAATCATGTTCCCAAAGGAAAACTAAACACACACTCTTTAAATACTCTTCATCTTCCTAGAGAATTCAGTTGCATTGTTGACTTTTTCCCTAAAGGGGGGAGGGGGGTAGGGGGAGACCTCTTCGCTTGCAGGGTGCAATATAAAAAGCCGAGTAAGCAATAAAGAGAAAACAAAAGTGAGGGATTTTTTTGTTTGTTTGTTTGGTTGCTTGGTTTGGGGAGGGGAGGTGGTGTGGAGGTGACTGTTGTGACATGTTGCCTCTAAATATAAACCACACAACAGGAACAACTGCTTTTCCTGTTTTCCAAGACAAAGAGACAGTACCACAGGGAAAAATCTCACCCAGAGTTGCCTGCCTGATGGTGCAAACAACTTCTCCAGCCTATTCCACAAGTAAGAGGTATTCCTTCAGAGAGGCTGGCAGTGGAAGGCCCTTCACTGCATCTGGCAGATACTGGAGGCCCAAACTCCGGCGCACAGCATAGCGAGACAGTGTTTTTAGAGTCCCCGGGGCTGAGCACAGAACAGTCAGTTTTTCACACAGCTGCTGGTCTCTGGCCACTTCCCGTGGCATGGTGCCATTCTTCCTTAATTCAAAGTGTCCAACAGCTCTGTGGAGAAGCTCAAAGCAAGAGTCTTCTTTCTCTGTTCCAAGTCCCCTGACTAATAGAGCCACCAGGCGGGAGATGGGTGTCTGGCCTTTTAGGTTGATGACTCTGACTTCTGCTCCGTAATCAAGAAGGATGCTGACGCTCTCCAGATTTCCCTTCATGGCAGCCCAGCTGAGCGGGGTATCGTTGTTATAATCCAGGGCATTGACAGAAGCCCCACTCTCCAGGAGGGCCCGCACACACTCAGCATTGTTCTTAAAGGCTGCCCAGTGAAGTGGGGTATCTCGGTTGCCATCCAGCGCGTTGGGGTTTGCGCCATACTCCAAGAGGACCTCCACACAAGCCTCATCTTTCTCAGCTGCATAGTGGAGGGCTGTTCGGTTGTAACCATCCAGGGCATTCACCTGTAAAGACGGAGGAACTATATGACAGTAGCTAGACTACCGAGAGGAAGATGGGTGGGCAAAGAAGCTTGCATGTGTTTATCCACTACCCGTGCTCTGTCATGTTCTGAATATGAGAATCAACAAGCAATTCCCAGGGAGTCTTGGTGATCGAGACAGAGAGATGTCAGGAGCTTCGGAGCAAATAGGAAGAGAGCGGTCTCAAAACAACCAGCACTCTATTATGTGCACTGATCAGCTGGCCTGCATTATTTAGGGTTTTTCTGCTACATTCTTTACTATTCACTAGGATCTCTACCATGGGGTAAAGGGTAAAGAAAGAGAAGATGAAGTCTAAATCCTTGTAACTACTCTGGGAGATATTTATTGGAAAGTAGTTTCAACACATGAGCCAGAGTAAAGGTTTTGAATTATTTTACTTATCCCAACTCACTCTAACCTGTGGCTGATGGCAACCAGATTGAAAAATAATGAGGCCAAACTCCACCCATATAGCTTTGCCGCGTTCTTTAACCATACCGAGAAGCTCAAATTGTTAATCCGACCAGCCCCTTGCAAAACTATGCCGTGCAGTCATAAGAGAACCTCAATAAAGGCATGTGAAGAGAAGAGCACAACCTTGCAATACTGCAAAAGCAGCTGACTTGCTACAAATCAACATTCCCTATAATAAAGACTTCAAAACCCAAACTTAAGACTAACATATTATCTTCCCCCATAAAATGCAATAAAAATAAGCTGATATATTTAACTCAGTTCAACTTTCTATTTAGCTAAAAACTTTCCACGCCCCCGGGGATAGTTTTCATCACTGACATTAAATCACTGGCTTTCATTTCAGGGTCACTCACAAGAGTTATGTAACAGATAATGACAAGTAGAGAACAACATGGCTGGGTGGATGGTGCTGCGGGCTGGCCCCTTAGGCTTACTGACCAATATGTTTGGGGCCTGCACACCAGCTTCGCAGCATGTCTGATTCCAATTCGTGCCTCAACACGTGCAACTTCCAGATTGCTTACAAACAGTCAAAACTGCTTACTTATTTATCTACTTAACAAACACTTACTTAGCAATTACTACATGCCAGTGTACTAAACACTTCACAACCTTATGAAGAAGATACCATTGTCACCCCCGTTTTACGGATGGAGAAACCGAGGCAAAGAAAACTTAAGTAACTTGTTCAAAGTCCCACAGCTGGAAGTGATAGAGCTGGGATTCAAATCCATGAAGTCTGGCTCCAGAGTCTATTCTTTTAACCTTTCATTATACCATGCTGCTTCTTGCTGATGCCGATATAAATTAATCTAGGTTTCTTATCTTAAGATACGTCAGAAAGAAGACAGGAACAGGATACAATAAACAGAAAATAATTAGTGGGCAGAACTAGCACAAGTAGCCCAATCCTGAGGAATGGGTTACCTAATGACATCTATCCCCCAGAAACAGTGGTATTAGAAGTGCATGTCTGGTAGCAGGTGTCAAATGGTTTAGATTTAATCACTCCAGGGGCCTCGGTACTTAGAGCTCCTGGACAGTCAACAAGCCGTGAGAGCACTGAATGGAAATGCAAACAACTCCAGAAAGAAGGCTGAGAGAAAAAGGGGAGATAAAACTCCCTCTTCCTGGAGCCCGGGACAACTTAAGAAAGAAAGGCAAAGGATGAAATCCTTTGGATCACTACATATATATTTACCATTACGTTCTGCTTTGATATTGGCTATGCCAATGTTACCACGGGCTAGAAGGTGGGAAGGGACGGGAGAAGAGACAGAAATTTTAAGAAAACATGAAGCTCAAGTTGTAGTGGCTCATTAACGCGACAGTGTTAAAAACATTACCTCAGCTCCTTTTTCCAGGAGTAACTCCACACAGTCAGCATCTGACACCATGCAGGCGCAGTGCAGTGGCTTCAGTGTGCCATGGGTACAGTTCACATCTGCTCCCTACGGGCACAAGGAAACTTCAGTCAGTGTGCTCAGCTCTGGCTCACTGAGTGGGATGAGACTCAGAACTGAGTCCAGGTTGGAAGATGGCTCTAGCTCTGACTGTAGTGGAAACATACTACTAGTCCCGGTTTCTACTACATATTAAAATAATATAATGCTAATATCCAAACCTAGGGAACACACTGAAGACGAAAGAAAGAAGCTATCAATTCCCTAGATCAAGTTACTAAGTTTTTCCACAAGGTAACTTGCCAGATGGCCATCTAGGCATCACTGAGGACATAACCTTATGTGCAAAAGCAATGGGAAACTTCTCACCACTCAGGAAAGCTGGAAAACCCATCCACTTTCTACGGCCGCCATGCTCTACAAAAGTCCAGAAAGTGAGTCGGTCAGACTGAAACCAGCCAGGAGACCTGGCACCCTCTTTGTCATTCAACTGATGACCATCACTAATAGTAAGGTCATCTTAACGTTATCTTTTTGTTTATAAACATCTTCAAAGTAGCCTCTGAGTATGGGCATTCTCTGCCACCTAGCCTCCGGAGGTATGGCTCTTTCAAATGTGATGAAAGGAGATGGGGACCTCACAGTCAGACCAAAGTCGCCGAATGACTCAGCAGCAGAGCTAGAATTAGAACGTGACAAACTTCCTACTGCTGAATCCTCTGGTACCACTTTTGCTGAGAACAAGTTAACGCTGTAGGACTATTCCTTCTCAAAGCTGCACCACACAACCCCGAAGCAGCTACAGAGCTCCAGGCGGTAAATAAGGACTCCACTGTTGTTGAAAAGAAATGTACAAAAGCAACCATCTGGATGCATTTTCTAGTGATCAAAAAATTACCCTGTAACTTCTCTTCAGCAGGAATAATACTCAGGAGAAGATCTCAAAGACTGTCTAGGATACTAGTTGTATAACAATCGCTGAATGGCAGTGGTTAAAGATGTTAAGATGCTTTCTTAAGTCAAAAATTACCCTGCATTTAAAGGTTGACATTCCTTACAGAATTAAAAGTGGTAGCTGTTGTTAAGATAGACGGCAAGTGATATCTCTCTATGTGATTATTATAAACCACAAGGATTTGAAAACTGCTTCTGCTTTGCTCGTCTCCTTCCTCCCTTAGTAGAACACGTGTAGGAGACTTTGAGCTTGCTGGATCCCATATGCATCATATCCAGACAGAGATTTTACAAAGAACGTGAGACTAGGGTCATCCAGAACATATTTCCTGAAGAAAAATATCAGATGCACAAAGTGAAAGGGAGAAGGAAAGAGAAGCAAAACACAAGGAAAATGTATTTGCATCGTCAAGTTAATACATGTACGAGGACTGTAAAAACTCCTTGTCATGTTGCGCTGAGTCAATGCTGCAAATCTGTAATCTATCACGATTCCCCAGGAACCTTCCCGCTTCACCTCCCAAAGTACTCTCCATCAATACAGCAAACTCACCCCTCTGATGAGGTCCTCTACATTATCATGTGGGAAGGAACGAATGGCAGCGATTGTTCGGATTAAGCGCTCTGAGAGAGAGTATTTGCTCTGAATGCTCTGCATAATATACCACATACTGGAACTCATCAAGGCTCAGAGTATGTTCACATGCTCCAAACTGCCTGAAACAAAGAAGTTTTAGGCATATACAATATCACTGAGCATACCTGTCCCTGGGATTAGTTCTCAGGCCCTCCCAATAGTAAAAGTAGATTTCAAAGAGGTCAATGATGAATTAATATTTTTTCTTAATCACAGAGAAATAGATTATAATAGTCGTTCAGGAAGCTGGGTAAACCTGGATGAAAATGTTTTGACCCTCAGCACCTCAATTCTACTCTCTGAATAGTCTGGAACAAGATTTCCTCAAGAGGCCCCAAGACCCTTATGGAGCTCTGTGTAGCTTACAAACAAGACCAGGCAAGGAAGAAGATATTTTTTAAAGGCAGAAAATGCCACAAAACATTCTTTTCCTCCTCTGGACTTTGTGGTCTTTACGATCAGCATCACCTTTAGCTTACTTGTTACAGTTGGCCCTGCAGTATAGTTATGTTTATATTGTTTCTCGTCTAAATTGTAATCAATTAGAAGGCGAGGTCCCTGTCTTCTATATTATTGTCCATGTAAGGCCAGCCACAGAGGCTCACAAAAGTAGGTATTTAATAAATACCGGTTGATTGACTAAAGGCTAAGAAGTGATCAATACCTGTGAGAAGAGAGGGAAAAGGTTATGGAACAAATACATCTATGTTAACAATGGCAAGACATCTGTGAAACAGTTTAAAATGTCTTCAGCAAAGAAAAAAGTGGGAAATATTTGAAGTGGTATTCTAAAACAAAAAACTCAAAAGTATAATTAGTCATGTATATAAGAAAAAAAATCAAAGTTCACACCAACGACGTATGTTTGTAGCTACAGGAAAACAAGCAGATTTAAGAGTGCAAAATGAATTAAAAATTTTAATAATTGGCCATTCATGACAACTGAGAAATAGATTTGGGCAAATATATGTTCAAACCACAATATGACAGAGGGTTCTAGCATGGAAAAGAACATAATGCAATGTACTTAAATTTAACTGATAGAAGTTTTGGCTATATAAGAGCCATATACTAGTAGGGAAACATTTAAAATTACAACAAACAAGGTGGAACATTTCCATGAAAAGGCATATATCAAAAACTGTAGAGAAAATATACTATGCAGCATCAGCTCTCTAGGTGTAACTGCTTAGGAATAAGTGTTCCTATTAAACTATAAGCTCCTTGGGGGTAAATATAGTGTTATTTTCTTTTTTTTAAATTTTTTTAATGTTTGTTTATTTTTGAGAGAGAGAGAGAGAGAGCGAGAGAGAGAGCGAGCAAGCAGGGGAGGGGCAGAGAGAGGGAGATACAGAATCTGAAGCAAGCTCCAGGCTCTGAGCTGTCAGCACACAGCCCAACGTGAGGCTCGAACTGGTGCACTGCAAGATCATGACCTGAGCTAAGGTCGGACGCTCAACCGATTGAGCCACCCAGGTGCCCCAAATATAATAGCTCCTGGCACATGGCAGTTTCTCAATAAATATTTGTTGAGTTAATGTAAAAATTATTACTTTAGATCCTTAAAAAGTCAAGACTTGCATAATCAAAAATGTTATGTATATGACTTAGACTAAGGGGAAAAAACCTAAAATGACTTTGGTCATTTCAAATTATGTAAATTTTGCTTTTTGTAATGAAGTATGTCCTTATACTTGAATAGTTTCTATTTTACTATTTATCTGTTTAAACTGTATACAGTATTAATTAATAGAATGCAAGTTAAAATATTCAATTCATAGGTATCAATAATTCATATCAGGCATTCTTCTCCCCTACGTTATTATGAATGAATAAGCTTACATGTACACCTGTTTATATGTCTCTCTGAAACTTTCTAGGTAATTTAGACTTGACATAATTTTAATCTAACAGCCACTAAACTCAGAAACAAGGGTGTGTATCTTACACTTCTTTGTTGCAAGGCGAAAGGAGAAAAAAAGCTGCCGGTGCATTTGAACTAGAGATCCCAAGAAAGGGGGCAGAAGACAGAGCATCTAAAGTGGAAGGCTTAGACTGGACTTGCTCTGTTAACCGTTTCTGGGCAATGGATGATCTGAAGAAACTAAACCCTGCAATCATTTTCGAGGCGTTCTTGGGACTCTAGGCTAAGAACTCCTAAGTCAGGGTATGACCAGTGGTCTTCTGCTGCTGCATCGAAGTTCCCGGTAAAGAGTGAAACTTCGGGGCACATTGACGATATGCACTGTCGGGAAGGGTCAAGGCAATGTAAACTTGACCTATCTTCCGACAGCAGCCCGTGCGCGGTTTGACCCCAAGTGGCCCCTTTCCTCTGCTGGAACTAAGAGTCCTCTCTCCCACATTTTCTTTCACTTCGGATCCAAAGAAAACACCAAGAGGCATTCTACTGCGATGCTAGAAGCACAGTGGAAGAGAGGCGACATTCAACAGCTCTGGTGCTAGTGACGCCTCAGCTTCCGCCCGAGCTGAGAGACCCCTCAGCCTAGTCAGAGGCGCCCCAACCCCACCACACCTGCTGAGGGGGAGAGCTCGCGGCCGCTACGTGTTGCCGAGGCAAAGGGCCGAAGGGCAAGGACACGAAATGCGAGGACGTGTGGTGTCACTTTGCGCATGGGATCCGAAAAGATCTCAGCAACCCCGGCAGGTCTCCCGGAACGAGGGGTGAAAGAGGGTCGCGCAACCTACACCGGTGGAGCCCCGGAGGTTAACCACCTCCCTCCCTGATTTCCCCAAGGCCGGGAACCTGTCTCTGCCGCGAGGGCTAACGAAACCCGAGCGGGGAACGGAGGAGTTACTGGGCGTAGCGCCACGGGTTAGGGAACCTGGCTGCAGGCAGGCCCGCAGCGAGGGACGCACTCACCGAACCTCGGGGCAGAGCTGGGCGGTGAAAGCCGCTGTCAAGGTGTGACCCGGAAACAGAAGTTGGCGTCTCCAGCTGGCCTCTGTTTACAGGATGTGAAGAGCGATTGGGGCACCTGCGCACCGGCCAATGGCTGCAGGCGGGGGGCGCCTGCGCAGAGTCGTGAGGCAGCCTCCGTCCTACCCAGGCATAGTAAACGGATTATTTTCTTTCCCTGCCGGAGGGTTTGTGCGCCGGCGCAATGTAGCGCTGTCGGCCATTGCCCGGGGTCTTGGGTCCGCAGCTCTAGGCAAAAAGCTCACCGCCCCCGGCTATTGGGCCGAGTCTGTGGGGCCGCCCCTATGTGGACCAGGCCTGTAGTGGGTCCTTCCGTGCTTTCCGCTGCCTCCCACGGTCTCCAGCTGAGATCGGGCCTGGGCACCTCATTTCTAACCTTGCTACATTGGTTCGGTTGCTTAGGAGACTAAACTGTTAGTAAGAAGTGTCTTTGGAAAATAAAAGAGACTTCCATCATTATTCATAATAATGGAAACGTGTGCTTTCTGAAACCTCCTGGATAGTGTCCACCCTTCCTCAAAGGGAACTATACCGAAGATAAACAACCGCCTAAGAGGCGTCGCAGTCCAAATGTCGAAGACTGAAAACGATGTACCCGCTGACAGTAACCCTTCCCAGCCAGGGAGATGCTGCAGCGTCTCAGTGATGTCCTTCCCAAGCAAAAGCATAAACATTGGAAGCCAGCAGCACGTAGTGGTGCAGGTAGAGTGAAGCAGCCTGCACAGGCTGACTCTTAAGTGCTGTGATCTACCTGGCTGCCTGTTTAACCAAGAACAGCCCAACACCTACTCCCCAAAGCTTGTTCTAAGCAGCAGCATCAACCAGTTTGAGAATAAAGCAGGGCCCAGACAGTTCATGAACATCAATGAGGGCATGGTGAACTGGAGAATCTCACGCCTTGTCTGAGGAGTGAGCCTCCCTGCGGAATCTTTCCGGAAAGCAGGGAAAGATTTTTGCCATGCAGGAATGTGTCCCCCACCTTCTGCCACTCTGCTGTGGTGAGGTTGTTCAGTTTTTCCAAAGAAGCTGATACCCAGTTTTTTTAAAACAAGTGAATCCTCCAAGTTGCAAATATTGGCACCATTAAAAAAAAAAAAATCATTTTGAAAGCAGGCAACATTCAGCCTTGTAAACCACCAATTCTATACTCTAGATTAAAGAAAGGGCTGCTTTGGTCGGGATTAAAGGCTGCTTTGGTCATTGACAGCTCTATGGAAGAAGGGTTTAGGGGTAGCTCTCTGACTGGGAGGGGTTCTGGGGAGTTGACTTGAAGCTGTAGCTACCTATTAACTACATTGCTTTTAATTCATAGATTTACTTAGGAAAGCTTGAAGGAGGCTAGACCCCTCCCCCCTACCCTGCAAGCTGCTCTAAAGCATTTGATCAAATTCAGTGAATGGAAACAGTTTGATTCTGTGCCCATTGCTTCTAAACCAGAAATTTGTATTAGGGCTCTAGAGACTGTTAAATCTCCAAACACAAGGGCAAGAGATACCTGTGTTGGTGCTAATCACAAATGGGGAAGTTCATCCTGTGAACCTAAACCCTTCCTGGCCACTAGCAGGGAAGGTCATAGAAAAATCAAGCCACTACATGTGTTGTCAAACCTAACCTCGGTTCAATTAGTACCTCTCAAACTCCCATCCCTATGTCTAGAACTGTGTGACTCACATTAATACCCCAATGGTATATTCTCCCCCAAATCCCCTTGAATCCTACTTAGCTGGGGAATTAATGAGGTGAGAGTCAGATGTGTAATAAATTCCACTGCATCATGCAGTGGGCCCAGGTGTGCTAAGTCTCCCTGTGTCTAGATCCAGTAAAGTGATGCTCTGCTTGGCACCATCCATAGCTTTCTCTAAGTGGAGAATGAGCTTCAGACAACTGACCTATTGAGGGAATGGTGACTGCAGGCTGCTTTTGTTCAATGTCATATACTACCCAGGATGGTGGAGTACATCCTGTACCCAGAGTACAGAAGGTCTAGCTTTTGTCCTGGCTCTGAGACTGATAGTTATTTCATTCCATTTCATTGGGCAACTGTTTTCTCATTGTGAGAGCATTGGCTGAAATCATTTCTGAATATCCTTCCATTTCTATAATTCCAAATCTATTTAATTCCTAAGCAAAAGTTCCTGCTTCCAAAATTTTTTACTTTCATCAAACGAGTACAGTTTTATGACTATCATAATACTACTATATTAATGGGACCTTTGAAGTCTTAATTATAGGATGCCAAAGTCTACATAGTTTCCATTCCATTTTTGCTTCTTCTGTTGCCTCCTTTCTAAAGCAAGGTAAAGACAGTGCTGTTTCCAAGCTTCCAATTTTTAAATGTCATTGGTATTATATAATGTTCAAGCATACTGAAAAAACTGGAGAGAATAGTATGATGAACTCCTATCCATCATCTATATTTAACACAGTAACATTTTGCCAATTATTTTAAATCATTTTTTTCTTTGTTGTTTTGTTCAGCTTTAGGGTTTTTAGTTAAACTATTCAGATAATATCCACACTTCTCACAGTTTGGGGGGAAGTTTTGATTTGACATCCCATAAGTTTTCTAAAAATTGAACTATCTCATGTTTATCCATTTCTTCCTTGAAAAATATGAATTTTTCCCTGTGTTGTCTCATTTCTCAAAATTTCTTCATTGGTAAATTTTGAGGTGTATAAACTCTGCGAAACTCCCAACATCTTATAAATATAGAATTATTTGTCTCCCAGGGAGACTGGCATAGGCCATCTATGCAGATTATTTCATAATGTTTCTGAGAATCCACTGCACAACCAAAGGAAGTTTCAGGTCCATTCATTCATACATTTATCAAACATTTGCCGGCACCTATGTTGTTCCAGGCTCAGGGCTCACAGTGCAGGGAAGACAGTGATGGAGAGACACATTCCCTTATTTTCAGGGGTTGGATATAGATTTGCAAACAGTCAGTTGCAATTCAGGATAATAATTTCAATAAAGTTTTCACGTGCAAAGTCAATGGTGAAGAACAGTTCTACTTCAGAGTGATATCAAAAGAATAGTAGAGGGGAAGGGTCTGTGAAGACGTTTCTTGAGGAACAATTTGTTTCTGCTTGAGGAACAATTTGCTTCTTCAATTTGTTCCCACTACCTTCCCACCCAGAAGGAGACATAGTGCTGGTGCTGCATCCTTGCCCTCCAGCCCAGAGAGGGATTTCTGTGGGACCAGAGAGCTTGGCAACTGTTTCCCACAGTTGTGAAACACAGTGGCCTGCACCAGCTCTTGCCTAAAATTTAAAGGCAGTAGCCACATTGGGGCGCCTGGGTGGCGCAGTCGGTTGAGCGTCCGACTTCAGCCAGGTCACGATCTCGCGCTCCGTGAGTTCGAGCCCCGCGTCAGGCTCTGGGCTGATGGCTCAGAGCCTGGAGCCTGCTTCCGATTCTGTGTCTCCCTCTCTCTCTGCCCCTCCCCCGTTCATGCTCTGTCTCTCTCTGTCCCAAAAATAAATAAACGTTGAAAAAAAAAATTAAAAAAAAAAAAATAAAGGCAGTAGCCACAAAACGGAGGTGGCTGCAGAGGGATCTGCAGCACTCCCAGGTTCGATAGCAGTGACAAATGTGTGAATGTTTCCAAGATCAGATATGGGCCATACAGAAGACAGTCAGCATGGTGTTGCCTTTGGTTTACTCAAAAAGGGTTGTCTAGAGGTGTGGAGAGACCCAGTGACCAGAAGTTAGAGGTGAACAAACATAGGAATCCTAGAATACCCAGAGGATGTCAGAGGCAACCATCTGCATCTATTTAGGCCAAAAAGACTGGAGTGAGAGGTCTCTGATGAGAGCAATCTGCAAAGAACCTTTAAAGTACCCTACAGGAAAATTTCAACTTAAATCATCTGCCTGACCCAGGTAGTACAGATCTGTCATATCCCCGAGCTGTCTTGCTTCCCACTTTTACACAGCAAGTCAAACAGCAGCTAGCTGGGGGGGGGGGGGGGGGGGGAAAGTAAAGGAGAAAGCTGAAGGCAGGCAGCCACCAGCCACAAGAAGCCTTACGTGGGGAAGGGGGAGGAGAAGTCTTAAACTAGTGCTTAGAATGAAGACTGAAGTATTTGATTGCCATCTTGGACTGGAAACATTCTAAATACCAAATCAAGACTCTTTCTTGACTTAAAGTGACTTACTTAAAGGATTGTCAGTTATCAAAGAACGAACCAAAAAGTCAGGGAATCTGCCCAATTTTCCATTCAGGGAAAATTGCAGGGGAAGGTTACCCCTTCCCCGTATCTTTAAAAGATGGTAAAAGCCAAAAACCAAAATGGCATTTTGATCACATCCGTGAATTTTGCATTCAACATTCCAGCTCCATCCCTATACATTTTAGTCTGTTATTTGTGATCTTCGTGCTTTGATTACAAATGAGTTGTTTTTTGCTTGTTTTAAATGTGTTGTGTGTCTCTCATACGACTTTTAGGTCATTATGTTGTCTTCTCTTCCCTGCTAATTCCAGTCCTGCTCTCAAGAAGTGTTCATTAGATGGTGTTGATTGACAGTACAACTAGTGTTCCTATTTTCAGACCTTGGCATAAACGTAACTAGAAATTTGATAATGCTGTTTTGCTTGTAACGATTGATGCCATTGCTGTTCAACATGTATTAGCGTCCGGTATCTGGGTAGGTGCCATTGAAGTGTCCCAGGTTACAGATCTGGGCGTCTTACTTTTTGAGTCTGGCGGCTACCTAACAGGCACAGGCTTTTGTGCAACTCCTTTTCTTGGAGTGAAAAACTCCTCTCTTCACCTGCTGGCTCCAAACGTTTTCCTGATTTTGAGTGCTATCCTCTAGAGTGACAGTGTGCTGGGGGAGAGGAATTCTGTCTTGCAGCCTCTGTAAGTGGTAACCCAAAGCCTTTCACAACAGTTTTCTGGCTTCTGGCCAGAGCTTATCTCTTCCTCTTCTGTCTGAAAAGGACTCATCTTTCTTCAGGGGCCACTCAGCTAATGTTGATGCAAAGTTTTCCTGACACCCTTCCTAGAGAAAGGTGACTTAAGTAAGAAGTAATTTCTTCAAATGAGCTTTTGTCACCAAAGTGGGGGAGGGGGTGGGGAAGAGGAGGAGAACCAAAAGGAAGTTTGTGATATCCTAAGAGCCAAGGAGAGAGAAGGGATCAGTCAAAATTAACAAAGTAGGGTAAGAAAAAATAAGATCTAAGTGTCTAAATAGTGTTGCTTCATTGATATAATAGTGTTTTTCTCTTTGAATTTCTTCAGTTTTTAGAGCTATTGTTTATTGCATATCTCTTATTTTAGAGACATCATAATCTGCAAATGCCATAGGGACTAAGTTTCCAGTTCTGACAGTAGTTCCAGTTACTTTGCTTGTCTAAGCAAGTTACATTACCTAAATCTCAGTTTACTCATCTGTACAGGACAAGAGTAACAACACTTACCCCAAGAGTTAATTTCACAAAACTTAGGTCACATTTGTGAAAGGTGGTTTTGTAAGCTATATAAATGTTGGTTCTTATCTATGTCATCTTTGTAATATTTTGTATTTGTCTAGTCCTCCCAGTTGCACCATAAATGCCTCTAAGGCACAGATCTAGATTTCCTGCACTCACTGCTCCCTTCCCCACAGCACACAGTAGGTATTGGATAAATGTAAACAGCATTGAACTAAAGTGAACTGACCTCCCAAAGACAGGAATAGTAGAATGCCTCTACGTACTGGTCCTTGATCCCGAGAAAGATGTCAGAAGTTACATTTAAAGGGAAATTTGAAAAGGAACTTTGGAAATAGAGCAAAGGAAAAAAAAAAGTTCAGAGAAATATAAGCCTCCTGAAGCTTTTTATACACTTAAACCTTGTCCAAGGGAAAGTAGTTCAGCAGAGAAAAGAACCGAATTAATGTGCAGCAGGGGTAGTCTCCCAAGACATGTCATCAGGATTAAACAAGGACTTCTTTCAGAATCTGCTCAGAGGCAGACAGGCTCCCAATATTCACACTGTTCTTTTATTTTTTCCCTTTAACTTTCCCCAAAGGCTCAGGGAAATTTACAAATAACTACTTTTTGAAAATTACTTTGGCCTTATAGGTTACCAATATTTTACACTATCAGAATAATTTTAAGACATTTTGAGACTTCACAGAGAAAGAACGCTTGAGGGATTTGGAAGGGGGGAATGCAGTAAAAATACAAATAACAATGTTAATGATAATATATAAAGATACTATTTTTCCAAGAATGTGATCAGTTACAGCTGAATCACCTAGCAAACCAAGACTGGAATAGACAACTAGCAGGAGAGATTTTAAGATCGTTCAAGGAAGGGAAATTAACACAGGAAACGCTCACTCTTATGGTACCACTGGGTGGTCCAGACTGATCTGGAGAGTTCTACTAGCAAGGAATTATTGAATTCTCTGAATCAATTTCAGGGATTTAAGAAGCTTACTAACTGTTAACTTCATGATTTTGTGCTCTCTTGAGGTCTATGCTATTTCTAGTAGGAGTAGGTCTCCCCCTAGAGGAGAAATAGAGAATTTGTTCCTTCAGGCTTCTTGCTCAGCGTTCAGCAAGTAGTTAGTTCTGTGTTCATTCATGCATCATTCAACCATTCATTCAATAAATACTTATTAAATTCTATTAATGTGCTGTTCCTTATTATAGATTCTTAAGATACAATTGAATATAAGATCAACATGGTCCCTGCCTCCAGGGAAACTAATAGTTAGTGCCAGAAATAAACATTAGATAAAGAATCACCCAAATGCCTAGACAACGTTCTATAAAGGGAAAGTATGGAGGGTAATATGGTCATTCAATAGAGAGCCTCTATAACACTGGGAGGTAAAGGAAAACTTCCCTGAGCACAGACTTGGAAAATGAATGGATATAACCAGATAAAAGCTATGGATCAGAGGTGAAGGGAGTGGGCACTGCAGCAAATAGACAAGAGTATTCAAAGACTGTGAGAGCAAAAAAGCTTACGAAATTGGAAGAAGAATAAGAAGCCAGAATGATAAGGAGACCAAGGGCACAAGTTGAGGGCAAAAAGGAACAGATGCTCCAAATCAGGCAGGGTCTTGGTGGACATGTTAAGGGTTCTAAACTTTATCCCAAAAGAATAGGAAGCTATTGATAGGTTTTATGCAAGTGACATAATCATGTCTATGTATTTAAAGGATCACTTTGAGTTTCTGATGAAGAATGGATTATAGAAGGGTCAGAGTAAAGACTAAAATAGGAAAAATAGCAATTAAGTGATCTAGGCAAGAAGTGATGGGGACTTGGACTAGAGTGGTGGCCATATAAAGGGAGAAGAGTGAATTTGAAATACTTTAGGTTAGAATTAATAGGGCTGAGTGATTGACTACAAACTGAAGATGAGAGGGTACAGTTTGCCAACAGTGATTCTTAGATTTTTTCTGTATGCTCCTAGGTGAATTGAGAAGCCATTAACAAAGGTAGGAACTTGAGGGGCGCCTGGGTGGCGCAGTCGGTTAAGCGTCCGACTTCAGCCAGGTCACGATCTCGCGGTCCGGGAGTTCGAGCCCCGCGTCCGGCTCTGGGCTGATGGCTCAGAGCCTGGAGCCTGTTTCCGATTCTGTGTCTCCCTCTCTCTCTGCCCCTCCCCCGTTCATGCTCTGTCTCTCTCTGTCCCAAAAATAAATAAACGTTGAAAAAAAAATTAAAAAAAAAAAAAACAAACAAAGGTAGGAACTTGAGAGGAAACAGGTGTGTGTGTGTGTGTGTGTGTGTGTGTGTGTGTGTGTGTGTGTTGGGGGGGGATCTGATCAAAGATCAGTTCATGAAATATTTATTAAGGCTCCTAGTAACTTTCAGGCAGTGTGTTTGGCACTAGACACTGGAAATTAAAAAGTGGAGGCAAGGGGAGCCTGGATGGCTCACTCAGTTAAGCATTGGACTTCAACTCAGGTCATGATCTCGCGGTTTGCAACTTTGAGCCCCACGTCAGGCTTTGTGCTGACAGCTCAGAGCCTGGAGCCTGCTTAGGATTCTATGTCTCCCTCTCTCTGCCCCTCCCCCACTCGGTCTCTCTCTCAAAATTAAATAAACATTAAAAAAAATTTTTTTAATGGAGGCAATACAGGATTCCTGCCACAAGAAACTTTTGACTAATGGAAGATAATGATAATATTAATGAATTATTTCAGTATTATGCAGCTATGCAAGAATAAATGCCACCCAATAGAAGCCCAGAAAAGGTACAATTTAGCACAACCTGGAGGGCTCAGAGAAGACTTTTTAGAGAAGATTATAACTGAACAGAGCCTTAAAGGATTAGGGGTAAGTAAGGTAAAGAAAGGTGGACTTTTTTTTTTCCTTCCGGAAAAAGAAGGAATTGATTCAGCCATCTGCTGAAAACAATTGAAATACTGGATAGAATATTTTTTTTAAATCTCCTTAAAAAGTATCCAAGATGTTTCAAATAGGATTCTTTAAAGAATTATAATCCCAACTCCATTCCAAAGCACAGTAAAAGGACCACTTCAAAAATTCTTTTTTAATTTTTTTTTAACGTTTATTTATTTTTGAGAGAGAGAGAGACAGAGCATGAATGGGGGAGGGTCAGAGAGAGAGGAAGACACAGAATCTGAAACAGGCTCCAGGCTCTGAGCTGTCAGCACAGAGCCCGACGCGGGGCTCGAACTCACATACCGCGAGATTGTGACCTGAGCCACCCAGGCGCCCCCAAAAATTCTTTAATGAAATAAATATAACATTGAAACCAAAATCTGATAAAGGTTATACAAAATATAAAGCTACAGACCAAAAAAAAAAAAAAAAAAAAAAGCTACAGACCAATCAATGCAAAAATCCTAAATAAAATATTGGCAAATGGAATCAAACAGCACAATATGTCATGACCAAGTGGAAATTGTTTTAGGAATGCAAAAATGTTTCGATGTTAAAAAATACATTAATATATTTATTAATATTATTATATATAAGAAGAAAGGTCTTGTGATTATCTCCATAGATTCTGGAAAAATATATGAGAAAATTCAAGATATATTTCTAATAAAACTAATTTTGAAAAGAGGAATAAAAGAGTTTTTTCCTAATATCATAAAGCATCTTGCTTACCAGCATCTTATTATTTTTATGGAAAAACACAGGAGGCATTTCTGCTCATGTTTGAAACAAAACAAGGATGTCCACGGTTACTATAACATCTAACGTGGGGTTGGAGGTGTTTGCCACAGCACTGATACAGAGAAAACAATTAGATGTATGAGAATTGCAGATAATATGACGGTGTGTCTAGAAAATGAAAGCGAAGCAATGGGAGAACTACTGTAAATAAAAAGATGATCCAGTAAGTTAGCAGGATAAAAGAGCAATTTACAGAAGTTGGTAGGCATCATACATACAGGGAAGAACCAGCAGAAAATAACGTAGAAGTGAGGCACCTGGGTGGCTCAGGGGGTTAAGCGCCAGACTAGATTTCAGCTCAGGTCCTGATCTCGCAGTTTGTGCGGTGTTCGAGCCCCACATCAGGCCTTACACTGGCAGTATGGAGCCTGCTTGGGAGATTCTTTCTCTCCTTCTCTCTGCCCCTCCCAGCTTTCTCTCTTTCTCAAAGTAAATAAATAAACTCAAAAAGAGAGAGAGAATAACGTAGAAGAGAACTTCGCCATCCCATTTGCAATAGCAGCCATAATTATAAGATTCCTAGGAATAAAGTTAATAAGAAATATGTAAAAACCAGTGAGGGGAAACTTTATAATACTCCCCCCCAAACACAAAAGTAGACTTTAACAAATGAAAGACATACCTTAATTTGCAAATTTAATATAATTCCAATAAAAATTCTAACAAGTTTTTTTTTTAGTTAGATAAATCAATTCTTAAGTTCATATGAAACTTTTTTAATAAACAAGTTTATCTTTGTATAAACAAAACTTTCCAGGAAAAAGCCCTGAAAAGAAGAGCAATGAGGAGGAGCCAGTCCTACCAGACGTTTGAAATACAATGAAGCGTTCATAATTAAAAGTGTAGAACTGGTACATGAATAGAAAGATACACTACTGAAACATAATAGAAATCCAGTAATAAAGGAATTTAATATATAATAAAGATATTGCAAAACAATGAAGAAATGGATTTTGTAATAAATGCTGCTGAGACATCCAGGTACCATTTGGACATAGGTAAGATTGGATTCATAGCTTATACTGCACAGTAAGATAAACTCCACATGGATTAGTTAACCAAACAAAACAAAAATGGAAACCTTAAAAATAATAGAAGAAAACATGAGTAGGAAAGCATTTCTGTGTCTCAAAATCTGGAATCAATAAAAGACATAAATTCTGTTACATAAATATTTTTTAAAAATTGCATGACTCAAATACCACATGTAAGGCCAAAGACAAAGGTTTCACTGGACAAATAATTGCAACTTAAGCCATGGGAAAAAGTTAATCTGACATATAAAGAACTCCTAGAAATAAAGACATAAATCATGTATTTTCCACATATACATAGGTACTAAGACATAAACATAGCTAACAAATTCATGCAAGTGTCCCTTAAAGTAGTAAAACATACTCCGCTCATTCAAAAAAAGAAAAGCAAATTACATTACACTGACGTAGCATTTCCTACCGTGTTGGCACTAATCCAAAAGTTTGAGAACACACTGTTGCCGAAGGACAGGGGAAAGAGGCATACTGATATGCCACTGTTGAAAGTGTAGAATGATTTAGCCCTCAAGGAAGGGAATTTGGTACTATCTAGCAAAATTACAAATAGATGCATTCACCCTTTAACCCAGCAAGCACATTTTCTAGGAATCTATTCTAAAAGTACATCTGTACAAATTTGGAATGATACATGCACAAGGTTATTCACTGTGGCATTATTTTTTTTTTAATTTTTTTTTTCAACGTTTATTTATTTTTGGGACAGAGAGAGACAGAGCATGAACGGGGGAGGGGCAGAGAGAGAGGGAGACACAGAATCGGAAACAGGCTCCAGGCTCTGAGCCATGAGCCCAGAGCCTGACGTGGGGCTCGAACTCACGGACCGCGAGATCGTGACCTGGCTGAAGTCGGACGCTTAACCGACTGCGCCACCCAGGCGCCCCACTGTGGCATTATTTTTAATGGCAAAAGACTATAAATATCCCAAATGCCATTAAGAGAGAGGAACTGAATAGGTAAATAAATTATAGTACATAGTAGACATAGTCATACAGACTATGGAATATTTCTTTGCATTGCTATGAAATGATCATGACAATACATTATGTGAGGCAAGGTGAAGAGCAGTATATGTCGTAGCTACTTTTTTTTTTAATATATGAAATTTATTGTCAGATTGGTTTCCATACAACACCCAGTGCTCATCCCAAAAGGTGCCCTCCTCAATACCCATCACCCACCCTCCCCTCCCTCCCACCCCCCATCAGCCCTCAGTTTGTTCTCAGTTTTTTTTTTTATATATGAAATTTATTGACAAATTGGTTTCCATAAAACACCCAGTGCTCATCCCAAAAGGTGCCCTCCTCAATACCCATCACCCACCCTCCCCTCCCTCCCACCCCCCCATCAACCCTCAGTTTGTTCTCAGTTTTTAACATCTCTTATGCTTTGGCTCTCTCCCACTCTAACGTCCTTTTTTTTCCCCCTCCCCCTCCCCCATGGGTTCCTGTTAAGTTTCTCAGGATCCACATAAGAGTGAACACATATGGTATCTGTCTTTCTCTGTATGGCTTATTTCACTTAGCATAACACTCTCCAGTTCCATCCATGTTTGTCATAGCTACTTCTTATATAAAATTAGACATTAAAGAATAATCCAGAAATGAATAACAATGGTTACTTATAGGTGGGTGGAGATGGGGAACCAGGATCAGGGGTAGGATTAGAAGAGAGACTCCTCGGGGCGCCTGGGTGGCGCAGTCGGTTAAGCGTCCGACTTCAGCCAGGTCACGATCTCTCGGTCCGTGAGTTCGAGCCCCGCGTCGGGCTCTGGGCTGATGGCTCAGAGCCTGGAGCCTGTTTCCGATTCTGTGTCTCCCTCTCTCTCTGCCCCTCGCCCATTCATGCTCTGTCTCTCTCTGTCCCAAAAATAAATAAACATTGAAAAAAAAAATTAAAAAAAAAAAAAGAAAAAAAAAAAAAGAAGAGAGACTCCTCTGAGTAAACCTTTTGATATAGTTTTGACTTTAGAATCATGTTAATTATTTTACATATTCAAAAAGTAAATTAAGTCAAAAAGAGGGGGAAAAAAGGGCAATCCCTGAAACTGAAAACAAATTAAGTAAACCTAAGTGTGTGATTGGTAACACACACACACACACACACACACACACACACACACAAAAGATTTCTTTCAAATGACCTCTGAATACAAGACTTTGTCCTTCCTTGGTGGAATATATCCTAATAAAAAAACAAACTGTGAAGAATCCTAAACATCATTCTGTAATTTTATTGTTTATACTAATATTGGTATCATGAAACATTTTATGTACAGTATAGGAGAACGCAAATAAAAATAAGTTCAGTGTAAGAAGTAATAAAAATGTAAAATCAAATAAGTTAAAAATTGAGTGTTCAAATTAAATCTGTAAGCCATAGGTATTCTGAAGAAGGCAATAATCTTACTGAAGAATAACAAGCTGAATGACTTAGAGCTATGGATGAATCTTTGAGTGATGGATCGCAGACATCTTCCGTGGGCCGAACCTCACGATTCCTCAGACAACTCCAGATTGTTCTTAATTCTGAGCATTACAGAATTACAGTTATAAGGGATCAGACACTTGGAAGTTAAGGAGTATCATCATTTATGAAGAAAATTGTTTAATACTTTCAAATATTTTAGCTTCTGGCCAAGGGAAATGTGAAGAGAACATTTTTCACAGATGGGCTCCATGTAAAAGAAAGGGGCAGGGGCATTTAATAAACTTATATCTGGATTGCCTGCAAGCATTGATGTGCATCTGAGTGTAAGGCAGACCTCACAATATACCTGTTTGGAAAAGAAATAGGGATGCACATTATAGAATTCACCAGTGGTTTTGATGGAAATTTCAAGAACTAGTACGTTCTCTACATAAACAAATTAAGGCCTTTATCTCAAGTGCTACCATTCTCTGAGCACCCAAATTTTCACCTGTTCAGTGGAAACAAGGTTTAAGATTCAGTAGATATTCTTAGAAATACTCCATAAAGTTAAATACATTCTTTTGCATTCTTATACAAATTCTTCTTCTTTTTTTTTTTTTTTTTTTTTTTTTTGCTTAGAATAGAAAAAGGAGCAAGCTAACTAAAGGCGACTTTAGGTTGCCTTCTAGAAATGTTTCAAACATTATGGATTGTGTTTGTTGGCTTAAAGGTCAACTGTAGGGAAATAGTCCGACTCAGGGTTTGGGCACTGCTTTGAAGGCCTTGTTTTCAGAGAAATTGATAGCGGACATGTCAGAAAGTAGGTCCACTTATGGATTCCATCTAACCAGACAAAAAATAGTATCCCTGTTTAATGCATTTTAAAGAATTTCTACAAGGGTAAAGGAAATGGCAAACTTCGGGAGCTGGTTACAAAATATTCGTTACAGAAATGAGTTGAAATGTGCCTGTCTCTGGGCATTGGGGGGCAAAGAGCGGAATGGTAATGACAGTTTGAAATCAAACTTGTTACACAAAGCCACTTCTATGAAAGGAGAATTATACTGTTTAAGTAGTTTTATTTCGTGGTTGTATTGAATTTAAATATGTAAAATGTTACTGTGAGTCAAGTAATACTGTGATAATGTGACGCAAATTTTCAAATGTAATATTGAACAAAATCATAATTATCAAATTTAAAATTTTTAAAATTTTGGGCATCTGGGTGGCTCGGTCGGTTAAGAGTCCGACTTCGGCTCAGGTCACAATCTCACGGTTTGTGGGTTTGAGCCCCGCATCAGGTTCTGTGCTGACAGCTCAGAGCCTGGAGCCTGCTTTGGATTCTGTGGCTCTCTCAATCTCTCTCTGCCCCTCCCCCCCCCCACACTTTGTCTCTGTCTTGCTCTCTCTCTCTCGAAACTAAATAAATATTAAAGACATTTTTTAACGTTTATTTATTTTTGAGACAGAGAGAGATAGAGCATGAATGGGGGAGGCTCAGAGACAGAGAGAGACACAGAATCTAAAACAGGTTCCAGGCTCTGAGCTGTCAGCACAGAGCCGGACGCGGGGCTCAAAGCCACGAACTGCGAGATCGTGACCTGAGCTGAAGTCGGATGCTTAGCCGACTGAGCCACCCAGGCGCCCCTAAAGACATTTTTTAAAAATAAATAAAAGTTGTTTAATTTTACAGGAGGAATATGGTAAATTATAGACTACAAAGGAAAAGATTAGAGAACTTGAAGACACAGAAATAGAAACTATTTAAAATGAAATACAGAGAGAAAAAAGGCTGAAAAAGAAAGGGTCACAGCAAAAGTGATCTCTGAGATGTATCAAGCAGTTTAATATATATGCAACTGAAGTTTCAGGAGTTGGGGGCTAAAATTATATTTAAATAAAACTTAAAGGCTAAAAAATTTCTAAATTTGAAAGCGCATGAAATCCAGGTAGAATGAACTTAAACAAAACATGCCAAGGCACATATTAATCAAACTGCTAACAACCAAGGGTAAGGAAAAAAATTCTAAAAGCAGGCAGATAAAAAAGACGTATTACATATAGAGCAAGGGTTGGCAAATTATGGCCAGTGGGACAAATCTGGCCCATCTCTTGTTTCTGTAAGTAAAGTTTATTTGGAACACAGCCCCACACACTCATTTATGTATTTGCTATGGCTGCTTTGTGCTACAGTGGCAGAGTTGAGTAGTTGCAGTGGTCTGAAAGGCTTTTATGGTTTGCAAAGCTTAAAAGATTTACTATCTGGCCCTTTACAGAAAAGTTTGCCATTCTGCTACAGAAGAACAAAGAAAATAATGCCAGCATATTTCTTATAAAAGCTATGCAAGGCAGAGGACAAGGCCAACCCAGAAGTTTTTATTCAGCAAAAATATCTTTCAAAAACAAACGTAAAATAAAGAGCATTTTAAACAGACAGAAGATGAAATATAAAATAAAATATAAAAAATATTTCCCACATATTAGTCTCTTGGAAAGATGTGACTAATGTAAAAATAATAAAAATGTACCTGATATTTTAGCATATGTACAAGTAATAGATATAACAACAAAAACACAGGATATAAAGGAGGAAATGAAAATATGTTGTGAGGTGCTTAACGCTATTTCAAGGTTGACTGTAATAAAGTGCAGGCTTATAGTGTAAACTCTATAGCTCCACTGTCCAATACAGTAGCTACTTGCCACATGTGGCTATTAAAATTAAAATTTGATAGAATTAAAAATTTAGTTCCTTAGTCACACTAGCCACACTTGAAGTGTTCAATATCTACATGTGGCTAGTAGTTACCATACTGAACAGTGAAAATATGGAACAATTCCATCATCACAGAAAATTCTATTGGAAAGAACTGTTCTAAAGCAATACTAACAGCAAAGTAAAAGAGAAAAAGAGAAAGAAAAGAGGAGAGTTATTAAGTCAGTATTGAAGGTAAAAAGGAATCATTTTAAAATTCAAGTAATGTAAACACTGGAATGGAAATAAGAAGAAAGAAACAAAGAACAGATGGGGCAAACAGAAAACAAACAGCAAGATGAGAGATTGAAAACCAATCTTATCATAATTGTAGTAAATGTAAGTAGTCTAAATATCCTAATTAAAGGGTAGAGATGATCAGTTTAGATAAAAAGTAAGACCTAAGTATATTCTAAACATAAAGGCATACATATGACAAAAGAAAAAAATGGAAAAGATATGCCAGGCAAATGCTAATTTAAAAAGCTGAAATGGCTTTATTAATAGAGATTAAGTAAATATTAGGGCAATGGATATTACCAGGAATAAAGAAAAGCCATTTCATAATGGTAAAGTGGTCAGTTTAGCAAAAGAACATAACAATCATCACTTAATAAAGAGTTTCAAAATATAGGAAGTAAGATCTAATAGACATTAGAAATAGATAAGTCTACAAATATAGTTTAAACCAAATATTAATTGTATTGATATTAAATATAATTAGACCAAATGCTTTAGATAAAAGACAAAGGCTGTCAAAATGGATAAAAAGCAAAACAAAACAAAATCTGATTATATTCTACCTACCAGAAAAATACCTAAAACTTATGGAAACATTGGGGTATCAGGGTGGCTCGGTCAGTTGAGCATCTGATTCTTGATTTCAGCTCAGATTATGATCTCATGGTTTGTGAGATCAAGCCCCATGTGGGGCTCTGCTGACAGCATGGAGCCTACTTGGGAATCTCTTTCTCCCTCTCTCTGCCCCTTACCTGCTTGTGCTCCCTCTCTCAAAACAAACAAACAAACAAACAAACAAACAAACAAATAAAAAACTTAAGGAAACAGGTTGAAAGTAGATGAATGGAAAAGGATACATCATGCACCCCATTCAAAAGAAAGCAGGTGCAACTCTTATTAATGTCAGTCAAAATTGATTTTAAGGCAAAAAACATTATTAGTGAACAAGAAAATCACCTAATAATGAAAATGATTCAATTCACTAGGAAATTATGGCAATTAAAAAATTTAGATTACACTTATAACATAGCATCAGAATATATAAAGAAAAAATTATCAGTTATCAGAAGGTAAATTCAGAAATATAGTGGAAGATTATAATAACCCCTTTTTAGTAACTTGTAATATAAGTAGCAAAATAACTTAGGATATAGAAAATTTTTATAAACACTTTATAAATCTCTTTAAAAATTTGTACTAATGTATATATCTAAAACTTGCATCCAGCAAATGCAAAACACATATTCTTTCATGATGTATGTACGTAGTGATTATAAATAAAAATTTCTCTATTAGGCAAATTTCAACAATTTTTGGAAGGTTGATATTGTATAGGAAGTATTCTTCAACTACAATTAATTTAAGCTATTAATAACAAAAAAGACAATTAGAAAAGTGTCATGTTTGGAAATTAAGAAATATTGATTCATTCAACAAATATGTAATGCATGCTTACTATGAGCCAGGTACTGTTCTAGGCACCTGGGATTATATCAGAGAGAAGGTAATAATTAAAAGTCTGACACATCAAGGGTTGGAGAAAATACGGGGTAATGAGAACTCTTACTGTGTTGGTGGAGTGTAAATTATGACAACCATGTTTGAAAGCAATTTGATATTTTCCAGTAGAGCTGAAGATAAGCATATTCTATGATCAGCAAGTCCATCCATATGTATAAACTTTAGGAAAACTTCTATTTTAGAAAAACTTGTTATATGTACCATGAGACATGTACTAGAATATTTATAGCAGTATTGTAGTAATAGTCTGAAACTTGAAAACAACTGAACTATCAATGGTAGGACACAACAGAATACAAATATTTATGCATTGCAGTATGTTCATATAATGGAATACAGTAAAACAATGAAAACGAATGAAGCACAGGTACGCCCCCAAAACTGATGACTTTCACAAATTTAATATTGTGAAAAAGAGGAAAATAAGCAGGACATAAAACAATAAATTGTGTGATTCCATTCATATAAAGTTCAAGAGAACAAATTCATTGTGATTCCATCATATAAAATTCAAAAACAGGCAAAATCACACTATCTTGTTTAGGGTTGTAATAAATATGTGACAAACTATGTAGAAAAGTGAAAAATTATTATCATGACAATAAAGATAGTGGGCATCCGTAGGAAGGAGAGAGTCTTGACTCCAGCATGGCAGTGGGGGCTTTGGGGAGGGGAGGGGAGATGATTCCAATATCTGTTTCTTAGATAGTGAGTATACATCTATTACCTTTGTTCATTAAATTGTACAGATATGTTTATTTACTTGTATATATTTGTGTTATATTTCACAACTGATTAAGGTCCAAAACTAAAGGGGAAAAAAGTCAAGGAAGGCATTAAACATGGAGAACAGTATGAATAAAGGTATGGCAGCATGAAAGTGTGCTGGGATATGGGAACTACAAGCAGATTTGTGCATCTAGAAGGTAAACAATGGGGCATAAAGTGGTGAAAAAAAATGAGGTCGGAAGCTATGGGAAGCCTTTGGAACATTTAAGCTGGTCTGCGAACAGGCTCAAATCTGAATTTTAGGCAGATTTTTCTAACTGCTGTGGGGAAGAGAGGGAAGGGAAGTGGCAGAGGCAAGGCTGAGATTGAGGAGCTATACAACCCTCTGGACATCAGATAGCAAGAGCCTGAAGGGTGGTGTTGCTTATAGAAATGGGGAGGAGGAAATGGATTAGAAAAGTACCTGTGTAGCTTCCGGTAGTCTTCCTATTTTGAAAAACACACAATCACTTCATGGCTCTTTCACTTTGGATTTGTGGTTAAAATGCAGGCAGTAGGGTGCCAAAATATCACAGAGCTGGACTCAAACATATATAAATCTATTTCTTTCCAAGATAAACTCAGACAAGTAAGACTCGCCCAGTTTTCAGGTCCTCCAAGAGATTCAGGCTCCTTCGTCTCAGATATCCATCACTCTCAAGAAGCCCTTTAGGTAGTATAGACATTTTAACGATATTTGTTGTTCCATTCCATGAGCATGAAATGTTTTTCCATTTCTCTGTGTCATCTTCAATTTCTTTCGCAAGTGTCCTATAGTTTTCGGAGTACAGATCTTCTACTTCTTTGGTTAGGTTTATTCTTAGGTGTCTTGCAGTTTTTGGTACAATTGCAAATGGGATCGATTCCTTGATTTCTCTTTCTGCTGTTTCACTATTGGTGTATAGAAATGCAACAGACTTCTGTACATTGATTTGTGTACCCTGAGACTTTACTAAATTCATGTACCAGTTCAACAGTTTTTTGGTGGAGTCTTTCAGGTTTTCCATATAATGTATTGTGTCATCTTCAAAGAGTGAAATTTGACTTATTCCTTGCCAATCTGGATGCCTTTTATTTCTTTTTGTTGTCTGATTTTTGAGGCTAGGACTTCCAGCACTATGTTAAATAACAATGGTGAGATTGGACATCCCTGTCTTGTTCCTGACCATAGAGGAAAAGCTCTCAGTTTTTCCCCATTGAGAATGATATTAGCTGTGGGTCTTTTGGATGTGGCTTTTTATGATGTTGAGGTATGTTCCCTCTATCCCTACTTTGTTGAGGGTGGGGTTTTTTTCTTTTTAAATCAAGAATGGGTGCTGTGCTTTGTCAAATGCTTTTTCTGCATCTATTGAGAGGACCATATCATTCTTGTCCTCTATTTTATTAATGTGGTATATCATGTTGACTGATTTGCAAATATAGAACCACTCTTGCAGCCCAGGAATAAATACCACTAGATCGTGGTGAATTCTTTTAATGTACTGTTGGATTCGATTTGCTAGAATTTGTTCAGAATTTTTGCATCCATGTTCATCAGGGATATTGGCTTGTAATTCTCCTTTTCACTAGGGTCTTTGTCTGATATTGGAATCAAGGTAATGCTTGGCCTCATAGAATCTACATGTTTAATGCAATCTCTATCAAAATGCCACCAGCACTTTTCACAGAGATAGAACAAACAATCCTAAAATTTATATGGAACCACAAAAGACCCTGAATAGCCAAAGCACTCTTGAAAAAGAAAAAAAACAAAGCTGGAGGCATCACAATTCTGGACTTCAAGCTATATTACAAAGCTATAGTCACCAAGACAGTACTGGCACAAAAATAGACATATAGATCAATAGAACAGAATAGAAAATCCAGAAATGGACCCACAACTATATGGCCAAATAATCTTTGATCAAGCAGGAAAGAATATCCAATGGAAAAAAGACAGTCTCTTCAACAAATGGTGCTGGGAAAACTGGACAGCAACATGCAAAAGAATGAAACTGGGGCACTTTCTTATACCATACAGAAAAATAAATTCAAAATGGATGAAAGAACTAAACATGAGACAGAAAACCATAAAAATTCTAGAGGAGAAAAAGGCAGCAACTTTTCTGACACTGGCTGTAGTAACTTCCTACTAGACAAGTCTCTGGAGGCAAAGGAAACAAAAACACAATGAACTATTGGGGCTTCCTCAAGATAAAAAGCATCTTCACAGTGAAGGAAACAATAAAAAAACGAAAAGGCAACCTATGGAATGGAGAAGACATTTGCAAATGACATATATGATAAAGAATTAGTATCCAAAATCTATAAATAACTTATCAAACTCCACACCAACCCCCCCCCCAATAATCCAGTTAAGAAATGGGCAGAAAACATGAATAGACATTTTCCCAAAGATATACAGATGGCTAAAAGACACATGAAAAGATACTCAACATCACTGACCATAAGAGAAATACAAATTGAAACCACAATGAGATACCATCTCACATCTGTCAGAATTGCTGAAATTAGCACAGGAAACAACAGATGTTGGCAAGGATGCAGAGAAAGAGGAACCCTCTTATACTGTTGGTGGGAATGCAAACTAGTGCAGCAACTCTGGAAAACAGTATGGAGCTTCCTCAAAACACTAAAATAGAACTACCCTATGACCCAGCAATTGCACTACTAGGTATTACCCAAAGGATACAAAAATACTGATTCAAAGGGGCACATGCACCCCAATGTTTATAACAGCATTATCAACAATAGCAAAATTATGGAAAGAACCCAAATGTATATGGATTGATGAATGGATAAAGAAGATGTGTGTGTGTGTGTGTGTGTGTGTGTGTGTGTGTAATATAATGGAATATTATTCAGCCATCACAAAGAATGAAATCTTTCCATTTGCAACAATGTGGATGGACCCAGAGTGTATTATGTCAAGTGAAAGAAGTCAGTCAGAGAAAGACAAATACCATATGATTTCACTCATATGTGGAATTTAAAAAATGAAACAGATGAGCATAGGAGAAGGAAAAAACAGAGAGGGAGACAAACCATAAGAGGCTCCTAACTACAGAGAACAAACTGAAGGTTGCTGAAGGGGGGGTGGGCAGGGGATGCTAAATGGGTGGTCGGTTTCAAGGAAGGCACTTGTTGTGATGAACACTGGGTATTCATGCAAGTGGTGAATCGCTAAATTCTACTCCTGAAACTAATATTACATTATATGTTAACTAACTAGAATTTATATAAAAACTTAAAACGTGAAAAAAAGAAAGCAGCCCTTTAAAAAATCTGACTTAAATGCCTCATCCTGTGTCTTGCCCTCACAGTGGATCAGGGAGTGATGCTGCTATCTATTCTCTGTGCTAGTTTGTTTCAGAGTTAAAAATTTACTGAGAAGTTCTTTCTAGCCTTTCCCTCTCTCTCACATCTCTGTTGATTATTTCCTTTCCTCCATTAGACTTTAAATTCAAATTACACCCTGGCATCATCTCGTGCTCCACTCCAAAGAACCTTTCTCGATAAGCACTCTTTCCAATGACGAGAATGTCCTCCTAAACACTAATAAAAGTCCACAAGTATGAAGTAGAGGAGACTTAGGGGTCTCACAGACCTCATTACAATTAAACATCAGCAATTTCAATGTTCTAATCATGTGAAATTGTGGGCAGTTTATGAGTTATCACACCTGCAGGTGTCTTGAATGGTACTCATTATTTTGCAGAGCAGCAAAAACCACTAGTGCCATTGGTAGGAGGGAACGGATTTTTAGTAATATAAGAAGCAACTGGGAGCAGTTGTGTGATACAGTGATGGATGAACTGAGATAGATAGGAGAACAGACATGTAACTCAGGATCGTACTTTAAGGGAAACTAAGCCCCAGCTTAGTGCATTCATTCTGGCAATCACCAGTGAACTCACATAAAATTTCCCTCTGCTTCTTAGAGACTTAGACAACATTGTTGAGAAAAGCAAGATCTTATTGAAATTGTTCTCCTTGGGTTGTTTTAGAGACTAACCTCAATTTCTGGAATATTGTTTTTCTGATCCATGTGTGACGTTTCATTTTACTTTGGTTTTACTGTTCTAGAAAGACTGATCCTTAGATCTCCTTTGTTATGTATTTGATCAATGTGGAGAATTTTTGTGTTGGTTTGATTTGGTTTTAGAAGTAGAGCAGGCACAAACAAGAGGGAAAAAAAGGCTTACATTTTATTACAGTAAAAAGTATCCTGGGCTAACATTACCCTACGTTACTAGTCTACCAATTCAGGAACTCAAACAGAAGAGAAACACTAGTTTTTAAAGCACAGCAACCCTTCTGTTTATAACACCCCTCTCAGTTAGCTATCAATCTTATAACCAGTAGCTTGGTACTTTTTTGGAGCCTGTCTCCAGTAGATTAAGAGTATAAATCAGGAGCTCTCCTTGACATACAGGATGGGGATACACTGCTTGGCATCATCCCATTCTCAAACAACATTGAGGGGAGGAGAGAGCATGCAGTCCTCCGACCTTGAGTTCTGACCAAAACTTGGCCCCATTGTTTTTGAGAGATGGAGAGAGTGGTAGAATATACCACTGGGGGTTCACGTGGGTAGGCAGGTGATAATTCTCATTTCAAAGCCACAAACGCTTGTTTTGCAGGAAGGGGCTACTTCTATGTATCTGATAATAAGTATCATTGTTCAAAGAAATAAGTCACTAACAGGGCCATTTAATTGGGTGAACATAAGCTACAAATCATGAAAGTAAATGGTTGAAACCAAAACAAACAAACAAACAAACAAAAAACGATGCTGCTCTCGAAGATAAGCCAGAGTTGGAGCTCTGCGGGCTACATGTCCTTAAGGGAGGTGTTTCTTTTCCTAGATGTGGATTCAGCCTTCATTCATTAATCTATTTGACAAGTATTTCTTGAGCTCAGCACACGTGCCAGGCACTATTCTAGGTGTCGGAGATATCACAGCAAACAAAGTCAAACCTCTGCCCCAATGGAGCTCACTCCCTCGTGGAAAGGCAATAAACAAACAAACAAACAAACAGGTAAAATACAGTATGATGGATGTTAACTGCTATGGAGCAAAGTAAAGCAAAATGAAAGGACTAGAGAGTTCTGGAGTGAAGGGGATCCTTGCACCTTAAAGAAAACAAAGCAGGCACTGGGCCTGTAAACCGTGAAACTTATGGTTGACCATAGAAGATGGAGCTGTTTTCATGTAAGACTTTTTAAAACAGTGGCTTGAGGGGCTGGGTGAAAAAGGTGGGGAGAGGACCCTTCTCCTCACTTCTGTCTAAGATCCCGCACTGTTGCAGTACTTTGAGGATGTGGGTCACCTTTTGGGGACCCAGTGTGTGACACCATCACGAATAGTAGTGTGGTCCCCACATGTGTGTAATGGAATGGAAGCATAGTGCACCCTCATAGTCGCTGCTAAAATGCAGTTGGCAATGCCTTGCTTATCCTTGGGATACTACCTCGTAGCAAAAAGGAAGTGGTAGAAGCTACCTCTGATACTATTTTAGGGTCTCTGAGAGGCATGGAGAGAGAGCATAACTAGATGTAACAGTAAGAGTGAGACCACAACATTTTGTATGAGTTGTCTACAATAGAATACTACAGACTTGCTCAGGATACAACAGGCGGGAAGAGGCTGGGAAGTCTGCCTAAGTCAGTATAGAGGAACACTATATTTCTATACATTCCTTTAAATGGAAGGGCAGACATACCAGAGTCCATACCCTGCCCAGATGCTTAGACAGAGTTTCCTCCAAATTGGACCGATACTCTGGGAGAGGCAATTTGTCAAGCAAAATTGTCCTATGGCACCAAAAATTTATGAGTGTTCTCGGGTGGTAAAGCATCATCAGTGCCTGTTGAGGATTCTGACTTGGGGCCAAACCAGTCCCTGAGCTGTTGGCAACTTTCTGGGTGCAGAAAACACATGGAAATGATGGAGGGTGCATGAGGCCCTGTACCAGGCATCATGGGTGGCCCCAGAGCTCCAAATGCCAGTCTGTGGCCAACTACCCAGCAACACTTGGACTGGAACTAGTCCTGCCAGAGTGGCACATGATAAATGATTGGACATAATACACTGAGAGAAGAAATAAGCCTCTGCTGGTGTTGCCACAAAGAAGCTGTTGCAGTGGGTAATGCAGAAAGGGGAGACAGGGTGAACACCAGCACAACAAGTTTAATTGGAATGACGGGTTATTTGTAGTGGAAATTTGGACTGCATAAGAAGTTGGAAGGTCCCCTGGAATTCTTGCTTTGAGTAAAGCTGATATAGAAGAGAAAGAAATGTAGGGGGAATGGTCTTTTTAAGACTCCTAAAAATAGTTCAAGGGCATAGAACAAGCCACTGGAAGTCTTGCTCAGACTTAAGTGAGGGTGTGGGTGCATAGGTGCGTGTGTGTGTGTGTGTCTAACCTCATGGTCAAGTCTGTGACAATAGAGTTCTTGAGAGTGTGGACGGTTGGACACCCTCTCCAAGCTGGAGGCTCATAGTAGCTCAGGGTCCTTGCAAACTACCATGCCCATTTCTCTGTACAAGAGTAAAGGAAATGAGCAAAACAGGCTGTCTGTAACACCAGGCAGAGTTTGGTGAGAGACCAAACTCACAACAATGGGTGTTCTCAGTCTTTCTTGCCCCCTAGGAAGGAGACCCCTGTCACTGAGAATGGTGCAGAATGGAGAACAAAAATCAAAGGAGCTGAAACAAGGACCAGGAGTTCCTTCCTGCAGAAGAGAAAAAGAATACATCCAAGAAGTGAAGTAAGCAGGGGAATGAGAAAACAAAGGCCAGGCTTGAGAGAAAGTTTGGGGGTGTCTGCAGAGAAAGGAGAGGGGATGGCAGCTACAGCTATGTTACGATGTACAAGATGAATAGAGAAGGAGGGAAGAAAAGTTGAAGATCTTTTGCTCTGTGCTGGGAATGCAAATTCCTTTAGAGTTTTCCCAGAGACTATAATAAACTATAATAAATAATAAATAAAGAATAAAAAACTATAATAAAGTCCCAGAGACTAATATAAATTGCTTTTTAATTCTTTTTGGCTATTGGATGTGTTTCTTTTGAATGTGACATCATGCTGAGATGCCATAAGGCAACTCAATGCCGTAGACTTACATCTGGGGGGTACTGTCTGGGATCATGGACCTAAGGTATAGCAGTCAGTTCTACTTTGATTTTGATCATCACTCTAGATCTGGGTCAAGTGAGCATCTTCATCATGGCTGTTGGAGTTACAGTGCAAAAAGTATACCAGCTATATTAAAGAGAAACTGGAAATAAACTGGATGCCAGTTAGAGGAAAATGGCAGAGACTACTGACAATTACCATTCTAGTGAGGCTGTGATGTTTGGAACTAGGTGTACCTGATGGAGACCTGTATCTATGCTCCATGGAATCTCTTCACTCCACTGGCTCGTGAGACTGGGATGAAGGAATAGAACAACTAAGGTGGTTTCTGGAAGGTAAGAGAAAGACAGGAAGCATAAGGGGTTATTATTATTATTATTTTTTTGCTATGTGGCATACATGATATGTGTGAATACTCTAATGACATGGCCAGAGTACCCATTCAGCCCTCTTTTGCATGGGAATGGACCCATTCAACAAACCCTAGGGCACTGGTGTCCAGAGGTCCCAGCCCTGAAACCTGGCCAGTTGACTGAGGTTCCTTCACTCTCTGCATCTGTCTCTCTTATTTTTCAGAGGCTAGACCCTTCTCCCATTTTCCCTAGTCCCATTTTTACACACAATTCCTAAAATGATCTGGTTCTGAATCTGATGCACCGATTGTCTCCTCCTTACATTTTCAAGTCCTGCTACTAGTCTACTCCCCAACTTCCCGCCTACCCTTGGCTCTCAAATGTCTGACCTGGAACTTGACTGGATCAGTCACACCCCTTGATCTCTGCACCTGTCTCCCATGTTCTTTTGTGCTTCTCCAATAATTTCCCCTCCCTCTAGGCTCAGACCCCCTGTACTCTCAGCAGACTTCATGCTAACATCTCTGGGCAGCATGATGTAATCTTATGCTTAAAAGCCTTAACATACATGGTATCCTCAACAATAGTGGCAAAAAGCCCTGTATGATGACATAACCCAGCTCTCACTATATGGGGACTATGTTTAATGTAAGATTAAAGCTAAGATGGGAGGCCCTATACTAGGGACAGGGTTACTCTTTACAGGTAGAAGGCAGGGACCCACCTGAAAGGTGAGAAAGCTGGCAAGATGCAATCAACCACGTGAAGCGCTGGTCAAGAATGTGAAGTCACAGACCCTGGCAAAAAAACCTGAAATTCATGTCTTTTCTGGCTATAGCAGAACTCTCCAGGAAAGGATGAACAGTGGGGTTGAACCTGTATGCCTGAGAATATGCTTGCTATCTTATGATTAGAAGCTTATGCTGTAGAAGCTCAGCTCTCTCTCTCTCTCTCTCTCTCTCTCTCTGTGTGTGTGTGTTGTCTCTGTTTCTAGTTTTCCTATAGTTTTTCTGGTAAAAGTCTTTTTTTTCTGGTAAATACTAGTCCACTTTGGCTGTGCTTAGGAAAGCCAAATATTTCTGTCGTCTCCTAAGCTTTAGGAATAACCCGTGGGGAACAGGGTGGAGGCAGAAGTAATAACCAAGGTGAGAGAGCCGCAAGTTTGGGGAATGGACAAAGGAATGAGCAAGCAAATAGGACTGCATCATTTATTTTAGGAAATATCACACCGTAGGGGTTTTGATTTGTTCATATAGTTGTTTTGGGAAAACAAATTTCTAAAGGCTGTTAAGTACTTGATTATATCGGCAATGCCTTAGGTTAAATATTCTACTTTTAGGTTATTTCCCCACTTATTTCTATTTTAATAGTGAAACAGGCATAAGCCAAACGGTTCTTTAGCGCTGGGAAAGTTTCTTTGGGTCAGCCCCGCTCTTCCTTACCAGGGAAACCCAAAGGTAACACGTTTGCTAAGGCTGAACTACTAGTGTGCAAAACACTCAGCTGTACCTAGCTCTTCCCCATCTTGAAGTGATACAGTTTGTTTCTCCTCCTTAAATTTATTTCTTCTCTTGAAATTCATTTTTAGTTTCCGGCCACTTGGCGTCTCCAATTTACTAGGGTCATTTACTAGTTAGTATGCTGCTGACCAGGTGCTTTTGCTTCTCAGTCTCAAGTCATATGTAAATATATTAAATTCAAATTTTCTTTCTTACCCACCCCCCTTCTCCACTCCACCTCTCCAATAGGGAAAGGAGTTGTCACAAAGGTTGAGATACTCAGTGGGTGTCTGTACGTGGCCACTGGGCCTGCGGAGGGGAAACTGCTTTCACACCCATCCCCCCATGTCCTTACCCATCCCTTCCACACACAGCCAACAGTTTACCCTTTTACCTGTGAGCTGATGCAGAATGTTATTCGGAGTTAGGAATAATCTAGATTACCCAGTCCAATGCCCTAACAGATCAGGAAAATTATTTATCCAAGGCTTCTGAATTAAATGGCAAAAACAAAATTGAATTCAGGTCTCCTAAACTCAACTCTGTGTGGGTTGCGGAGTTCTGGAAGAGGGAACGGGGGGCATGGTGGTTCTTGTTAAAATATTCGTTCAACATACACAGAGAGCATTTACTTACTACGTGCCAGGCACTATTTTCGGTGCTGGGGACTCCGCGGTTGAGGGCGCGGAGACACAAAATCTCTGCCCTTATGGAGCTTTCGTTCTCAAAACTTAAGTACTTTGCCCCACCATCCTGCAGAAACTCCCAGTGCCGTAGGAACGGTTGGGGCTCATCTCAGACGGGAGGGAATCCCACCCTTTCTTAGCTTCTGTGCTAACCACGCGGCGAGGGCTGATTCACTGCAGGAGCCGGAGGGAAAGGCGACAGACACCCTGCGTGGTGCCCTCCCCACCCTCTGCACCGCCGGGGCGCCGCGGCGCCCCAGTTCCAGTCTGGGACCAGCGTCGGCCTCTCCACCCTCTCTGCTCTCCTGCGGACGGCTGGAGGACACAGAAGCAGGACCCGGCTCTGGCGCCGTCCTCTGAGAAAGGATTGCGGGTGGGTGAAAATCCTTCCAAGGCGGTCGCGCTCAGGGTCTAGCACCCAGACGGGGGGAGGGACGATGTCTCCCCGACCTGGGGTTTCATGCAGCAAACTGCTCTCTCATGCTGCCCGATTAAACATCGCAGCCACACGCTCTCTCCACTCAGCGGAGGCCACTGCGGCGTCCCCTCCCCTCCTGCCCCACCCGCCCGTTCCGACTCCCGAGCCCCACTGCAGCTTCGCAACCATCCTTCCTTTTCTTCCCTACTTCCTGGTTGCCATGGAGACACACGTCATTTACGTGCCGTGCGTCGCCTTGGAAACAGGGGAGCATCCGCGGCGAGGCCGGGAGACCCGCCCCTGCCACTCCAAGCACACTCGCGGGCGCTGCCCGTTAATGGCCGGGGGTATTCCCGAGCGGTACCCGCTGCTGGCCTCCGCCCGGGCCCCTCCGCGAGCGCTTCTGTGACCCAGAGAACCCGCGGGTCCTCGCAGCTCGTGGCGCCGGGAGAGCGGCGCTGACACGGGCGCAGTTCGGGAGGCGAGGCAGGTCTGGGCGCTTTCGCCCCGGGGCAAGCCGGAGAGTCGCCGGCCCGGGACTCTCGCCGGGTCCTCGTCCCGCCGGCTCTTTCCGGCCTCCCCCGATCCTGCCCGCGCCCTCCGCCCGGGACTCGTCTCCTCACGTCGGCTCCCCGCCCTCTCGGGAGCCTCCTCTGCCCTCGGTTCCTCCCCGCCCCTCCGGGGACCTCTCCCCCTTCCCCGTCCCTCTCCCCCACCTCACCCCCCAACCCCGGAGGCCGGGCTGGACCGGACCCAGAGCCGCCACCGCCCGCTTCTGCCATTCAATGGAGGACGGTCTGCTGGAGATCATGACCAAGGACGGCGGCGACATGCCGGCACCTCTGGAGGTGTCCACCGTGCCGGCCGTGGGGGACGTGATCTCCGGGGAGTACAACGGCGGCATGAAGGAACTGATGGAGCACCTGAAGGCCCAGCTGCAGGCCCTGTTTGAGGACGTGAGGGCCATGCGGGGGGCCCTGGACGAGCAGGCCTCGCACATCCAGGTGCTCTCGGACGACGTGTGCGCCAACCAGCGGGCCATCGTCTCCATGTGCCAGATTATGACCACGGCGCCCCGCCAGGGCGGTCTGGGCGTGGTCGGCGGCAAGGGGAGCTTCCCGGGTGCCCGCCAAGAGCCGGAGACCCCTTCGCCTGGGATCGGGGACAGCGGTTTGCTGGGTCGCGATCCTGAGGACGAGGACGACGATGAAGAAGAGGAGAAGGAGATGCCCAGCTCCGCCACACCCACTAGTCACTGTGAGCGCCCCGAGAGCCCCTGTGCTGGTCTCCTTGGGGGGGACGGGCCACTTGTGGAGCCCCTCGACCTGCCCGACATTACCCTGCTGCAGCTGGAGGGCGAGGCCTCTCTGTGAGGGGACTCCGAGGGGGCACTACTTTCCCGGGCTGGCTTTGGGTTTCCGAGTGCATGACGCGAGGGGACTGAACGGTGCGGTGCAGCATGCTTCACTCCGACCGCTGCTCATGTGGGTCAGGCAGAGAGACTCCCTCGAGGAAGGATTTATAGGGTGAAGGACTTTGGGAGCGTCAAGAATCCCTTCTGCCCAACCGAGGGAGACGTAGCAAACTGCGGAAAGGTGAGGTTCCGGGAGAGGAAGCGCCCATCTCTGGACTCCCTTCCACCCCCTACCCTGCCCATTCCCCCTCCCCGGTCAACAGGAGAACCCCTGAATTGTGTAAATAAAATTCTGCTTTTTCTATTCTGAAAAAGGACTTATCTAGGACTATGGCAAATAATCTCTTAACGATTTACCTAGAAACTAAGGAATTGGGGGTATTCTGTTCTGGCAACAGAAAATTTACCCTTCTGCTGAAATCCAAGATATTCAGCGCTCTGCAGAAGCCTCTCCCCCTCACAGATCTCTGCGGCTGCTGATTGGTAAAGGAAGCTTGAGGAGGGAACTGCAGCCCTAGGAATCTAAGTGAATGGGGTTCCAAGGGCCCCTGGGCTGGGAGGAGCTGGCTATGAATGTGCATGAAGACATAATAGCTCAACCTCTAGGATTTTTGCATGCAGAGCGGATCCTGCCTTGTCACTGACTTCATCTGGGATTGCTTTATCCACTCACTGGGGCTTAGAGAACAAAGAGCCCAGTACACAGGCAGAGACTTGGGGGTGCTCAGCAGCAGCCCAGATTTAGGGGACGTTTGAGGGACTCTTGGAGGCTGCAGCCAAAAACTGTCTCTCTCCTGGCTACACCTGCTTAACTTCAGTTCCTTTTCCTGTCAATTTGTCCCTGCCCGCTGCCTCTCGGTGTTGCCTCCATAATGTCTTGTGTGTGTTACGTATGTCGACTTGTGCAGTAGTGTGTGAGCCCTGAGGGGCAGGGCTTGTGGCTCTGGTGTTAGGTTCAGGGGGCTTCAGACCCTTCTGTGAGCCCCAGGCTATCATGGCGCTTTCCCCTCTCCTTTCCTCTTTTCCCTCACAACCAGGGCATGGAGCATGTGGCTGTCCTGAGGTTCTTAACTGATGTGCCTCCCTTCCACCTCCTCGAGTAGTGACTTTGTGTGCCCTTTCTCCTCCACTGTGTATTCCTTCTCAATGCTTTCCTTGGTGTTAACCTTAATAAAGAGGCGTCATCTCCCCTCCTTGCTGACTGGTACTAGGGGGATGTCAGGGTGGGGCTTCTGGGCCCGTTACATGGACCAGGGCTTAGTTGGGACTGCACAAGCCATGCCTTCCCTCCTCTCTCCTTACCTCCGGTTCCAAGGAGTTGACTGACCCTGAACTGGTCAGGACACACACTGCCAACTCAACCTACTTTCCCTTCCATCCTGGACCTTGAACTCAAGCTGGACAGGGGAGAAGGAGAGGGTATGTGTTGAGACTCCCAAACTAACATCAGTTTTTAGTAGCTGAACTCCAGGTGTGCAAGTGACTTCTTTTCAGTGAAGCACCTGGTCCCTGGGAGATGACTTCCAAATCTGAGTCCTGGAATGGCAGGCATGACACCTGTTCCATGGGAGGGTTAGGGATGGGGTATTGTGGGTATTGTTTGGGAGGGATTGCCCGGGATCTCTGGGAGTAGAGTGACACATCACAAAAGAAACCACAAATAACTGCCTCAGGCCTCTAGTGGAGACCGCTGGTAAGGTATTCCCCGTGGAGCTTAGACTGACATCAGCTATTGTCTGCTCCCTTGGGCAATGGAATTTCCCAAGGCTGTCCCAAACAAATTTGGGAGAAGAATGAGTTGGAATGCTCTGTGTGTGTGTGTGTGTGGTGTGCATGGGGTGTGTGTGTGTGTGTGTGTGTGTGTGTGTGTGTGTGTGTTCTTGCTACTGGTTGCTGTGGAGAGGTTGAAAGAGCACTGGAATCACAGATCTGGGTTTGAATCTCAGTTCCAACACTAAATGACTGTTTGAGACTTGGTTTACTGCTTGAGACTTAATTTCTGCGTGTGTAAAATGGGGACAAGAAGTTGTTAGACCTGTAGAAATTCTTGTGCAAATGTTAGTTTTTTTATAGTTTTCTTGGGATGGGGATGGTAGTGACTGGCTCCTCTGGGAAAACAAAACTACCTTGAGAAGGTGCTAGAAGCTCTCTTTTTATATAATCCTTCTCTGTCTAATGAACTCTTTAACTTTCAGGAGAATCAAATAAAGGCGTATGATGAGATTCCCGAGGTGATATGGGCCTCATCATAAATGTCATGCAGTTACAGGCCAAAAAGATTTTCGGGGCAAGCCCTGTATACATAGGATAACCAGAGGAAGCTGTGGGTTGTTCAGTGGTTGGGGAATGTGTGCTGGGGCCCTAGAGAGGGTAGCTGAAGCATATTTGTGGGGAACTATCCCCAAAGGCTGGGAAATAGTTTCCTGTTATAGTTCCAGCATTTAACACCAATAACAATAACATCTGTCACTTACTGAGCATTTACAGTGTGCCAGACACTGTTCACTTTTATCTCCAACAAGAAGTAAGCACTATTTTTATTCTCACTTAACAGTTTCAGAAACAGACGCCAAGACTTTCTCAAGGTCACACAGCTAGTGCTTGGCTTAGCTTAGCTGGCTTTAAGAACGAGGACTTAAACCCAGGTCTTCTGACTTAAAGAACCCTAAATTGGAACTTCTGTGTTAATTGCTCTGTTATTTAGATCTTCAGGCCCCTTATTTCCCCAGTCAAGAGTCTCAGAGTCCTGAAGAGGAAATAGCATTAGGTTTGGTCTCTTCATCTTCTCAGAATAAGAAATGGAAGTTCAAGTTTTGGTTAGTGGCTCTCACCAGAGTCTAGTGGACGATAACATAATGATGGCACTGAGAAGATGGCCTTCTGGACGTGCTTCTTGAGAGGAAGGAGCCAATGCTCCTGGGTATTCCCCAACATGGCTTCATTCTTGTGCCTCTTTCCTGTGTCCTGTGGCTCAGATTCTGCAGAGTCTGACAGGAATCACAAGCAGTTTAGCCCATTAGGCTCTATAGGTCTGGTTGAGCTCTTTACCGTTTGGCTCCATTTCAGTTCTCCTTCCTATGCCCACTGTCCTAAACGTGTCATAAGTCCCTTAGCCCTGGGCCTCCTAAAAGTTCTCCAGCGATTCCTCCCAAGTCCAGATTAAAATCTCCCCAGAAAAAAACAGTCCTTCAGCTTTTTAAAGTCACCTGCACCAGCATCTCCTAGGGGGGGGCAGCACAGTTGTTCTCCCATCATCTTATTTCTCCCTATTCCCTATCCTCCTCTTGCATTTCTCCTTTGGGATGCTCCTGATGAGTGAGCTTCAGGTGAGATTCCTAACCTGGGACTCATGGACAGGGTCCCTGTTGAACTTCGCCGGGACACAGCTTCTTGAAATTGAATGCAAAATTCTGTAAGTATCAATATTCCTTAGAGAGATCTGTTGTTTCAATGTAATTCTTAAAGGTAAGAATTAAGCAAAAAAGAATCACTGAGCTAAAGAATAATGAGGCTTTTTAACTTGAAAAATACCAAAGAAGAAATTTCCCTGCCGAACTGGTACTGTATTGCACCTTTGCCTCCTGGGACCTCCAGAGTATTTCCTACTTTGAATTGAAATCTTCACATAAATCTGATTACTCACCACCTATGCAACAAGTTCAAATTATATCAACACACATTAAAATGTGCTAAGAATCCTGTCTCCCATTATTTCCAAGTCTTCTCATACTTGGGAGTTTGCCAGAGCACTGCTGATGTGTAAAGGTGAGGAGATGCACCCTGTCCCCCCAAAGCTTTGTGCTGCACTTTATGTTGGGGCCTAACATGGCACTGCATGTAACTCACCATAACTCTGTTGCTGCGGATATTGATTTCTAAGGGAAATCTCTCAGAGTTAGTTCTTAATCTCAAAATGAAAAGACCTACAATTTCATAGAAATAAGGTACAACTTGAGCCTGGTACAACTAAACTCTGTTCTAGAGAAATAATAATAATTATTGTTATTTTTAAGTGCTGATTTGTTTTTTTTTTAAACATTTTTTTTAACGTTTATTTATTTTTGAGACAGAGAGAGACAGAGCATGAATGGGAGAGGGTCAGAGAGAGAGGGAGACACAGAATCCGAAACAGGCTCCAGGCTCTGAGCGGTCAGCACAGAGCCCGACGCGGGGCTCGAACTCACGGACGGACCGCGAGATCATGACCTGAGCTGAAGTCGGACGCCCAACCGACTGAGCCACCCAGGTGCCCCAGTGCTGATTTGTTTTAAGAGAGAGCAAGCACGAGAGAGCACGGACATGTGAGCGGAGGAGGGGCAGAGAGAGAGGGAGAGAGGGAATCCCAAGCAGGCTCTGCACTGTCAGTGCAAAACCTGATGCTGGACTCTATCCCACGAACTGGGAGATCATGACCTGAGCTGAAATCAACTTGGATGCTTAATTGACTGAGCCACCGAGGCACCCCAATACTTATTTTTATAAGAGATGCAAAATGGCCTCCAACATAAATATGCATTTTTATGTGTTACCACAGACTATGGTCTCTGCTTGATATGTGTAATGAAATGGCTCACTTAGAAGTTTTCCCAGAACTAAGAAACAGTTCTTTCCCCAATATACTCAATTTTATACTTCTCGCAAGACAGAAAACTGCATCTTTGCAAAGGTAGGTTTTCCTAGGCACCTTTCCACAGGTACATGCCTAGGGATAGAAATTCAGCCAAAATACTCTGTGACAGTAAGCAATTATATAGAAGTACAAAAGGAGTATTCTTGAATCTTTTATCCCAACTACCACTTCCCCCCAACTTCTAGATTGTCCCCAGAAGGTAAATTCCCTCACAGAAGCACAGCCTTTCTGCTTGGAAGCACTGTGCTTGTGGAAGGAAGTCGGCTCTGTAAATAATGCTGTCATGGTGCCACCTGGCGAGGAATAGGGACATTACAAGGAGACCCTCTGAATTTATGGCTTTCAATTCAGCAAGCCCTACCAAATGCTTACTAAAGGCCTGGCTCTTTGCCAAATAGTGGGTGGCAGGGGAAGCTGAATAAATAGAATGTATTTGAACAATATAAAAACCAACTGCAATAAACTCCTAACTGGTCTCCCCTGGCCTCTCACATACCTATAATCCTGAAGGTAAGTCTTCCTAAACCACAGCTCTGAACATTTATCCTCCTCAGAAATCTACATCATGTCCCTATTACTTCTTGAATTAAGTATAAAATCCAGTGGTTGTAGGGAGTCAAGGTCCCCTTGGATAAGACCCTGGCATACTTTTTTTTAACCCATACATTTATTTCCCAGGTACGCTTTCTAGCCATCATTCCATCTTTGGAAGTCTGTATCATCCAGTCAGCTAGAAATGATTCCCAAGGGTATCCCAGTTCTTTTAATCTTTGGATGAGTAGACTGGACGAGTCCCTCCTGGCCCTTGACTCCATTTCTCTTAGTCATTCTTCCCAAGTGCAGTCAGATGCAAATCTCTCCTCTAGAAAAGGGATTTCTGCAGCCTTGGTCACCTGTACCAGCTTCTCATGGGGTCTGGGAAGGCTGCTTTTCCCTCTTCTCTCTCTTATGCTACCTGCAAATGGTTAAGTCCCCAGAAGGGGTATGTAAAACTTTTTGATTATTAATTTGTGCCTTTATTTCTAGGAATTCAATTCATTGCTTTCATCCAATTCTTAAAGAGACCTATAAAATGAAAAGGTTAAACAAACCCTGTAGTCAAAATAAGTTATTTACCATTCCCCAGAAATTCCCACTTTCCCACATCTGATTCTTTGCTCATTCTCTTTACTCTTCCTGCTCCATTCTGTCTCTGCCAGTTGGAATCCTACCAGTTCTTTGAGGTCCTTCTCAAATGCTACTTCCTTCATGGAGTCTTTCCTAATGTGATCTCTTCCTCCTTTAAATATCTAAATCTTTTATTTTAAACTTTTAAAAATGTTTATTATTTTTTTTTTGAGAGAGAGAGGCAGACAGAGCATGAGCAGGGGAGCAGAGAGAGAGGGAGACAAAGAATCCCAAGCAGGCTCCAGGCTCCAAGCTGTCAGAACAGAGCTGGACTCAGGGCTTGAACCCACAAACCATGAGATCATGACCTGAGTTGAAGTCAGAAGCTTAACTGACTGAGCCACCTAGGCACCTCATGAATATCCAAATCTTTTTGTTGGTACTTCTTTTGGGGATAATTATTATATTTTCCTTACTTCTATTGTTTATTTACTCACTTCTGTTATTTATGTGCTTGTTATTCCCCCTTCCAGATTATGAATATCTTGAGGGCTGGAACTTCTTTCTAATTTTTATATTCTCTTAAGTATTTACCATATGTTATTGACTTTAAGGCATCATCAATTGTGACACATAATTATTTTAGGTGCCATTAAGAAAGAAAAAAAACACTGCCAATTAAACTTTCACTATGCTTTATCAATTTTATTTAAAAATTTTATTCCGTTTAAAAAGTTTATTTAGAAAGACTTATTTAGAAAGAGACGGGGTTTTTTTTTTTTTTTTTTTGTATCACTCCAAAGCACACAAATATAATTTAAAGTCACTATGGTATTCTTATAATTTCTTCATATTGAGTCTGACACTTCTGAATCACTTTTGACTCAAGGTTGTTGATGTCTGTTATTTTTCCAAACATTATATTCTCTGGGTCATTTTGAGTGTTAGCGAAGCAACATTTCTTAAAAAGAGAGCTTTGCTATTGTCTCTGGCAATTTATTCCAGGCCAAAAAAATCTATTCTGCAAGTTTTAAAGCTGGAACTTTTTGATCTTGCCAGAAAGTGTTCAAGGAATATTTTCAGACAACAACCAGAACTAATATTCCTTCAAATGGTCCTTGAATGGTCAATTAACTGAAACATCAAGGGGTTGTAGATTTCCAGTCATACCACCTAGAATAACAACTAGGCCCAGGCATGTGTAGGCAATGACAACAATGTCATGACTGCTGCTTGGCCAACAGTAATTGTAAGCTGACATTGATTACTGATTATGAGACACATCCCATTTCAGAAGTGTTAAAATGGGGGAGTGGGAAGTATATTTGGAATTGATGAAATCAGTAGCATGGGAACTTCCTTATAATCAGAAATAAATGTTTGAGCCTTAAATATAGAATTAAAAAAAATACAGAATTTTAGAACTGGTAATAAAAAAATATGTCCCCATCTCTTAGAATCTTCAAAAGTGTTACTGCTGAAAGAAATCTTAGTGATGATCATATAGCCATTTTATTTATTTATGTGTTTTTTTATTTTATTTTAGAGAGAGAGAGAGAGAGAGAGCACAAACATGAGCAGGGGAGATGGGTGGAGGGAGAGAGAGGGTGAGAGAGAAAAAAAGAGAGAGTCTTAAGTCTATGCTCAGCATGGAGCCCAACGTGGGGCTCATTCCCATGACGCTGGGATCATGACCTGAGCCAAAATCAAGGGTTGGATGATCAACCGACTGAGCCACCCAGGCACCCCAATATAACCATTTTATGTATAACTCAGATGTCTGAAGAGGCTGCTATGTCCCTTAGAGATCTGATTAAATTTGGTCCAAATTCAAATGCCAAAATCTGGGAATTCCACAGGATTCCATACATGCCTGTAGCATCTTATGGTTTATTTTCCTTTTGCTTCTTTCTGCATCCACAATCCTGAGTCCATGCAAGCTGCCTCAGTTTGACTTCTTATCAGCTCTTGGACACATAAAACAGCCCTTTCACTGGTTTCAATAACAAATATAACCTTACTAGGTACTGAAAAATTTTTACTGTAGACTTGAATAAAAAAAGATGAGGGAGAAGTGATCACAAGGAGAGTTCCCATTGAGGAGTTTATGCCTTTCACAGGCTCCTCTACCCTATCCTTTCTTTACTCTCTTGTTCCTCCTGCCTGCTCCAGAGTAACAAGCAAATTCTTTCTCTTCTTTTGAGAAAAATAGTTTCTCTCCCATTTAGTGCCTGGATGAGAGAAATTTACCTTATTCTACTCCAAGCACTTTATAAAAAAGTGTAGTCTCCTGCAGTGAATATATGATGCCATTGCATATAACTAAAGAAATAGATGAGATGACATACCCAAGGTTGCATAGTTAATGACAATATCAGAACCAGAACTCTGGCTAAATTATATAGATCAGTGTTGTTTTTTTAACCCATTAAATGGTACTGCACATTTCTCTGCTACAAGTAGTTCTTTTTTAATGTTTATTTGTTTTTTGAGGGGGGGGGGAGGGACAGAGAGAGATGGAGACAAAGAATCTGAAGCAGGCTCAAACCCATGAACCACAAGATCATGACCTAACCTGAAGTAGGATTCTTGACTGAGCCACCCAGGTGCCCCATCTCTGCTATTAGTAGTTATAATATACTAACTGGTGGTTCAGCTTCAATAATAAAAAGGGCAAGTCAACATTCCTTTAGAGCAGGTGAATAATTCTTATAAGCATGAAGGAAAAAGACACCCAAGAAGGAAACCATGACTGAGTCAATTTGCCAACAAGTATTTACCAACTGCCTACTATGTATCATGGAAGGTGGTAGGCACTGGGGCAGACTCTAAGAAGTCATGGTCTCTGCCCTTAAGTTTCTCATAGTCTAATGATAAGAGAACGGTGTGCTCTCGAATTGGGAGAGAGTACTTCTCAGAATATTGAAGGGAAAATCTGTTTTCTTTGAGCATTGTCAACTGAATTAAGGGTACCTCAATTTTAAAATGGAAATGGTGTGTATGTGTGTGATGGGGGCCAAGGGGTGGGGGAAACAAGGTAAAATGGAGAGGACAAAAGTAAAGGAATGCTGAGAAAACCCACAAAAATTTATACTACAGAGGACATCAAGTACAACATTGGAAGAAAAGCAGTAGCTGAGCTGGCATCTCATACTTCTCTGGAAAAAGTAAGTAGAAAGAGGTTGGGGAAAAATACTTATGGCCTCTACACCAGTGCACAAAGTACAGGTAATATACAAATAGAACTTGAGATTCTGTACAATGAGAAAAATAAATTCTCACAGATATAAAGAAACTTGGTAGGGTGGGACTCATGTCTGGGACATGGCAGTGAGAAAAGGTGCGGTACATTGTTCCAAATAAACAATTGGGATCTGATGTGCAGCTGGAAAGGAATTGGCAGTCATGTGATCCACACCACATATATGTGGGAACATAAGCAGCTTCTTTGCTGTGATCTACAGAAAGTCAGCCCCTGCTCTTAGCATTTATAAAATTCAGAAAGGAAAAGAGGAAGAAAAAGTGTAGGGAATGGAAGAAGGAAAGAGACATAAGAAAGTAAGTGGAGGAATACAATAAAAAACAAAGAAAATGATAAAAGAGTAGCACTTTACATCATGAAGACAGTCTTATATGGGATTTTATATCCTTGAGAGTGGAAACAGGAAATGAATTATTTAGGTGAAGGTAAAGGAGAGGAAAAGAAGCAATATTATTGTAAAAATGTGCTAGATTCCACCAAAACAGATGAACTGGATTATAGAGCCCAGGACAAATTATGAAACTGGCACAAAGAAGTTCCAGAAGTGAGGGGAAGTTGATTTAATGTAACAGAATCCTTCAGAAGGAAGAAGATGGCAGAGGAAAGATGATTCCGGGTCAGATTCTGACCCACAAAGATGGAATTGATTGGTGAAATGAGGGTGAGGAAAATATTGAAAGTAACTATTGCATTTTGGTTCTTCCTGATAGCCAAGGAAGTAAGGTAAGAGGTAGTCCAGGGCTACTGGAAGCCTGACTTCAAGTAACTAGAAGGTATGATTTTTATAGCCTGCAACTCTATAGGGGGAAAAGGCTCAAAGAAGATGGCGTTCTCTTAAGAATAAAATTTAGTCAGTACAATTGCTTTGGAATCCAATGAAGAGGACTGGAATGAATGATCACAGGGACCTTGCCAATGAACTCAGATTTAGAGATGTCAGGCAGAGAGTAGGCATAACTAAGAGAGTAGTCCATATATTTCAATACTTTCAAATGCACAAACTATAAGGCAAAAACTGGGGGATTTGATTACAAAATAAAGATTTATGTTCTACAAAGGCCAGCGTGGACAAAGCTAATAGGTAGATGGCAGAATAAGAAACTATTTGCTTTGTCTAAAACTGACAAGGATATAATAGCCTTAGAATAGATATGGTTCTCCTACAAATGAACAGCAACCAGATAGAAAAAAAAAGGTGCAAAAGATATCAATAGGCAATTTAAAAAATAGGAAAAAGCTAATATGCATATAGAAATTTGATCAAAACCATCAATAATCAAAAGCACATTGAACCAACAATAATATATTAGTTTATACCTATCACACCAGCAAAAATTAAAAATCTAGAGAGTTACAGATGTCAGGGATGTGGAAATCTGCTACAAGATTGGTTTCACCACTTCTGGAAAGCAAGTTGGCATTACTTGGACACATTAAATAGACTCATACCCTATAACCCTGTAATCTCTCTCTTAAGTTACATAAAACAAATTCTTTACAAGTTCAGAAGGGGGCTAATAAGAGGATGTTCATTGCAGAGTTATTTGTAGTGAAGTGGAGCTGGGGGCAATGTGGGTGTTCATCACTGGAGTAGTGGAGAAGTACAACATGGCAAATGCACACCATGGCATCAGTGTGAAAGAACAGATTAAATGTTAGCATATGGCAAGATGGATGGAGATGAAAAACAGTGCTTAGTGAAAAACGTAAGACACAGAATGAGACCTATAACTCAGTAGCTTTGGATTACATTTAAAAATACATGCCTACCAAATAATAACTATTTTCTAAGAACACATTTAAACAGAAATATACACACTAAACACATCAGAAAATTGCCTATTGTTGGGGAAGAATGGGAGTGGAGATAGAATGTAAAGATGGAATAAAGAAATAAAGACATAAAACAAGAGGGTTTTTCCTTGCAGGCACAATGATGGTGTATCATGAACTGAGGAGTATGATGAACTCAATCCTTCAAGGAACAAAAACTTCAAAACAAAACACAGGAAAACACAAACACAAATTTATCAGCACTAAACCATGAACAGAATAGCACTTAGAGAAAAAAAAGCCGAAATGAGGAAACACTTGTAAAAATACTGACAGCAAAATAGGCTTGTTATTCCAAAAAAGAAATACAAAGAATTGATACCTTTGATGCTCAGAACACATGGGGTGCTATATACATTTTTGGAGGCACTGATTTTAGATGTTTGAAATACCTCATCTCATTTAATCCCCATAACCACATGAGGTAGATATCTTAGAACTTTTTTGGTTGCAAGAAATGTAAACCTATCTATAATAACTTTGAGGGAAAAAAGTTTATTATAAAGACGCCAGGTTATCTCCAAAACCCAAGAGCAAAAATGCAATTGGCCCTCCAAGGTTGACGAAACCAGGGCAACCATTATCTCAGGCTCTTTCTCTGAAGATATGGTTTTCTATCTTTGCTTCTCTCTGTCCTCCGACTTCAATCTATTCTCCCTACCTGCCAATTTTCTTTGCTTCTTCACATACATGGAAGAAGACAATGGCTCCATATCTGAGTATCTGCCTGTTCCAGCCCCCAAGTGGGTATATCTGCTGCATACCAATTCCAAATTCCTAGGAAAGAGGACTTAATCAATCTAGCTTTGCTGCACTGATTGTGGTGATAATGGGGTGTGGTGTTCCATAGTACTAACTTGACTGCCAGGGCTCACCCCAGTGGGAGAAGAAGAGGGTTCTTGGAGAATGGGCTGAGTGCCATAGCACCCTCGAAAGTATCTCCCATGGCCAATAGGACTGTGGAACATTTGCCAAACAAATGAATAATTGATGACATGAAACTCAGCTTTCTCTAACTTCAAAGCCCATTCTCTTTGTACTACATCATATAGCCTCCAAAATGTTTCCATTTGAAAAAAACTGATTTCATTACCTCTGTAAAAGAGAATGGTCTTATATTAGGTATCTCCAGAAACCAGATGGCATATTCAAATTAGGATAGTTTGGGGAATTTCATAAAGGTTTATTTATAACGGTGTGGGTAGGTTGTAGGGAAACTGCAAAGGAGCTACAGTACCCCAAATCTGGTATTAGAGGGGCTAAGCCTGAAGAGGTAATGGGAGATGCAGTTCCACCACTTAGAAATAGATACTAGGTAGAGAAGGCTACAATGACAAGAGCTGAGATCTTACCTAAAGGGACTCAAGTGAGCTTGCCACAATGCCACAGGGACAGAGCCAGAGGATTAAACAGCCTAACCTCACATTCCTACTTCCCTCTAATCTTCTGCCTATACTACTCATTGGCTGAACCCAATAGAAAGCCAGGGGTCAGGGGATCTGTTGACCTGGTTCCATGCAGGTCAGCCTCCCAAGCCCAGAGCTGGGTAAAGACGGCCAGGAATTGATCTGCAGAGGCAAAGAGATATCTAGGCCTGTAGACTAGAAAATAAAAACAAACGTGCAATCAAATTGGAAGTCCAAAAAGATAAGACTTTAAGAGTTCCCTATAGAGGATCTAGACATGTTTAATTTTCATGTCCTGGGTAAGCCATATTTCTAGATATTAAAGTGAATATTTAGCTTAAGTCACTAATGATGAATGCCTCAGGGGCTTCCTTGGGGGGTTCAAGGCTCTGGACACTCCCTCTCCACTCCTACTAGAAGAGTTTTGCTATTTTGGTTTAAAACATCAGGATTCTGCTACGTTGAGAAAATAGCGCTACAACACCTCCAGGTACTATGCTAAGGACGCATAAATGAATCATATATCAGTGGGGAAGACAGAGAAGTAAAGAAGTAAGAGTACAGTGTTAGGAAAATGCATTGGTTATGAAGGGAACCCAAATAAAGTCCAATGAATCCAGAAAGGGAAGGAGCCAAGGAAGGCTTCCTGGAGTAACTGCAAAGGGAGGTAAAGAAGTTCCGAAGACACCGGCGTTGTCTAGAAGGGAGGAGGAGCCCAACAATTATTCACTATCACCTGAAAATATCGAAGCTACAGATCGGTGGACTAGGCTAGGAGGTAGGAGGACTCGACGTGATAGGCAAAGATCTATGCTCAGCCCAGCCTCCAGCCTTGCTCCGCCCCCATCCCATCCCATCCCAGCGCATCCCATCCTCCATCAAAGGGGAGCGGCATTTCAGCATTTACACTCAGCTGGGAGGGTATTCCAAACCCAAGAGACGCAGCTACCGCCGGGCGCGGCTGCTGCCTAGTCTCCCAGAATAGCTCGTGTTCCCGGGAGGTCTTCAGGTTAGCGCAATCCCGCCCCAGCGCGGCCAAGAAGACGCTCATTGGCTGCCATAACGGTGATCCGAGGAGTTGGGGAAGGGTGATTGGCCGCAGGTTTGTTTTGTTTGTTTGTTTGTTTAGTGCCGACCACGCCCATCTTCTTTACCCTCCGCAATCGGGTCAGGGCCCAAAGCCTCATGGGTAGTTTGGGCATGCTAGATTGGGAAACATGGCGTCGGTTTTAGGAGGGATCCTGAAGGCTGGAAGAGCTGGAACCAGAGCTAGAATTCCTGGGTTCCCTTCCCACGTTTTCAGGGCCTGGGCTGAACTGTGGTAACCTTAGAAGCTTGTCGTGCATCCTCCCGCGACAAGTGGTTTTGCATACGGATAGTGAGGGGGCTGGGACGAGACGGTCATTTCGGAGTGATTTCTGGTTGTTGCATTTACGTGCGTTTTCGCAGTCGCTGGGGGCTTTTTGTGTGCCTCCCGGGCTCAGGAACCGGGGCAGAGGCTGAAGCAGGAGACCCACCAAGGCGTCGGCTTCTCTGGCGTTGGAGCGCTGCCTCCGCACCCCTGCCCCTGCAAGGTCCGTTGGTGCCCCGGCCTCCCAGAGCCCAGGTCCTTGAATGAGAAAGTGCTCGCCCTTGAGAAGACAGTTTAGGTCGCTCATCCCGATTTTACAACATTCCTGGCCATACCCTCCACCTTCCACGTTGAAAGCATTTCAACAAGGAATCAGGCAGTTCGTTATACCTGGAGTTACTCAACCCCAGCTTCTAGCCTCCCCGCCCCACCCCACCCCACTTTACAATTCACTGCTTATTCTTTAAGGCTTAGTTCTAATACCATCTCCTCAGTATAAAGCCTGCTCCATTCTTTGGGACAGTTATTCAGTTACATCCTTAGGCTAAATGTGGGCTCTGGAACTGCTGCCCACTTAGAAATGCCATTTGAAATGTGTGATTTTGAACAAATTAACCTCTATGAGCCCCAGTTTTGCCTCTTAAAATGGAGGTAATGTACTTCCAGGGTATTGTGAAGATCAAATGTAGAGCTGTTAGAACATAAGTGCTTGATAAATGTGGGCTGCTGTTATTATCTGCCCTCCCAACATACTTTGTATAGGCCTCTTATAACGTTTGTTCTTTATATTACCATTAATATATTATATTATATTATATTATATTATATTACCCTATTAAACTTTGAGCTTAAAAGCCAGAACTGTGTCTTGTTACAATGTCAGCGTACAACAGTGTTGGGCAAATGTAAAGCCAAGAAATTTCTTGGAAACTTTGCAAAAAGCATCCTCTTCTTTTCCTTTCTTACTTTTTGTTTGTTTCTCTTAAAGCCTCTTTGAGACAGGAATTCTCAAACTTGGAGAAGAAGCTGAGATCCTAGGGGGAAGAATAAGCCCTTCTTTTGTTCTCCATGGTGACCACGAAGGCCCTATCCTTTCCCTTTCTGCTTGACAACTTTAGACAGGTTTCATCTTAAGTATAGGCCCCTGGCCCCTTTTCTCAGAGCATTTATTTTAGAAAATTTGTAATTGCCAATCTTTCTGTGCCCCTTTTGAAATGTATATGAATCTCCTTTAAAGCCTTTTGCTAGTTTCCAGACCCAGGGAAGGTCTTTCTCAATGACCTGGGAGCCATCCCTTTTTTTAAATTTAATTTAATTTAATTTAATTTTATTTAATTTTATTTTATTTTATTTTTTATTTTATTTTTATTTTTAATATAATTTGTTGTCAAGCTAGCTAATATACAGTGTATACAGTGTGTTCATGGCTTCTGGAGTAGATTCCCGTGCTTCATCACTTACACGCTACACCCAGTGCTCATCCCAACGAGTGCCTTCCTCAATGCCATCACCCATTCCCTGCCCCATTAAGCCTCAGTTTGTTCTCTGTAGTTAAGAGTCTCTTATTGTTTGTGGGAGCCGTTCCTTTAAAATGCAACCCTCAGGAAGATGGCATTCCTATTTCCTAGTCTCTATGGGAGGGTAGGAGCCCAACATCAATGGGCATCTTGCTCCAAATTGCAAAACTACAACCTGTAAACTTACTTTTCCTTTGAGTAAGACCAGTCACCACACACAGGGAGCCCTACTGCGGCTCTTAAGAACTCTCCAGCCACTTGTTTTAGTAGAGTTGAGTTCAATCTCCTATTGCAATAGTCTTTTATTATTTTTTTATGTTTATTTATTTTTTTTTAATTTTTTTCAACGTTTTTTATTTATTTTGGGACAGAGAGAGACAGAGCATGAACGGGGAGGGGCAGAGAGAAGGGGAGACACAGAATCGGAAACAGGCTCCAGGCTCCGAGCCATCAGCCCAGAGCCTGACGCGGGGCTCGAACTCACGGACCGCGAGATCGCGACCTGGCTGAAGTTGGAGGCTCAACCAACTGCGACACCCAGGCGCCCCTGTTTATTTATTTTTAAGAGAGAATGAGAGCAGGGGGAAGGGGAGAGAGAGAAGGAGACAGAGGATCTGAAGCGGGCCTCTGCGCTGATAGCAGCGAGCCTGATGCGGGGCCTGAACCCACAAACTGAGATCATGACCCGAGCCAAAGTCAGACGCTCAACTAGCAGCCACCCAGCTTCCCCTCCTATTGCAGTAGTCTTAAATAAAGTCTTTCTTTCCTGTTTAACTTTGCCTGGTGTAATTTCTCTTTGATAATGGAAAATTTTTTGTTCTGTGTTTATTGTTTCTTCTCAATTATAGTGGTGTTTCATTTCTTCCTCCTTGCTGACTGAGAAGTGCTTCTCACATGTCCTCTGATATCTAGAGATTCACCAATTTGGACTCAAAAGATTAGAATTTTGTGGAGTGAAGCTACTGCTTTAAGTCATTGCAGAAGGTAGTGTGATTTGTATAATATGGAAAGGGTAGTACATCTATTTGAGGGAATCCTAACTGAGGTGCATTCATCTTATGGAAGTGGCACCAGAAAATAACAGACCTGTTCCCTTTCCTATTATTAAGAAAGGGGCATGAGAAAGATGCAATTTAAAAAAAAAAAGAGTGGTTAAGAATATAATGCTCTCTCAAGGGACACTAAATTTGGTTAAGGAGAAAAGCTAGAAGAAGTGAGAGGGGTTAGGGTTGCAAATGGAAAGGCTTCTGCAATGGTAGAGATAGCGTGGAGAGGTGTTACTTAAAGTACAGGGAATGAAATATGTCTATTTAAGCTGGGAAGTAAGGTGCAATGAAATGAAAGATGGTTGGGAAAAAGGAAGGCAGTAGGGAGAGGGGAGTTAATTTGGAGTATATACCAGGGAAGGAAACTAATAGTCTGAGAAGCTTGGAAGAGGCATTGACCACTTGGATCATAAGGGAAATATCAAACAGTCATGTTACTTAAGGAAACTAGAAGATTTAGAAGGGATTTGACATATTGGTCTATCTCACCTGCATTTCCTCAAAAACACACAAGCATAAACATAAGTTGAATGCAGTGTTATGGTAGCCACTTAAAGCCATCATAAAAGTTCTCCCTTATGGGCTAATGGAAGCTAAGAAGATGGGGTTCAGGCTTATCATCCTTAGTTTTTCTTTTTCTTCTTTTCTCTGACTTTTCTTAATGTCAACACTGCTCCCTAATTCCCTTTTTCTTAACTTCTTCCCCTATTTTTTCTTATGTAGGAGTGGGGTGGATGAGGGTGGATTCAGGATATGAGAGTGGAATGTGAGAAAGAAAAGAACACTACAATGATAAGTTGAAAGAGAAAAGTTTGCTCCTAAATGTGTATGCAAAACTCAGGCTAGGAATAGTATGTAAAAGTACTGTACGAAAAAAATTAAATGGAGTTAAGTGCACTTATGCCTTTAAAAGATGTGACAACATAGAAGAAAAACATGAAAGTCTTAAATTATCCTCAGGAAGGCCTAAGAGAAAACAATGCTTTAAGTGAAATCAGACAGATGAGCATTAGACATCAATAGGATCTTCCAGGACTGATGCTAGTAGAAAGAAAGCTATGAGTGCTCTTTCCTGGAGGCTCTCAGCATTGGAGAGTTGCCCAATTGTCAAGACTTGGGTGGGCGGTGGGGAGACCTCTCTTCCAGGAGTCTTCCCACTAGATAGATTCTGCCTGGGCCAGGCTGGTCCTCCCAAGGGCCCTCACCATGGCCCCCTTCATTTCCTTGTTTCGAAAACTATAGATGATGGGGTTGCACATGGGGGTGATGATGGTGTAGAGAAGGGAGAAAGGCTTGTCTTTGTCAGGGCCGTGTGTGCTGCGAGGATTCATGTAAGAGAACATGGCTGAGGTATAGAAAAAGATGACCACAGTCAGATGGGAGGCACAAGTAGAGAAGGTCTTGCCCCGACCTGAGGAAGTGGTTCTGCCAAGGATGGAGGCCAGGATGCGGGCGTAGGAGATAACAATGAGCACCATGGGGCTGAGCAGCACCACGATGGCATCGGCAAAGATCATTTTCAGGCTAAACTGGGGATCTCCACAAGAGAGGGCAATCACTATGGGGGCCTCACAGAAGAAGTTTTCTATGTGGTTGTCTCTGCAGAAGGGATTCCGGAATGACATATACTCAAGAAAGATGCCATTGATCAGCCCAAAGAACCAGGCAGTACTCACCAGCTTTACACAGACCTGCCGGCTCATGATCTGGGCGTAACTGAGTGGGTGGCAGATAGCAACGTAACGGTCATAGGCCATAAAAGCCAAGAGGATGCACTCGGCTACACCCACACAGAAGACCAGGTACATCTGGGTCAAGCAAGAGACAAAGGAGACAGTGTGGTTCTTGACCACCAGGTGGATTAGCATCTGTGGGATGGTGGTGGTGATGAAGCAGACATCCAGGAAGGACAGATGGCCAAGGAAGAAGTACATGGGGCTGTTGAGTCTGGGGTCTGTCCAGGTGATGAAGATGATGAGGCCATTCATGGCCATGGCAAGGCTGTAGAGGGCTAGGAAGAGGGCAAAGAGCAATGCCCGAGTGGAAGAGGAGCTCTGCTCGAAGCCCACGAGGATAAACTCTGTCACTGTGCTCCCATTCCTTAGGTCCACCATCTGCGGCCTGCTTGAGGAGGGAGGACAGGAAAAGCACAGGTGAGATAGTTGTAGGGGAATGCAAGGTACTCACTTGGGCCCAGAAACCCAGCTATAAAGGAATAACGCGCGGCGGTAAACATTTTAGAACTTTAGTAAAATATGTAAGTGGCCATGTTATGGGGCAGTGAAGATATCAAGGTCACTATAGGCTGAATACATGGAATTGTAATATCAAAAATTGAGGAAGTGATGGTTATACTTTACTCTGGTTTGGACAGGCCTCAAGTGAAGTACTGCATCTTATACAGGGCTCCAAATGTTGAAGGATTAGCCACTAACAAAAATGTATTCAAAGGTGCAAAACTCAGATAGTAGGGCTTGGAACCCAGGCTAACTGAGGAATGGTTTAAGAAATTGAGGAATGGAGTATTTGAAGGAAGACACAGTGGCTATTAGCTTATAGAAGATCATATTTAGGAAGCACTTGGGAAATGTTTAAAGACATATTTTTCTAGAAGAAAAAAATGCTTAGTCTTAGTGTATATATTTAAAACGATAAATGATTGAAGTTTCAGAGAAAACAATAAATTCTAGCCTTTGGCATTGTCCCTTAGCTGATAATAATTTGGATACCTCTGGAAACAGCCATGCTTACCAGTCATCCATCCTCTTTCCAGACTCCTTCTCCTAGTGGTTGCCACTATTGCATCAAACACCCATGCTGTGCATGCTGGAGATGGGGCATACTTGTGAACTCTTTATTGTGTGCTTTCCTCATAGGAGACAGTTTTCCTACTGGGGTTGAAACTTAGGGCTCTGCACCATTGGGTGGAAAGTATGCAACCATCACTGTGAGACAAGGGAAGCTATGAGCAGGGCACAAATTCAGCCTTTTTGGAATGGACCTTCAGAAAATCTTGATCTGTCCCTTTGCTTCTGGGATAAGTCTTGTTCTTTTTCTATCATCAGAGAATGAGAATTCAGAAACTCATGTTCTTTTCTCATTATTGTAAATTTTAGGAAGTCATTATGTTCATATTAAATCTCTCTTGTACTTTTCATCTTGTCTTTGAGTTAGGATATCAGATCCCTTCCACTTTCAGATGCTTATAGTTGGTTAGTATATTCCTTTTTAACCTTAAGTCCTGCCAACTACTCTTCATTTTCTTTTCTCCCACTCCTTTTTCTATACACTCTCACTCTACCCCCTGTATTAGTCTTTTGCTCTCCCTTTTCCACTTCTACTTCTCACTCTTTCTTCCCCCTCTCCCTTTCTCATATTTGGTGTGGGTGTTTGCCATTTAGCTACCTCTGGGTGGACTCCCTTCTCTTCTCCATATCTTTATTTTTTTCTCCATGTCTTTAAATATCTTAAGTTGCCTATCTTAATTTTAGAAGAGATGTACCCAATTACTGCCACTCCTTTTAGCTTTGTATTCTCGGTAGGTGATTTCCTGATAGGTCAGGCAGTGGGCCATTCCCATCATCTGTACTTTGGAATGCCCCTCTAGAACTTGTACCTGGATAGTCTCCTCTTCAGGCCCCAGAAAAGGCAGGGAGGGTCAGAGAGCAATGTTTAATTCAAGATATGGCTTGGAATCACGGACCCAGTGGACATATTGGGGCTGAGGTCAGAATCTGGGCAAGAGAAGTCAGTGAGCTATGCTCCAGACAAGCCTGGGACTTGTCCAAGAAGAAACTGAAGTTCAACCTAAGAAAGCACTAGGATCTATAGGAGTATAAATTCTTATTTGTGGTTCACAGTCCCAGAAAGAATACTCTGTGATACCTGGCATCTAGTGCCCTGTTAACAACCAGGGTTAACGAATCAAGCATTGGTATAAATAAACAGGATAATAATTTGAAAATCATATCCCACCTCATTCTGTTGCTTGGCTGGTGGTGAAGTTTGTCACTGAATCACTGCAGCAAATAATAGAGAAAATCTCATTGTATTTGAAGAACTGGTCCAGGGAGGATGGTCTGACCTGATGGGCCACTCTGGAAGAGAAGTTGTGGTAAAGACCTTGTTAGTTCTTTGATATCCACACCATAGGTGATATTTACTTAAACAATAATACTAAGTTATGTGTGTACTGCACTTCAACTGTCACATATCCCATTTGTTAATAACCCTATTTGCTCCGATTTTTTCATAGTGTATGTTTTGACCTTCTCAGGATTTTTAAAAAAATGTGTATTTATTTATGTTGAGAGAGGAAGAGGGGAAAGAGGCAGAGAGAGAGAGAGAGGGAGAATCCTGAGCAGGCTCCTAGCTCAGTGCAGAGCCCAAAACAGGGCTTGATCTCATGAACCTGGGGTCATGACCTGAGCTGAAATCAAGAGCTGGATGCTTAACTAAGCCACCCAGACACCCTGCTTCTCAGGATTTTTAATTTTGTCTCAGTGCTAGCTGAATCTTTGCATTTTGACTTGAAAATCACATGCTCTCTTAATTGTTACTTAAAGAAATACCAGCAAGAAAATAAGAAAACATTCATTCTCCTTTAGCTGCTGATAATCTCATATTATTCTAAAACATGTCCTTGAAGTTATTTCTGACCAAAGAATTTTCTGAGACTGGATATAAAAATTGTTGCTATGTGCTGTAAACCTAACCTTGAACTTCTAAAATATCATTTTTATTGGTGACCTTAATTATGGCCATGGTAATATTTAAACTGATAACTCTCTGTTTTCAGAAAGGCACATATACTTGTGAGATTGCTTTGTTAAACTAGAAGAGGATTTTCTTACGCCAAGTGTACAGATATAAGATAAATAACCACCGGTGATGCCTTGAATTTCTTGTTTAAAGAGTCAAGGGTCTGTAATCTCATTTAAATTAATAATAGTTTATAAAATAGTCCACACATGTCACGACATTTGAACCTCTGACTTAGTATTATAGTTTAATGATATAATTTAATCTCATTGAAGACCCTCTGTTAAATTATGATGGACAATGTAGTTGAACATCATTTGGCAGGGAGAAAGGAATAGGGAATACATTATCAACTGTGGGTCTAGAGTGGCTTCAGAATTAACTTACTGTTCTGATTCATTTTAGAACCCATCTGCAAGCAAAATAGAACTGTTCAAAAGTTCTAAGAGCCTCTCAATAGAGCAGTGATTTGTGTTGGAGGAGTAGCCAATATGAAGGTGTAGGTAGGACTGTTTTAATATTTTACACCCTATAGTTAACCATAGACTTAATGGTTACAATGCTAGGTACTATCATGAGTAGGGTAGGGCAGGGATTAACTTCTTCCATATTCCTGATATTTCCTTCCACATGGGTGAAATTGTGATAGCATAACACTCCTGACCTTTCTCTTCTTCATTTACACCATACCATAGGGGGTGGCTTACTGGATTGGTGACTTTAGAAGGAGAAATGGAGCATGTGTTGTCTATCCCTTTCCTCTCACCTTCCCCTTGGGAATAAATGGCCTTCTCCAGGGTAGGCTCTAACCCTGTTTGGGGAGACTCTGTGGTTGTACAGTCTTGCCAATACAGAGGAAATTTTATCTGTCTGACTCTGTGCTGCTGGATTAGGAAGTCCAAATGCTCAAAAGTCTGCTTTGTTATTAATAAAAATGATGTTTTAGCTTCCATCTCAGACTTGTCTTATTTCTCAGATGATTCAGACTCAGTTGGGAAGAGCAGTGTTATTTAATGAACCCCTCAAAGTCCCTAATGATTATTGTTAGTAATATAATCACATATATGGAAATAAAATTTAAACCAGGAAATGTGATACAGCCTTGGTTATAACGAAAAGAAACTATGAGTCACGATGATGTCTGGGAAGATCCTGAGAGAGCAGAGTTGTGCTGATACACATATGTTGAATGCTCAAAGTATAGTGCTGGTGAGTTAAGGGAGAGAAGTCTACATTCCATGACCACAGGAGCACAATGAACAAAGTGTGCTATTGTAGACTAGACTGGTGGGAAAATGTCTCATTATAATGTAAGATTTTGATTCATGTCATATTTACTGAAGAGAATCAGGACACTATTGAATACATTCAGCAGTTAGCCACAATGCTCCTGTTGCTTTCCTAGCATGCTATGACCACAGGAAAGAAAATATAATACAATACAGCACTGTATTGTTTATTTTGTAGAGTATGTTTGTTTTAAGAATGAGATTAGTTCACTTAAGTTGTAAACAAATTCACCAGCCCTGTTTAAATCATGTAGATTCTCAGAAAGCCTCAGCCTCTGTGAGGCTTGGCTATTCTCTTTCAGGTCTGCTGTAAATAAAATGTGCCTCTAGTAATTTCAAATCTTAAATAGCTTGAAACCTGGTTTATCTTCTGCATACCCTGATCCCTTGCTTTTTGGATTAAATACATAATTTCATGACCAAGCAACAGAAACATTGTGGCTAACTGTTGAATGTATTCAATAGTGTCCTGATTCTCTTCAGTAAATATGACAGGAATCAACATCTTACATTATAATGAGACATTTTCCCACCACTCTAGTCTACACCCAAAAAGCATTATTTTTCTGAGCAGAAAAATTTTATGATAGATATATTTATCAAGGAGTTCATGGAGCTCTGGGGAATCAGTAGGTATATTTCAGAGTGTCCGTGCATCTCTGAAATGTTGTTGGAAAACGTGTGCACGAGACCATTTTTCTTGGAGAGTTCATAGCTTAATCAACGTGTCAAAGGCAACTGGAAACCACAAAGGGTAAAAAACTTGCCATTTAGAGATTTGAAGTCACTAAGTTCCCATAGACTTCTCTTCTTTAGACTAAAAATCAAAGTATTCTTTCATCTTGCTGAATTGTTTGTTTCCTCAAAAATATCTCTATGGAGTGTGATTGAGACATGGTTGAGCACCCAGTTCTACCACTGGTAGCCTCTTGAGATCATAGTTATTCCCAAGAGGTCTCAAAGAAGTCGTCCAGGAAAACAGCTTACTACTAGCTTGGGCTTTGGCTCCCAATCCTTATATTAGAGGGCTCCTAGCTCTCATGTTTGAGGAGGACCACATGGTAAGCTTTCTTTGCCTGGGCCACTTAGTGTCCTAAGGCCTACAGTGCTAAAAGTAGTGAGAAGTCTCCTGGTTTCTATCCTCCAGACCTATATTCCCATCTTACTATCATAATTAAAAGAAGAATAAACAGGCCTAAGAACAGGGTTGGGATGGGGAGGAGGGTACAATAAGATGAGTAATTAAATAGCATATTTATGATATAAGTTCAGAAAATGAAATTCTAAATCACCATGGAGGCAGTATTTCTGGCCATATGAACAACCAGGTCTTATCTAGAGACAGTATCAATGTTTGTTTTTTTGTTATTGTTGTTGTTTTGTTTGTTTGTATTTGAAGAAGTAGGAGGAGGTAGCAGAATTGAAAAAAAAAAGGAGCTTCAATGCCCTTGAGGAAGTTCATCCTGGGAAAAACCTCTATGATGACCAGTGGTTTTCCATTTCCTTCAAGGTTAGGACAAGCAGAAATGGTAGCTAGATGAACTTTCTGTCCCACAAGGGCTTTTAAACAATGATATTACTGGTTAAGGGGTATAGTTTCTTGCTCTGTAGGTTTTTTGAGAATATTTCACTGAAAGTTCTAGTATGTCAGGTCTGTTTTAGACTGGTCCAGTACCAAGGCAAAGGACAGACACCAGCCTACATAATTATCAGTGCCCCCAGGAGGATCCATGGCTCCTCCTCCTATCCTTCCTCCTCAGTTAATTGTATTATTTGAACCCTAAGTAACCCAAATCAGAAACCACAGTCACCTTTCACTCTTGTCTTTCTAACCTCCATATTATATTAAGTGCCAATATTCTTTATCTTCTCCTACTCTCCTACAGACACCCTAAAGTCCAGCTACAACTCACATCCCCCACAATACCATAGGCCTCCAAGTCTCTGTGTATGCGATTCCCTCTTTCTGGAATTCATTCTTCAGACATTTTCTCTATTTGGCAAAATCTTGCTTTTATAAGACCAACATCAAGTCCTGCATCCATAGTGAAGCCTTCAATTACTCTTGCCCAGGTCAGCCCATCTGAAGAGGCACTCACTCCTACATCTGCTAGGGGAAACACTCATCACATGCTACAACATCTTCCATCTATTACAAGCTCCTTAATCATAGGGATTTTACATCTTTACCTCCTGGAAACTGCCTAGCACATACCTATATTTGCTGAAAAATAGAATAAATGAACATCTGAGTTCCAACTTTCTACATTATTTAATGTTGCCAGTGGCATCAACTTTATTTTTTTTAATTTTTTTAAAATTATTTTTTTAACATTTATTTATTTTTTGAGAGAGAGGGAGCTGTCAGCACAGAACCCGATGCAGGGTTCGAACCCACAAGCCATGAGATCATGACCTGAGCCGAAGTTGGACTGAGCCACCAGGCGCCCCCGGTGGCATCAACTTGGGAAATAAATTCCTTTAAATCCATTTTTTTAAGTCTGTAAAATACATAATTGTATGGTTGTTTTGAATATTAAGAGGAGATTTATTAATTCAATCAAAAATGTGTGTGTATGTATATATATGTAAATCCCATAGAACAGTATTTGCAGTAGGGAAAGTGCTCCACAAAACTAATGTTTCCTTTTCTAGGTCACTGGATAACTAAAAAATATTGAGACATTTACATTTTTAAATGTCAGTAATCCTCAAAATGCCTTGAAGCCTCTTAAAAACTGAATCCACAAATTAAAAATGTATTTCTAAGCATTACGTTCTGGCAAAGCATGCAGTACAGTTGGGGGTAGAGATATTTTTACAAATGAACTATAATATGATATGGTTAAGAGCTCTAATAGGGCTTTAATAAAATATTGCAGAATCTCAGGGCACCCGGGTGGCTCAGTTGGTTAAGCATCCAACTTTGGCTCAGGTCATGGTCTCATGGTTTGTGGGTTTGAGCCCCATGTCAGGCCCTGTGCTGACAGCTCAGAGTCTGGAGCTTGCTTGGGATTCTGTGTCTCCCTGTCTCTCTGCCCCTCCCCTACTTGCACTCTGTCTCTGTCTTTCCCTCTCAAAAATAACATTTAAAAAAATTTTAAAAAATACTGCAGGATCTCAACAGTAGTAAAATAATGAAATGCTCAGGGGAAAAGTGTATAATAAGAAAAGTGTAATAAGAAAAGGCTCAGGAAAAAATATCTGCTAATGATGGACAGATTCAGAGGCTGTTCTTGGAAAAGGGCATTTTTATAAAATAAAAAATGGCCAGGGGCGCCTGGGTGGCGCAGTCGGTTAAGCGTCCGACTTCAGCCAGGTCACGATCTCGCGGTCTGTGAATTCGAGCCCCGCGTCGGGCTCTGGGCTGATGGCTCAGAGCCTGGAGCCTGTTTCCGATTCTGTGTCTCCCTCTCTCTCTGCCCCTCCCCCGTTCATGCTCTCTCTCTGTCCCAAAAATAAATAAACGTTGAAAAAAAAAATTAAAAAAAAAATGGCCAATCTAGGTGGGAACATGGATTAAGTCCAGAAAATCTTCAGTTTAGATATAAATTGAAATTATACATAAACTTTGAGGAAGACTGTAAGAGGCAAAAAGTGGCCCTAAAAAAGATGTTCTTTTAGTAAACTGAATTATTAGTAGATATGTGATTATTGTGATATAAAGGATAGATCCAGTGATGAAAACCGGTTTCTCCTCAATATTTATTAAGGAAAATAGAAACTCCTGTACCCAGTTTGACAATGAATGGGTAGATTGGAGGCATCAACTTCCATAATGGCTGATACTCAATAATTTTGAAATTAAATATATAAAATAAAACATTTAACTAATTGGGGCTTATTTGAGAATTGAGTGGAGATTTTCACTGCTTCTCAAGGCTAAGAACTGAGAGACAGGCTGAAAAACTCTCATAATTAAATAAGACTAGATAAACAGGCAGCCTTCAGGAAGAAGGTAAAGGCATCCACTCTCCTGATTCCAGCCCAGAGAATGTACAGTTCACCCTAAAGTGAATAATCAATTTCTCTTTGTTAACTAAGAATGAGATTTTAAAAAACAAAAGAAGGACCATTGATCATTTAAAAATACAGGCATGATGAAAACCTCTAGAAAGCTATAAGGGCCCTTGAATTAACTCTGCTAAAAGAGAAGGGCAACCAGTATCTACAGAGCTCCTTGTTAGTGAGAGTGGGGTCATCCATAACCAGCGATCAGGAAAAATGTACAAGTTGCAGACCTATCTGTGAAGGAAGAGAACCAAGTATTTTGTGTCTAGCTGGATTGTATCTCACATCAGAATTATTAGAAAGACAGGGGTGCCTGGGTGGCTCAGTTGAAGTGTCTGACTCTTGATTTCAGATTAGGTCATGATCCAAGGGTTGTGGTTGTGGGATTGGGCCCCATGTCAGGCTCTGAGCTGAGTGTGGAGCCTGCTTAAGATATTCTCTCTCTCTCTCTCTCTCTCTCTCTCTCTCTCTCTCTCTCTCTGTCTCTGTGTGTGTGTGTGTGTGTCTCTCTCTCCCTCTGCCCCTCTCCCTTGCTTTCTAAAATACAATACAATACAATACAATACAATACAATACAAGATAAAATTTTAGAAAGATAGTAACCTACAGTGAGACTCTTCACCAGGAGCCAAAAAAAGTGAAACTAGAAAGACCTTGTAAGACAAAAGCTGTCACCCATCAGGCCTTATTCTGAGACCTATTGCAGTAGCCCCATCATTAGAAAGACAGTCCAGGCCTTTACCAAATCCTTACATTGTCAGAAAAAAATAATTGTTTTTCCTTCTGATTTTATGCATTATTCAGAATGCCCTGTAATTGTGGTATTTTTAAAGATTTAAAAAAGCTTTGGACCCTCATGAGTTTTGCTAACACATCCACATGAACTTTGAGGAATTAAAGAATAAATTGGAAGACGACAGGTTGTGCCATGTGGTACCTAACAAAGTTTTATAGACAAAAGCATATGGAACCATGGTTGAAAAGATATTTGGAGGACAGATGTAAATGACTTTTAAGGAAAGACGACCCATCTCAATGTCTTACTAAATCACTTCAGAAGTGTTTCTATAGATCTACCATTTCCCCTCTTGTCTATTTTAAGCTCATTCCCATCTCCATTTTCTTAAGTGAGATGGACACGGAGTAGTCTCTTTGCTCCTCCATGTGCATTTTCAATAATTGGCTTGCAAGAAAGATTTATCCAATTGAGTTAAATTGTAGAAATGTTCTAAAATCTCTCATTGTGTCTCTCTTAGTCTTCTGCCTTCTTTTTGCTTCAGCTACCTCTTTGCTCCTGGATTCACTTCAATCTCTCCATATCTCTCTGAAACTGAGGCCCCCGAAGTACCTGCAGTCCCCTGACGATGACCTGGCCAGGGCCAAATATTATAAATGTGCCAATGCTAGGCATGCCAGATGCCTATTATGGGCTAGATTCCTGTGATGTCCAAAAGGTAAATGTAGGTCACATACTCTCCCAGAAGACCTTATTGATCTGCACTAGTGGGAGATACCATAAATAATGGAAATACCAAAAATAACGTCAGTTTCATCATAGCTCAAGTTCTAACTCCGTATTTTGCTTCCCTCCTTCTCGTAAGACATGATCATCCATTGTGCTTATCCATTCTCTATCTGAGCCCTAATGTGACCTTCCTATTCCATTAGAAGCTATAATGAAACCAGACTAGACTTGTTGCTCCTCTCCCTTGTCAGTCACTTTCAGTATGGAACGTTAAAGAGTAAAACAACCAAAAAAGCAAAGGGAAAAAGAGAGAAAATGATATGCAAAGGTATTCATAATGATATTCCTCTGAATGTTGATGGCCTGTGTATATGTCCAAAGAGGGATGAATAAGAAATTGAAGAGGAGAACTTAGTAATCAAGAATTACTCAACATCAGCAGATTGGATAACTTCAGCTGTTCTGTGGCATTAGTTAATCTGAGCTATTTTACTATTTAAAATGCCTGAAAAAAACTGGAGTGACTCTAAATGGCTTAGAGAAGAAAGAGAGAAAAAATTAGAGGTAATGAGAGATGGGGAGGGGGGATGTGTACCAATAGAATAGAAGAATATAAAGCTGAAGCACAGAAAGATTCCTGGACTGAGAAATGGATGATTTTAAAAGGTGAATAGTTATATATTTAGAGATTCAAAAACTACATCTATAACCTGATCTTATCACTTTATAGGGAAGCAAAGAGGCTAATGGGGGTAAAGTACAGGGACTTTGGAGGCAAGCATACCTGAAATTCAGCCTTGGCATTGTCACTTACTATAATGTGGAGTTGGCTAGCTGAGTCACAAGTTTTTTCTCCTATAAAATAAGGATTAACTAAAATAATGTACAGTTAATGGGTGGCACAGATTAGCTAATAAATAAAAATTAGTTGTGATCTCTGTTTCCTCTTCATCTCCTTGTGGTTTCACTTCACATGTGGAAGGAATATTGTAAAGATCTGTCCAGTTTCCCACTTGCAGAAACTCAGAGAAAGGGAAGGATCTCATCCATCCTAATGGTTCCTACTTCTCCCTGTCAGGAGGGACTTTCCATCTAACTAAGTTTTTTTCCCCCCAATATATTTTAGTCCCATTTTCTCTTAATCTTCTCCCAGAAACATTGCAAAAAATATCAACCCCAAGCTCTGTATCACAATCTCTAGGAAAGGATCATCATTGAGTCACTTCTCAGCCTCTCTTTCTCCAGGTAACAATAAAGAAAAATGCCAGATAAATAGAAAACACTGACATGCACAAGCATAAAGAGGAAGACTGAAAAAGGAAAGGAGAAAAAGTAATCCTCTGGGAGGATACTAGGATATCCTAGGATATCTCTGGTATAGCAGAGAGATCTTACCCACACCAAACAAAAAAGGAGGAAAAATGTTAAAGCCAAAGAAAGAATTAGAGAGACTGAAATAGAGAAGAGTGAAATAGGAAAGAATGTGCACATGTGACAAGATGGTGTATGTGTGGAAAAGTGATGAATAGGTGGACATTTAGGGGAGGGATAAAGAAGCACATCAAGAGACAGAGAACTAAGAACCCAAATCTCAGCACAAAGAGAGAGAGAGACAGAGATTGAGAGAGAGAGAGAGAGAGAGAGAGAGAGAAAGAGAAAACCAAAGCCAAAGCCAAAGGCAAATGTGGAAAAAGAGACTGAGAGACTGACCAGGCAAGCTAGGCATGGCTCCCTGGCCATGTGGAATCAGAACTAAATAGCCAGGTACTTGGGTTCTGCTTCCTTAAGTTCTAGGAGTACAAGATTGACCTTCTGGATTGTCTTTCTCTCTGCAGCAATTAGAGACTGGTCTTTGCAAACCAGACTGGCCCCACCAGAAACATCCAAGCCATAAGCCCCTCAGTCAGAGCCATGAGGGCTGGTGGGCAGACTCTGAGAGCCTGGTGGGGACTCAGAGGGAGATCCCAAGAAAAGAGTAGCTGGAGAGAATTAGAAAAGTGGAGACAGAGCTAGGCATCTAGAAAGCGAGAAATAGACAAGGTGGAGGTTAATGGAGTGTCCTCTCCTTCATGGCCACTGTGTGAAGAGCCTGGTGTGATCTGAACACAGGTGGTCACTGAGGGAGTCAGGGGGTATTCATCTCTGATAGAGGCGAACCAAGTCAGGCTCAACTTTCATTGCGGAAGTGAGTACATTTACTGACCTTCTCCACGGGCTTTGGTACATGAGGGTGATGACATTGGCTCTGCTGATCTCAGCCCCAGAAGAGGGATCCACAGGCATAGAGTGAGGGTACTGTGAATTTTGCTGCAAACCAGCTGCTTGTTTATAGGACAGGGAGTATGACATCCTTCTGTGAATGCACAAGTGCAAGGTGTGCATGCATGCACATATGCACATAGATGTGAGCTTCTAACTGGTTACTGCTGGGAGCCAACTGTAATAAGGCCAACTATCTCTTCCTGAAGTGTTACCATTCTAACTGGATCCCCAGGGATAGTCTCAAACCAGTCCAATCCAAGACTCCCTCGTGAGGCTATGTCCATGGCAGGTGGCCTGGAAAGTCTAGACTAGTCTCAGGTTTTCCCAGAGAAGTTCTGATCCATTTACCAGGTAACTTGATAGATAAGGGGCCTAGCAAATAACATTATCCCTGTGTTTTCAGCTTTAAATCTGGGAGCCCTTTAACTCTTGTCTACCAATTTTATTTTGCATTAATTTTCTAGTTAGGGTTTCTGATGACTTGTGCCCCCAATTAAATATTCACTTTCATACGATTACACTACATTCAACACAACAACACAACTGGCTGAGTACCCACTCTGCTCCAGTTACCTTGTTTTTTTTTTTTTTTTTCCAACGTTTATTTATTTTTGGGACAGAGAGAGACAGAGCATGAACAGGGGAGGGGCAGAGAGAGAGGGAGACACAGAATCGGAAACAGGCTCCAGGCTCCGAGCCGTCAGCCCAGAGCCTGACGCGGGGCTCGAACTCACGGACCGCGAGATCGTGACCTGGCTGAAGTCGGACGCTTAACCGACTGCGCCACCCAGGCGCCCCTCCAGTTACCTTGTTAAATGCTGCCAATAGGGTGCTAAACAAACAGCCACAAGCTCTCCTTGATAACATGCCTCCCTTCTAACTGCCATCCTCTACCTCTTCATTATCACACTTCCATTCTTCAAATCTGGAATGACCTTCTTTTTAGCTTTTTTTTTTTAATTTTAGAGAGAGAGAGAGAGAGAGAGAGTGCACGCACACAAATTGGGGAGAGGGGCAGAGGGAGAGATAGAGAGTCTTAAGCAGGCTTCATGCTCAGTATGGAGCCCAACACAGGGCTTGATCCCATGACCCTGGAATCATGACTTGAGCCGAAATCAAGGGTTGGACGCTCAACCAACTGAGTCACCCAGGCGGCCCTGGAATAACTTCTTCCCCCTGATCTACCCACTGTTCTTCCCAAACCCTGCCTGCCTAGTACTGAATTAGATTCAGCATAACTCAAAGAACTTCAGTCATCCTCATATCCCCTCAATCCTCTAATGCTCTTCTTTCTACCCCTGGAGAGCCTGGAGTCCTATAAAGTTAAAGTTTATGATGCTTGCGTCCTGACTCATTCTAAATGTGTGGGATGGCTTTTTGTCTCCACTCACCACCAACCAAGTGGTCTCCAAGTCTAGGTCTTACAAGATCTAATATAATTGGGGCATTTGGGAAGCATAATTCAGTTTGGAGGAAGACACGATTTTCAAGCATAAGTCACAAAAGCTAAGCTTCAGGATATTGACCTTTGCAGTACAAGATGTCTGACATTGTTCAGACACCAATTCAAAAACTCCTAAAAAAAAAAAAAAAAAAAAAAAAGCCAACTTGTCAAGTTCTTTATAGCTATTTCTTTAAAAAATTTTTTTTAATGTTTATTTATTATTGAAAGGCAGAGAGAGAGGGTGAGCAGGGGAGGGCCAGAGAGAGAGGGAGACACAGAATCTGAATCAGGCTCCAGGCTCTGAGCTGTCAGCACAGAGCCTGACGTGGGGCTTGAACCCACAAACCGTGAGATCATGACCTGAGCTGAAGGCGGACGCTTAACGGACTGAGCCACCCAGGCGCCCCTATAGCTATTTCTATACCATTAATTGATATTGTAAGAAGGAACCTTATTGGTGTCCTCACTTCCCTATAACCTCTGGTTCACAACATTTTAAAGACAGAATTCCAACCCAAACATGATATGCAATTCAAATTTGGGTGAAAAAATAATTGTAGTTGACCCTGGAACAACATAGGGGTTAGGGGCACCACCCCATGTGTGGTCAAAAATCTGTATAAAACTTTAATTCCTCCAAAAACTTAACAACTAATAGCCTACTATTGACTGGAAGCCTTATGAATAACATCTACAATTGATTAAGACACATTTTGTATGTTATATGTATTATATGTTGTATTCACACAATAAAGTAAGCTAAAGAAAATGTAAAAATGAAAATCGTCTTAGGAAGAGGAAATACACTTACAGTAATGTACCATAAAAAATCCATGTGTAAGTGGACTTGCACAGTTCGGGCCCCTGGTGTTCAAGGGTCACTTGTAAATCAAAAAAAAGAGATGTCCAAAAGTGGTATAATTTCAAGAGCCATTAGGGCAAAGAATTGTTAACTCTATTGACGCTATGTGAGGTAAGTCTGTATATATTTCCATTTATTTAGATTTTCTCCAATGACATTCCATAAATTTATATGCATCTTTCCATGATGGATTACCCTTTTTCATTAGAGTTATTCCTATATATTTTATATTTTGGATAGTATTTAAAATCATATCTTAAAATTTTAATTTTCTAATTTGTTGGTATATAGAAATGCAATTCAGTTTTTGTACATTGATTTTGTATCCAGTAACTGTGTTAAATTATATCAATTTTAATATATTATTTATGCATTCTTTTAGTTTTTCTGTGAAGACAATCATATATCATTGTAAATGAAGGCAATTTTGCCTTTTCATTTCTAGTTCTTATATCAATTACCTATTTCCCTTGTTTTATTGTACTTTCTAGGATCTTCAATATAATCTTGAATAAAAGTCGGGATAATGGTTACCTAGGCTTCTTTATGATTTGAAGGTAATTTTAATGTTTCACTGTTAGAGGAGGATGTTTGCTGTTCAGTTTGGTGTATAATCACTTTAATAGCTTAAGGAAGTTCATTTCTATTCCTGGTCTGCTGAGAAGTATTGTTTTTTAAGTTATAAACAGGTATAAATGCAAAATAGATGCATTTCCTGCATCTACTGAGATAATCATGAGGTATTCACTTGTCTGCTAACGTAGTGATTTACATAATTCATTTTCTGATGTGAAATCAACTCTGAATTACTGGAATAAACCCAATTTTGTTCATTATATAAGGTATTATATTTTTAATACATTGTAGGAGACAGTTTTATTTGAGAATTTTGCCAACTATGTTTGAGAGTGAGATTAGCTTATTTTGTCTTCATCAAGTTTTGGTATCAAAGTTATCACTTAAAAAGTTGAGGTGCACGCCAGTCAGAGTGGCTAAAATGAAAACTCAGGAGACTATAGATGCTGGCGAGGATGTGGAGAAACGGGAACCCTCTTGCACTGTTGGTGGGAATGCAAACTGGTGCAGCCGCTCTGCAAAACATTGTGGAGGTTCCTCAAAAAATTAAAAATAGACCTACCCTATGACCCAGCAGTAGCACTGCTAGGAATTTACCCAAGGGATACAGGAGTACTGATGCATAGGGGCACTTGTACCCCCATGTTTATAGCAGCACTTTCAACAAGACCCAAATTATGGAAAGAGCCTAAATGTCCATCAACTGATGAATGGATAAAGAAATTATGGTTTATATACACAATGGAATAGTATGTGGCAATGAGAAAGAATACTATGTAGCAACATGGATGGAAATGGAGAGTGTTACGCTAAGTGAAATAAGTCATACAGAGAAAGACAGATACCATATGTTTTCACTCTTACGTGGATCCTGAGAAACTTAACAGAAGACCATGGGGGAGGGGAAAGAAAAAAAAAGGTTAGAGAGGGAGGGAGCCAAAACATAAGAGACTCTTAAAAACTGAGAACTGAGGGTTGATGGGGGGTGGGAGGGAGGGGAGGGTGGGTGATGGGCACTGAGGAGGGCACCTGTTGGGATGAGCACTGGGTGTTGTATGGAAACCAGTTTGACAATAAATTTCATATTAAAAAAAAAAAAAGTTGAGGTGTTTTCCTCTTTTTCCAGTTATATAAAATTAGATTAACTTTCCTTGATTGATAGTATTTGCTTTAAAATCCTATGTCTGGTTCTTTATCTATAGAAATATTATAGAAATACATTTTTTAATTTTAAATTCCAGGGTAGTTAACATACAGTTTTATATTAGTTTCAGTTGTACCATATACTGATGGTACCATTATAGTACCATATAGTGATACATCACCCAGTGCTCATTATGAGAAGTGCACTCCTTAATCCCCATTGCCTATTTTACCCATCCCTCCCCACCTCCCCTCTGGTAACCATTAGTTTGTTCTCTATAGCTAAGAGTCTGTTTCTTGATCTGCCTCTGCTTTTTTTTTTTTTAAATCTTTGCTCATTTTTTGTTTCTTAAATTCCACCTATGGGTGAAATCATATGGTATTTGTCTTTCTCTGACTGACTCACTTATTTCACTTAGCATTAACCTCTCTAGCTCCATCCATATTGTTGCAAGTGGCAAGGTTTCATTCTTTTATGGCAGAATAATATTCTACTGTGTACATATCACATCTTCTTTATCCATTCATCTATTGATGGACACTTGGGATGCTCCCATAATTTGGCTATTGTAAATAATGCTACTATAAACATGTATTATCCCTACATATATCCTCCCTACAATGCATTCTCCCTATGAATTAGTGTTTTTGTACTTTTTTGAGTAAATACCCAGTAGTGAGATTACTGGATTGTAGGGTAGTTCTCTTTTTTAACTTTTTGGGGAAACTCCAAACTGTTTTCCAGAATGGCTGCAGTTTGCATTCCCACCAACAGTGCAAGAGAGTTTCTTTTTCTCCACATCCTTGCCAATACCTGCAGTTTCTTGTGTTTTTTATGTTACCCATTCTGACAGGTGTGGGGTGGTACCTCATTGTAGTTTTGATTTGCATTTCCCTGATGATGAGTGATGTTGAACATCTTTTCATGTGTCTGTTGCCCATCTGGATGTCTTCCTTGGAAAAAATGTTTATTCATGTGTTCTGTCCATTTTTAATTGGATTATTCATTTTGGGGTTGTTGAGTTTTATAAGTTCTTTGTATATTTTGTTACTAACCCTTTATTGGTTATGTCATTTGCATATATCTTCTTCCATTCCGTAGGGTGCCTTTTAGTTTTGTCAATTGTTTCCTTCACTGTGCAGAAGCTTTTTATTTTGATGTAATCCAAATAGTTTATTTTTGCTTTTATTTCCCTTGCCTCAGAAAACATATCTGGAAAAATGTTTTTATAGCTGATGTCAGAGAAATGACTGTCTGTGCTCTCTTCATAATTTTTATGGTTTCAGGTCTCACATTTAGATCTTTAATCCATTTTGAATTTATTTTTGTGTATGGTGAGAAAAAGTGGCCCAGTTTCATTCTTTTGCATGTAGCTGTCCAGTTTTCCCAACACCATTTGTTGAAGAGCTTTTTCCCCCATTGGATATTCGTTCCTACTTTGTCAAAGATTAGTTGTGCATATAATTATGGGTTTATTTCTAGATTTTCTATCTGTTCTATTGATCTATGTCTCCAGTTTTGTGCCAGTTCCAGTGTTTTGATTATTACTGCTTTGTAGTATAACTTGAAGTCTAGAATTGTGATACCTCCAGATTTGCTTTTTTTTTCAAGATTGCTTTGGCTATTCAGGATCTCTTGTGGTTCCATATACATTTTATGATTTTTTGTTCTAGTTCTGTGAAAAATGCTGTTGGTATTTTGATAGGGATTGCATTAAATGTGTAGATTGCTTTGGGTAGTATGCACATTTTAACAATATTTTTTCTTCCAATCCATGAGCATGGAAAGTCTTTCCATTTCTTTATGTCATCTTCAATTTTGTGGAAATAATCTTAAACTACGGATTTACTGTATGATTACAAATGTGTGCATGTTTTCTATTTCTTCCTTAGTCATTTCTGGAAAATAGTATCTTTTCTAGAACTTTTCTATTTATTGAAGCAGATTTAATGTCATAAATTTTTCCATAGTATTATAGTAGAATTTTAAAAACTTGTGTTAGTTTTCAATTGCTATGTAGCATATTACCACAAATTCAAGGACTTAAGGTAACACAATTTTATTATCTTACAATTTCCTTGGGTCAGGAGTCTGGGTATGGTTAGCTGGGTATTCTGCTCAGGGTTACACCAGGCTGAAATTAAGGAGCCACCAGGTTGTGATTTCATCTGTGGCTTAGGGTCCTCTCCCAAGCTCACTGTTTGTCGGCAAAATCCATTCCTTTGCAGTTGTACTACTGAGGTACCTATCTCCTTGCTGGTGTCAGTCAGACAGTGCTATAAACTCCTAGAGGCTGCCCATAGTTCCTTGCCACATGGCCACCACAGGCAGTTCACAATGTGGATGTATGTTCTTTTCCAGCTAGCTGGAGTGTTATCTTTCTTAGACTTCCAGCCCTTCTCTAGCCTGCCATAATGCAGTTTTATATAAAATAAATTTTATATTTTGACTTTCATTGTTAAGAAGACAGCTGTCAATCTAATTGTGGTTCTTTTGAAGGGAATCTGTCTTTTTATTCAGGTAGCTGTTAAGTTTTTCTCTTTGCCTCTCATTTTCAGAAGTTCTAATGGTGTGCTCATGTGTGTATTTCTTTTTATAAATAATGTATTTTTGATGTATTTAGGACCTCTTTAATCTGTAGATTGATGTCTTTTCCAGTTTTGGAACAATTTCAGCTATTTTCTCTTCAAATATGTATTTGCTCTATCTATTCTTTCTTTCATCTTCTTTATGACATATCACTCACTTTACTAATCCTTTTATTGGTTGTTTCTAAACATGCTTAAATGCAGATTGAATGTTCCTGGATGTCAGCCCCCAAATTCTTCACTGCTTTTTTAGTGCTTTAGTGCCTTCAAGTGGATAGTTTAAAATATATGTCCAGCTTTTGCTGTTTTTAGTGAGACAGTTGGTCCAAATTACATGGTCCACCAATATCAGAAACAGAAGGCCTCTTATAATTCATTCTGCAAAGTCTGCAGTTACGTTCCCCTTTAATTCTTAGTATTGTTTAAGTCTGTTTATTTTTGATCAGTCATGCCACAGTTATGAAATTATTAATTTATTCAATCAATTTAATCAATCTTTAGATTTGTTTGAATTAATTATATGATACATTTTTATTCCTTCTATGTTCCTTGCATAATCTATTATTCTGTGATTAAGTTGGTAGCTTAATTTATTACTTTTTAACACTTATTTTTTTCCTAATAGAAGGAAGTATTGCTCTAGGTACATCCCACAAAATTGTAAATAGTTTCATTACAAGTTTTGGATTTGTAAAATTGTCTAATTTTTATTATAATCAATTCTTTTGTTGAAAGCTGGACATGAGGTATTGGGTAAAAGGAACTGAGGTAAATAGGCCTTTAGTGGGAAGTTTTATGTTAGGCATTAGGCAGTGTTTAATGTTTGCTGTAGTTGTGGTGTCAGAGGTTAAAATTTCCTCTAGTGTCCTCGTTTTTGTCTCATTTGCTGTTTTTTTTGTTTCTCCAGAGGCTCCTTCATAAATAAGTTCTGAGGATTCAGCTCTTTCAGCTGTACTCCTTGAAATTCTCCAGCCTTATTGATGTGGTAGCAAGGTACAGGGGAGTGGAAGAATTCCATAGTCTTATGATTAGGTCTCAGTCTCCTAATGAGCCTTTGTCCCTGGGCTGTAACCTTCATAGGTCCCTCTCAGTTTTCCTTTTTTTTCTTGGATCCTCCCCCAGATTTGTTAGGTTCTCACAAAATAGTTTTCCTTGAGGGCAGACTGTTAGGGAGAACAGTGCTCTCTGGGTTTATTTCAAAATGCTAACTTTTCCCTTCCTCTTGCTGAAGCACAGGGGGTTTATTTCCTGATGTTCATCATGAGAAACCGATGGGGCTGCTGGAAGTAAAACTCATGAAACTATGAGAGCTCCTCTGAGGGCAGGACCTCAGTAGTTCTTATCTCTGAAGCTAGCCTATGCTCAGTCTCTAGTAATAGTTCATTTCCCTTTAATGTTCTGACCAGGCTCAAGATGCAGCTTCTACTCCCAGAAAGCTGTAACTTTCTGTGTTCCTTTGTCTCCTAGTTTTTGGGGTGGTGGTTTTTCCTGTGACTTCAATTCTCTGATAGATCTAAGAAGTCTTGCTGACTTTCAGTTTGTTTACCCTTTTTTATTGGTGAGTGTGGGAGCAGCAACTTCCAAGCTTTTTATTCTTTCCACGTTGGACTAGACTTATACTTCATTCTTTGGTATGTAGGTTAATTAGAGTTGTGTTTCTTAATATCTAACCATATGGGCTTCCTTCTAGTTATCTTTTTGATACTGATTTCTAACTTAACTGTATCATGGTCAGAGAACTTGATCTGTATGATTCCATATCTAAAATGTTTTGAGATATGCTTTATTGACTAGTATATGGCCTATTTTGAAAAAATTTTCAACTCACGGTTGCTAATATGTGCCTGGTACTTGTTAGTCAGTGTTCTGGGCGGAAATGGTTGGCATACTTAAACAGGACTAATGAGGGGGCTTACCAGGATGTGAACAGGATTAGGGGAATCAGAAAGGGATGTTGAAGCATCCCAGGCTCTGGAGAGCAGAAAGCACGTACCACCTTATGGGGACAGAAAAGGGAGATTTTGGAGAAGGACACCTGACAGTAATTCTGGGACATCAGGGAAAAAGCAGAATAATAAAGAGCCTCACTCACTAATTCTCCTGCCTTCCTCTATCCTGCTAAGTAACTCTTATTAATTGAGCCCAACAGGATGTAGAAGGCAACGAAACCCATTGAGGCAGCAAACAAAAGTCTGTCTGCCAGGACACAGATCAGAGGGAGAAGGTATGTATTTAGTTCTATAGGGGAAAAGAAAATATCCATCATACATAAAAGGAAGAGTGGATCCTTTATATGAGAGGAGCATATGGGTGAGGGAAATATACACATTGATGAAAGAGGGAGATTGATAAGGTGAATGAGAAAAATGTTGACATTCTAGGAAGTATTCCTATTAGAGGGCACATGGTTTTCACGGGTTGCACTGAATGGCATTTGCAGGAATCATAATGCAAATGAGCAAAGGCAATGAATGATAGGATTGAGCTAGGCAAGAATGTGAGATTGGTGGGAACAAGAGAAAGATCACTGATGGATGGATGAAGTTTGAATGGAAGTAACAGAGGAAATGGGCAGAATTTAAGTAGGAGTCCATGCTAGTGGCAGGCAGAAGGATGTGATTGAGTAGGAAAAGTCCTATAATTTGAGATAAGTAGAGGAGTAAGGGTAGACTCAGATAGGGATAAACACAGAGGTTTTAGAGCAGGTTTTATCACATCTACTTATATAGATTGTTGCCGTGGCAGTGCCAGCAGAAATCCTGCCCATGGTAAACCAGAAGTGTCTTTGTAGACAAAATTCTGCGTCCTAAATTCTTGGTTTCCTCCTGCCTCTTTTTTTCCCATATCAATTCCTCTCATCATGTGCCTCATTCTGTCCTTTTAATACTTTATCTCCTGACCAGGGTTACTCAACCTCAGCATTATTGATTTCTTGGGTTGCATAAATCTTTATTATGCGGGTTGTTCTGTGTATTGTAGGATGTTCAGCAGCACCCCTGACCCCTACATACTAGGTGCCAGTTGCACACAGCCTCCTCCTGTTATGACAACCAAAAAATGTCTTCAGATATTGCCAAATACCTCCTGGGGGAGGTAATCATCCCTGCTGAGAACTCCTGCTCTAGACTTTAGGTAACTGAATAGGGGCAGGGAAGAAAGAGATAGAGGTGTGAGCAGAGTCTTGGAAATGTAGTGTATTATAAGTAAAACAAGAGAGAGGAAGAAATCTTCAAGAACAAAAGGGAAATATTTAAATTGCAAAACATGCGTCCAGGCAGGGCACAAAATTTTTCCAGCAAAAGTGAACAAATACACAAATAACTTAAAGTGCTCTTTTTATATTCTTATAAAATGCAGATGTCACTGGAAGCTTCCCTGACCCTACAAGATTTCATTCTATAGCTCCCACTCCCAGTTTACAATCTGGGGATGTGGATGCACCCCTCAGACTTCCTGTTCTTGCTTCTGCCCTCCCACCTCTCCATTAATAATTCACATGTATTTGGCATATAGCTCCTCCTCTTGTTTCCTTGGAGGAGTAATACAATCCTATTCATCAGTTCTTACTTTTTCTGGGAACTTTCTTGGAGAATTTTGTAGCCACCATATAGGGATAATATTACATACCCCTTAACACATTTCTCCCATCCATTGCTTTTTCCCAAACTTATATACATCCCTTTGTTTCCCTCATGGCTCTCAGTCTGTTCTTTTCCCAAAGCTGGGGCTCCTGCTAATTGCCTTTGCCCTAGAAAGAAATGCTCCAAAGAATGGAATGGTCATCCTCTTACTGTCTTTCTCTTGAAGAGCTTACTACCTTTCCCCCAAATTTGGAATAAACTTTTCCATTTCATTTTACTCGCCCCTCCAATCATGAACATGTATCAGTAAGAGAAATTTGGAAAGATCAATCTATACTGGAAGTGAAATCAGACAGATGAGCATTAGACATCAACAGGATCTTCCAGGACTGATGCTAGTAGAAAGAAAGCTATGAATGCTCTCTACTGGAGGCTCTCAGCATTGGAGAGTTGCCCAATTGTCAAGACTTGGGTGGTGGGGGGGGGGGACTTCTCTTCCAGGAGTCTTCCCACTAGATAGATTCTGCCTGGGCCAGGCTGGTCCTCCCAAGGGCCCTCACCATGGCCCCCTTCATTTCCTTGTTTCGAAAACTATAGATGATGGGGTTGCACATGGGGGTGATGATGGTGTAGAGAAGGGAGAAAGGCTTGTCTTTGTCAGGGCCGTGTGTGCTGCGAGGATTCATGTAAGAGAACATGGCTGAGGTATAGAAAAAGATGACCACAGTCAGATGGGAGGCACAAGTAGAGAAGGTCTTGCCCCGACCTGAGGAAGAGGTTCTGCCAAGGATGGAGGCCAGGATGCGGGCGTAGGAGATAACAATGAGCACCATGGGGCTGAGCAGCACCACGATGGCATCGGCAAAGATCATTTTCAGGCTAAACTGGGGGTCTCCACAAGAGAGGGCAATCACTATGGGGGCCTCACAGAAGAAGTTTTCTATGTGGTTGTCTCTACAGAATGGACCACGAAATGTCATATAATCAAGCAGAATGCCATTGATTAGCCCAAAGAACCAGGCAGTACTCACCAGCTTTACACAGACCTGCCGGCTCATGATCTGTGCATAGCTGAGTGGGTGGCAGATAGCAACGTAACGGTCATAGGCCATAAAAGCCAAGAGGATGCACTCGGCCACACCTACACCAAAAACCAGATACATCTGGGTCAAGCAGGAGGCAAAGGAGACAGTGTGGTTCTTGACCACCAGGTGGATTAGCATCTGTGGGATGGTGGTGGTGATGAAGCAGACATCCAGGAAGGACAGATGGCCAAGGAAGAAGTACATGGGGCTGTTGAGTCTGGGGTCTGTCCAGGTGATGAAGATGATGAGGCCATTCATGGCCATGGCAAGGCTGTAGAGGGCTAGGAAGAGGGCAAAGAGCAATGCCCGAGTGGAAGAGGAGCTCTGCTCGAAGCCCACGAGGATAAACTCTGTCACTGTGCTCCCATTCCTTAGGTCCACCATCTGCGGCCTGCTTGAGGAGGGAAGACAGGAAAAGCACAGGTGAGACAGCTATGTGTGGATGTTACCTAGTTGTATAAAAACAGACAAAGGGGACAAAGGAATGAAAAAGACGGAAATTTTAGTACATTCTATGTGAGTCAATATTGTCATGGGCACTGAAAATGCTAGTGCTATTGTAGGCTGTAATAGTGGAACCATATTATGAACCAAGGGAGATTCTGTTGTACCTTGTGTGAATCAGGCTGCATCTGAAAATATCGTATCCAGTTCTTGGACCTCTATTTTAAATGGTTATCCACTGGAACTACCCATATCCATGGGGCTATGTTCATGAGACAAACAAGATGGTGAAAGATCTGGGAACCACATGACAAAGCTTTGAAGGAAACTTTAAAGAAGACTCAAGAAATCTGAGACGTCCATTTAAATATTAATGGGATCTCCATCTAGAGGAGTGAATTTTCTATTTCTGTATGCTGTCAATAAGTAGAACTAGAACCAGAGAGTAGAAATGTCAGAGAAAAAAAATGAGTGATATTTCTAATCGCACATTTTCTTTCTGCTCTTAACTACAAAAGCAATGCCTGTTCATTATAGAACATCTAGAAAATACCAAAAAAAAAGCAAAATTAAGTAAATAAAAACAACCGCCTAGAGAGAAACCACATCAATATTTTAGTTTATGCCTTTTCAATCATTTTGTTTTGTGTGTTTATATTTTAAAAGCTTTTAAGATCAACATAAGGTCTGAGTAGAACCTGCCTTCAAAACTTAAGTTGGAGAGAAGTATAGCTTCAGGAAGAAATGCAGCACTGATTCCAGGTTGGAGGATTCCAATAGGGAGAAAGTATAAAGGATAAACATTCATCTTTTGTTTGAATGGGCAGTTGGGAACAATTGCATTCCAACCCATTTTGCAGCCCCAAATAATTTATTCATTTAATAAGTGAATGTCTACTATGTTTCACATATTGTGCTAAGTGCCAGGGATATAAAATCATTAATGAGACCTTTCTCCCTGACCTAATGGGTATTATACTATATCCTAAGTCATTAGATCCAGGGGATAAGTAAGAATATAGAGAATCCATATAATATATGCATAATATTAACAAAAAAGCATACATTTATAAGCAAATATATTTCAAACTCTCTTGCCTCCATACAGGGAATGTATCTTTTTGAAAGGTCATGGAACATTTGTAAAATACTGTTGTTATATTAGAGTACAAAGAAACCTTAAATGAATTCCAAAGATCCCAAAGAGTGCAGACTATGTTCACTATGCTAACACTGGGCATTAATATTCTTAAATTTCTGTATAGAGGGGATTTCTTAAAATTGTGTTTATTTTCTTCTCTTGAGGGAGAAAAAGAGCACAGTGGCTGGTCAGCTTGTTTATGGGATTTTGCTTACCAATATTGCGTATCATCCCATTGTATACTTTAAATATCTTATAATTTTGTCAATTAGACCTCATTAAAGCTGAAAAAAAGTCTGTCAAATCCAAGTGGATAAAAGAGAATATTGTTTGCTGAGGTTTTTGTTTTTGTTTTACTTCAAGAAAATTAGTAAACTCTTACTGGAAATTTTACATTTCAAATGTGTTTCTTTGATAAATAAATTGTAAATAACACTCTTCTGATTAGCAAGGCTGCAGGAGCATTGTCCCATTTGTGCACTGCACAAAGGCTCCTGAAGGGAAGAGTGAATGCTGAAATCCAGCCTATGTAATCTAGCCTGTGCTCAACTTATCAAGCTGTGCACCCTGGTGAGGTGTGAGTTCAAGAGAAGTGGTGCCTTTTCCTCTAGTTCTTGCCTGACAGAGAGTGACTTTTTATAATTAGCCCAAAGGTACCGTTTGTGCGAGGGAAGCATTGCTGATCAGGAAGATCTGGCCTTGAGAATATTTCAATTGTAGCACTTAAATTTTTTGTCTTACAACATTGGTGAGATTTTTGAATAAATAACAATAAATAGGCCTATGTTCCTCTGAGTGGATTTTAGGAATAAAAAGGCAACAGGCATTTCTTATAATGCAGTGGTACTCAAAGTGTGCTCCAAAGGCCATCACCCCCAGCAGTGTTAACTGAGAACTTGATAGAAATGCAAACAGTTGGGCCTTACCTCAGCCACTGAATCAAACTCAGGGATGGGGTCCAGAAGCCAGTATTTTAACAAGACCTCTATGTGATTCTGATGCACATTAAACATTGAAAACTACCAGTTTAATGTAGGGCAGGACAAATTATGGCCCCCAAGCTAAATATAGGCCACTGCCTATTTTTATAAACAAAGTTTAATTGGAACTTAGCCACTCCCATTTACTTATGCATTGTTTATAATTGTTTTCACACTACAATGGCAGGGCTGAGTAGTTGCCAAGACCAAATAGCCTGTAAATACGGTTGTCGGATTTAGCAAATAAAAATGTAAAATGATTCATTAAATGTGTTCTTCAGACAAAAAATGAATACTTTTTATCATAAATATGTTTCATGCAATATTAGTAACCCGACACACAAAGCCTAAAATATTTCACTATTTGGCCCTTTACAGAAAATGTTTGCTGATCCTGCTTAATGTAATGACTTTAGAGTAGACTTGCTTCTGATAAACAAGGGTGTGTAAGGGAAGCAATGAAGAAGGCCTCAGTCCTGAGTACACATCTGGGTTTCTGGTGCATCAAGTCTCAAGGACTTCCTTCCCAAGAAGGCCAAAACTAGGAGACCAATTTGCCTGGATGGAAGGGCAGCTGGTGCCACTTCTTTTTCTTTTTATTAAACTCATTTAATCAGTTGCTTTTCCTTTTTTAAGTGCCTGGCATTACACGTGTTCAATTAATATAAAGCAGATGAACTTCAATAATAAAAATTTTAAAAAATATCAAGCAGATGTTTTAGAAGCATTGGCCAAGTAATTCAGAAGTGGTTCTGTGACAATAATAAAACTAGACATGATTATGAAAATAACCCCAGCTACTTGAAAATGGAGGGAAAAAAAGCCCTTTGAAAACAATCCTTAGATCAAAAAAGGAAATCAAACAGTAATTACAAATTATCTAAAAAGTACTGATAATAAAAGTAGCATATATTAATAAGTACTATACACAGATTTTTGTTAGAGAAAGTTAATAGCCTGAAATAGTTTTATTATTTAACAAAAAGGAATAAACATAAATGAAATAAGACAAGATAAAATTGATGTAGAGGTTAGAAGCAGATAAACAAAATTAACTTAAGGAAGACCAGAGGGGGAAATATGTACTGGAGGAAAAGATAATTTTCTAGGTAAATATAAATCACTAAAACTCATTAAAGAAAAGATAGAAATCAAGATAAGCTAATATTCTGAGTGAAAGGAATGAAATGCAGTTGTTCTAAACCTTAGCTTCACATTATAGTCACTTGAGGTTTTATAAGATTTTTGTGGGGTTTTTTGGTTTTGTTTTGTTTTTTAGTTTATTTATTTATTTTTTGAGAGAGAGAGAGAGAGAGAGAGAGAGAGAGAGAGAGAGAGAATCCCAAGCAGGCTCTACACTGTCAGCTCAGAGCCCAATGCAGGGCTCAAACTCACGAACTGTGAGATCATGACCTGAGCCGAAATCAAGAGTTGGACGATTAACTGACGGAGCCACCCAGGTGCCCCAACTTGAAGAGTTTTTAAATGTTCCCATGGCAAAAGACATGAACAGACATTTCTCCAAAGAAGACATACAGATGGCCAACAGACACATGAAAAGATGCTCAACATCATTCATCATCAAGGAAATGCAATTCAAAATCACACTGAGATATCACCTCACACCTGTCAGAATGGCTAAAATCAAAAACACAAGAAGTAACAAGTGTTGACAAGGTTGTGGAGAAAAAGGATCCCTCTTGCACTATTGGTGGGAATACAAACTGGTGCAACCACTCTGGAAATAGTATGGAGGCTCTTCAAAAAATTAAAAATAGTAGTGTCTTATGACCTAGCAATTGCACTACTAGGTATTTACCTAAAGGATACAAAAATACAGATTCAAAGGGGCACATGCACCCCTATGTTTACAGCAGCATTATCAACACTAGTCAAATTATGGAAAGAGACCAAATCGCCATCAACTGATGAATGGATAAAGAAGATGTGGGGGTACCTGGGTGGCTCAGGTGGTTGAGCATCCAACTCTTGATTTTGGCTCAAGTCATGATCTCATGGTTTGTGAGTTCAAGCCCCACATTGGGCTCTGAACTAACAGTGCAAAGCCTGCTTGGATTCTCTCTCTCCCTCTATCTCTGCCCCTACCCCACTCATGCTCTCTTTGTCTCTCAAATAAATAAACTTTAAAAATAATTTAAAAAATGAAGATGTGGGATACACACACACAAACACACACACACACACACACACACACACACACAGAGGCATATTTACTCAGCAATCAAAAAGAATGAAATCTTGCCATTTGCAACAATGTGGAGGGAGCTAGAATGTATTATGCTAAGTGAAATAAGTCACAGAAAGACAAATACCAATGATTTCACTCATATGTGGAATTTAAAAACAAAACAAATGAACAAAGGGAGAGAGAGAGAGAGAGAGAGAGAGAGAGAGAGAGAAGACAGGAAACAGACTCTTAACTATAGAGAATGAACTGATGGTTACCAGATGGGAGGTGGGTGGAGAGATGGGTGGATTAGGTGATGGGGATTAAAGAGCACACTTATCATGATGAGCACCAAGTAATGTATAGAGTTGTTGAATCACTATATTGTACACATAAGACTAATATAACACTGTATGTTAACTATACTGGAATTAAAATTAAACTTTAAAAAAATATGTGGTATAGATTGTATATATGTGGCATATATGTACAATTAATATTATTCAGCCATATAAAGAATGAAATATTGCCATTTGCAACAACATAGATGGATCTAGAGGGTATAATGCTAAGTGAAATAAGTCAGTCAGACAAAGACAAATACCTATGGTTTCACTCATATGTGGAATTGAAGAAACAAAACAAAGAAAAAAGAGACGAAAAAGCAGACTCTTAAATATAGAGAACAAAGTGATGGTTACCAGAGAGGAGGTAGATGGGTGAATGAGTGAATTAGGTGAAGGAGATTAAGAATACACTATCATGATGAGAACTGAGTAATGTATAGAACTTTTGAATCACTATATTATACACCTTAAACTAATGTAATGCTGTATGTTAATGATGCTGGAATTAAAATAAATAAATAAAATAAAATGTCCCCATGCCCTAGCTGCATATCAGACCAATTAAAACAGAATGTATTGAGAGGGCTCAGTCATCAATATTTTTAAAAAAAAATTTTTTTTTCAACATTTTTTATTTATTTTTGGGACAGAGAGAGACAGAGCATGAACGGGGGAGGGGCAGAGAGAGAGGGAGACACAGAATCGGAAGTAGGCTCCAGGCTCTAAGCCATCAGCCCAGAGCCCGACGCCGGGCTCGAACTCACAGACCGCAAGATCGTGACCTGGCTGAAGTCGGACGCTTAACCGACTGCGCCACCCAGGCGCCCCAAAGTCATCAATATTTTTAAAAGTTCCCCAGTAAGTCCAATGTGCAGCCAAATTTGAGAATTATTAAAATAGAGAAGACAAAGAGCTATGACAAAATAGTGCCAGGCTCTGATAGTTCCTTAGGTGAGTTCTTTCTAATATTGCGGCAATCAGATATTTTTGAAGGCTACCAAATCTGTTTACAAGAACAGAAAAAATAAAAGCTTCCTGATTACTTTTAGAAAGTCATAAAACCACTGATACCAAAACCTAAAAAGTACACAAAAGAAAATTTTGACCAAGATAATTTATATTAATAAGGAAATAGGCAAAACAAATTATTAGCAAATGGAATTCACTAGTGTGTTCAAAGAACAGTGCACCATGACTAACTGAAATTTATTCCAGGGATTTAAGGTTTTTCTTATATGAAGAATTCTACTAATAAAACTCACCATATTAATATGTCAAAGATCAAAAGTGTCTAGTCAATGAGATGTAAAAACATTTGATAAAATTCAGCAGTGATACCTGATTTTAAAAATCCTTAGTAAAATAGGACTAGAAAGAGGCTTCATGGCATAATTTAAAAAGGGCACTTGTGATGAGCACTTGGGTGTTATATGTAAGTGATGAAATACAAAATTCCACATCTGAAGCCAATTTTACCATATATGTTAACTAACTAGAATTTAAATAAAAACTTGAAATAAAAAATTTATCTAAATTAAAATAATTATGTATATATTAAGTGTTAGGTATTGTTTGTTCTACATGCGTTTTAGGTAATAAGTGCTCTAACTTCAAAATCATGCATGGGGTAGGTAATCTTTCTTCTAAGTTCACAGAAAAGATCAGTAATTTGCCCAACATCACACAGTAAATAGTGAAGCATGGATTCAAATCTGGGAAGTCTGATTCCAAAGCTTCACTGTCAACTACCCCCAAACCTACAGGGGTTTGAATGCCCTACAAGTAACCAGCCAAAGCATATGACAAATGAATTAAAGGAGTGGGGTGTTGGTAAGTGTTTAACAGATGGCTCTGGGAGGGGTTCTGATCTATAGCATTTGCCAATTTCCAAAGTGTAAATCCTCCCACCATGACTATTTCAAGCTAGAAATGATTGAAACCACTAAACATGTTTTAGGAATGGATACACCTTAGGTTACTATCATATAATTTTTACAACCATATAGATACAATAGATGTAAATAACCTTGAGAACATAGATATTAGTAAAATATAAATGAAAAAACTTAGGAAGTGATGAATTTTAGTATTACCTTTGTTTTTTAATATAACTTATTTGGTTTTAAGTTTATATAATTTGTTTATAAAAGCTCTGTTTAACAAGTTCTTAAAATTCCTGAAAATTTAATAATTGACCCTTGAGAGCTGGTACTAACTGGCTCTAGTACACCACTGGAATGAAAAAAGGAAAGGGCAAAATTATCACTATTTGTAGAAGATATTTCTAGGATTGGGGTGAATTTCTCCTATGTTTCTGCCTCAACTTATAGGGAGGCCAGAATTTCTACCTAAATTTCTCCCATCAGGAGGGAATAATGTTACAGGAAACACTTTGACCCCACTGTTCATCTTCACTCTACAAATAAATACCCCTCAGGCACTGGTTACATATATTATCATACATACATAAAATGGGACAATCTTTTGGAAATTGTGTCTTACCTCACTCTATGAGGCGGAAATGGCCTTTTTGTCACCAAATCACTGCAACAGGTAAAAAAAACAGTCTCGTGGACTCCGAGGATGAGCTAGCCCAGGAAGAACATCTGATGTTGGAATCCTCTCTGGAAAAGATGGTGCCCCTAAAAGTTTACATAATCCCTCATATATAACCTCTCAAATCATTCCAAATGAATGTCTATTCAGATAAAACTTCTTTACTCATTTATAGTAATTTATAGTTTACAAAAGCACATTCACATATATTATCCCATTTAACTCTTACAAAAATCCTGTGAAGTAGATGCTACCTCCATTTTACAGATCAGGAAACTGAGGCTCAGAGAGCTAAAGTAATCTGCTCAAGATTATATAGCTATTAAATGAAAGCAATGGGAAACTACGGCTTTAAAGTCCTTAGAATACCTTTTCCACCACACCAAGTTGCCTCAGGCAGAGGTTTTACTACCTCTTTCAGGTTATACCATTAATGAATGCCTCATTTATTCAGGAATACACACACACATATGTTATAACCCTCCTTTCCTTGTAGTTACATTCCTCATTCTTTGAATTTAATCATGGTAAAGAACAACTTATTGTGAGTGGGGGGAAAGTCCCTTTGAAGTTTGAATACATTCATTAACCTTTTCCGTCAAGCTGAATATTCATGAGACCTTTTACCATGCTATGCTATCCTTATTTCTTTATTACCTTTAAAGTTTCCAGAAATAAGAAAAGAAACAACTAAAGAAAAAATTGATTGGAGACACAGAGGAAAGTATAATAAGAACTAAATAAGCACATTTTGATTTTTAAAAATTCAATGTGTATAATGCCTTTAGCTGATGGGCTGATCAGATCATCCCTGAAACAAACAATTACATGCCAAGGAGGGGAATGAATCAGAAGAACACTGGAAAGAGACATTTAAGATGTTAAGAAAGAACAATCTGGGAAATATCCCTATTCAAATATGCAACCAAATGTTCTCCACCTCTCACAAGACAGAGCTATAGGAATGAAGGTAAGTGCAACAAGAGTATTAAATTAGAGAAAAGGAATACTTTACTGATTTTAATGAGGGATTTGAAAGCATCATAGTGACTAAGGAGTGATAAAAAGTCTTTTTGGTGGTCTTTGGAAATAGGACAGATTCCAGTGCATCGGGTCTTGTTTCAGCTCAAAATGGTCCAAAAGCAAAGAGTGGACTGGAGCCTTCACTTCCTTCTGTTTGCTTTCTTGTTTAACAGCATCAAGACACATCCACTCATTTAAGTAGGAGACTGGGTGACCTCTTCTGCTTCTTCCTCACTCATCTCCATATCCAATTAGCCTTTCATTCTCTCATTTTAACCTCCTCCACTCCCTTTATGCACCCTACACTCCAGTTACTATTTACTGTACATAAACCCACCCATCTGTTCATTCACTCATCACTTGGTGCCTACTATGTACACACTCCACTCCTACTTGCCTCCATGCTTTCACACATGCTGGTTGTTTGGTGTGTAATGCCCTTTACCTCTATTGGCACCTGGTGAATTCTTTCTTATTTTTTTGTGACGCAGATCATATGCCACCTCCTCAACAAAGCCTTCCCCAATAGCCTATCATTCCCCCCAGCTTTCTTTTACTGAAAATAGCTTAATTTTTTTAGAAGTAGCTTTTTAAAATTCCATTATTTGCTCTTTTTCTTTTTGAGTATAGTTGACACACGATGTTACGTTAGTTTCAGGTATACAACATAGTGATTCAACACCTCTACATGCTGCGCTATGTTTATCACAGGTGTAGCTACCGTCTGTCATGACGCAACACTATTTGCTCTTTGAGCTGTATAAAGTTTAAACAAGGCCCCCAAAATAATCAGAAGAATTAAATTAAATTAGATCAATTCTCAGGAAGAGACCAATACTGAAATATTTAACAACTATATAATGGATTAGCTAAGAAATAAATACTAAATATAATTGATAGAAATAATCCATACAAAAATAGAACTGAACATAGGTAAAACTGGATATGCTAAGATTTAGATCTACAAATTTTGACCTGGGAAAATGGAACAGGAAAAAATATGTCCGCAAAAGAAAACCCACGGTAGCAGAAGCTATTATGTAAACTTGATTTGTATGAAGGCTGATAACAGAACTGTGTTGGTATATTAAACAGAAAGGAATTAGTTTGGGTGAAAATGATTTAGTATTGACAGAAATTGGAAATATCTTAAGTTCTATACTAGAAAGTTGGTTAAGGAATTAATTTGGGTTAATAGAATTATTAAGAGTACTTTCATATCAAGAATTTATATGGATTTGGTGTTGGTATAATTCCAATTTAAATGTTTCTATTCATTAACATAGAATCAACTTCAGGGCCAAAATAGTGAGGGAAAACATAACTACAAGGTGATAGTTGTGGAACAAAAGTATCTACCTGTTCTCCAACATAGAGTAAACTTTTGATTAATGATTTTTGAACAAGGAAATGAATATTTAAACAGTGTAATTTTGTTGATCACTTTCTAATTATGTAACCCACTAACTGAAATCTGTTTTAAATTCATATTTACCAAATTTACAATATTTAATATATGATTATATTATTTCAATCCTCTTTGAAAATGTTGCATTACTTTGTGTGCTTCTCCCTTTCTATTTAGCTTTCTTTTGAACATTTCAAGGAGTTTTAAATTCTAATTTATATATGGACCTTTCTGCCTTAATTTCCAACGAACATATTATATTCTATTAGTCAGGAAATGAGAGTATTCAGTATAAGTCCATCATACAGAAAAAAGTAACAATTATTCTTTTACAGTTAGAGAAATCACCATCATAACATTTAATATTTCATTATTTCATTGATTCTTCTGCTTTCCAAAAGAGAAAGAGAAACTTGAGGACAAGAGAAAAGAAATATATATTAATGCTTTAGTTTAAGAAAGCAACTAGACACTTCACACCACAACCTAATTACAATTGTATAAAATTTTGCATATATTTCAAAAACTCACAGAAAAACTGGAAGAAAATAGTATTGAATTTTGAATGAAGGAGAACTTCTGAACCATAGGTGATAAATCATCACCCCTCTGGCCTACAGAGATGTGTTTTATTAAACTACAGTCTTCTGTAAAGGATACCTCACATAAAAATCTAGATTCTGCTTCCCAGGGAAGAACAATCAGAAGGTCTTGCTGCACTGTGCCTGTTCTCGAGTTTAGTGCTGGTCTCTGTTCCAGGCTAGTGGGACTGGAAGGTCAGTCCCAAGACACGCCATTGTCATGCCATTGCAATGTCTATTTGACCACTTAAGGAATTTGTGCTTGAGGTCTTTCTCTCAGTCATACAAGAAATCATGAAGAGAAAGATAGATTTGATAGATTTTTACATCAAATGGGAAACTTTGGTACAACAACAACAACAAAAAACTACCTTATGTATTTTTAACAAATAACTGATTCAAAAAGAACGCAAATACAAGGGGCAACAATATATTAAATTTATTATGTAAAAAGCCCATCCAAAACACCTAATGTCAAGAGGTAAAAAGAATAAAGCATCATGATAAGTCTAGAGAAAGAGAAAAAAGAGAGAAAAATAAAAGAATAAGAACTCGTAACTCAGAAGTGGAAAAACCATCCAAAAGCATTCAAACTTATTAGTAATCAAACAACAGTTTTAAAACAATCAGCTACCATTTCTGATCCATAAATTAAAAAATTTTAATTATAACATCAGTGCTGGTGAAATTGTACTCCATTCTTGGTTGGAAAGCAGTTTGGCAATAGGTACCAAAAACTTTAAGAATGTTAATTCCTTTTAATGTAAGGTCCCTTTAAAAATACAGACCTTGGAGGGGCGCCTGGGTGGCGCAGTCGGTTGAGCGTCCGACTTCAGCCAGGTCACGATCTCGCGGTCCGTGAGTTCGAGCCCCGCGTCAGGCTCTGGGCTGATGGCTCAGAGCCTGGAGCCTGTTTCCGACTCTGTGTCTCCCTCTCTCTCTGCCCCTTCCCCGTTCATGCTCTGTCTCTCTCTGTCCCAAAAATAAATAAACGTTGAAAAAAAAAAAATTAAATTAAAAAAAATACAGACCTTGGAGTCCAAACATCTGGATTTAAATCCTGGCTTCTCCACTTACCAACTGCGTAAACTGAGGCGACTTAAATTAACATGCCTCAGTTTCTTCCTTTCTAAGATGAGAATAATACTGATAGTACCTACTTTATTGGATTATGAGGATTAAATGAATCAATACTTGTGAGTTTTCTGGAATAGTGCCTGGCACATTGTGCTATATAAGTTTGCTAAATGTGAATAGATTCAACTATTTTAAAAACTGACTCCAAGAAATTAATTACCAGTTGAGAAAAAGCTTTATATACAAAATTATAAATTATCACTATTTATAATAGCAAAAAAAAAGCTATAGTAGAGGAATGGTTATATCATTGAAAATTAAAGAAATATGCCGTCGTTAAAATTATGTTTATGAACTGTGTGTAATAATGTTGAAATACTTACATTATAAATTTAAGCAAAACAAAAAGCAAGATACAAGTCAGTATATTTGGTATTCTCACTATATTAATTAAAAAGAAATTTGCTTTGTATTGATAAAAGATTGGAAGGAAGTTCACCAAAATGTTGAATGGCTGCTTATAGATGAAAGAACTATAAAATATTTATTGTTTAATGCTTTTCTCTACTTTCCATTTATTTAAAACTCAGCATTCCTTTACTTTTATATATTTCTTTACACACATTTTCAAGGTAGAAAGTGATGTTATTATTCTATGATTTAGCTGTTATAAAGTACACCAAAGATAACACACTTCTCATTTACCCATTACATCTTCTTACTCTTAGTGTTTAAATACTCCTCTTAAACTGAACATTGTGTAGTACTAGTTTGATAAATAGTTACATATGTATGCAATTAAAGTTTATTGAAAATATTAAAAAGGGATAATTCAACTTAATACTTAATTTATTCATTCACTCAACCAATATTTATTAAGAGCCTCTTACGGGCCAGGCCCTGTTTTAGACACTTGAAAAAGTGATCAAAATCATTGTTCTCATGATGCTTCCATTCCACTGGAATTATGAAAATAAAGTGGGAATGGCTTTGGCTGAAAGAATCTTGAGATGTCTACAAATATACTTCTCAAAGGATTTAGAAGGGTTAGATTCATGGTATAATTAACCAAAGTCCAACAAATTTAATTCTTAGGCATATTGACCTCAGATGACCATACTCTGAGATGATTTCCTTAGATGTTAAAATTAAGAAAAATAAAGACAGACCCCTAAACAAATGCAAAAATAGAAAATATCTGAAGTCATTTAATTACATATAAGATGTTACAAATTTAATAAATGTTGACCTATCATTGTGAAAATTAACCATTAGGCTCACAGGAGAATTGGTTTTAGGATACTTAGTTTTCTCTCTTTGGGCTATGGTAGAATTAATAACTAAATAGCTTTTGGGACTTTTTTAGTGGTAATTAAAAGGGGTACTGCTATCAAATGCCTGGATATGTCTAACGTACATCTATTATGGAACAATTTATGTTATCCTAGCCTCAGAAAAAATTAAGATTTATGTTGAAACTTTACTATGTGATAGACAACCTTAACAAATTTGATAAATTACAATAATATTTTCTATTATGTTATCTAGACATTTTCCAAGGTAAATGTAGTTTCTTTCCCTTTCTCTGCCCTCTAATACTTGGATCCACTGCAAAGTCTCCATATTTCTGAAATTGAGAGTCTCTGAACTACACTTCACATCTAATGATGGACTGACTGACAGTGAGAGGGCCCTTGCTTAGCATAACAGATCTTTACAACTATGCACAAGACAGAAGAACAAGCTCTACTTACAATGAAATTTCTCTGGCATTCACATGAGTGAGAGACAGCACAGATAACCTTATTTGAGACCTTTATTTCAATTGATTTTCTTAATTCTCGATGGATCTCAAATCCACTTATCCTTTCTGCTAAAATACTTAATAGTTGTTCAGAGTTTCCCCTCCAGAATAACAATCTAAGCTATATACAAAGCAAAAATCAAATAAAGCCAAGAATACATTCCTCCTCCTGACATTTCCCTCCTCTTAGAAGGGGATTTAAATAATTTGTGGAAAAAAGTCCCTAAATAACCCCCAAAACCTCCTCCTGAAACGTAGAGGGAAAACAAAATGAAAAGGTGACAAATTAATCCATACATAGCATGATTAATCCTTAAATATTAAGAGTTTGGCTATTTGTACAAGATGGATTTGTAGGAAATTATACCGAAGGACTTTGTGATTGATGAAGGCAAAACTGAACATTAGACTGGCTCTTTTCAGCAGTATTAGCAGTCATGGTTAATGTGGACTATGTGTCATTTATGTTGTCTTGAAAAATTGTACTGATTGTAAAAATAACCAGAAACACAAAGATAGGCACATGAGATAGTCACATATGAAAAAGTCTTGGAAAGAACTAGAGTTAGTTGGTCAATTATATAGATGGTATTAAGAAGTGAAATAATCACTTTTTGAGATCCAACATCTACATGTGAAACTCACATATATATGGTAGACGTGTAGAAAAAGCTTAGGGTTTGGAATTAGATAAATCAGTACTTACATCTCAGCTTTAATCACTTACTAATAGTATTTTGGGATATCATCTCTGGCTTGTCAAATAGTGTAAAGATTAATTGATAATGGAAATAATACACTTAAAGTGACCTACAAACAGTAATTGCTTAGTACATGTTCATTACCTTCTCCTTTACTTTTCTTCCACCTTTTCTTATTTGCACCTATATGTTGGAAGAGATCTTTTAAGGTCTTGAACCAATGTTCCACTGCCATGGAAAATTTCTAGGTAGAAACTATGGTTTAAAAAAAAATCACTTTTCCAGATCAGGAAATTCTTTTGGATAGCAGATTAAACTCCTGTCCCATCTCTGGCTCCTTGGCTTACTTCCTTGTAATTTTATTTATTCTGTAGATCTTAGAGGAAATGAGAAAAACTGAATCTTCATGTTATTTACCTTATTTTGTAATATATTTGCAAACCTCTTTAAGAATCCTAACCCATCTTTTCTCAAAGGTACAGGAAAGAAAAATGCACAGATATACAGGAAAACTATGTAGGCAAATGGATTGGGAGAAAAACACAAATGAGAAGGGAGGAAGAAAAATAAATCATGAGGCAGATAGAAAATAAAGTAGATGAGCAGAAAACAATGTAAAGTCAAATAAGGAAATAAAGTGAAAGTTACAAATAAAAGGAAACAAGAATAGATTGTGAAAAATGTAATTGCAACAATCCCTCCCATTTCTGTGATTCTCCATGGCTTAGATTCTCTCATTTGCTCCTCACAACAACCAGTGAGGAATTTTGTGCTCTTAAAAGGTGCCACTAACAGGACTTTAAGATGGGGAAATGGAGTTTCAGGAAAGAATAAACAAGCTGACTTATCAAGTAGCTAGATGGGGATGGAGGCAAGACTAATTATGTGGTCTTTTAGGGGCACCTGGGTGGCTCAGTCAGTTAAACATCGACTTTGGTGCAGGTCATGCATGATCTCATGGTGTGTGAGTTCGAGCCCCGCATTGGGCTCTGTGCTGTCAGCTTGGAACCTGGAGCCTACTTCAGACTCTGTGTCTCCCTCTCTCTCTGCCCTTCCCCTGCTCACACTCTGTCTCTCTCTCTCTCTCAAAAATAAATAAAAAACATTAAATTTTTTTTAAAAAAATTATGTGGTCTTTTACTGTCCTCACACCTCTGTGGATCAAGGACACTTATAAATAAAGTATTAAAACCAAAATAAATTTTCTGGCTTCTGGGATGGTGCCTTTCTTCAATTAATGCTGAAAGAGGATGGAAAAATGGTGAAAGGGGGGATCTAGAGAAAAGGAGGGGAAGGACATAGTGAAGAAAGAGCTAGAAAATGAGAGAAAAAAATCCCCAGAAAGATGAAAAGCCAAATAGGAAACAGACTGAAAGGCTCACATAAGCATAATGGCATACGTCCGTGGATGATGTGGAACCAATCCCCCAATCTAGGGGTTTAGAATCCTCTCACTTCAACCAGGTGACTCTGAGAATAATTAGTCTGGGCTCTGGGTTCTATCTGCCTTGTATACAGGTCACCTCAAAACCAGACCAAACTGCTCATCCAAGTCATCTGCCCCTCAGCCAGAGCCAGAAGGGCAGGTGGGAAGACTCAGAGCCTGATAGAAACATGGAGGACACAGAGAAAGAAGCAACTAACTGGAGAGAGTTAGGCAAGCAGAGATACAGCTAGACATGTAAAGAAGAAACAGAGCAAGGCAGAGGTAAACTGAGTCAAGATCTGTAATGTCATCAATGGTCATTGTGTGTAGAGCCCTGGTGTGATCTGATCTGAACACAGGTGATTGCTGAGGGAGCCAGTGAGTGTTCATCTCTGATGATACCAAGAGAGGATGTCAACTTTCAGCATGGGAAAACCGAACGTATTCACTGACCTTCTCCATGGGCTTCAGCATCTGCAGGCGAGGACATTGGCTGTACTGATGTCAGGCCCAGAGTGAGGATGCAGTGAATTCAGTTGTAAGCCAGCTGCTCATTTATACTGTGAGTTCCTGATTCTCTACTCCCTCTGACTCTATAGTACTCTCCATGATGTCTCTCTCACCCCACCCCCTCACAGGTTTACCAGGATATCCAATAGGCTCTCAACATTAGGTAGAGGCTACTTCTTACTGGTCACTGACAGGAAACTAACAGATGAACAATCTATTCTTTCAGTCTGCCTTAGTCTGACCAGGTTTCAGGAGTTTAAGCAGATTAGACCAGTCCTAGGATCCTCAGGGAGACCTGTCCATTGGCAAAGGGCCCTGGAATTTTTGAGTTAGCTTCATTTTTTTCTAGGAAGAATCTTTTCCCCACCCAAGATTGCTATTTGGAAGAACTAAGGGTCAGGTTATCTTCATGGTTCCTGCTCCCTTATGCCAGACAAAGAACCCTCATCCCCAAAGGTAGAACCTACCTACCTACCACTCTGACACTCCAACCCAAGGGATTCAGGAAGATGTAATCCAACATAGGACCCCAGGAAATGAAATGGATAGTAAGTTTTCTTTGGAAAAATGTTTATTCAGGATAGTTCCTGAACTGAATCAGTTATCCAGTCATCTTCAAAATTTCCTGTTTGTCTCATAGGCTTTTTTCTTACAGTTGCTTTCTTAGAATGAGAATTCAAACAAGACCCAAAATTTACAAGCAGCACAGGAAAGAGTGGGTCCATATCAACAAGACTAATTCTGCATACCTCTCCTAGTGGAGGAGAGGTTATAATTTCCTCCCTTGCCTTGTTCAGTTGGGCTTAGCAATTGCACAGGGCCGAAGCTATAAGAGCAACATTTCAATCTCTGCTGTGAGCTCAGCCAGAGACTACAGGGCTGATAATGAGAAAATAAATATGTAATTGTATGTGGCTTGAAATACTCCCTTCCTGGAGTACCAGATACTGAAGCTAAGAGATTCCACATGATACCACCTTCCAGGAAGCAGCCATTACAGGCATTTTAAAGAGGATGGGGTCTCCCAACTACATTTTCTAGAACCCCAGAACTCCTTTTCAGTCTTTTCTAATGTTGGGTAGACTTTCTTTTTGTGGAAGTGATTTTAGGTAAATCTTAGGCACTTTACTCATTCCCCTCTTCTTTCTTCCATCCTTTTTTCCTGAATGGCCCTTACTCTCTAAAGCTTACCAAGAGAGTATGAAGAGTAGATCTGTTTGGATTTGGTGTATGCTTTTCTACTTATACTGGTTTGAAGTTTGTAGCACCCTCTGTCTTCTAATTGTGGTGAGGCATGTCTTTTGTTGAATTTTATTTCTTCTTTTTGACCTATATTGCTTTTGAAGTATTTGTGGAGAGATTCAGTTTTAGGTAGCTATCATTATCCTTGACTAGCCAGATTCCAGCCACTTTGGTTTTTTTTTTTTTTTTTTTTTTTTAATTTTTTTTTTTTTAATTTATTTTTGCGACAGAGAGAGACAGCATGAGCAGGGGAGGGGCAGAGAGAGAGGGAGACACAGACTCCGAAGCAGGCTCCAGGCTCTGAGCTGTCAGCACAGAGCCTGATGCGGGGCTCGAACCCACAGACTGTGAGATCATGACCTGAGCCGATGTCGGACGCTTAACCAACTGAGCCACCCAGGCGCCCCAAGCCACTTTGGTTTCTATTTTTGCAACTAAAGTCTTCCTTTGGCCTAATATCTCTTCTTTGTCAATAGTATCTTTTCCCTCTGGCTATTCTTAAGACTTTTTCTTACTGTTTGGTATTTTGAAATTTCACTATCTTTTTTTACTATTATTATTTTGAAAGAGGGCGAAAGAGTATGTAACAGGGGAGGGTCAGAGGGAGAAGGAGAGAGAGAATTTTAAGCAGGCTTCATACTCAGTGCTCAGAGCAAACGATGTGAGATCATGACTTGAGCCAAAATCTATAGTCAGATGCTTAACCGACTGAGCCACCAAGATGCCCTTACCTTTTTTATCTATCCTATTTGAGATTTGTTGTCCTTCCAAAATTTTGTTTAATATTTATTTATTTTGACAGAAAGAGTGGGAGAGGAGCAGAGAGAGAGGGAGAGAGAATCCCAAGCAGGCTCCATGCTGTCAGCAAAGAGCCAGACACAGGGCTCAATCCCACAAACTATGAGATCATGGCCTGAGTTGAAATCAAGAGTTGGTTGCTTAACCGACTAAGCCACCCAGCCGCCCCCTGGGTAATTCTTCAGTTCCATAGCTAGTAAGTTTTCTAATTATTTCTTCTATTATGTGTAAGGTACTATTTAAATGTCTAAGTTTTTTATTTCAAAAAATGTTTTGACTTATATATCTTATTTGTTTCTTCCAATATATCTGCCTTCACTGATAGTATCTTGTTCCTTTCTCATGTTTCCAACCTCAGATTTTATTTCTTTGAACATCTTAAGCATACTTACATTGTATTATTAAACCAAAAATTCCATTATCTGAAAATACTGAGGTGTCCAGTGTGATATTTTTTGTTTCTGTTAACTGTTGCTCAGAGTAGTTGCTTTGTAATTTTGGATCATCAGTTCATGTTTAGCTGGATTTCACATATGGAAATCCTGTGCAGTCTATTTTATGAGAGGATTTATGTTTGCTTCTGTCAAGTGCTCCAGAAAGATACTAACTCAGAACCATCTTATAATTATTTGGCTTAGAATTATTATTCTGTGTTCCACCATGCACAAAGTGTAAATTAGCAAAGGTTTGTGGTCAAATTTTCAAGGGAGATTTCCCCCACCCCCCAGAACTAATATAGACAGATATCCATGTTGCTTTCCTCTGCCAACGGGAAGATTATTTCCTTCAGCATTCTTTTACTAAGTGTGTAGGCCTTTGAGGAGATAGCTTGAGACATGATTTCATTTCCAACTTCCCACATTATGTAGAGCCAAGGGTTTGTCTCTTGTTCCAGTATAGTCTTCTGAAGCCTCTTATGTATTGAGATCTTCAAATATTCCCCCCAAAACATGGTGTAACTGTCATTCTGATTTTCAGTTTTTTCTGTTTTTGCCCACTGAGTGTTTTCCTTATTTTCTTGAAGGCTCAGCAATAATTTGATAAGATTTAAAACATATTTTATGGCACAAAAACAGACACACAGACCAATGGAATAGAATAGAAACCCCAGAACTAGACCCACAAACGTATGGCCAACTCATCTTTGACAAAGCAGGAAAGAACATCCAATGGAAAAAAGACAGCCTCTTTAACAAATGGTGCTGGGAGAACTGGACAGCAACATGCAGAAGGTTGAAACTAGACCACTTTCTCACACCATTCACAAAAATAAACTCAAAATGGATAAAGGACCTAAATGTGAGACAGGAAACCATCAAAACCTTAGAGGAGAAAGGAAAAGACCTCTCTGACCTCAGCCGTAGCAATCTCTTACTCGACACATCCTCAAAGGCAAGGGAATTAAAAGCAAAAGTGAATTACTGGGACCTTATGAAGATAAAAAGCTTCTGCACAGCAAAGAAAACAACCAACAAAACTAAAAGGCAACCAACGGAATGGGAAAAGATATTTGCAAATGACATATCAGACAAAGGGCTAGTATCTAAAATCTATAAAGAGCTCACCAAACTCCACACCCGAAAAACAAATAACCCAGTGAAGAAATGGGCAGAAAACATGAATAGACACTTCTCTAAAGAAGACATCCAGATGGCCAACAGGCACATGAAAAGATGTTCAGCGTCACTCCTTATCAGGGAAATACAAATCAAAACCACACTCAGGTATCACCTCACGTCAGTCAGAGTGGCCAAAATGAACAAATCAGGAGACTATAGATGCTGGAGAGGATGTGGAGAAACGGGAACCCTCTTGCACTCTTGGTGGGAATGCAAATTGGTGCAGCCGCTCTGGAAAGCAGTGTGGAGGTTCCTCAGAAAATTAAAAATAGACCTACCCTATGACCCAGCAATAGCACTGCTAGGAATTTATCCAAGGGATACAGGAGTACTGATGCATAGGGGCACTTGTACCCCAATGTTCATAGCAGCACTCTCAACAATAGCCAAATTATGGAAAGAGCCTAAATGTCCATCAACTGATGAATGGATAAAGAAATTGTGGTTTATATACACGATGGAATACTACGTGGCAATGAGAAAAAATGAAATATGGCCTTTTGTAGCAACGTGGATGGAACTGGAGAGTGTAATGCTAAGTGAAATAAGCCATACAGAGAAAGACAGATACCATATGGTTTCACTCTTATGTGGATCCTGAGAAACTTAACAGGAACCCATGGGGGAGGGGAAGGAAAAAAAAAAAAGAGGTTAGAGTGGAAGAGAGCCAAAACATAAGAGACTGTTAAAAACTGAGAACAAACTGAGGGTTGATGGGGGGTGGGAGGGAGGGGAGGGTGGGTGATGGGTATTGAGGAGGGCACCTTTTGGGATGAGCGCTGGGTGTTGTATGGAAACCAATTTGTCAATAAATTTCATACATATAAAAAAACCAAAAAAAACATATTTTATATATCATTGTTAGGATTTTATAGTTGTGTATGTGGGAAGGGATGGAAAGGTGGTTGAGAAATGGAAATCCTTCTCCAAATCTTCTTATATATTGATATATAGTTTATATTCAGTAAAATTTACCCTTTTTGGTAGTTATATTTGATATATATATATACACACACACACATATGTGTGTGTGTATATATATATATATATATATATATATATATAGTCATATAGTCATGTAATCATCACTGCACTCAGGACACATGTCCCCAGATTCCATCATCTATCATTTCAAAAAACTCCTTCATGGCCCTATGTAGTTAATTTAGTCAACTCTTCATTCAACCCCCAACAGTCACTGAACTGTTTTCTGTACCTATAGTTTTGTCTTCTCCAGAATGTAATTAAAATTGAATAATATATTACGTAGTCTTTTGAGTCTGCCTTCCTGTATTTAGCATAATGTATTTGAGGTTCATCCATGTTGTGTATATCAATAGTTTGCTCCTTTTTATTTCTGAGTATTTCACTGTACAGATGTAGCACAGTTTGTTTACCCATTTACCATTTGAAGGTATTCATTACCACTCAGAATGTCAGTTTTTGTGATTATAAATAAAGCTCCTATAAATATCTGTTTTTGTGTCTATGTTAAGTTTTCAATGCCCCTGAGTAGAAACCTAGGAGTGAGATTTCTAGGTGGTATATTAAGTGTTTCAATTTATGAGACACTGAAAAATTGTTTTACAAGAGGTTGTACCATTTTACATTCCCACCAGAAATATATGAGAAATATATGAGAGTTCCACTTGCATTATTTGTCAGCACTAGGTATTTTCAGATTTTTATTTTATTCTATAATTATAATAAATGTGTAGTGTGATCAAATTGTGATTTTTATTTGCATTTCCATAGTGACCAATAATGATGAGCATTTTTCTTGTGCTTATTTTCCACCCATATATTTTCTCTGGTTAAATATCTATCAATTATTTTGCACACTTAAAAAGTTGGGTTGTTTTCTTATTATTTAGTTTTGAGCATTATTGATGTATTTTGGATACAGATAGTATCTCAGATAAGTGCTTTGTAAATGTTTTCTCCAAGTCTGTGCTTGTTTTTTTTTTTCATTCTCTTAATAGTAACTTTCAAAGTGCAAAAGTTTTAAATTTTGATGAAGTCTAATTTGACAATTTTTTTCTTTTATGGTTTATGCTTTTAGTTTCATAGTTAAGGAAACTTTGCCAAAGTCAAGGTCATAAGGATTTTTGTCTATGTTTTCCTCTTGAAGTTTGATTATTTTACATGATACATTTAGGTCTATGACCCATTTTGAGTTAATTTTTTCATGAAGTACATGTTATGGGTTGAAGTTTGTTTTGCATATGTGTATTCAATTTTCTCAGTGCCATTTCTTAAAAATATCATCGTTTCTTTATTGAATTAACTTTGCACCTTGTTGAAAATAATTTGGCCATGTATACAAGGATCTATTTCAAAAATCGATTCCATTCCACAGATTTTATAGGTCTATCCTTTTTCCAACACCACATAGTCTTTGTTATTGCAGCTTTATAGTAAATCCTGAAATCAGGTTTGTGAGTCCTCCAACTTTGTTGTTGTTGTTCTTTTAAATTAATTGACTCTATTTTTTGTTTGTTTGTTTGTTTGTTTATTTAGAGAGTCCGCACATGCATGAGCATAGGAGGGGCAAAGGGAGAGGGAGAGAGAATCTTAAGCAGGCTCTGAGCCTGACACAAGGCCCAAATCAGAGCCTGATCTCACAACTGTGAGATCATGACTTGAGTCAAAATATAAGGTCAGACACTCAACCAACTGAGCCACCCAGGAGCCCCAAATAGATTCTTTTTTTTTTTTAATTTTTATTAAAATTCTTTTAAAGGTTTATTTATTTTTGAAAGAGAGAGAGAGAGAGCAAGCATGAGTGGAGGAGGGACAGAGACAGAGGAAGGCAGAAGATCCAAAGCAGGCTCTGCACTGACAGCAGTAAGTCTGATGCGGGGCTCAGACTCACAAACCATGAGATCATGATCTGAGCTAAAGTTGGTCGCTCAACCAACTGAGCCACTGAGGTGCCCCTAGACTCTGCTTTTAAGAGCAGCTTTAGGAAGAGGCTGGGTGGCCAGTCGGTTAAGTGTCCGGCTTCGGCTCAGGTCATGATTTCACAGTTTGTGAGTTTCAGCCCCATGTCAGGCTCTGGGCTGACAGCTCAGAGCCTGGAACCTGCTTCAGATTCTGTGTCTCCCTCTCTCTCTGCCCCTCCCCCACTTGTGCTTGTCCCCCCCCCCCCCTCTCAAGGATGAATAAACATTAAAAAAAATTTTTTTTAATTTAAAAAAAAAGAGCAGCTTTAGGTTTACAGAAAAATTAACATAAAATACAAATAATTCCTATATACACTCCAACATCTTACCCCACCCACCCAACTTCCTCTGTTATGAACATTTTGCATTAGTGTGGTCCACTTTGTTACTACTGGTAAGCCAATATTTATGTTAACTAAAATCCATTGTTTATAATACAATTCACTCTGTGTGTGTACATTCTATGGGTTTTAAAAAATGTATAATGGCATGTATTTACCATCACAGTGTCATACAGTATAGCTTCACTGTCCTGTGAAACACCTGTATTCCACCTATTCATGCCTCCCTCTTTACCCCTGGACTCTTGGCAAAACAAACAATAACTGATTTTTAAAAAAATTGTCTCCATAGTTTTGCTTTTTCCAGAATATCATATAGTTGGAATCATACAGTACGTACCCTTTTCAGATTGCCTTATTTCACTTACTAATATGCATTTAGGAATCTTCCATGTCTTTTTGTGGCTTGATAGTTCATTTATTTTTATAATTGAGTAATATTCCATTGTATGGATGTACCACAGTTTGTTAACATAGTCACCTGTTGAAGAACATCTTGCTTCTAAGTTTCAGCAATTTTGAATAAAGCTGCTATAAACATTTGTCTACAGTTTACCTCTCATTTGGGTAAGTACCAAGGAGTGCAATTGCTGGATCATATGGAAAGAGTATGTTTATGAGTGATGTTGAGGATTTTTTCATGTGGCTGTTAGCCATTTGTATGCCTTCTTTGGAGAAGTGTCTTCTGCCCATTTCTTAACTGGATTATTTGTTTTTGGGGGTTGAATTAGGTAAGTTCTTTATAGATTTTGGATATTAGCCATTTATCCGATATGTAATCTGCAAATATCTTCTCTCATTCTGTAGGTTGCCTTTTAGTTTTGTTGATTGTTTCCTTCGCTGTGCAGAACCTTTTTATCTTGATAAAGTCCCAATAGTTCATTTTTGCTTTTGTTTCCCCTACCCCCGGAGACATATCTAGGAAGAAATTGCTACAGCTGAGGTCAAAGAGGTTGCTGCCTGTGTTCTCTCCAGGATTTTAATGGTTTCCTGTCGCACATTTAGATCTTTCATCCATTTTGATTTTTTGTGTGTGTATGGTGTAAGAAAGTGGTCTGGTTTCATTCTTCTGCATGTCACTGTCCAGTTTTCCCAACACCATTTGTTGGTGGAACAATAACAAATGTTGTTTTTCCATTGGATAAATGGATTTTTTTCCATTGGATATTCTCACCTGCTTTGTCAAAGATGAGTTGACCAAACAGTTGTGGGTCCATTTCTGGATTTTCTATTCTGTTCCATTGATCTCTGTGTCTGTTTCTGTGCCAGTACCATACTGTCTTAATGATTACAGCTCTGCTATATAGCTGGAAGTCTGGAATTGTGATGCCTCCCGCTTTGCTTTTCTTTTTCAACATTACCTTGGCTATTTGGGGTCTTTTCTGGCTCCATACCAATTTTAGAATTGTTTGTTCTAGCTCTGTGAAAAATGCTGGTGTTATTCTGATAGGAATTGCATTGAATATGTAGATTGGTTTAGGCAATATAGACATTTGAACAATATTTGTTCTTCCAATCCATGACCATGGAATGTTTTCCATTTCTTCGTGTCTTCTTCAATTTCTTTCATGAATGTTCTATAGTATTCAGAGTACAGATCTTTTACCTCTTTTGTTAGGTTTAATCTTAGGTATCATGCTTTTTGGTGCAATTGAAAATGGGATCAATTCCTTGGTTTCTCTTTCTGCTGCTTCATTATTGGTGGATAGACATGCAGCAAATTTCTTCACATTGACTTTATATCCTGTGACTTTGCTGAATTCATGCATTAATTCTAGTAATTTTTTGGTGGAGTCTTTCAGGTTTTCCATGTAGAGTATCATGTCATCTGTGAAGTGAAACTTTGACTTCTTCCTTTTCAATTTGCATGCCTTTTATTTCTTTTTGTTGTCTGATTGCTGAGGCTAGGACTTCCAGTACTATGTTGAACAACAGTGGTGAGAGTTGGACATCCCTGTCATGTTCCCGACCTTAGGGGAAAAGCTCTCAGTTTGTCCCCACTGAGGATGATATTAGCTCTGGGTCTTATATCAGGGAAATATATTTCAAAACCACAATGAGATGCCACCTTACACCTGTCAGAATGGCTAAAATTAACAGCACAGGACACAACAGATGTTGGCAAGGATGCGGAGACAGGGGAACTGTCTTACACTGTTGGTGGGAATGCAAACTGGTGTGGCTACTCTGGAAAATAGTGTGTAGGTTCCTCAGAAAGTTAAAGATAGAACTACCCTAGGATCCAGCAATTGCACTACTAGGTATTTATCCAAAGGATACAAAAATACTGATTCAAAGGGGCACATGCACCCCAATATTTGTAGCAGCACTATCAACAATAGGCAAATTATGGTAAAAGCCCAAATGTCCATTGACTGATGAATCATAAAGAAGATGAGGTATATATATATAAAGGAATGCTACTCAACCATTTAAAAAATGAAATTTTGCCATTTGCAATGATGTAGATAGAAGTAGAGTGTATTATACTAAGTGAAATAAGTCAGTCAGAGAAAGACAAATACTTTATGATTTCACTCATATATGGAATCCAAGAAACAAAACAGGTGAACATAGGGGAAGGAAAGGAGAAATAAAATAAGATAAAAACAGAGGGAGGCAAACCATAAGAAACTCTTAACTACAGGGAACAAACTGAGAATTGCTGGAAGGGAGGTGAGTGAAGGGATGGGGTAAATGGGTGATGGACATTAAGGAGGGCACTTGTGATGAGCACTGGGTGTTATATGTAAGTAATAAATCACTAAGTTCTACTCCTGAAACCAATACTACACTGTATGTTAACTAACCTGAATTTAAATAAAATCTTGGAAATAAAATAAAGAGTATGTTTAGTTTTGTTAGAAATTGCCATACTGTCTTTCAAAGTGACTATATCATTTTGCATTCCCACTAGCAATGAATTTAGAGTTCCTGTTGCTCGATATCTTCCCAACATTTAGTGTTATCAGTGTTCTGGATTTTAGCTGTTTTAATGGGTGTGTAGTGGTATCTCATTGTTTTAATTTGTAGTGCCCTAATGACATATGATATTGAGCATCTTTCATTTGCTTACTTCTTGTCATCTGTATCTCTTCTCTGATGAAGTATCTGCTCAGATCTTTTGCCTATATTTTAAAATCAGGTTATTTTTTTACAGTTGAGGTTTAAGAGTTCTTTGTATATTTTAGATACCAGTCTTTATCAGACACGTGTTTTGCTAACATTTTCTCCCTGTGTGTGGCTTGTTTCATTCTCTGGCTATTGCGTTTTGCATAGCAAAAATTTTTAATTTTAATGAAATCCAATTTATCATTTTTAATTTCATTCATTATAATGTTGGTGTTGTATCTAAAAAGTCATTGTCAAGCCCAAGTTCACATAGGTTTTCTCCTCTGTTATTTTCTAGGAGTTTAATTGTTTGGCATTTTTCATTCAGGTCATGATCCATTTTGAATTAATTTTTGTGAAAGATGTAAGATATGTATGTAGATTTTTTTTTTGCATGTGTATGTCCAGTTTTTTCACTACCATTTTTTTGAAAAGACCATCCTTTCTCAATTGAGTTGCTTTTGCACCTTTCACTATCAATTGACTATATTTCTGTGGATCTCTATCTAGGCTCTCCATTATGTTCCATTGATCTATTTGTCTTTTGCCAATAGTACACTGCCTTGATTAATATAGATGTATATTAAGTCTTAAAGTTGGGTTTTGTCAGTCCTCCAACTTTGTTCTCATCCAAATTGTGTTGGCTGTTCTGTGTTTTTTGTCTTTCCATGTAAACTTTAGAACCAGTTTTCCATACTCACAAAATAACTTGCTGGGTTCTTTTCAAAGTTGTTTTGGATACTTTAGTTCCTTTGCATTTCCATGTACATTTTAGAAACAGATTTCCGATTTCTACAAAAATTCTTCTAGTTTTTTGAGATTATATTAAATCTATAGATCAATCGGGAGAAATGGCAGCATAAAAATGTTTAGTTTCTAATTCTGAACACAATATATATTTTTTAAAAAAAGTTTTTAATGTTTTTTTATTTTTTATTTTTGAGAGAGACAGTGAGACAGAGAGCACAAGCCGGGGACGGGCAGAGAGAGAGGGACACACAGAATCCGAAGCAGGCTCCAGGCTCTGAGCTGTCAGCACAGACCCCGATGCAGGACTTGAACCCACAAACCATGGAGATCATGACCTGAGCCGAAGTCATTTAACTGACTGAGCCACCCAAGCACCCCTGAACACAATATATCTTTCCATTTTTGTTTTCTTTTACTTCTTTCCTCAGCATTTTATAGTTTTTATCATAAAGGTCCTATATATAATTTAGTATTTCATGTCTTTTGGTGCTATTATAGAAGGAACTTTTTAAGTTTCAATCTTAGTTATTCATAGCTAGTATATAGAGATACAATGGATTTTGTATCGATCTTACTAAACTCACTTATTTTGCAGATTCTTTGAGATTTTCTGTCAACAACCATGTCATTTGTGAATACACAGTTTACATTGATTGCATTCTAATCTGTAGAGCTAACAAAATCTGTACCCTCCCTCCTCTATTTTTTTTCTTTTTATGCCTTTTTCTTTAGTATTATTTCACTTTCTAGAACTTTCTGTATGATGTTGAATAAGAGTGGTAATACCAGTTATTTATGCCTTTTCTTACTCTTAGTGTGAAAAGAATTAGTCTTTCACCATTATGGGTTAAAAATTTTTATTTTCAGATGTTCTTTATCAGTTTGGAAAAGTTCCCTTCTACTCATAGTTGCTAAGAGGTTTTATAGTGAATAGGTGTTGAATTTTGTCAAATGCCTTTTCTCATCTGTTATAACCATATAGTTTTATTTCTAAAATCCATTACATGGTGAATTTCATTAATTTTTTGATTGATGGGTGTTGAACCAATCTGTATTCCTGGGATAACTTTAGTTGTGATGTACTGTCTTTATTATATAATGCTGGATTCTATTTGCTAATATTTTTTCTTAAAGATTTTTCCATTTATGTTAACAAGGGGTATTGGTCTGTAGTTTTCTTTTTTTGTAAAGTCTTTGTCTCATTTTGATATTCTGGTCTCAAAAAAGTTGAAAATAATTCCTTTATTTTCAATTTTCTGGAAGAGTTTGTGAAGAATTGGCATTATTTTTCCCCTTAAATATTTGGTAGAGTTCATCAGTAACCACCTCTAGGCCCCATGTTTTTTTGGTGGAATATTTTCAGCTATGAATTAATGTAATATATACAACTTCATGCTATTGATTTCTTTTTCAGTAATATTAGGTAGTTTGTGTTTCCCAAGGGATTTGTCTATTTCATTTAAGTTGAATTTGTGAGCATAAAATTGTAATATTTCCTTATTATCCTTTTTTTAAATTTAAATTTTTAAGTTTTTATTTAAATTAGCTAGTTAACATATAGTGTAATATTAGTTTCAGGTATACAATAGAGTGATTCAGCACTTCCATACAACACCTGGTGTTTGTCACAACAAGTGCATTCCTTAATCCCCATCACCTATTTAACTCATACTCTCACCCACCTTTTTTCTGGTAACCATGTTTGTTCTCTATAGCTAGGAGTCTGTTTCTTGGTTTCTTTTTCCTGCCTTTGCTCATTTGTTTTGTTTCTTAAATTCCATATATGAGTGAAATCATATGGTATTTGTCTTTCTCTGACTGACTTATTTCACTTAGCATTATCTCTCTAGCTTCATCCATGTCATTGCAAATGCCAAGATTTCCTTATTTTTTATGGCTGAGTAATACTCCATTGTGCGTGTGTGTATGTATATATATATACATGCGTATGTATATGTATACCTATATATGTATATAATCACCTCTTCTTTATCCATTCATCAGTCGATGGATGCTTGGACTGTTTCCATATTTTCACTATTGTAAACATTGGAGTGCATGTATCCCTTTAAATTAGCATTTTTGTTTTCTTTGGGTGAATACATAGTAGTGCTTTTGCTGGATCATACAGCAGTTCTATTTTTAATTTGTGAGAGAATTCCAAAATGTTTTTTAGAGTGGCTGCACCAATCTCCATTCTTGCCAACAGTGCAAGAGGGTTCCCCCTTCTCCACATCCTTGCCAACACCTGTTGTTTCTTGTGTTCTTGATGTTAGCCATTCTGACAGGTGTGAGGTGATATCTTGGTGTGATTTGATTTGCATTTCCCTGATGATGAGTGATGTTGAGCACCTTTTCATGTGTCTGTTAGCCATCTGTATGTCTTCTTTGGAAAAATGTCTATTTATGTCTTCTGCTTATTTTTTAATTCATTTTTTGAGTGTTGACTTTTTAAAGTTCTTTATATGTTTTGGATACTAATCCTTCATCAGATATGTCATTTGCAAATATCTTCTCCAATCCTGATACATTGTCTTGTAGTTTTGTCAACCGTTTTCCTTCAATGTCCAGAAGCTTTTTTTAAAAAAAAAAATTAATGTTTATTTTTGAGAAAGAGAGAGAGACAGAGAGAGGCAGGGACAGAGAGAGAGAGAGAGAGAATGAATGAATGAATCTGAAGCAGGCTCCAGGCTGTCAACACAGAGCCCAAAGCAGGGCTTGAACTCACAAACCATGATACCTTGACCTGAGACGAATTCGGACGCTTAACTGACTGAGCAACCCAGGTGCCCCCAGAAGCTTTTTATTTTGATCAAGTCCCAATAGTTTATTTTTACTTTTTTTTCCCCTTGTCTCAGGAGACACATCTGGAAATAAATGCTATGGTCAATGTCAAAGTTACTGCTTGTGTTCTCTTCTAGAATTTTTATGGTTTCAGATTTCACATTTAGATATTTCATCCATTTTGAATTTATTTTTGTGTATGGCATAAGAAAGTGGTCAGTTTCATTCTTTTGCTTGTTGCTATCCAGTTTTCCCAACACCATTTGTTTAAAAGACTGTTTTTTTCTCCCATTGGATAATCTTTCCTGCTTTGTCAAAGATTAGTTGACATTTCTGGGTTTTCTATTCTGTTCCGTGGATCTATGTGTCTATTTTTGTACCAGTACCATACTGTTTTGATTACTACAGCTTTGTAATATAACTTGAAGTCTGGAATTTTGATACTGCCAGCTTTGCTTTGCTTTTTCAAGGTGGCTTTGGCTATTCATGGTCTTGTGGTTTCATAAAAATTTTAGAATATTTGTCCTAGCTCTGTGAAAAGTGATGTTGGCATTTTGACAGAGATTGTATTAAATGTGTAGATTGCTTTGGGTAGTGTGAGAGAGAAAGACAGTGGCAGAGTAGGAGGACCCTAGACTTGCCTGGCCCCACAAACAGAACTAGATAACTATCAAATTATCCTCAATACCACAGAAATCAACCCTTTTATTGTCCTTTTAATTTTTGTAGCATATTTTGCAGGAAATATTGTAGGATCCATAGTCAAATTTCCTATTTCATTCCTGATATTGGAAATTTGTGTCTTCTTTGTTTTTCTTTGTCTGACTAGAGACTTATTAATTTTGTTGATATTTTGAAAGAACCAGGTTTTTATTTCATTGATTTTATTCTGTCTTTATTTTCAATTTCATTAGATTATTCCTTCATCATCCTTATTTTTCTTTCTTCTGCTTGCTTTGAATTTAATTTTCTCTTCCAGTTTCTTTTGAGTTAATTTTTTTTTAATGTTTATTATTTTTGAGAGAGAGACAGAGAGCAAGGAGGGGAGGGGCAGAGAGAGAGGGAGACACAGAATCTGAAGCAGGCTCCAGGCTCTGAGCTATCAGCACAGAGCCCTCCCTACGCCAGGCTTGAACTCATAGGCCATGAGATCATGACCTGAGCTGAAGTTGGACACTTAGCCGACTAAGCCACCTAGGCACCCCATCTTTTCCAGTTTCTTAAGATGAAAGTTTGGAGTACTAAGTTAGACCTTTCTTCTTTTCTAATATAAACATTTATTGTTATAACTTTACCTAAAAGCATTGCTTGACTCACATTAAGCACTGCTTATATCTCACAAATTTTGATATATTGATTTTAAATTTTTGTTCAATTTAAAAGTTTCTGTCTGGTGATCTCTTCTACAACTCAGGAATTATCTAGAATTGTGTTTAAAAATGTTTAGATATTTGGGGATTTTCTGGATATATTTCTGCTCTTTCTTTTTTTCTTTTTAGAGAGAGAGTGAGCATGTGTGAGCAGGGGAGAGGGGCAGAGACAGAGACAATCTTAAGCGGGCTCCATGCTCAGCACAGAGCCAGATGCGGGACTCAATCCCACAACCCTGGGATCATGACCTGAGCCAAAATCAAGAGTCAGACACTCAACTGACTGAGCCACTCAGGCACCCCTGTTATTGATTTATAATATAATTTTGTTATGATCAGATAACATAACTTGAATAATTTCAATTCTTTAAAATTCCTTATTTATTGCCCAGAGTCTACATATAGATCTTACATCTTTAAAAAAATAATTCAAAATGGATCTCCTCTTAGAACAGCTTTTGCTGCATCCCAAAGATTTTGGACCATTTTCATTTTCATTCGCCTCCATGTATCTTTTTATTTCCTCTTTGATTTCTTGCCTGATACATTCAATGTTCAGCAGCATGTTATTTAACCTGCATGTATTTTTTTTTCAAAATTTTTCTTGTGGTTGATTTCTAGTTTCATATTATTGTGGTCAGAAAAGATGCATGACATGATCTCAATCTTCTTTTTTTTTTTTAATTTTTTTTAGTTTTTTTTTTTTTTTTTTAATATTTATTCTTGAGAGAGAGAGAGAGAGAATGAGAATGAGCAGGGGAGGGGCAGAGCAAGACAGGGACACAGAATCCAAAGTAGGCTCCAGGCTCTGAGCTGTTGGCACACACAGCTGTGTGTGCTATAACTCACAAGCTGTGAGATCATGAACGGAGCTGAAGTTGGACGCTTAATCGACTGAGCCACCCAGGCATCAAATTCAATCTTTTTGAATTTGTTGAGACTTGTTTTGTGGCCTAACACATGGTCTATTTTGGACAATATTCTGTGTGCACTCGAAAGAATGTGTATTCTGTTTTTAGATGGAATATTCTGAATATATCTGTTAGATCCATCTGGTCCAATGCATCATTCAAAGCCACTGTAACTTTGTTGATTTTCTGTCTGAAAGATCTATCTATTGAAGTGGGGTGTTAAAGCCCCCACTATGATTGTATCACTATTGATTTCTCCCTTTATGTTTGTTAGTAGTTGCTTTATGTATTTGGGTACTTCCATGTTGGGTGCATATATATTTACAATTGTTATCCTTGTTGGATTGTGCCATTTATGATTATATAGTATCCTTCTTTGTTTCTCGTTATAGACTGCTTTAAAGCCTATTTTGTCCAATATAAGTATTGCTACCTCAGCTTTTTGCTTCCATTTGCATAATAAATGTTTTCTATCCCTTTACTTTCAATTTGCATGTGTCTTTACATCTGAAATGAGTCTCTTGTAGGCAGAATATAGAAGGGTCTTGCTTTTTTATTCATTTAGTCACCATATGTGTTTTGGTTGGAGCATTCATTCCATTTACATTCAAAGTAATTATTGATAGGTATGTACTTATTGCCATTTTGTTACTTGCTTTACAGTTGTTTTTGTAGTTCTCTGTTCCTTTCTTCTCTTGTTCTCTTCCCTTATGGTTTGATGGCTTTCTTTAGTGATATGCTTGGATTTCTTACTCTTTATTTTTTGCATATATATTACAGTTTTTGATTTGTGGTTACCATTAGGTTTATATATAACATCCTATGCATATAGCAGTCTGTATTAGGTTGATATTCGCTTAAGTAGGTATCCACTCTAAAAGCACTAAATTTTACCCTCCTTATGTTTAATGTATATTTTGCATACTTTACATCCTTTTATTTTGTGAAAACCTCGGCTGATATTTATAGATATAATGATTTTACCGCTTTTGTTCTTTAACCTCTGTACTGTTTTTTTTTTTAAATTTTTAATGTTTATTTATTTTTGAGAGAGAGCGAGACAGAGTGTGAGCAGGGGAGGGGCAGAGAGAGAGAGGGAGACACAGAATCGAAGCAGGCTCCAGGCTCTGAGCTGTCAGCACAGAGCCCGACACAGGGCTCGAACTCACAAACTGAGATCATGACCTGAGCTGACGTCAGACACTCAACCAACTGAGCCACCCAGGAGCCCCGACCTCTGTACTGGTTTTATAAGGGATTAATCTACTATGTTTTTATGCTTGTATGTGTCTGAAATTTTTTCCTTTCCTAATTTTCCTACTCCTAATTGTGGTCTTTTCTGTCCACTCAAAGAATTGCCTTTAATGTTTCTTGTAAGGCTGGTTCAGTGGTGTTTAATTCCTTTAACTTTTATTTACGTGGAAACTCTTGATTTCTCATTCTGTTCTGAATGATATCCTTCTTGGATAGAGTATTCTTGGTTGCAGGTTTTTCCCTATCAGAACTTTGAGTATTTCATGCCACTCCCTTTTGACATGCAAAGTTTCTGCTGAAAAATCAGCAGCAGATACTCTTAACTATTTTCTCTGGCTGTTTTTAAAACTTTCTCCTCATTTCTATTTCCTGCCATTTTAATTATTATGTGTTTTGGTGTGGACCTCCTTTGGTTCACTTTATTAGGGCTTCTCTGTGCCTCCTAGATCTGTATGTTTATTTCCTTCCCTAGATACAGGAAGTTTTCAGCTATTATTTCTTCAAATAAATTCTCTTCCCCCTTTCTCTTCTTCTTCTGGGATCCATATGATGCAAATGCTATTACGTTTGATGATGTCACTGAGTTCCCTTAACCTATTCTCATTTTTATTGTTTTTCCTTTTTCCTGTTCAGCTTGGTTGCTTTCCATTACTTTGTCTTCCAGCTTGCATATCTATTCTTCTGCTTCCTCTAATCAACTATTTATTCCCTTAGTGTATTTGTAACTTCAGTTATTGAGTTCTTCACCTCTAATTGGTTCTTTTTATATTTTCTATCTTTTTGTTGAAGGTTTCATTGAGATCTTCCACCATTTTCTCAAGTCCAGTATCTTTATGACTATTATTTTGAATTCTCTCCAGCATATTGCTTATGTCTGTTTCATCTAGCTCTTTTGCTGTGACTTTGTTCTCTACTTTCATTTGGTACATACTCCTCTGTCTTCTCATTTTTTCTAACTCTCTGTGTTTGTTTCTATTAGGAAAGTCAGCTATGTCTTCTGATCTTGAAGGTGGAGGCCTTTTGAAGAAGAGGTCCTGTAGTACCCTGTAGCAAAATTTCCCTGTTCACCAGAACCTGGCAGTTCAGGAGTGTCTCCTATGTGTGTTGCATGCACCCTACTGTTATGGTTGAGCCAAGTTCGCCTTCAGAGTTGTAATGGCCATCTTTGCCTGTTGTGGGCAGTGTTTGGTCCCTACACTATTAAGGGGACAATCTGGGGCCACTCAAAGCTTGTAGTTGGGTCAAACCAGAAGCCTACCCTCAGCCCATTTACCAGAATTGCATCCCCACTGAACTGCAGGGTGCTCTACTTGCACTGTCCTTTGAGAGACTTTGATTGGTGGCCTGGACCTGCAGCTAGACCAGATGTCTGCCTCCAGTCTGTCTATTGGTTTTTGCAGTAACCCTGAGCCGTAGGGCTCTCTATTTGTGCTGTCTCCTATGAGGTTTTTGTTGGTGGGCAGGGCTGGAAGTCAGATCAGATGTTTGCCCCTAGCCCACTGCTGGGGCTGCATTTGAACCAGTGTATGTGGTTATCTTCCCCTCTCCACAGTGCAAGAGTCACTTTGGAGTGGTTCTGGTCACTGTGGGGGCTGCTTGCAGAATAGATATATCAAGCATCACTTTGGAGGTACTCCTATCATGTGGGGTGGGTTGAGTGGGACAAATCCACAGGAGAACTTGGGAATGGGGTATGAGGTGTTCATGCTGGTTCCCACAGGTGACTGGGTATCTAGACTATGAGATGGGGGAAAGAAATGATGCCTGCCAGCTCTTTTGTTCTTGGAGAAGTCTCCTAAATATCACTGCCCCTTTAGTGAATGTTTTGAAAAAAGTAAGTAAATGTCTTTGCTGTATACCCCAGATGCTTTTCAAAATGTTGCTTCTATGCTGTATCTCAGTGGGGTAGTTTGTTTTGGCATCTCATTAAGCGTGGGGGCTGTTTCTTATTGCCTTCCAGCTCTCTCAGAGCCAAGTCTCCTGATTTTTATAATTTCTTCTTTTTCTTTTCTTTTCTTTTCTTTTCTTCTTTCTTTCTTTCTTTCTTTCTTTCTTTCTTTCTTTCTTTCTTTCTTTCAGAGAGAGTGTGAGAGCAAGTGAGCAGGGGAGAGGGGCAGAGGTAAAGAGAGGAGAAAGAGAGAGGGAGAGAATCTCAAGCAGGATCCCATGCTCAGCATGAAGCCTGATGTGGGGCTTGATTCCATGACCCTGGAATCATGACTGGAGCCAAATTCAATAGTTGGACTCTCAACTGACTGAGCTACACAGGTGCCCCCAAGTCTACTGATTTTTAAAGTTCCCAGTGTTAAGTCCCACTGAAGGTAAAAATTCATGAAGTTAAGTCCATCTGCTTTTCAAAATCAAATGTTATGGGGACTTGTCATCCCAGTGCAGGCCCCCATGTCTGGGGTGTCTAGTGTAGGGTTTGTTCTTCTCGTTTCTCCATTCTTGTGGTGTCCTTCCCATTTGTGGGTAGTCTCATTTAATTTGGTTCCTGATTGACTAGGACTATCCTTTCTTACAGTTTTTTCTGTGGTCTCCTCACTACAATTAATTGTGGAAAGTATGTTATGCCAGTCTTTGGTCCATTTTCTGGATTATTTACACTGATGTGGCTATTATCTAGGTGTGTCCATGGGATGAGATGAGTTTAGGATCCTACTCTGCCATCTTCCCAGGCTTCACTCTCAGGTCTGTTATGTTTGGTGGTATCTACTTGTTGAATTGATTACTGAGATCTCTCCAATTCTAGCTCTTTGTCCTTTTCTCCTTCTAGTTTTATCATTTTTGCCTTATGTATTCTGAAACCTACTTCTTAGGTACATACACATTTAGGATTATTATGTCCTTTTAGTGAATTGTCCTTTTATTGATCTTTATTTGATTATAATATTATTCCATCTGTCTTTGATTAATGTTTGTATGATATATCCTTTTACATCCAACAATCTGTCTTTCTACAGGTATATCTGGGCCATTTTCACCTAATTAATGATATGATTGAATCAAAATCTACCTACCATATCACTAATTACCTTTACATTTTTACCTTTTTTTCTGTTCATTATAGATTAATTGAATATTTTTTATAATTCTATATCTTCACCATTGGCTTATCATTTATAACAAAATTTTTTTTAGTGATTGCCTTATAATTTTTATTTTAGTTTACTTTTTGAGAGAGAGATAGAGAGTGCATGAGTTGGGGAGGGGGGCAGAAAGAGAGACAGAGACAGAGAATCTTAAGCAGGCTCAGTGTGGAGCCTGAGGTGGGGCTCAATTCCATGACACTGGGATTATGACCTGAGCTGAACTCAAGAGTCTTGTACTCAACCAACTGAGTCACCCAGATGCCCCACATTTTGATTTTTAATAGGCACATTTAGTTATTTACAGTCCACCTTCAAATAGTATTATGCCACTTCATGCATGCTTTATAACAATCTACTCCTAATTCCAATTTCCTATTCTTTGTGCTATTGTCCTGTATTTTAATTTTACATATGTTCTAAACCCATAGTACATTGCTACTATTTTTGCTTTAGACAGTAAATTATTTTATAAAATAATTAAAAACCAGAAAAAGTGTATATTTACTTTTCTCTTCATAATTTCCAAACATATTTTTGTGGATCCAAGTATCTTTCCAGAATTATACCCCTGCCTCTTAAAGAACTTCTTTTAACAGTTCTTGTTCTGCAGGTCAGCTGGCAATTTCTGTTTTAGTTTTTGTGAAAAATATATTTACAGGTGGTCCCTGACTTAAATGGTTCAACTTAGGATTTTTTGACTTAAGAATGGTGTGAAGGGGCACCTGGGTGGCTCAGTTGGTTAAGAATCTGACTTGGGCTCACATAACAATCTTGTGGTTCATGAGTTCGAGCCCGTGGGTTCTTTGCTGACAGCTTGGAGCCTGGAGCCTGCTTTGGATTCCATGTCTCTCTCTGTCTCTGCCCCTCCCATGCTCATGCTCTCTCTCTCTCTCTCTCTCTCTCTCTCTCAAAAATAAATAAACATTAAAAAAAATGGTGTGAAAAGGATATGCATTCAGTAGAAATCATACTTTGAATTTTGATCCTTTCCCAGGCTAGCAATATGTAGTAAGATACACTCTTGTGTGACAGTGAACTGCAGCTCCTAGTCAGCCATACAATCATGAGGGTAAACAACTAATACACTTACAACCATTCTATACCCAGACAACCATTATTTTTCACTTTCAGTGTAGTATGCAATAAATTACACGACATATTCAACACTTTATTATAAAATTGGCTTTGTGTTAGATGATTTTGCCCAACGAGAGGGTAGGGGCCAAGATGGTGGAGCAGCATGGAAGTTGTTTTTGCCTCTATTGTCCCTGAAATGCAGCTAGATCAACACCAAACCATCTTGTACATCTTGATTTGAGTATTAACACAACAATCTGCACAACTTGAACCACAGAACTTGGCAGGTACCCAGTGTGGAGGGGTTAACTGGGAGAGAAGAAGCTGCAGAGGGTAGGGAGCTGTTTTTACTTGCAGAGAGAGGACAGAGACAGTGGGGGGAGAGTACAGGAAAAGCACTCCCCCACCAAAAGCAGCTGGACAGAAAGAGAAAGAGTGAAAACAGCCACAAAGGACTGAACAAAAAAGAGAGAAAGGAAAAAGTAGGGGGTTTAAATTCCATTAAGACTTTATAAACAGGGGAGTGCAGGGTCTGAAACTCTACAGCTCAATAACTGGCAGAGCTCTGGTGGGAAGGACAAATCCCCAGGAGCAGACAGTGAAGTCTGAGGGGCCCTCAGGCCACACAGGAAGAGGTGGTTCCCCTGCTGGGAGGACATTTGGTAGAGGCTGTGTGGCCTCCCCACAGGCAAAGGTCCCAGTGGACACTGGAGAACAGCCACATTCACTGGTGTTGGAATAAGGATGTTAAGGGTGAAGCCTGGCGCCAGACATGTGTTGTGATTTACCATAACCCCTGTAACACTGCTGCTACATGATTGCATGAACTTTTTCTGCGGCAGGTTGGCACCAGGCTGCAGTCTCTGGGCATCTGCAGTAGCACAGTTGCATGAATGTTCCTGGGTTGCTCAGCAAGACCCTCCCCCAGAGGGTCCAAGCAGGTCAAAACCACAGGGCCCTCAGAAGTGAGGGGTTTGCAAACATAACTCCATCTGAGATAAAACTCAGCCTGGCAGGCTGACGACTTGGTCAAAGACAGTTTAGAATCAGGGAGTGATGGAAGCCAGGGACAAAGGAGGGGTTCTTGATTGCCAGACTGCAAAAGCACAGTTCTGATACTAGAGACTGGGTAGCTGGGTAAAGCCATTTTCACCCCTCCTGTGCATGCTCATAGGTGCCTACATGTGCCACAATGGTCTACCCCAGTAAACTAAGCAGCATCATCTAGTGGAGAACAGAGCTGTTACACTGAACCCCGCCCAACTGGGCCAACCACCCTCTGGAGGAACACCACAAGTCTCTCCGTCTGCTTAGTTTATGGACTATAAAGTGTTTCACAGTTTGACTTATAGCGGAAACTGGATGTAATTTTAATTGTATTTCATTCTGTTCCATTTTTATAAAAAAGATTTTTCTTTTATTTTTCTACTATATATTTTATTTTTTTGTAAGTTAAAAAAATTAATGTTTATCTTTGAGAGAGAGAGAGAGAGAGAGAGAGAGACAGAGTGTGAGTGGGGGAGGGGTAGAAAGAGAGGGAGACACAGAATCCGAAGCAGTTCCAGGCTCTGAGCTGTCAGCATACAGCCAGATGTGGAGCTTGAATGCACAGACTGTGAGATCATGACCTGAGCCCAAGGTGGATGCTTAACTGACTGAGGCACCCAGGCACCCCTACTTTTTTGTAAATTTTTAAAATTCTATTTTACTTTCATCATTTAATTTTATTCTATTTTATTGTATTTATTTTTTAAAATTTTCAAATGTTTTCCTTTTATTTACCTTTTTTCTCTATTCTATGAAGCTTCTTTCAACAACCAGACCAAAAAACACCTAGGATCTAGCATCCTTTATTTGATTTTTTGTGTGTTGTTTTAAATTTTTACTTTTTAAATTTTATTAATACTTTTTCTTCCTTCAAATGACAAAATGAAGGAATTCACCCCAAAAGAAAGAACAGGAAGAAATGACAGCTAGGGACTTAATAAAGACATATACAAGCAAAATGTCTGAACCAGAATTTAGAATCACAATAAAAAAAATACTAGCTGGTGTTGAAAAAAGCATATAATCCCTTTCTGAGGAGATAAAAGAAGTAAAATCTAGTCAAGATGAAGTTAAAAATGCTATAACTGAGATGAAATCTCAAATAGATGCCACGGCAGCAAGTATGGATGAAACAGGGCAGTGAATCAGTGATACAGAGGACAAATTTCTGGAGAAAAACGAAACAGAAAAAAGGAGGGAAACTAAGGCAAAGAGCATGATATAAGAATTAGAGAACTCAGTGACTCATTAAAAAGGAATAACATCCGAATCATAGGGGTCCCAGAAGATGAAGAGAGAGAAAAAGGGGTAGAAGGGTTATGTGAGCAAATCATAGCAGAAAACTTTCATAACCTGGGGAAACACACAGACACCAAAATCCAGGAAGCACAGAGAACTCCTTTTAGATTCAACAAAAACCGAACATCAACAAGGCATATCATAGTCAAATTCACAAAATACTCAGGCAAGGAAAGAATGATATAAGCAGCAAGGGGAAAAAAAAGTCCTTAACCTACAAGGGAAGACAGATCAGGATCACAGCAGACCTATCTATAGAAACGTGGCAGGCCAGAAAGGAGTGGCAGGTTATACTCTATCTGCTAAATCAGAAAAATATGCAGCCAAGAATTCTTTATCCAGTAAGGCTGTCATTCAAACTAGAAGGAGAGACAAAAAGTTTCCCAAACAAAAACTAAAGGAGTATGTGTCCACTAAACCAGCCCTGCAAGAAATTTTAAGGGAGATTGTATGAGAGGAGAAAAGATGAAAAAAAAAAAAAAAAGACCAAAAGCAACAAAGACTAGAAAGCACCAGAGAACACCACCAGAAATTTCAATTCTACAGGCAACACAATGGCAATAAATTCATATCTTTCAGTGCTCATTCTAAATGTCAATGGACTAAACACTCCAATCAAAAGACACAGGGTAACAGAATGGATAAGAAAACAAGATTCATCTATTCTGTTTACAAGAGACCCATTTGAGACCTAAAGACACCTTCAGACCGAAAGTAAGGGGAACAATCAATCATGCTAATGGTTGCCAAAAGAAAGCCAGAGTAGTCATATTTGTATCAGACAATCTAGATTTTAAGATAAAGACTAACAAGAGATGAAGAAGGGCATTATATCATAATTAAGGGGTCTATTCATCAAGAATATCTAACAATTGTAAACATTTATGCTCCAAATGTGATAGCACCCAAATATATAAATCAATTAATCACAAACATACAGAAACTCATTGATAATAATACCTTAATAGTAGGGGACTTCAACACCCACTTACAACATTGGGCAGATCATCTAAACAGAAAATCAGTAAGGAAACAATGGATTTGAAACACACTAGACCAGATGGACTTAACAGATATATTCAGAACATTTCATCTTAAAGCAGCAGAATATACATTCTTCTCAAGTGCACATGGAACATTCTCCAGAATAGACCACATACTGGGACACAAATCAGCCCTCAAAAGTACAAAAAGATTGAGATCATACCGTGCATATTTTCAGACCACAACACTATGAAACTCAAAATCAAACACAAGAAAAAATTTGGAAAGACAACAAATACTTGGAGACTAAAGAACATCCTAGGTGACTAAAGAATGAATGGGCTAACCAAGAAGTTAAAGAGGAACTTAAAAAGTATATGGAAGTCAATGAAAATGATAACACCACAGCCCAAAACCTCTGGGATATAGCAAAGATGGTCAAAAGAAGGAAGTATATAGCAATCCAGGCCTTCCTAAAGAAGGAAGAAAGATCTCAGATACACAACCCAACCTTACACCTTAAAGAGCTGGAAAAAAACCAGCAAATAAAACCCAAAGATAGCAGAAGATGGGAAATAAAGATTAGAGCAGAAATCAATGCTATTGAAACCAAAAACAAACAAGCCAAAATAAAACCACACACACACACACACACACACACACCCAGTAGAACAGATCAATGAAACCAGAAGATGGTTCTTTGAAAGAATTAACAAAATTGATAAACCTTGGCCAGTTTGATCAAAAAGAAAAAGGAAAGGACCAAAATTAATAAAATCAAGAATGAAAGAGGAGAGATCACAACCAACACTGCAGAAATACAAACACTAATAAGAGAATACTATGAACAATTATACACCAATAAATTGGGCAATCTGGAAGAAATGGACAAATTCCTAGAAACATATAAACTAACAAAAATGAAACAAGAAGAAATAGAAAATTTGAACACACCCATAACCACTAAAGAAATTGAATTAGTAATAAAAAAAATCTCCCCAAAACCAAGAGTCCAGGGCTGGATGGCTTTCCAGGGGAATTCTATGAAACATTTAAAGAAGAGTTAACACCTATTCTTTTGAAGCTGTTCCAAAAAATAGAAATGGAAGGAAAACTTCCAAACTCACTCTATGAAGTCAGCATTACCTTGATTCCAAAACCAAAGACCCCACTAAAAAGGAGAACCACAGAGCAATTTCCCTGATGAACATGGATGCAAAAATCCTCAACAAGATACTAGCCAACCAGATCCAACAATGCATTAGAAGAACTATTCACCACAACCAAGTGGGATTTATACCTGGGATGCAGGGCTGGTTCAATATCTGCAAAAAAATCAATGTGATACATCACATCAAAAGAAAGGACAAGAACCACATGATCCTCTCAATAGATGCAGAGAAAGCATTTGACAAAATATAGCATCCTTTCTTGATGAAAACCCTCAAGAAAGTAGGGATAGAAGGATCATACCTCAAGATCATAAAAGCCAAATATGAAAGACCCACCGGTAATATCATCCTCAATGGGGAAAAACTGAGAACTTTCCCCCGAAGGTAAGGAACACGACAGGGATGTCCACTCTTGCCACTGTTATTTAACATAGTATTGGAAGTTCTAGCCTCAGTAAGCAGACAACACAAAGGAATAAAAGGCATCTAAATCAACAAGGAGGAAGTAAAACTTTCACTCTTCACAGACGACATGATATTCTATATGGAAAACCAAAAAAAAAAAAAAAAAAAAAAAAAAAAACCCTGCTAAAACTGATCCATGAACTCAGCAAAGTCGCAGGATATAAAATCAATGCACAGAAATTTGTTGCATTTCTAGACACCAATAATGAAGCAGCAGAAAGAGAAATCACGGAATCAATCCCATTTACAATTGCACCAAAACCCATAAAATACCTAGAAATGAACCTAACCAAAGAGGTGAAAAATCTACACACTGAAAACTATAGAAAACTTATGAAAGAAATTGAAGAAGACACAAAAAAATTGAAAAATATCCCATGCTCCTGGATTGGAAGAACAATATTGTTAAAATGTTGACACTACCCAAAGCAATCTACATATTCAATGCAATCCCTATCAAAATAACACCAGCATTCTTCACAGAGCTAGAGCAAACAATCCTAAAATTTGTATGGAACAGATTGGCTGAGTAGCCAAAGTAATCCTAAAAAAGAAAACCAAAGCTGGAGGCATCACAATCCCAGATTTCAAGATGTATTACAAAGCTTTAATCATCAAGATGGTACGGTACTGGCACAAAAATAGACACTCAGATCACTGGAACAGAATAGAGAACTCAGAAATGGACCCACAACTATATGGTCAACTCATCTTTGACAAAGCAGGAAAGAATACCCAATCGAACAGTCTTTTCAGCAAACGGGGATGGGAAAACTGGACAGCAACATGCAGAAAAATGAACCTGGACCACTTTCTTACACCATACACAAAAATTAACTCAAAATGGATGAAAGACCTAAGCATAAGACAGGGCACCATCAAAATCCTCGAGGATAAAGCAGGCAAAAACCTCTTTGACCTTGGCTGCAGCAACTTCTTACTCAACATGTCTCTGGAGGCAAGGAAACAAAAGCAAAAATGAACTATTGGGACCTCATCAAAATAAAAACCTCCTGCACAACGAAGGAAACAATCAGCAAAATTAAAAGGCAACCAACGGAATGGGAGAAGATATTTGCAAACGACATATCAGATAAAGAGTTACTATCCAAAAGCTATAAAGACCTTATCCAACTCAACACCCAAAAAACAAATAATCCATTGAAGAAATGGGCAAAAGACATGAATAGACACATCTCCAAAGAAGACATCCAGATGGCCAACTGACACATGAAAAAATGCTCTACATCACTCATCATCAGGGAAATACAAATTAAAACCACAATGAGGTACTACCTCACACCAGTCAGAATGGCTAAAATTAAAAACTCAGGCAACAAGAGATGTTGGTGAAGATGTGGAGAAAGAGGATCCCTTTTGACTGTTGTTGGGAATGCAAGCTGGAGCAGCCACTCTGGAAAACAGTATGGAGGTTCCTCAAAAAATTAAAAATAGAACTACCCTATGACCCAGCAATTGCACTACTAGGTATTTATCCAAAGGATACAGGTGTGCTGTTTCAAAGGGGCACATGCACCCCAATGTTTATAGCAGTGCTATAGACAATAGCCAAAGTATGGAGAGAGCCCAAATGTCCATCGACAGATGAATGGATAAAGATGTGAGATACACACACACACACACACACACACACACACACACACACACACACAATGAAGTATTACCTGGCAATCAAAAAGAATGAAATCTTGCCATTTGCAACTATGTGGATGGAACTAGAGGGTGTTATGCTAAGTGAAATTAGTCAGAGAAAGACAAATATCATATGACTTCATTCATATGAAGAATTTAAGATACAAAATACATTAACAGAAGGGAAGGGAAGCAAAAATAATATAAAGCAAGGAGGGGAACAAAACATAAGAGACTCTTAAATACAGACTACAAACTGAGGATTGATGGAGGGCTTGAGGGTGGGGGATGGGCTAAATGGATAAGCGGCATTAAGGAAGACACTTGTGGGGATGAGCACTGGGTGTTATACACAGGGGATGAATCACTGGAATCTACTCCTGGAATCATTATTGCACTATATGCTAACTTGGATGGAAATTTAAAAATGAATAAATAAAAATATAAAAAATATAAATAAATAAATAAAAAGATTTTGCCCAATGATAGGCTAATGTAAGTGTTCTGAACACCTTTAAGGTAGGCTAGGCTAAAATATGATGTTTCGCGGATTAGATGTATTAAATGGGTTTTCAACTTATGATATATTCAACTTACAATAGGTTTATTGGGAAGTAACCCCATCCTACACTAAGAAAGATTTGTATTTCTAATTTGTTTTGAAGGATATTTTCACTTGATATAGAATTCTGTATTAACAGTTTTTTTTCTTTCAGCACTTTAAGTATGTTACTCTGTTGTCTTAGTTTCTGATGAGAAGTATGCTGTGATTTTAATCTTTTGTTCCTCTGCATAAAATGTGTCTTTTTCTTTTTCTCTAGCTGCCTTCAAGATAATCTATCTTTTATTTTCACATTTAAATATGATGTGTCTAATTGTGTGTGTGGGGGGGGTGTTGGAATTTATTCTGCTGTGATTCTCTGAGCATTTTGGATCTGTGATTTGACATCTTTCATTATTTCTTTGAAAGTTCTCACCTATTGTTTGTTCACATTTTTCCTACCTTGCTCTCTCATCTTCTAAATTTCTATTTACATGTATGTTAGGCTGTTTGAAATTTTCACATATCTCTTGACTATTTGGAGTTTTTTCATTCTTATTAGTTTTTGTGTTATAGTTGTGTAATTTCTATTGACCTATCTTCCAGTTCACTGATTTCCTCCCCTTGGCTATGTGGAATCTACTTATGAGCCTATTGGAGGCATTCTTCATTACTGTTACCATAAGTTGTTTTTATTTCTAGTATTTCATTTGTCTTTTTCCTATAGTTCCCATTGCTGCCAACTGAAATTACCCAACTTTTGATGTATATTAGCCATATTTTCTATCATAGCCTTTCACATATTAATCAGAATTATTTTAAATTCCCTTGTTGATAAGGTAAACATCTGGTTAACTTTTTTTGTTTTTGTCTTTTTTCTTTGATTTTTTTAAATGACTCCTAATTTTTGGTTGAACGTTAGACATTGTGGACAGGACACAAGAAACTGAAGAATATAGTATTATGCCTAGAAATGGCCATGATCTAGTATCTATAATTTTGGAAAAGTTCTCAATTGACCTCACTTTCCTTCCAGTTATTACTACCTCAATTTCCTCCAGTGATTCCTTTCAGTTTGCAAAGGAATTTCCCTTATAAGAAAAGTTGTCTGTATAAGTTGTCTCTACTTGCCTGTTTCTTTCTTTAGTCCATTGCAATCTGGCTTCTATCTCAATTCCTCTGAAAATGTTCTCATGAAAGCCTCCAACAATGCAGATGGTCTCTTATTTATCCTAATTTTTATTCAGTCTCTCAGCTCTGTTGGGGGAGGTCATCAAGAGGACATAACGTCTAGCTGACCCATGAGCTAGACTCTGGTAATCAGAAGCTCCTTACCCCCTCCTCTAGTCTTAGAGTGTGTATTTTGCTTGCCTTCCCTGATCCCAGAAGCTGCTTCAAGGACATAGCCTCGAGATAGTGATGTGGTGTTGAGGCCATTTGGATGATAAATGTGACTGAACCCAGTTAAGGCTTCTATATAAACTTTTAAGATTTGGCAGGTGTTAATGGAGATCTACTCATCTTGTGGCCACCCAAGACAAGCCTCATGTGTAAACTGCTTTGCTTTTTTAAGCCTGCCACCTAACAATCTTGAGTGGCCTGCCTCTTTTTCAGTTTCCCCTTGTCCTCGGCTTAGGAGCTGGTCTCAGATTACATCCAGGAAGCTCTCAAGGAGGTTGCAACCAACAAGCTGCTTATTCTTTCTCATGATCTTCTTGTGACAGAGCCAGACACCTACCCATATTCATTCTCACCCTTATTATTATGTTTTATTTTTTTTTAATGTTTATTTATTTTTGTGTGTGAGAGAGAGAGTGTGAGCAGGGGCGGGGCAGAGAGATAGGGAGATACAGAATTTGAAGCAGGCTCCAGGCTCTGAGCTGTCAGCACAGAGCACGACGCTGGGTTTGAACTCATGAACTGAGAGGTCATAACCTGAGCCAAAGTTGGACACTTAACTGACTGAGCCACCCAGGAGCCCCTCACCCTTATTATTATTTTTTTTTTTAATTTTTTTTTTTCAACGTTTATTTATTTTTGGGACAGAGAGAGACAGAGCATGAACGGGGGAGGGGCAGAGAGAGAGGGAGACACAGAATAGGAAACAGGCTCCAGGCTCTGAGCCATCAGCCCAGAGCCTGACGCGGGGCTCGAACTCACGGACCGCAAGATCGTGACCTGGCTGAAGTCGGACGCTTAACCGACTGCGCCACCCAGGCGCCCCTCACCCTTATTATTTTTAAGAAAATCCTAGTTTCATTTAGTGTAGCAATTTACTCAGCTGAAAAAAAACCCAAATTTTTTTAAGGCTTCCCTGCATATAGATGGTCATTTGACTAAGTCCTGGCCTGTGAGATAAATATAAGCAGATGTTTCTGGGTGGAACTTCCTTTAAAAGAGGTAGGGACTAACTCTGCTGCATTTTTCCCCTTGTTTTCTCTCCTCTCCCCTACTTTTGGCTTAGAATGAAGACACTGTCATTGGGAGCCAGAAGCTCTTTTGCAAGTATGAGATGATCTTGAGGGTAACTAGAATACTATCACTTCTGCCTAAATTATTTTTTTAAATGTTTTTATTTATTTTTGAAACAGAGAGACAGAGCATGAGCAGGGGAGGGGCAGAGAGAGAGGGAGACACAGAATCTGAAGCAGGCTCCAGGTTCCAAGCTATCAGCACAGAGCCTGACCCGGGGCTCAAACTCACAGACTGTGAGATCATGATCTGAGCTGAAGTTGGACACTTAACTGACTGAGCCACCCAGGTGCCCCACTTCTGCCTAAATTCTATTGGTCAAAGAAAGTCACACGATCAAGTCCAGATTCAATGGGTAGAACTGTATAGTCATATGAACAATGGATAGGAATTATTATCCTATTTCAAGGAGAGAGTAATAAGTCTATTAAACTAGTATATGCAATTGCTCATTCTAGAAACCTAGGAGTCATCTGTGATGCCTCCATTTTCCTCACTCTCAACATCTAATCCATTGGGAAATCCTATTGAATCTGTTGTCAAAGTACATACAGAATTCATACATCTTCTCTCTGCCACCTTGTCCAAGATACCATCACTTCTTGCCCAGGCTCCAGGAGTCTCTTAATTGGTCTTCTCCCTTTTACTCTTATCTTCCTATCAGTTTTCTTCACTGCAGCAAGAGCCATCTTATAATATAAATCAGTTTGCATTGACCATTCACTTAACAATGACTTTATATCACATTTAGAATAAAATTTGAATTCCTAATAATACCATTCAAGGCTACGCATTACCCTCCCTCTGCCCTCTGATCTCTCCAATCTCATTTTACTCTGATTTCTTCTTCTTTCACTATATTCCAGCCACATGAGTCTTATTTCAGAAACTTCAACTTTCCAAGCTCTTCCCTATTTCATGCCTCTCCATATGTTATTACATCTCTAGAATGCTCTTGCCTTAATTTCTTCCATGACTGGCTCATTCCCATCCCTTATGTCTTTGTTTATGTATCATTTTCTCAGATTAGCCTTCTCTGACCCTCCTCTTTAAAGCTGGTCCCCTTGCTATTCCCTAACTAGCCCTTTGTTGAATTCTGTCATAATTCTTATTTGTCTGTTTACTTATCTCCTCAAGTAGAGTGTAAGCTCCATGAAGGCAGGAGCCATTTCTGTTGTTCACTGTTGTATCCCAATACCCGGCCTTAACCCTGGTACTTTGTAGATTTTAAACAAAAATGTTGAATGAGTGAGTGAATGGATAAATAAATGATATAATAAAGGTCTGAGCCAGGACAGTTGCCATGGGTAAAGAAAGGATAGAATATTTGAAAAATTTAAGTTTCAAGTTAAATGCCCAGTCCTCTCTGAAGCCTCTCCTTATTTCTCTAGTCAGAAATTGAGTATAATGTCTCATGGCTGAACATCTTCTAATTTCTGTTTGTGCCTCACTTGTGGCACTTAATATGAGGTACTCTTATAGTGATTGTTTTTAATGACTTCTCTTTCCTGCCAGATTTTTACCTATCTTAATGCAAAACTGTATTTTATTCATCTGTCTCCCATAATGCACAGCATTGGCACACAGTAGACTGAATATATGTTTTGAATGAAAGAATGAGGGAATGATCTGAACATTTTCTAGTTCTAGAGTAAGAAGAAGGGGTTTCCATAGATTGGGTACCTGGGTAACTTCCCTGTGACTCAGCCTTTCAGGGAGGAGCCCATTCTGCTTGAAAGTTTTCCAATCTCATTACAAAGGTTCTTTGTTCAGGGCATGACTTTGCCATGCTTCACTTTCTGAAGTAAATCAAAGAAAGATACAAATAATGGATATTCTTCCAGATTTAGTAATCTCAAGCAAAAGCCTACTATTATAGTAGGCAGCAGTAATTATAACACAGAGCATTTCCCAGCACATCCCAGTTAGGCCAATAGAAATGACTTTGAACTTCCAAACTTTCGCTACCTGGGGAAGCCTGGTAATAGTGTTGAGCATACTCTGAGGAGGCACTTGGGTTCCAGCCAGTCTCTGCCCGGGCTGAACCCCTCATTCTCTCTTCTTCTCTGGTGTCTGTGGAAATAGGCCTTAGGGGAGAAGAAAGTAGAGTTGAACTGAGACTGTCAGGGCCTCATTAGCATTTGCTACTTACAGATTCCCTGTAGTTCCAAGTGTGGAAATCCCCATAGGCAGCTTTGCTTTAGATCAATTTAAGGTCAGTCTCAGGTTTGCTTTTACTCTAAATAAGTCTCAAGAGGTTAGTTAGAAAGATGCCTACAGTAACTCCCCAAGTGACAGCTCAAAGAGGATCAGAAGCAGCTGGGATTTATTAAAAGAGTGAACAAAGGGCACATGTCCAGGAAGTGTCCCTACAGATCTTGTTCCAAGCATCCTGAGTAACCTGGCAACTTCAGGGTCAGCTCTCCCTGGTATGTAACTTACGGACTGTTCCTGGAAGACCCACTCCACTCCTACCCTAAATCTTTGTTTTGCAGTCATTTCTGGATTAGTGAGGAGAGGCTGGTCTCTGACTTTGGGACATCTTTGTTAACAAGCACTTCTCTAATCTACACCAATCATCAATAGCTAGATTAAATCCCCTTCTGGAAATAAGACTTTCATCTCATCATACCCTGCATCACAGATTGTTTCCAATAACAAAACAAAAAGAACCTAAACAAAACAATTATTCAAAAAACCAGACTGTTAAGTAAAACATGGAACACCTATATAATGGCATTTTATGTTGCTTACTCCATGAATACCTGTTTACCTATAATTTTAAGTGAAAAATCAGGATGAAGAATTCTATATATCATATAAAAAGCTACGTAAAGCCACATTTTGGCAAGGGATAAATGGAAAATACCAAAATGATAACCGTGAAAGTATTATGGATGTGATTTCCTAATCGTTATTTTTCTTTGAATCTTTCTATTTTTTAATAGCATGTATTACTATCATAATCAGTAAAAAAAAACATTAAAATGGTAACAACCATTCAGCACAGAGTTATGGTTTTCTAACATTATGCCAAAAAAAAAAAAAAAAGACTGATTAATGTATTTGTTTTTTAGGGTTGCCATAACAAAGTACCACCAACTTCACAAACTGGGTAGTTTAAAACAACAGAAATCTATTCTCTCTGTTTGGAATGCTAGAAGTCCAAAAGCAAGGTATCAGCAGGATTGATTACTCCTGGAGGCTCTGAGGGAGAATCTGGTCCATGCTTCTCTCCTTCTGGTGGTGGTTACTGGCAATCCCTGGCATTCCTTAGCTTACAGACACAATATTTCATTATCACCTGCCCATCTCCCTATATGTCTGTGTCCAAATTCCCCTCTTCTTACAAAAAGACACCAGTCATTGGATAAGTGCACACCCTAGTCCAGTATGGCTTCATCTTAACTTGATTACATCTGCAAAGACCCTGTTTCCAATAAGGTCACATTCACAGAGAAGTTGCTGGGAGAATAAGTACCCAGGCCTCATCCTCTGTTCTACCTCTCATCTTCAGACAGTGGCCCTCTTGGTAGGATCCAAATGGAAGTAAGATGGCAAGGAAGCCCATGGTGGAGAACTTACAGATTATTCCCTGGAGCACAGAGCAGGGTGGAGAATGGACTTTTAAGGGCAAAAGGAAGCCATCCAGCATACTGGATATTTATTTAGTGTCATGAATGTTTACATGTTTGGACTGAGGCCTTGATTCCTCCCTAGTAATGCAAAAGGCTGACCTCTATTCCTTGCCACATGAGCCTTTCCACTTTGCTTCATTGAAGCACACAAGAAAAGCCAGACAGAGAAAATGCCAGCCCCATGGAAGGTGAAGTCTCTTATAACCTAATCATGCAAGTGACATCCAATCATTTTTCCTGTATTGTATTCATTAGGAAAAGGTCAATAGGTCCAGTCCACACTCAAAGGGAAAGAATCAAACAAAAATGTAAATAACACTTCTCCCCTTTATTCTAATAGATTCCTAATTTTGTTTCTCCTTTTCAAATGCCCCAAGGGTAGCTGGGTAGCTACAAGGGGACAGTCTTAATTAGTCCATACCTATCATGGTGATCCTATTTGATCCTATTTCCCTTGCCAAGCATTACTTTAAGTATAAGAGTATGATGAAAATCCAGTAACATATCTGGGAGGCTAATCTCCTGGTAGGCTTCTGGGAAGATTATCCTCACTCTTTTTTTTAAAAATTTTTTAAAATGTTTATTTTTGAGAGAAAGAGAGAGACAGAGGGCAAGCAGAAAGGGGCAGAGAGAGAGGGAGACAGAATCCAAAGCAGGCTCCAGGCTCGAAACTGTCAGCACAGAGTCCGATGCAGGGCTCAAACTTGTGAATGGGAGTTCATGACCTGAGCTGAAGTCGGATGCTCAACCAACTGAGCCACCCAGGCACCCCTGTCCTCACTCTTTTAAGGGACATAAGCACAGGGACATTTCCTGCTCCTCTGAATGTGTGATGTTCAGGATTGTGTCAGCCATCTTGGAAGCATGGAGCATCCAGACTAAAAAGATAAACCAACACCACGTGAGGATGGCAGAGCAGAAAGATTTAGAAGACACCTAAGCTTCTAATGAAGTTAATGACTTCTTGAATTAACCAACTCTGGATCATCCTTCTCTGTAGTCCTTATTATGTGATTTAACAATGCATTCATTGGGGGCACCTGGGTGGATCAGCCAGTTGAGCTTTGGACTCTTGATTTGGGCTCAGGTCATGATCTCATAGTTCGTGAGTTCGAGCCCCACATCGTCGGGCTCTGCGCTGACAGCTCAGAGCCTGGAGCCTGCTTTGGACTCTGTGTCTCCTTCTCTCTCTGCCCCTCCCCTACTTATGTTCTGTCTTTCTCTCTTTCTCAAAAATAAATAAACATTAAAAAAAAGACAAGAAAATGTAGTTTAAAAAATAATAAATAAAGTGAACAATGCCTGACACATTACAATGGTGCAATAAATGTGAGGTATTATTATTATTACTTATGTCAGACATTAAACTCAGCAATTTACATGGTGATTAGTTTACTTCCAGGGAGGCAGATATTACCACTTTTATTTTACTGGTGGCAAAGTGAGATCAAGCAGATTAAATAATTTATTCAAAGTCACAGAATGACTATATTAGGTAGAGACTAGAATATCTCCATTTTACAGATATGGAAATTGAGATTTAGCCACTCAACTAGTAAACAGCAGAGCCAGGATTTGAATCCAGACATTCTAACTCCAGAGCCAATGTTTTTAACCACCATTCTACGTATTGCCCCCACAGATGGATCATGATTTATTGAACCATTCTCCTGTTGTTGGATAATTGGGTTTCTAAATTTTCATTGTTATAAGTGAACATCTTGTACACATATCCTTGACATAGCTGAACAATGATTTCTGTATGATAAATTCCTAAAAGTGGAAGAGGGTCTGTTTTTTCATATCCAACAATGCCTTACATAATCAGAGGAGCAAAAATCAGAAATTAATAGAAACTTTTTAACATGGTCTAGAGCAAGACATCTGAGCTAGAGAGGAGAGAGATCTTTGTGTATTTTCTAAATTGGATGTAGACATGCAAATTAGGAGCAGATCTGTACTCCCAGCCCCCACCCCTATTCTTACAAATTTAGGACTCTGTTCAGTAGTAGTACCTTGAGATTAGAGCAAGAGTATGAAACCAAAAACTGGAGGGGAATTCATAATAGTGCATCCCAGCCTTGGGCCTGCTCGCTCTAGTCCCTACTCCAGTTACTCTCACCCTAAGCAGCTTAGCAGCTTCTTTCCCCTTTTCTTTCCTCCAGACCTTCCCATACCTTATTGGAAGGCAGGGATGTAGAGTGGCTGAAAGGAGCTCTTCCACTGACAGGAAGTGCATGGCATTTTTCAGAATTAGTATTCATGGACGACATTATGATTCTGGATGTTAGTGTTATCTGTCTTATCCCCATTCATTTATTCATTCCACAAATAGACTTAGAATGTCTGTAATTTGCCAGGCAATGTTCTAAATGCCAGGGATGCATCAGTAAGCAAGAGCCAAAACTCCCTGTCCTTGTGACACTCTATTCTTGTTATTGAGTGAATGACTACACAGGACATGCCAATATGCAGATTCATTATGTCAACCATGAATACTAATATATTCAGAAAGTCACTTCTACTGCATTCCAGAAATTCTCTCTGGCCTCACCCTAGTCCCCAGAAATGTCCAAAATATTTGGCCCTCATACTCTTGCTCTAATCTCACAGATCCTTAGATCCACTACTCCAAGCTTAACTTCTTTACCTGCATGATGACCTGCCCCAGGAAAATGCATACCTCAGTCCACTTCCATTAGGCTGTTAGCCTTAACCATTGTCCAGAAACTATTTAGGCACAGCAAATTTAGAAGTCTCCCATTCTCCCCTTTTAAGATTACTTTATTTTTAAATAGGTAATATAGACAGGTAATTATGTCTCCAGCCTCTAAATTTCCTTTTCCAGAGGTAACCAGTGTTTCCACGATACAATGTTGTGTATCATTTCAGGAAAAAAAATGTAAATGTAACTAATATTGAGTGGAGCTATCTCTGTTGCTCAAGAATTGATGCCTAGGGCCTTTAGTGAGGCAGAGAGGTACTGAAATCCTCATGTTCAAAAGAGATACCACCAAAGAGCTAGCCACATTTGGGAGTCAGATACTCCCTCCAGGTTCAATAAGATGCAGACAAACTAGTTTTCCCACACTCGACTATCTACTCCACGTTTCCCAGTTCATAAAAGCAAAAGACTGGGGAGGGGAGAATAAAAAATTATCAGAGTTGTGATGGCTTAGAAAAGATTTGTGGCTTTTCCCTCCTTTCTCATAGAAGACAGGGCAGCTTCCTCCACCATCACACCAAGAAGAGTAAGGAGGGAGGTCCCAAGAAAGTTCCCAGTAGGTTTTGGGGAGTGTATTTAGAAGGGGGGAGGCAAGTGGATACATCCCTGCTCAGATGCTCACAGATAGTGGAACTGATGATGCTACCGTCATAACTTGTGTGGGGAGCTTGTCATATTTATATGTTCCTAAAGAAGTATGCCTACCATTTGCCTTGAAATATCTGGATGTGAGAGGCTTGCTGGAGTAACCTAAGCCAGTAGGGCAATAAGGGGCAATGGAAATATGATGGTTGATTTTATGTGTCAATTTGACGGGGTCACAGGATGCCCAAATGTTTGTATTTCTAGGTGTATCTGTGAGAGTGTCTCTAGAAGGGATTAACATTAGAATAGCTGGACTGAGTAAAGAAGACTACTCTTCCCAATGTGGGTGTGTATCAATTTGTTGAGGGCCTAAAAAGAATAAAAATGTAGAAGAAAGGAGAATTCACTCTGTCTGCTTGAGCTGTGGCATCGGTTTTCTCCTGCCTTCGGATTGCAACTTCTATCATTGGTGCTCCAGTTCTCAGGCTTTTGGATTCAGACTGGAATTATACACCACCTTGCCCGTGTCTCCAGTTTGCAGGTAGCAGATTGTGAGACTTCTCAGCCTTGATAATCCTATGAGCCAATCCTCAGAAATGTCTTAAGATATATACTATACTATTAATCCTTATCCCAGCCTTCCCCAAAGGTAACTATGGCCTTTTATCAGAGTAACTTTGCACTAGGGAAAAGGAAATAATTAGATCTTTCAGAGACTACCGGACACTAACCCTGAACTGACACAACTTCCAGGAGACTCAAAATGTCACTATGGTCCACCAGTCAGAAAAGGGGCTTATAGAGGTTAGGTAATCAATGGAGTTTTAGCTCAGATTCTCTTCTCAGAGGGCACAATGGGTCACCAAAAACTATCCCGTGGTTATTTCTCCATTTCTAAAATGCACAGTCAGCAGCTGGCAGAATCCTCACACTGGTTCCCTGACCTGTGGAGTGAAGGCTATTTTTCTGGGAAAGGCAAAATGGAAGCCACTAGGAAAACAGTAAATCAAAGGCAATGTCACACTCCTGGAAGGAATACAAAGATTAGTGCCACCACCAAGAACTTTAAAGATGCAGGGGTGGTGATTCCCACCACATCCCCATTCAACTCTCTTTTGTGGCCTGTGTGATAGATCTCGAAAATGAAAATGGATCACCAAAAACATAACCAGGTGTGGGGCGCCTGGGTGGCTCTGTTGGTTAAGCCTCTGACTTCGACTTCGGCTCAGGTCATGATCTCACGGTTCGTGAGTTCAAGCCCTGCATCGGGCTCTGTGCTGACAGCTCAGAGCCTGGAGACTGCTTTGGATTCTGTGTCTCCCTCTCTCTCTGCCCCTCCTCTACTTGTGCTCTGTCTCTCTCTGTCTCTCAAAAATAAATAAATAAATGTAAAAAAAAAAAAAACAAAAAAACAAAAAAACCTTAACCAGGTTAAGCCATTCCTTGGTTCCTGATATGCAGCTATTGACCTAGCAAATGCTTTTTCTTGATATCTCCTAGTAAAGATCATAAGAAGGAGTGAATGATTAGGAATGAATGTTGCTTTCAGCTGACAATGCCAGCAATACACCTTCACAGTCTTACCTCAGAGATATATCAACTCTCTAACCTTATGTCATAATTTAGTTCACACGGATCTTGATCACCTTTTCCTTCCATAATATATCACAATGGTCTGTTATATAGATGTTGTTATTGAAAGTTTGAAATTTTCTTTTTTCCTTGGATTGAAACAATTGTTTTATAATGATAGTAAGGATTTTCTTAGCAATGTCTTCATCATGATAGTCAAGTGGAAAAAAAAAGCCTATGTTTTCATGTTTATACATGACACGTTAGAAGCCATGGAAATTATATAATCTTTAAAGACATCATGCACCCCCTTGCCTTCGCGCCTTAGCTGACCTTAGTCCCTAGGGAGCATGCCAGCACCCTTTATTAATCCTCCTCCTCAACACAGAGCTAACTCCAAACGTGGAGTCAGGACTCCCCTTGGAAAAGGATGTTACTTTTTCCTCTTTGTAGGCACACCTGGGAGTATATGATCCAAAATTTAGATTTGGGGATCAGGGGAAAGTGAGAGCTCCCACATAAGCCTTGAGCCTAAGCAACACTTGCAAACACAGAATTTACTAGAAAGTCTTACACTAGGAGTTTTTAGACACTGACTCAACCAATTAATGATTCTCATTCTGTCAATTCTCTTTACTTCTGGGTCTAGGATAAGGTCAGTGATGGACAGGGCCAATGAAATTTCAGAAGATCAATATTAGATAAGGCTGAAGTCTAGTACTATCCACAAGATTTGTCACTAATTCCCTCACATGAAATGTGTCCACAATCTAGGTAGTACCCTATTTTAAAATTCGTTACTTTTTCTTTCCTTAGCTTGATGTTATTCTCAGATAGTAGAAAGACAAATAGCTACATAAACATACAAATACACAAATATAAGTAAACATGAGATTTAATACTTGAAGAATGTGGTCGTATATTTCCTGACTCCTGTGCTATTTGACACAAAGACCAAATCTCTCTATAATCCAAGTAGTTATTATGTAAGTGATTAAAAGGGGTCTAGTTAAAAGGAAAAGAGCAGGCAATAAGTAAAAGAGGTGGAAGTCAAAAGGAGGTAAGAAGTTTGTTTAAGGAAAGATAGGAATAAGCAGAAGGGGCAAGGACTTCCTGTTGGCAGTTTTTCCCTTAATGATGTATCATTGTTCAAGTATTTCTAGTAAATTCATGTAATTCTTTTCCTACTCATGGGCCATTTACTCTAATTTATATCAGACTAAGGTCAATTCTTGCTTCATAAAACTAAGCGAGCCCAGATCATTATCCAGTGAAACAATATCTCAATGTCTCTTACATGAGGGCCTTTTAGTTCTTCTTTAAAGAGAAATTTTGCTCTTCCATGCTTCCTGGAAGAAAGTCATACCCAAGTCCTCACACAGTCATATTTGTGGGCTTCCTCCTTTACCCATTCATAAGGGGCAGTTTAGAACAGGCTACTACACCACTGTATTCTCTACACCTTTAAATATATGGCATTCAGCCTTATATTTATTGAGCATCTACTATGCTCCAGACACTCTTTTAGATGCAAGAATTGCAGCAATGAAGAAGACATTCTTACAGATCATAGATTCTGGAGGAAGGGGAAGTCGATTAACAAATCAGTAGGTAAACAAGCAGGACATCATTCAGATAATAACAAATGTTACACTACCTTAGATCGGGTGGTCAGGGAATGACCTGAGACAAGAATGATGTGAAGGAGCAAATATGAAGATTTTGGAACAGAGGGTTCCAGGCAGAGAGAATACAAAGTGTCAAAGTGCTAAGGTGGGAATAAGCTTCGTGAGTTCAAGAAACAGAAAGACTAGAGTGACTGGAGCAGAGTGCAAAGGGCAGAGAAGTGGCAGGGTGGCTAGAGGACAGATCATGTAGATCAGAGAAAGTGTCTGAATTTCATTTTACATGTATAGGGAACAGAATTCTCTAGAGTAGGATTCATAAGAACTTCATCACAGAGTACAGTAAATTAAGAACTGCAGTCACTGGCAGAGTTATTCCTTTTTGATTGAACATTTCTTTTTGCTTTCAGGATAACTTATTACATATCTTGTATGATGTCACCTTTTTGGAAAAACTTATTAAGAATAAAAAACTTCATTAAAAAATAAGGATTTCTGGCTAAGGAAGAACTTCACTGACAGTTAAACATGAATATTCAATTAATAAGAGCTTTTCAAAAACAAATACATTTATTCTTACAAATAGAATCTACTTAGGTAATTACTAAAATATATTCATGAAGAATACATTCTTAAATAAAATCATAAGAATTCTTCGTATTCTAGAACATGTTCTTATTATTTTTTGTTTTTATAATCTTTCATCTCCTCTCTCTGCTCCTCAGTATCTAGCTATGGTACCAAGAGATGGTGTAAAGAAAACAGAACATTATTTAAAATGCTATTAGGCAACAAATGATTTTTTAAAAACTTTAATAGTAAATAGTTAAAATAAAGAGGTAAATTTGTTGGAGTGCCTGGGTGCCTCAGTCAGTTAAACGTCCGACTTCAGCTCAGGTCATGATCTCACGGTTCAAGAGTTGCCGCCTGCGTTAGGCTCTGTGCTGACAGCTTGGAGCCTGGACCCGGCTTCAGATTCTGTGTCTTCCTCTCTTTCTTCCCCCTCCCCTGCTCATGCTCTGTGTCTCTGCCTCTCAAAAATAAATAAAGATTAAAAAAAACTTTTAAGAGGTAAATTTGTCAAAATGATGATTTCATGACAATGCAGCAAACTGGCCATTTGCTTTTGTTGCACTGGCATCCTATATATTGTTAATGAATTAACTGAGGGCTAATAAGAGAGGTCAAAGTTCATGGAAGCCAGAATATTGTAGTTTGAATACAAACATCTAATTTAGCAGAAGGATTTTTTTTTTGAAAGATACAAACCGGAGAGGGAGGAAGATGGCGGCGTAGGAGGACGCTGGGCTCACCGCGCGTCCTGCTGATCACTTAGATTCCACCTACACCTGCCTAAATAACCCAGAAAACCACCAGAGGATTAGCAGAACGGAGTCACCAGACCCAAGCGCAGACGAGAGGCCCACGGAAGAGGGTAGGAAGGGCGGCGAGGCGGTGCGCGCTCCACGGACTGGAGGGAGGGAGCCGGGGCGGAGGGGCGGCTCGCCAGCCAAGCAGAGCCCCCGAGTCCGGCTTGCAAAAGCGGAGGGGCCTGACGGACTGTGTTCCGACAGCAAGCGCGACTTAGCGTCTGGGAGGTCATAAGTTAACAGCTCTGCTCAGAAAGCGGGAAGGCTGGAGGACAAAGGGAGGGTGAGCTGCGGAGCCCCTGGACAACAGAGCTCAGTTTGGTGGGGAACAAAGGCGCTCGCCAGCGCCATCTCCCCCGCCCATCCCCCAGCCAAAATCCCAAAGGGAACCGGTTCCCGCCAGGGAAATTGCTCGCTCCGCGCAAACACCCAACTCTGCGCTTCTGCGGAGCCAAACTTCCGGCAGCAGAACTGACTCCCTCCGGCTGCCACAGGGCCCCTCCTGAAGTGGATCACCTAAAGAGAAGCGAGCTAAGCCTGTCCCCCCTACCACCTTGCACCTTGCCTTCCCACCCCAGCTAATACGCCAGATCCCCAGCATCACAAGCCTGGCAGTGTGCAAGTAGCCCAGACGGGCCACGCCACCCCACAGTGAATCCCGCCCCTAGGAGAGGGGAAGAGAAGGCACACACCAGTCTGACTGTGGCCCCAGCGGTGGGCTGGGGGCAGACATCAGGTTGGACTGCGGCCCCGCCCACCAACTCCAGTTATACACCACAGCACAGGGGAAGTGCCCTGCAGGCCCTCACCACACCAGGGACTATCCAAAATGACCAAGCGGAAGAATTCCCCTCAGAAGACTCTCCAGGAAATAACGACAGCTAATGAGCTGATCAAAAAGGATTTAAATAATATAACAGAAAGTGAATTTAGAATAATAGTCATAAAATTAATCGCTGGGCTGGAAAACAGCATACAGGACAGCAGAGAATCTCTTGCTACAGAGATCAAGGGACTAAGGAACAGTCACGAGGAGCTGAAAAACGCTTTAAAGGAAATGCAAAACAAAATGCAAACCACCACGGCTCGGATGGAAGAGGCAGAGGAGAGAATAGGTGAACTAGAAGATAAAGTTATGGAAAAAGAGGAAGCTGAGAAAAAGAGAGATAAAAAAATCCAGGAGTATGAGGGGAAAATTAGAGAACTAAGTGATACACTAAAAAGAAATAATATACGCATAATTCGTATCCCAGAGGAGGAAGAGAGAGGGAAAGGTGCTGAAGGGGTACTTGAAGAAATAATAGCTGAGAACTTCCCTGAACTGGGGAAGGAAAAAGGCATTGAAATCCAAGAGGCACAGAGAACTCACTTCAGACGTAACTTGAATCGATCTTCTGCACGACATATCATAGTGAAACTGGCAAAATACAAGGATAAAGAGAAAATTCTGAAAGCAGCAAGGGGTAAACGTGCCCTCACATATAAAGGGAGACCTATAAGACTCGTGACTGATCTCTCTTTTGAAACTTGGCAGGCCAGAAAGAATTGGCACGAGATTTTCAGTGTGCTAGACAGAAAAAATATGCAGCCGAGAATCCTTTATCCAGCAAGTCTGTCATTTAGAATAGAAGGAGAGATAAAGGTCTTCCCAAACAAACAAAAACTGAAGGAATTTGTCACCACTAAACCAGCCCTACAAGAGATCCTAAGGGGGACCCTGTGAGACAAAGTACCAGAGACATCACTACAAGCATAAAACATACAGACATCACAATGACTCTAAACCCGTATCTTTCTATAATAACACTGAATGTAAATGGATTAAATGCGCCAACCAAAAAACATAGGGTATCAGAATGGATAAAAAAACAAGACCCATCTATTTGCTGTCTACAAGAGACTCATTTTAGACCTGAGGACACCTTTGGATTCAGAGTGAGGGGATGGAGAACTATTTATCATGCTACTGGAAGCCAAAAGAAAGCTGGAGTAGCCATACTTATATCAGACAAACTAGACTTTAAATTAAAGGCTGTAACAAGAGATGAAGAAGGACATTATATAATAGTTACAGGGTCTATCCATCAGGAAGAGCTAACAATTATAAATGTCTATGCGCCGAATACCGGAGCCCCCAAATATATAAAACAATTACTCATAAACAGAAGCAACCTTATTGATAAGAATGTGGTAATTGCTGGGGACTTTAACACCCCACTTACAGAAATGGATAGATCATCTAGACACACAGTCAATAAAGAAACAAGGGCCCTGAATGAGACATTGGATCAGATGGACTTGACAGATATATTTAGAACTCTGCATCCCAAAGCAACAGAATATGCTTTCTTCTCGAGTGCACATGGAACATTCTCCAAGATAGATCATATACTGGGTCACAAAACAGCCCTTCATAAGTTTACAAGAATTGAAATTATACCATGCATACTTTCAGACCACAATGCTATGAAGCTTGAAATCAACCACAGGAAAAAGTCTGGAAAACCTCCAAAAGCATGGAGGTTAAAGAACACCCTACTAACGAATGAGTGGGTCAACCAGGCAATTAGAGAAGAAATCAAAAAATATATGGAAACAAACGAAAATGAAAATACAACAATCCAAACGCTTTGGGACGCAGCGAAGGCAGTCCTGAGAGGAAAATACATTGCAATCCAGGCCTATCTCAAGAAACAAGAAAAATCCCAAATACAAAATCTAACAGCACACCTAAAGGAAATAGAAGCAGAACAGCAAAGGCAGCCTAAACCCAGCAGAAGAAGAGAAATAATAAAGATCAGAGCAGAAATAAACAATATAGAATCTAAAAAAACTGTAGAGCAGATCAACGAAACCAAGAGTTGGTTTTTTGAAAAAATAAACAAAATTGACAAACCTCTAGCCAGGCTTCTCAAAAAGAAAAGGGAGATGACCCAAATAGATAAAATCATGAATGAAAATGGAATGATTACAACCAATCCCTCAGAGATACAAACAATTATCAGGGAATACTATGAAAAATTATATGCCAACAAATTGGACAACCTGGAAGAAATGGACAAATTCCTGAACACCCACACTCTTCCAAAACTCAACCAGGAGGAAATAGAAAGCTTGAACAGACCCATAACCAGCGAAGAAATTGAATCGGTTATCAAAAATCTCCCAACAAATAAGAGTCCAGGACCAGATGGCTTCCCAGGGGAGTTCTACCAGACATTTAAAGCAGAGATAATACCTATCCTTCTCAAGCTATTCCAAGAAATAGAAAGGGAAGGAAAACTTCCAGACTCATTCTATGAAGCCAGTATTACTTTGATTCCTAAACCAGACAGAGACCCAGTAAAAAAAAGAGAACTACAGGCCAATATCCCTGATGAATATGGATGCAAAAATTCTCAATAAGATACTAGCAAATCGAATTCAACAGCATATAAAAAGAATTATTCACCATGATCAAGTGGGATTCATTCCTGGCATGCAGGGCTGGTTCAACATTCGCAAATCAATCAACGTGATACATCACATTAACAAAGAAAAAGAGAAGAACCATATGATCCTGTCAATCGATGCAGAAAAGGCCTTTGACAAAATCCAGCACCCTTTCTTAATAAAAACCCTTGAGAAAGTCGGGATAGAAGGAACATACTTAAAGATCATAAAAGCCATTTATGAAAAGCCCACAGCTAACATCATCCTCAACGGGGAAAAACTGAGAGCTTTTTCCCTGAGATCAGGAACACGACAGGGATGCCCACTCTCACCGCTGTTGTTTAACATAGTGCTGGAAGTTCTAGCATCAGCAATCAGACAACAAAAGGAAATCAAAGGCATCCAAATTGGCAAAGATGAAGTCAAGCTTTTGCTTTTTGCAGATGACATGATATTATACATGGAAAATCCAATAGACTCCACCAAAAGTCTGCTAGAACTGATACATGAATTCAGCAAAGTTGCAGGATACAAAATCAATGTACAGAAATCAGTTGCATTCTTATACACTAACAATGAAGCAACAGAAAGACAAATAAAGAAAATGATCCCATTCACAATTGCACCAAGAAGCATAAAATACCTAGGAATAAATCTAACCAAAGATGTAAAGGATCTGTATGCTGAAAACTATAGAAAGCTTATGAAGGTAATTGAAGAAGATTTAAAGAAATGGAAAGACATTCCCTGCTCATGGATTGGAAAAATAAATATTGTCAAAATGTCAATACTACCCAAAGCTATCTACACATTCAATGCAATCCCAATCAAAATTGCACCAGCATTCTTCTCGAAATTAGAACAAGCAATCCTAAAATTCATATGGAACCACAAAAGGCCCCGAATAGCCAAAGGAATTTTGAAGAAGAAGACCAAAGCAGGAGGCATCACAATCCCAGACTTTAGCCTCTACTACAAAGCTGTAATCATCAAGACAGCATGGTATTGGCACAAAAACAGACACACAGACCAATGGAATAGAATAGAAACCCCAGAACTAGACCCACAAACGTATGGCCAACTCATCTTTGACAAAGCAGGAAAGAACATCCAATGGAAAAAAGACAGTCTCTTTAACAAATGGTGCTGGGAGAACTGGACAGCAACATGCAGAAGGTTGAAACTAGACCACTTTCTCACACCATTTACAAAAATAAACTCAAAATGGATAAAGGACCTAAATGTGAGACAGGAAACCATCAAAACCTTAGAGGAGAAAGCAGGAAAAGACCTCTCTGACCTCAGCCGTAGCAATCTCTTACTCGACACATCCCCAAAGGCAAGGAATTAAAAGCAAAAGTGAATTACTGGGACCTTATGAAGATAAAAAGCTTCTGCACAGCAAAGGAAACAACCAACAAAACTAAAAGGCAACCAACGGAATGGGAAAAGATATTTGCAAATGACATATCGGACAAAGGGCTAGTATCTAAAATCTATAAAGAGGCTCACCAAACTCCACACCCGAAAAACAAATAACCCAGTGAAGAAATGGGCAGAAAACATGAATAGACACTTCTCTAAAGAAGACATCCAGATGGCCAACAGGCACATGAAAAGATGTTCAGCGTCGCTCCTTATCAGGGAAATACAAATCAAAACCACACTCAGGTATCACCTCACGCCAGTCAGAGTGGCCAAAATGAACAAATCAGGAGACTATAGATGCTGGAGAGGATGTGGAGAAACGGGAACCCTCTTGCACTGTTGGTGGGAATGCAAATTGGTGCAGCGGCTCTGGAAAGCAGTGTGGAGGTTCCTCAGAAAATTAAAAATAGACCTACCCTATGACCCAGCAATAGCACTGCTAGGAATTTATCCAAGGGATACAGGAGTACTGATGCATAGGGGCACTTGTACCCCAATGTTCATAGCAGCACTCTCAACAATAGCCAAATTATGGAAAGAGCCTAAATGTCCATCAACTGATGAATGGATAAAGAAATTGTGGTATATATACACAATGGAATACTATGTGGCAATGAGAAAAAATGAAATATGGCCTTTTGTAGCAACGTGGATGGAACTGGAGAGTGTAATGCTAAGTGAAATAAGCCATACAGAGAAAGACAGATACCATATGGTTTCACTCTTATGTGGATCCTGAGAAACTTAACAGGAACCCATGGGGGAGGGGAAGGAAAAAAACAAAAAAGAGGTTAGAGTGGGAGAGAGCCAAAGCATAAGAGACTGTTAAAAACTGAGAACAAACTGAGGGTTGATGGGGGGGTGGGAGGGAGGGGAGGGTGGGTGATGGGTATTGAGGAGGGCACCTTTTGGGATGAGCACTGGGTGTTGTATGGAAACCAATTTGTCAATAAATTTCATATATATAAATAAAAAAAAAAGATACAAACCTACAGAGTAAACAAAAGATAAAACATCAGCACAATATATTTTGGAAACTGAAGGCTGATAGATGCATGGTATCTGATTTTGCAGAACTAAGAAAGACAAATTCCAGGCCACCAGCTAGGCAGGGGCATGGGGCTAAGAACAAATTGTGATGTGCAAAATCCTCTGGAACTGAGAAAGAAAAGTGTGGAGTGAAGGCTAAAATGGGAAGAACTAGTTGAAAGTTACTTAAAAATTTTTTTTAATCCTTCATCCTTTCCCTCACTGCAATAGCTCTGAGACCATCTCTTACCCATCCTAGCAGAAAATTGGATATTTATTCTTTGGAGGAAGTAAACAGAGTGATTTTGTCTCAGCTACAATAGTTCTATTTGAAGGCATTAATATTACCCCAAAAATAGGGGGATTAAAGAAAGATATGTTTCCTAGATGTTAAGATTCTCAGATCTCCTCTCCCATTTAACTCCCAGAGTGCTGGCAGCCACATCTTTAGCCTCCAAGTAGAAGACCAGAAGAGTCTTCTCTGATGAATCAGAGCAACCAGAGAGGAAGGACCTAAACATATTGATATCAGAACTTCCTAACCAAAGACCCAACCAGTGTAACCAATAAAAAAGCTCATAGTTAACAAGTCCCCACTAAAGCATTTTGGAATTTCAATCTATACTTTAGCCTTCTACTCTACATATGAACAGACAACGAAGTATTACCAGGCAAATGAGAAAACTTCCAATATGAGAAATAAAGGCCAAATCAAACTAATAGTAACAAAGGTGGGCGGGGAGGCAACTTGGAGGAAACAGAGAATGTGCATAGAAAAGAAAACCAAAGGTCAAAATTCACAGACACTCAGAGGATGAAATGCATCCATGAAGCAAGTATAGGATGCTAAGAAAAGGAATATTTAGAAGACAAACGAAGGGCTCTTAGAATTAAATATGATATAGAAACACAATACAAGAGTTGGAAAATAGTATCTCTCAGGAAGTGAGGCAAAGAGCCAAAGAGATTATCATATGGGAGGAAATCATCATCAAAATCATTTAAAATTTTTTTCTTAGAACCAAAAAATTTCTTAGAATTTCATGAATTTCCAGATTGAAGGGTCCACAAAATGCTCAGTGTGATAAAGAAAATAGAAATACACCACGGTATATCACTGTAAAACTACAGTACACTGGGACAAAGAGAAGATTTTGTAAGCTTCCAGATAGATAGAAATATAGAAAAATAGATAAAATAGGTAAGATAAAAAGAATCAGAAACAGAAATGCTTCTCAAAAGCAACTCCAGAATCTACAAAATAATGGGTAAATACCACAGAAAAAGAACATATCCAACCTAGAATACTAAACCCAGTGAAACTACCAATCAAGTGTGAGGGTAGAATAAAGACATTTCTGACATGCAAGTTCTTACTTTTACCTCCCATGCACTTTTTCTCAGAAGATACTACAGGATACTTTACTCCAAAAAAAGGGAGTAGACTAAGAAAGGAGTAACATATGGGATGCAGAACATAGGAGATCCCACAAGAGAGAGGTGAAAGAATCCCAATGATGAAGAGATATCCTAAAATGAGAATTATGTACCAGACTAGAGCAGTGTGATTCAAAAGTCATACATATTAAGTGCTGCTATCCCAATTCCCACTGTCATTATGCCATTTTTAAAATCTTGACAAAGCTACTAGTAAGTATATTCCATCAGAAAAAAAGGAAGGCATGAGATCCAAGAAATTGGTAATTCAAATCAGGACAAAGCCAAGGGGAATTCTTAGGATAGCAGTAAAGGGAAGTCTCAGAATCACAGCGGCACAGCAGGATCAAAGGAGTAGAATAAATCTCTAGGGAGAGCCTCTCTCTCTCTCTTTCTTTCTCATTTATACACACACACACACACACACACACACACACACACACACACACACACACTGGAACTGATAGATTAGCTGAGGAAGTTGCCCTTGTGGGAATCTGTAATGAAAAGTTTTTGGAAGACAAGATGTCAGAAGAAATAGCAATTGGTAAAGGAAAATTTATGTAAAAACTGTGAAAAGATAAAGCAATTACCAATGTTAGTGAAGAGGTAAGAAAGTAATCACAGTACATTACAATAATCTAATAGAATATCTGGACAGACAATAATAATGTAAATACTGAATGCTGACTTAACCAAAAACTGTATATAACTCTACTGGGAAGATGGGGAAAGAAAAGTAGAGAGTTATGGAAGCAGAGCAAAGCTATATTTTCTCTACCATTCCTATCTATCATAATTGGAAGTCAAAGGACAATGTCAAAAATAAATGAATGAAAAAGATATTTGGAAATTTGTAGATAGGCAAACAGAGATATATGAAAGCCAGAAGACACAGCTAGAAAAGGAGTCCAAAGTTGTTGTCTCTGGGCAGGAAGACTTGAAGAAGTAAGGAGTGGGGTAGAAAGCCATTATATTTATAGTAAGTCTTTCAATGTTACTTGACTTCATTCTTATTGCACGTATTACGTTAATCAAAATTGAAAGTAGTATTTAAAATCCCTGGGTTCCCAAGGGATACAGGAGTACTGATGCATAGGGGCACTTGTACCCCAATGTTTATAGCAGCACTCTCAACAATAGCCAATTTATGGAAAGAGCCTAAATGTCCATCAACTGATGAATGGATAAAAAAATTGTGGTTTATATACCCAATGGAGTACTACGTGGCAATGAGAAAGAATGAAATATGGCCCTTTGTAGCAACATGGATGGAACTGGAGAGTCTTATGCTAAGTGAAATAAGCCATACACAGAAAGACAGATACCATATGGTTTTACTCTTATGTGGATCCTGAGAAACTTAATAAAAACCCATGGGGGAGGGGAAGGAAAAAAAAAAGAGGTTAGAGTGGAAGAGAGCCAAAGCATAAGAGATTCTTAAAAACTGAGAACAAACTGAGGGTTGATGGGGGGTGGGAGGGAGGGGAGGGTGGGTGATGGGTATTGAGGAGGGCACCTTTTGGGATGAGCACTGGGTGTTGTATGGAAAGCAATTTGACAGTAAACTTCATATATTGAAAAAATAAATAAATAAATATTAAATATTGTCACCCTTGAAAAAAATAAAATAAAATAAAATAAAATTCCTGGGTTCCAAGAGAGATCATAATGCCTGATTTTGGCCTATATTTAATTGGATATTCACTCTGAATATCCAGCTTGATATCCCCTTTTAAATGCCCACAGTTTACACCCCACTCTGTACTTCCCAAATGCACAATGAAATCTTATGAACATAGAATAGGAATGAGCAAACTACAGCCCTCAGGAAAAATTGGCCTGCCACCTGTTTTTATATGAACTGTGAATAAAAGTGGATTTTCCAATTTTAAATGGTTGAAAAAAAATCAGAAGAAGAATAATATTTTGTGACACATAAAATTATATGAAATTCATATTTCAATGTGCATGCTTATTTGTTTACATTTTGTCTGTGGCTTTTATGCTACAGTGGCACAGTTGAGTAGCTGTGATAGTGACTATGGATAGCAAAGTAAACAATATTTACTATCTGGTCCTTGATAGAAAATGTTTGCCAACTCATGACTTAGAAGCTTAGTAAGACAGGATAGGTATATGTAGGACCATCTATCCTCTATTAGCACTATTCTGAAATTACATTCCAGAAATACACACACATATAAACAAATGCATACTACAAACTATCAGAAAATTATCTTCCCTAGGTTCACCATTGAAGCTTTTTGTCAGATTTCATCATAGCAATTCCCTGGCAGTCCCCACTTCCCAGCATTATGATTTCTGAATTAACGCATAGCCTGTCATCTTCTCAATAAGAAACAAAGAAAAACTTACTTAGGGATTACATTGAATGTGTAGATTTCTTTGGGTAGTATAGACATTTTAACAATATCTGTTCACCCATTCCATGAACATGTAATGTTTTTCCATTTCTTTGTGTCTTCTTCGATTTCTCTCATAAGTGTTCTATAGTTTTCAGAGTACAGATCTTTTACCACTTTGGTTAGGTTTATTCCTAGGTATCTTATGTTTTTTGATGCAACTGTAAATGGGATTGATTTCCTGATTTCTCTTTCTGCTGCTTCATTTTTGGTGTATATAAATGCAACAGAATTCTGTATGTTGATTTTATGTCCTGTGACTTTGCTGAATTCATGTATCAGTTCTAGCAATTTTATAGTGGAGTCTTTGGGTTTTCCATGTGGAGAATCATGTCATCTGTGAAGAGTGAATATTTGACTTCTTCCTTGCTGATTTGGATGCCTTTTATTTCTTTTTGTTGTCTCATTGCTGAGGCTAGGACTTCCAGTACTATTTTAACTAACAGTAGTGAGAGTGGACATCCCCATCATAATCAAAATAACACCATCAATTTTCACAGAGCTAGAACAAACAATTCTAAAATTTGTGTGGAACCAGGAAAGACCCCGAATAGCCAAAGTAATGTTGAATAAGAAAGGCAAAGTGGAAGGCATCACAATTCTAGACATCAAGCTATATTACAAAGCTGTAATCATTAAGCAGTATGGTACTGGCACAAAAACAGACACATAGATCAATGGAAAAGAATAGAAAACCCAGAAATGGACCCACAACTATATGGTAAACTAATCTTCGACAAAGCAGGAAAGACTATCCAATGGATGGATACCTGGATAGCTCGGTTGGTTAAGTGTCCAACTTCAGCTCAGGTCATGATCTCACCATTCGCAGTTTCAAGCCCCACATCAGGCTCTCTGCTCTCAGCCCAGAACTCGCTTCAGATCCTCTGTCCACTCCCTCTGCCCTTCCCCTGCTTATGCGTGCCCTCTTTCTCTCAAAAAATAAATAAACATTAAAAAAAAGAGTATCCAATGGAAAAAAGACAGTCTTTTCAACAAATGATGTTGGGAAAACTAGACTGCAACACGCAGAAGAATGAAATTGGACCACTTTCTTACACCATACACAAAAATAAATTCAAAATGGGTAAAAGATCTAAATGTGAGACAGGAAACCATAAATATCTTAAAAAAGAACATAAGCAGCAACCTCTTTGACATCAGCCATAGCAACTTCTTACTAGACATGTCTCCTGAGGTAAGGGAAACAAAAGCAAAAATGAACTACTAGAACTTCATCAAGATAAAAAAGCTTCTGCACATGAAAGACACCATCGACAAAACTAAAAGGCAGCCTATGGAATAGGAGAAGATATTTGCAGATGACATATGTGATAAAGGACTAGTATCTGAAATACATAAAGAACTTACCAAATTCAACACCCCAAAAATAAATAATCCAGTTAAGAAATGGGCAGAGGACAGGGCACCTAGGTGGCTTAGTCGGTTAAGTGTCCGACTTCAGCTCAGGTCATGATCTCACAGTTTGTGAGTTTGAGCCCCACGTCGGACTCTGTGCCGACAGCTTGGAGCCTGGAGCCTGCTTTGGATTCTGTTTCTCCTCTCTCTGTCCCTCCCTGACTTGTGTTCTATCTCTGTCTCTCAAAAATAAATGAATGTAAAAAAAAATTTTTAAAAAAAGAAATAGGCAGAAGACATGAACAGACACTTCTCCAAAGAAGGCATAAAAATGGATAACAGACACATGAAAAAATGCTCAACATCACTAATCATTTGAGATATACAAGTCAAAACCACAAGGAGATACCACTTCACACCTGTCTGAATGGCTAACATTAACAACTCAGGAAACAACATGTGGGCGAGGATGCAGAGAAAGGGGAACCCTCTTGCACTGTTGGAGGGAATGCAAACTGGTGCAGCCACTCTGGAAAATAGCATGGAGGTTCCTCAGAAAGTTAAATACAGAACTACCCTAAGACCCAGCAATTGCACTACTAGGTATTTATCCAAAGGATACAAAAATACTGATTCAAAGGGGTACATGCACCCTAATGTTTATAGAAGCACTAACAATAATAGCCAAATTATGGAGACAGCCAATGTCCATTGACTGATGTATGGATAAAGAAGATGTGGTATATATGTACAGTGGAATATTGCTCAGCCATCAAAAAGAATGAAATCTTGCTATTTTCAACAATGTGGCTGGAACTAGAGTGTATTATGCTAGGTGAAATAAATCAATCAGAGAAAGGCAAATATCATTTGACTTCACTCATATGTGGATGACCATAGAGGAAGGGAAGGAAAAATAAAAATGAAATAAAAACAGAGAAGGAAGCAAACCACAAGAGACTCTTAACTATAGAGAACAAACTGAGGATTGCTGGAGAGGAGGAGGGTGGGGGAATGGGCTAAGTGGGTGATGGGCATTAAAGAGGGCACTTGTTGCTACCATTTTTTTTTTGAGAGAGAGAGAGAGAGAGAGAGAGAGAGCGCGCGCGAGCGCACACATGCGTGCAAGCAGGAAAGGGGCAGAGGGAGAAGGAGAATCTCAAGCAGGCAGCCTCCATGCCGAGCACAGAGCCCAACATGGGCTGGATCTCACAATTGTGATGTCATGACCTGAGCCAAAATCAAGACCCTTAACCGATTGAGCCATCCAGGAACCCTAAGGAGGGCACTTGTGATGAGCACTGGGTGTTATATGTAAGTGATGAATCACTGAATTCTACTTCTGAAACAAATACTACACAATATGTTGAATAACTTGAATTTAAATAAAATCTTGGAAGAAAAAAAATAAAAGATGTTATTTGAAAAAAAGGAAAAAAAAAAAAGAAAAACTTACTTAGGACCTGACTGTAAGAAAATTGGGTATACCATCTTTCGGTCTCTAGAATTACTATCATCAGGAAGAGAAGGAAACTAGGAAGGTGAGTGATCTAGAGAAGAAGAAAGTAATTAGAAATAAGGAATATTCTTATTTTCTTCATTACAAAAGGGTCTATCTTCCCAAAGGTAATATTACTAGGAAAATGAAAACTGAAATGTATTTTTTATGTGTTTTTCATCCTTGATTTGAAATCTAGATCTGTTCTCCATAAAATTGATTCTAGAAAGATAGTTTGCCTTCAAGACCATCTGTTGCTTGGCCCTAGGATGGTCCCAAACTGAATTTGCTTCTCAGAAAGTGAGAGTAAGAAGTTTGGGTTGAGGGAAGAAGGAGAAAGGTCATAACCTGTTTTCCGTCTATATTGGGCTTAAATAACAGACATTTCTACTCACTTACCTGGACTTTCCCTATTCCTCCAATCTGGGATACAGATATTGTGACTCCTCTTCTTAGGAAAGTTCTTCAAATTATGGTTTAGTTTTCTGTACTGGGGAAGTCAGTAATGCCAATTCCATCGAGTTTCTGGTCCTATTTCTGTATTTAGACTTGAAGACCATTCCTTGTTGCTATAGAATTCAGGGTTAAGACTTCTTGGAAAACTGGCTTGAGATGCATAGACCTGAGGAAAAGAGAAGGGGAAAGAGAAAATAGAGTCCTGTTTTCAGGGGTTATTAGGGATATTAAATAAATTTCCAAAAGACTTTGGCCTAAACCTAAAACTAGGATCTCCTGAGATATAGCGTACTGAGAGTTAGAAGAAGGACCTTCCAATCTCTTCTCAACTTTGTTGCCCTGTATTCATGCCTTCTAGTTTCATGTATTCCCATCATGACCTCTGCTATGCTACAGTAGTTGATAACTATAAGCAAAGAGACAAATTAATATTAGAGGTATAGGGCCTTAGGAAAGAATCACAAACTTCTCTAAAAAGATTAGAGGCCCAAGAGAAATACAAATCTTGTAACACACAGCAAGGATACTGGCCCAAAGATACATAAATCTCTTCCTCACTGCTGCTTGTTTTTTTCCTTTTTGGAAGAAAATCCTCAAGAATATTTTCCAGTATTCCACATACTTAATTTGTGTGTGTCCTTATGGGAAACAAAGAGCCAATGAGCTCTATTCCTTCTCTTCAACTCTGCCCTTCTAGATTCCCTCTCTCCTGGATAACCCAAGTGCCCTATCTCACCTACTATGTGAACTTCCAGGACTCTTTCTGCAAGTTTTCTCTTATGTCATGGTTACAAATCCTCATCAATTTTTGGATTCTGCTACTGAACACAGAACTAGATATCCTTGGGCAGAACATTAAGAATCTGCTCCTGTCCTTCCAGTATGTGTTCCTTGGTGTAATTTTGACTTCAACCCCTCAAGGCATAACTGCCAGAATTGAGTCAGAGCTAATTCAAAGAAGCTATGGAAAGAAATATTTGGGCCGAAAGAGCCCCCATTTATGCTGAACTCCTGATTCCAGGGAGGATGTTCCTGAGTTTCAACACAGGTTACTCTTCTGTCTCCAATGCCTGGCCATTATCTAGCTTGGAGGACAACTGTAGGCCAGGGGAAAAGCCATCTTTTAAGAAAATAGATATGGACTCTCAGAAGTCCAGCCTGGCATATACAGGAACTCTATGGAAATTAAACACCATCTTAATTTACATGCTGGCATTCCAAATTCTGACTACATACCTCCTGCTAACCATTCCCTCAGAAAAGAGATTTTCCCCAGAACTTCCTCTAAACACTTCTTTTTGTGTTTCTTACTTTTTACTTCTTACTTTTTACTTACTTCTTACTTACTTCTTACTTTTTCAAACACAACTCAGGGACATTTGGGGACCTGAAGCTCAAAATCCTTGAACCCATGTACCCTTCACCATGTGTTAAGTGCTTTACTCTGGTAAAAATCTCATGTGTATTCGACCCCAGCCTGATAAAGTATCAGTACTCCCATTTAATAGATAAGAAAACTCAGAGAAGTAATTTATGTCAGATTTAATGATCAAGCTGGGACTTGAATCTAGGCTTTCCTAAGGCTAAGACCTCTGCTTTTTCTAAATCCCATGCTGCTGATTATCATTGAATTAGGAATTCAATTTCTGAAGGTATCTAAGAAGAAAATAATAAAATCCTCTAACTCTATCATTTCATAGTTTAGCTTAATGTTTATTTATTTTTGAGAAAGTGAGATAGGGCATGAGTGGCAGAGGGGCAGAAAGAGAGGGAGACACAGAATCAGAAGCAGGCTCCAGGCTCTGAGCTGTCAGCACAGAGCCTGAAGCGGGGCCCGAACCCATGAACCGCTAGATCATGACCCGAGCCGAAGTCGGACACCCAACCAACTGAGCCACCCAGGCGTCTCTCATAGATTAGCTTAGAACTTATAATAATAATAATCACTACAAGGAAGAGGGGACATAAAATAGAAGGGATAATACAGCTTAGGTTAGAGCATAGGACACATTTGAGTATGTCTACTTTACCAATTTCATGGGTCCCAGGCTCCTTATCACTGGAGATTCAGTTATTCCTCACAACCCAAAGCTCATGGGAAAGGTAAACTTACTTTGTATAGCCAACTGACATAAGAAACTCCCCAGATGTAGAGACATCCATTTGTCTAGGCAGAAAGCCAGAATTCTGACGACACTTTTCCCTGACACTACCTCCCTAGCCTTTATTCACTCTCAGAAGTGTGAGAAGCTGATCTCCACACCTCATTGGCTTGCCTGTAGGTAAATCATTGGAGAATGAGCCCTGGGTACTAGTTTCAATGCTGTTGCTATGTCATGGTAGGACCTTGATTGAGCTCATTATCTCTCGGTTTTTTTCTTCAGTGAAATGAGGGAGTGTTCAAGAGCTACTATGGGGAGTCAAGCAATGAGAAAGGACAGACCCATAGATCCTCTGACCCAAACCATATATTTCTTCCCTTCAAGTCGGTACCCCATAATGGGTAATCACTTTTACCCTCAGAGGCCTTTACCATATTAGGTTCCACAAAGGCCACAAACCTACTGGCTTCTTTGTGCCAAGCACTGTGCTAAGCATCTTCACAGACTTGAGTTTTCCTATTAGCACTCTCCGGGGAAAAAGAAACAGAAACCAAACACAACATCACTCCCTCACTCCAATGCTTAGGTGAGCAAAATAAAACTCCTAGTCGGTTTCTGGAACCCTCAGCAGTTTCAAAGAAAGAAACTGAAGGAGAGCAGCCCCTGATCTTCAGGAGGGTGAAATTTAGGAATCTGTCAAATTCTACCCCAGATTGTCTGTAGCCATCATCTCACCCATTTCTTATTCTATGTCTCATTAATAAGGAGCACAACAGACTCTTCCTTCTGAGGCAAATGACTGAGACAGTCCTGGGGCTGAGTGGCCTCCTAGTTCCATTTAAGAAGCCCTGAGACTACATTCCCCACAAGCTACGGCTCCACTTCCGTTTGCAGATTCCCCCTCCCCACCAAGGGGGCGCGCATGCTCTGACCCATTGGATGGTTCAGATTAGACTCACCCAGGTTTCAGAATATGGGAAAGTACTCAAAAGATAGGTACTTTTGGCTTTTATCCACTCTTGGCACCTAATCTCTCTCCAGCACCTCTTGCGGTAGCCTCGGGACCCTGCATGGTCCCTTGGTCCTGATGCCTGTGGTACCTGGAGGACAGGAGTCCACTACGTTATGTCCCCTCAGCCTTAATGCAAGAGGGAGCCAGATCTCCCAGGAAAGGGATTTTGCAAAACTGCCCGGAAATTACTTATGCAGTTTGCATAATTTTAGTTTTAAGTGTAAATAGGTGGGGTGAAAATTATGAAAGGGAGTGAGGCAAGCAGTCAGTTTCTTAGCCATTGGAAAGCATAACTGAGGGTGCAGACCTGAAAAACCCGCCCCATTGCCACGGCAACAGCCCAAGGACTACAATTTCTGGTTTCTTTCATTCTCAAATCAAATCTCAAATACACCGATAAAGGCCCACTAAATAAGATCTGGCCTTTGCTCTCCAGGAGATGAAGTAAGGAGAATAGGCAGTCAGTTGATAAATATTAAACTTCTACTGTGTAGGCAACATACTAGACATGGAAGTAAAATAAATAAATGCTGCCCTTGCTTTCAAGCAAACTAGTCTAAGACAAGTGATGATTGTTGTGATGTGTGCTATGGGAACAAAACACAATGACTCCTAACCCATACTGTTGAAATGGAGAGGTAGAAAGAGTCAAGGAAAGCGACCCAGAGAAAGTGATGGGTGTGAATAAAGTCCTAAAGTGTCCCTAGGTTTGGAAAGAACTTCAGCCTTCATTATCTACACACTAAGTTAAAGCCCAGATGGATTAAAGAATGAAACAATAAAAACAACTTTAAAAATATGTAGGATACTATTTTTATGACCTAAGGCAGGGAAACAAGTCACAAAACTAAGAAGCCATAAAGGAGAAGACTGATAAAACAGACAACATAAAATAAGCAACTTATCAATAATAGAAGATACCATAAACAAGGTTAAGAGATAACAGAAAGACAAGGGGAAAGTATCTGTATCATGAATGAGAGCAATCAATATCTAGAGGTCTGTGTCCACCAGCCAAAAGTGCCAGGAAACCTGTAGGTAAGCAGAGTCGGATTTTTACATGCTGCAGCAAGAGAGACTATGCACCATGGGGAACCTGTGGGGGGTTAAGAGGGGATTAAGAGGAATTGGCTTGTGATTTGGGCTTGTGTTAAGTTTGGGGAGAGTCTGCCAGAACGTGGGGCAATTCCATGACTGGATAATTTAATTATCCAGAGGTGGGAGGACTTGAATAGAACTGAAACTGTAATTGATAAAGCAGTAGCAGGCCCTTGTATTAGCTGGGTGAAGGGGATGTTTGGTCATTTTTTTGTAATTTGCACAGTGTTATTTTTATCTGTGCTCAGACATGATTACAGAGTGGTAGTATTTTTGACTTGCTCCAACAGAGTCACAAATAGCCTTGTTTGATGTAGGTGTTCTCTGAAATTGTTTCTATTAAGTAGGGAACTTCTGGGCCTAGGTTCTAGTTATAGGCTAGCTTCTATCTGACATTCTGTCATTTTCTTTCTTGTAGAATGTATAAAGACCTTCTACAAGTCAATAATAAAACAATATAAAACATTACAGAAAAATAGAAACAATTCACAAAAGAAATACAAATGAAAAATTAAACACATGAAAGGATGTTCAACTGCACCAATGGGAAAATGCAAATTAAAACAGTAAAACACTATTGGCATTAATTTAAATCGGTTCAGCCCTTTCAGAGAGCAATTTGACAATATCTACCAAGACATTGTATGCATACACCCTTCAACCAGGAATTCCATTTCTAGAGATCTCTTCTAATGAGTTATATGCACATGTACACAAAGAGGAATATAAAGAGAGACTTACTGTAGCGTGTTTGTAATAGTAAAAACTGTCAAAGGGGCATAATTAAATAAACCCTGGAATATTGTAATAGGTATATTAGCAGGCACTAATCCAGACTAGTTGACTTGGCCAAATGATTGTCAAAATACAGTACCTATACAGAAAACAGCTCCTATGGGAATGCAAGATTTTCCAAAAGTACCCAGGCTCTCTGACTTATTTTAAAATTATATGAGGGCTTGCAAGGGGGAGTCTGGTTACTCTTATGTACAAGTGCTGCCAGCCTTCTAAACTGATTTAGTGACCTTGGTGACATGTTAATACTGCTTTAAAAAGCTCTTGTTATTTTTAATTACCGAGTAATGTGAGCATCAGACCCTTTTATTTTATTCCTGAGCCTTACTCCATTCCTGAGCTTTCTTACAATTCTGGACTTTGCCAGAGAGGGTCAAGGTTTGGGCAAGGTTTGAAGAAGAACAAGGTCAGGGAGGAATGTATAATAAATTCATAGGATGTATAATCTATTCAATTAAATATTTAAACTGTTTCTATTGACTTAACTTTCACTAAAGGTTAATTTTAATATTTCCACTTTCTTCTGGAATATCTCCTTTTATTAACTCAAATGTAGAGTGCCCAAAACCAAATATATCACTTCCTCTCACAATGAGCCATTATTTAATAATTAACACAGAACTTTCAGAAGATCAAACTCTAGGCCTATCCTGTTCTCACTGCAAAAAGACCAAAGCCTAACAAGCCCTTCTTAAATTTTGACAAAAATGTATTCCACAGTTGCAGATCTCATCTGACCTTATCCAAGTAACTCCACCATAAAGAAGAGAATGAAAAATGTAACAAAGGAGCAAGTTCAAGAAGGATCAAGTGCTAAAGACAAGTGAGGACAACAGGACTCGGGCATATCTCAAGGTTGCAGTGTGGTAAGGATTAGGCTCCAAATGAAATTGCCACATAGACTTTGAAGTGATTTTGTAGAGAGAGATAAGAATAAGGGCTTCAGTAGGTTGGCTGAAGGAGTTCACTGTATAACACTATGATGACAGGTAAACTTGATGGTAGAAAGCCTATGAATATACTCAAGAGTTTAGAACCAATTAGAAGATACAAGAAAAGCACAGTTGCTGTAATATGACTGGATCCAAACAGTATTACAACTAGGTTAATGTTACAGCTCTTGAGAGTGTTAGGAGGTAACACTGTTAGGAGAATAATAATAGTGATGATAATAATACATATTATAGCCAAACTTTTTACATGCCTAATATGTTGTAAGGCTGTAAGTACTTTATAATCATTCATTTAACCAATATTTATTGAATACCTAGTATGTGCTTCTCAGCACAATACTAGTTGAGAATAGGGTGGTTAACAAGCCAGAGAAGATTCTTGTCTTATTGGGGTTTTTGTCTGTTTGTTTCAGGTGTAGAATTTAGTGATTCACCACTTAAATACAACTCCCAGTGCTCATCACAAGTGCCCTCCTTAATACCCACCACCCATCTAACCTATCTCCCTGATCACCTCCCCGCCACTAACTCTCAGTTTGTTCTCTAGAGTTAAGAGACTTTTTTCTGGTTTTCCTTTTTCTTTCTTTCCCCCTATGTTCATCTGTTTTGTTTCTTAAATTCCACATGAGTGAAATTATATGGTATTTGTCTTTTTCTGACAGACTTACTTAGCATAGTACTCTCTAGCTCCATCAACATCATTGCAAATGGCAAGATTTCTTTCTTTTTGATGGCTGAGTAATATTCCATTGTGTATATATACCACATTATCCATTCATTAGCGATGGATATTTGGGCTTTTTCCATAATTTGGCTATAGTTGATGATACTGCTATAAACATTCAGGTGTATGTATCCCTTCAAATCAGTATTTTTGGGTAAGTACCTAGTAGTACAATTGCTGAGTCCTAGGGTAGTTCTATTTTTAACTTTTTGAGGAACCTCCATATTGTTTTCCAGAGTGGTTGCACCAGTTTGTATTTCTACCCACAGTGCAAGAGGGTTCCCCTTTCTCTGCATCCTTGCCAACATGTGTTGTTTCCTGTGTTAATTTTAGCCATTCTAACTGGTGTGAGGTGATAGCTCACTGCACTCTCGATTTGCCTTTCCCTGATGACAGCTGATGTTGAGCATCTTTTCATGTGTCTGTTAGCCATTTGGATGTCTTCTTTGGAAAAATGTCTATTCATGTCTTCTGTTCATTTCCTAACTGCATTATTTACTTTTTGGGTTTTGAATTTGGGTAAGTTGTTTATAGATTTTGGATACTAATCCTTTATCAGATATGTCATTTGCAAATACCTTCTCCCATTCCATAGGCTGCCTTTTAGTTTTGTGGATTGTTTCCCTCACTGTGCAGAAGCTTTTTATCTTGATGACGTTCCAATAGTTTTTTATTTTGTTTACCTTGCTGCCAGAGACATGTCAGTAAGAAAATTGCTATAGCCTATGTCAAAGAGGTTACTGCCTGTGTTATCCTCTAGGATTTTCATTGTTTCAGGTCTCACATTTTAGATCTTTCATCCATTTTGAATTTATGTTTGTGTATGGTGTAGGAAAGTGGTCCAGTTTCATTCTTCTGCATGTTGCTGTCCAGTTTTCCTAACACCATTTTTGAAGAGATTTTTTTCCCATTGGGTATTCTTTCCTGCTTTGTTGAAGATTAGTTAACCATATATTTGTGGGTTGATTTCTGTGTTTTCTATTCTTTTTCATTGATCTCTGTGTCTGTTTTTGTGCCAGTACCATACTGGCTGAATTACTAGAGCTTTGTAATATAACTTGAACTCTGGAATTATGATGCCTCCAGCTTTGCTTTTCAAGATTGCTTTGGCTAACAAATTCTAGCTCTGTGAAAAATCTGGTGGTATTTTTATATGGATTGTATTAAATGTGTAGATTAATTTGAATAATATAGACATTTTAACAATATTTGTTCACCAAGTCCATGAGCATGGAATGTTTTTCCATTTCTCTGTGTCATCTTCACTTTATTTCATAAGTATTTTATAGTTTTTGGAGTACAGATCTTTTACCTCTTTGGTTAGATTTCTAAGTATCTTATGGTTTTTGGTGCACTTGTAAATGGGATTGATTTTTCAATTTATTGTTCTGCTGCTTCATTATTGGTGTATAGAGATGCAACAGATTTCTGTACATTGATTTTGTATCCTGTGACTTTACTGAATTTGTGTATCAGTTCTAGTAAGGTTTTTTTTGGTGTGTGTGTGTGGTCTTTTGGATTTTCTACATAGAGTATCATGTCATCTGCAAATAGTGAAAGTTTGACTTCTTTACCCATTTGGATGCCTTTTATTTCTTTTTGTTGTCTAATTGCTGAAGCTAGAACTTCTAGCACTATGTTAAATAACAGTGGTGAGAGTGGACATCCCTGTCTTTTTCCTGACTGTGGAGGAAAAACTCTCAGTTTTTCCCCATAGAGGATGATTATTAGCTGTGGGACTTTCATATGTGGCCTTTATGATGTTGAGGTATGTTCCCTCTATCCCTACTTTGTTGAGGGTTTTTATGATGAATGGATGTTGTACTTTGTCAAATGCTTTTACTGCATCTATTGAAATCATCATATGGTTCTTATCCTTTCTTTTATTAATGTGGTGTATCATGTTGATTGATCTGTGAATATGGAACCATCCTTGCAGTCATTGGACTTATTTTCTAGTGGATTTAATAAGTTATATAATGATTTCAACAATGTATCATAGGTAGTATTAAACCTATTTTTTTTTTAATTTTTTTTTTCAACGTTTATTTATTTTTGGGACAGAGAGAGACAGAGCATGAACGGGGGAGGGGCAGAGAGAGAGGGAGACACAGAATCGGAAACAGGCTCCAGGCTCTGAGCCATCAGCCCAGAGCCTGACGCGGGGCTCGAACTCACGCACCGCGAGATCGTGACCTGGCTGAAGTCGGACGCTTAACCGACTGCGCCACCCAGGCGCCCCAAACCTATTTTTAAAATAAGGAAACCTAAGGAGCAGAGAAATTAAATAACTTTCTAAAAATCACAAGTGTAGAAAGGTGTCAGAGTTGGAAAATGAACCCAGATGGTCTGACTTCAAAGTCACTTCAAAGCCTTTATAGTATGATCATGGTTAATTTTTCAAGGGCAATAATATATTTCTACTTGTGTATCAAGGAGTTCTTAAATTTTGAGGGGAAAAGAAAGGTCCCAATCACTACTCAAAAGGAAAACTTCTTCTTAGGTCCAAGACCAATTAGAGACATTTGTGATAGCCTGAATCTTAGAGTTCAACACCAAGAGCAAAGCAAAATTACCTTTTGTAATTCTTGACAGAGAAACAACAAATGTGTGGGATTTCCACAAATGGAATGTAGTGAGAAAGAAAAAACTACCCCTAATATCCAGGAACTGCTTTGACACTCACAGATAAGCTATGGTGTCTTCTATTTGGACATAATCTCACAAGGATATCCACTTCAGACACCTTGTACAACCCACAATGCCAAACATTTCCCTGTCAACTAAATGAATTAATGCTACTTCTTTACCAATTACATCTTTGCCTCTGCCCTAGTTTATGCTCCCCATAGATAAAATTTATTAATACCCAATCATAGTGTTGCCTTGATTTTTAGAACCACCAAGTCTAAAACCTCCACTTCCTCAGACTCTCCCCCAAATTACCAAACCAAATCCCAAATCCCAAAATAAATTCTTTCTAACATCCTCTTACTGAGACACTCCACAGCTCCTTGTGGTACATGTTCTCTCTTGCTATGAGTGAGTAAAAGATCCAACTTGTTTAACTGCAGGTGTTCCTGCAGCCTTTGGCTGAAGAACACTGACAGTAGCATTAATGATAAGTAACTGCTGGTTTATTTCACCAGTTATTGCCTATGCTATATGCAAAGTGATATTTTAGGTTTTAGGGAGTATTTGTGCAAAGGAGCTTATAATCCATTGAGGATACAAGATAAGTACACTAATGAGGCACAAAGTGCATGGATTTTAAGAAGAAGCAAAGGTTATATTATATTGAGGGAATCAGGACAACTTCATGAAGAGGTGTATTTTGATATTCATCTCAAAGTAGAGGAGGATTCCTGATTTCTACATGTGGAAATAAGAAAGAGGATATTAAGAACCAAGGTAAGTACTATATTTTGCTTTAAGCTACAACAACATTATCAATAAAGCACTAAATGCTCTAGAAATATCAGCCTTATTTATTCCTCATAATATCCACATTTTATGGATGAAATTGAGAGAAGTGAAATCACTTGCCCAAGATCACACATCAAATAAGTGTTAGTGCTGTGATTCAAACCCAAGTTTGCCAGACTTCAGAGTCCATAAATCTTAACCGCTACAACAGAGCAAGCCAGGCTTTGTAAGTAATGACTACTCTGCCTCAATGTCCCCCAGTGTTGAAGTTACAGCTACAATTTAAGCCACTGGACTCAGTCAATGATGTTAAAAAGAAGAAAGTGAGCCAAAAAAAGGTTTGAAGAAAAGGAAGAAAAAAAATAATTGGTCAGTGTGGATAAGAATATTGTTATTGCAATATCTAGGCATTTGAGTACATCAGTAAGCACAGTATTTTTTAAGGCAAATTATTCTACTGAATTTACACTGACCAGCTAAAGGTCCATCACAGGTGACCTAGTGATAATTAATGTTTACTCTGATTGGAGGGGCCCTACATAGGAGGAAAGGAACCCTGACGGATGGTAGTCAGGGGAACAATTTACTTCTGAAGGTAGTAAATATCAATAGGACTACAAAATGGTAGCCATGACACACATAAGAATTATGAAAGAGAAAGATGGTGTAATTTCAGGACAAATAAATGGTTCAGAATCCTTTTAGTGTATAACAGGGTTTAATGCTGGAGAGAAAGTTTGTAAATGGTGTTCAATATTTAAGGAAATTTAATTTGTTAAATTTATAAACTAAATGAGCACTAAATCTCAAAAGAAGTAAACATAAACGTTTACAAAAAATCCAAGTTGAATATAAAGTTTATAACTTTACTATTAAAAATTAAGACACAAGTCACTATGAGTATTACCCCTCCCTAATAAACACACATATAAGTGCCCTCAGACATTAAAACCCACTAATACTAGGGGTGCAATAGGTGACAGGAAAATTCAGCGTCTCTCCATCTTGTAAGGATTTTCTGTCCTTAGTGTGAGATGTCTTGAGACTGTACTATGAATTACATTAATTCAATTAGCATGAATTATATGACTATAACGAGGCAAGTGTAGAAGACAATAAACTGGTACCTCATGGACTCCAGTAGGAGAAACCCAGGTGAAGAAATAGAACTGTGCACCTCACTCCAGAAATTCTATTAACCTTGTCCCAGTAATAATCCTCTCTCTTCCCCCACATGTAAATGCTCTCATGACTTTTACAGTAATCACTCCTTGCTTTTTTAAAATACAGTTTTATCACACAAATATGCATCCATAGTTATGATAGTTTAGTCTTGTCCATTAAAAAATGTTTGATGTGCTACTGGAAGTCAAAAGAAACCTGGAACCATAATTATATTAGACAAACTATATTTCAAACTAAAGACTGTAACAAGAGATGAAGAAGAGCATTATATAATAATTACAGGGCCTAACAATTTTAAGTGCTTATGCACCAAATTCAAGGCATCCAAATATATAAAACAATTAATCACAAATCTAAGCAATCTCATTGGTAAGAATGTGGTAATTGCAGGGGACTTTAATACTCCACTTACAACAATGGACATATCATCTAGATGGAAAACCAATAAAGAAACAATGGTCCTGAATGATACACTAGACCAGATAGACTTGACAGATATATTTAGAACTTTTCGTCCAAAAGCAGCAGAAAATACATTCTTCTTGAATGCATGTGGAACATTCCTCAAGATAGATCACATACTGGTTCACAAAATAGCCCTCAATAAATACAAAAGAATTGAGATCACACTTTCAGATCACAATGCTATGAAACTTGAAATCCCCCCCAGGAAAAAGTTTGGAAAACCTCCAAATGCATGGAGGTTAAAGAACATCATACTAAAGAATGAATGGGTCAACCAGGCTATTAAAGAATAAACTAAAAAATATATGGAAACCAATGAAAATGAAAACACAACAGTCCAAACCCTTTGGGATGCAGCAAAGGTAGTCCTAAGAGGAAAATACATTGCAATCCAGGCCTATCTCAAGAAACAAGAAAAATCCCAAATACAAAATCTAACAGCACACTTAAAGGAACTAGAAGCAGAACAACAAAGAAACCCCAAACTCAGTAGAAGAAGAGAAAAAATAAAGATCAGAGCAGAAATAAACAATATGGAATCCAAAAAAAAAAAAAAAAAACAGTAGAACAGATCAACGAAAGTAAGAGTTGTTTTTTTGAAAAAATAAACAAGACTGATAAACCCAAAGCCAGACTTCTCAAAAAGAAACGAGAGAGGACCCAAATAGATAAAATTATGAATGAAAATGGATTTATCCACAACCAATCCCTCAGAAATACAAGCAATTATCAGAGAATGCATGAAAAATTATATGCCAACAAACTGGACAACCTGGAAGAAATGGACAAATTCCTAGAAACCCACACACTACCAAAACTCAAACAGGAAGAAATAGAAAATTTGAACAGACCCATAACTAGTGAAGAAATTGAATCAGTTATCAAAAGTCTCCCAACAAAAAAGAGTCTTGGGCCAGATGGCTTCCCAGGGGAATTCTACCAGACATTTAAAGCAGAGTTAAACCTATCCTTCTCAAGCTGTTCCAAAAATAGAAATGGAAGGAAAACTTCTGGATTCATTCTATGAAGCCCTCATTACCTTGATTCCCAAACCAGACAGACACCCCACAAAAAAGGAGCATTACAGGCCAACATCCCTGATGAACATGGATGCAAAAATTCTCAACAAGATACTAGCAAATCAAATTCAACAGCATATAAAAAGAATTATTCACCATGATCAAGTGGGATTCATTCCTGGGCTGCAGGGTTGGTTCAATACCCGCAAATCAATCAATGTGATACATCACATTAATAAAAGAAAGGATAAGAACCATATGATCCTGTCAATAGATGTAAAAAAAGCATTTGACAAAATACAGCATTTTTTTTCTTAATAAAAACCCTCAAGAAAGTTGGGATAGAAGGAACATACTTAAACATCATAAAAGCCATATATGAAAAGCCCACAGCTAATATCATCCTCAATGGGGAAAAACTGAGAGCTCCCCCCTGAGATAAGGAACACAATAGGGAAGTCCACTCTCACCACTGTTAGTTAACACAGTGTTGGAAGTCCTAGCATCAGCAATTAGACAACAAAATGAAATAAAAGGCATCAAAATTGGCAAAGAAGAAGTCAAACTTTCCTTTTGCAGACGACATGATATACTACATGGAAAACCCAAAAGGCTCCACCAAAAGACTCCTAGAACTGATACATGAATTCAGCAAAGTTGCAGGGTACAAAATCAATGTACAGAAAGCAGCTGCATTTCTATACACCAATAATGAAGCAACAGAAAAAGAAATCAAGAAACTGATCCCATTTACAATTGCACCAAGAACCATAAAATACCTAGGAATAAACCTAGCCAAAGATGTAAAAGACATGTAAGCTGAAAACTATTGAAAGCTCATGAAGGAAATTGAAGAAGACACAAAGAAATGGAAAAACATTCCATGCTCATGGATTGGAAGAATAAATATTGTTAAAATGTCAATACTACCCAAAGCAATCTACACATTCAATGCAATCCCAATCAAAATTGACAAGCATTCTTCTCAAAGCTAGAATAAACAATCCTAAAATTTGTATGGAACCACATAAGATCCCAAATAGCAAAAGTAATATTGAAGAAGAAAACCAAAGCGGGAGGCATCACAATCCCAGACTTTAGCCTCTACTACAGAGCTGTAATCATCAAGACAGTATGGTATTGGCACAAAAACAGACACATAGACCAATGGAATAGAATAGAGAACCCAGAACTGGACCCACAAATGTATGGCCAACTAACCTTTGACAAAACAGGAAAGAGTATCCACTGGAAAAAAAAGTCTCTTCAACAAATGGTTTTGGGAGAACTGGACAGCAACATGAAGAAGAATGAAACTAGACAACTTTTTTACATCATACACAAAAATAATCTCAAATGGATGAAGGACCTGAATTTGAGACAGGAAACCATCAAAACCCTAAAGGAGAAAGCAGGCAAAAACCTCTTTGACCTCAGCCGCAGCAATTTCTTACTCAACACATCTCCAAAGGCAAGGGAATTAAAAGCAAAAATGAACTATTGGGACCTCATCAAGATAAAAGGCTTCTGCACAGCAAAGGAAACAATCAACAAAACTAAAAGGCAACTGACGGAATGGGAAAAGATATTTGCAAATGACATATCAGATAAAGGGCTAGTATCTAAAATCTACAAAGAACTCACCAAACTCCACACCCGAAAAACAAATAATCCAGTTAGGAAATGGAAAAGCGTGAATACACACTTTTGCAAAGAAGACATCCAGATGGCCAACAGACACATGAAAAGATGCTCAACATCACTCCTCATCAGGGAAATACAAATCAAAACCACACTGAGATACCACCTCATGCCGGTCAGAGTGGCTAAAATGAACAAATCAGGAGACTATAGATGCTGGTGAGGATGTGGAGAAACGGGAACCTTCCTGCACTGCTGGTGGGAATGCAAACTTGCGCAGTCGCTCTGGAAAACAGTGTGGAGGTTCCTCAAAAAAATTAAAAATAGATCTACCCTATGACCCAGCAATAGCACTGCTAGGAATTTATCCAAGGGATACAGGAATACTGATGCATAGGGGCACTTATACCCCAATGTTTATAGCAGCACTTTCAACAATAGCAAATTATGGAAAAAGCCTAAATGTCCATCAACTGACAAATGGATAAAGAAGATGTGGTTTATATTTACAATGGAATACTACCTGGCAATGAGAAAGAATGAAATCTGGCCATTTGCAGCAATGTGGATGGAACTGGAGGGTATTATGCTGAGTGAAATAAGTCAGTCAGAGAAGGACAGATACCATATGTTTTCACTCATATGTGGATCTTGAGAAACTGAACAGAAGACCATTGGGGAGGGGAAGGGGAAAAAATAGTTACAGAGAGGGAGGGAGGCAAACCGTAGGAGATTCTTAAGGACTGAGAACAAACAGGGTTGATGGAGGGTGGGGGAGAGGGGAAAGTGGGTGATAGGCACGGAGGAGGGCACTTGTTGGGATGAGCACTCGGTGTTGTATGGAAACCAATTTGACAATAAATTATATTAAAAAATAAATAAAAACAAAACAAAACAAAAGAACAAAACAACAAAAACAAGAAAAAACCCAACTCATAGATAGAGAACAGATTGGTGGTTGCCAGAGGTGGGGGGGGGGGATAGATCAGTGAAATGGGTGAAACAAATTTCCAGTTATAAAATAAGTCATGGGTATGTAATGTACAGCATAGAGACTGATGAGGGAAAACCGGGCAAGCTCCCTTGGCAAAGTACAGGCTAACAGCAACTCCCACCCCCACCCCCGCCCCAGCCTCCAACCCCAGGTGGGATATATGTGATATTCCTCGGACACTCCTGGCTACCCAAGAACAAAGGAAAGGAGTTTAAGTGCTTGCCGTGGCAATGTGGGAAACTAAGGCCAAATGACAAATTAAATTCCCTTATTGCCTACAGTCCGTTGACAAGTCCTTGAAACAGGCAGAGTGATCTTCCTCTAGGAGCTCAGCTGCCTGGATGAGCTTTGCTACGGGCAAAAGGGAATCTTGGCTTAACATTATCCTTACCCCCCCAGCATCCTATACGCCTACTTCCTTTATCTCAACTGCCCCAAGATATATGCTGGCAATCACACTCCAAGCTTATGGCCCTCTGATATACATCTAAATGGTCTCATGACTGAGGTTCTACTAAACAGCAATAAATAGCGTTTTCCTCACAACACTAGCCTGTTAAGGTCCTGGAAACCTTGCTTCCAAAATACGTTAGACACTTACTCTATCCCTAAACCCCTCCCAACCTGCAGGTATATAACCAGTTACCCGTCACAACCCCAGTGCAGCTCTCTCTGCCCACGGGTCCTGTCCTTGTGCTTTAATAAAATCACCTTTTTGCACCAAAGACTTTTCAAGAATTCTTTCTTGGCCATTAGCTCTGGAGCCCCACCATCACTCCGAAACACCATCACCTGTAGTAGGAAAGCTCTTCAGAGGACAAGGAAACACTTGCAGGTGAACACAGGAAGGGAAAGGATATATTTTGTGGACTATTCAGAAATACCTGGTCTAGGCACAGGAGAAAGGACGTCTTGTGGCCCTGCCCATGCCATTCTTTCTGACTAAATGCCTTGTTACCTGTTCTCTGCCCGGTCTAAACCTTTCACAAGCAACTCTTTCCCACCTCCAAGAGTCTCTTCCTCCATCCACTTGGCCAGCATTTTCCTCTCCCCAGCCTCACAAAGTAACCTTCATTCTCAGTGTTCCTTTCGCTCCCAGGCCTTACCTAATAATGGTCGCATTTCCTCCTTTGACTGTTATTTAGCTTTTTTTGTTCCTCTTATCCCACGCGGGGCAGATGCTCTCTGGCAGCAGCTACGGAGGTCCTTTATAACTCCCCGCTGGCTCTAAAGAGCCGCCTTCCTTCAGCCTTTGGGGTATAGGGCGGGAAAGCCACGGAACAGCTGCTCTCATTGGCTAACATTTGCTTTTCTCACCGCGCGGAGGCTCCTGGGAGGAGGTTTGAGGTGTTTTGTTTTGTTTTGTTTTGTTTTGTTTTGTTTTGTTTTGTTTTGTTTTGTTTTGTTTTGTTTTGTTTTGTTCTTGCAGCGAAGCACCGCCCACTATAATTCCTGGGCTTGGCCACTATTGACTCGTGAGTTCCGGGTTTTCTAGGTCAGAGGGCGGGGCAGCCTGGGGAGGCTGCGCCCTCTCTCCGAATTAGGTTACCTGTGAACCATCATTTTAATTTGGATTCCTCTGGTCTTCTGAGGTCCCCTCCACCTCCCTGGCGAGTCTTATGCCTGCATCCCTGCCAGGTCTGTTTGTGAACCTTCACTTCTGGAGGTGGGGAAGTTTGCGAATTTTTGAAGAACGATTTTAGCAGATCCAGAAATGGAGGCTTTCCGAACACAAATATTCTACAGCAAGGGAAGAGGCAGGAGACTCATTACGTGGTCAGTATAGGACGTGAACAGGACGAAGGTAGAATAAGCAGGGGAAATGTTGCTCACCCTGTTTTCTTTGGGACAGTACATAGTAGAATTGGTTTAGGTATACAGTCATAAATATAAATAAAAATAATATAAAGTTTTAAATAAGATAAAAAGTAAAGATAAAAATAAATATAAATATTTTGCTACACAGAATATTTAAAAAAGGGTAGTCAAGGGTTTGGATTTAATAAAATTAGTTTTTATTGCTTCATCAACGATATTTAAAGTAAAACTTTTCTTCCCTTTCTTTTCTAGAAGTGTGTAGTGGTAAAGAATATAGTGTCTTCTAGTAGTTTGGTGCCACTGCCTTGATTCATGCTTAAACGCCAGCAGTTTTACCCACTATTGGTTTTGCACTATTGGAGTCAAGGTCAACACAGGTAAATAGTTTCTAAGGATTATTATGAAAAGTTTTGACCTCGTGATACTCCCCCGAAAGTCTTGACTTTCCCAGGGGTATAAGGACTACATTTTGAGAATCAGTGCCCTAGGGAACAGTAAGGCCTTTTCTTTTTCTCTCTAATCCTTCTCATGCAGAGAAGGTAGTACACTTTAGTGAATTATTCAGTATCTCCTTTTCATGTGTGTGTACAGTTGTCCATTCAATTACACGCAAACACCATATTCAATTTGCAACCCACAGAAGGGATTTTAGAAGCCATCTGGACCAATAATTGGTCATTTAAAAATGTTCCACTAACTAATGGCCTGAATGCCATGATTTGAGTCTTTGTTCCCCTTAATGTAATGTCTTGTATTTCTTTGTCTGCTTTTCAGGTTTTTTTCTTCCAGTTTTTTAAGTAGTTTGATTATGATGTGTCTGACTATAATTTTAAGTTCATCTGTTTGGGTTTTGCTGTGCTTTTTGGATCTGTGAATTTATACCTTTCACTAAATTTGGGTAATTTTCAACTATTTTATATGTATGTATGATTATGTATTTTTTCTGCTCCAGTCTCTTTCTCTTCTCCCTCTGAAACTTCTGTGACATGAATATTGTTCCTTTTGATATTGTCCTACAGGTCTCTAAGACTATTTTCAACTCATTTCATTTTTTTTCCTTGTTTATATTGAATACTTTTTTTTTTTATCTTCAAGCTCAGTGACTCTTTCTTCTGTCATCTCCATTCTGCTGAGTCCCTACAGTGTTGCTGTAGGATTATGTTATGCGGAATCTGCTACTGCTGCACAGTGGGGAGGAGGAGTTGCTCTGCCTCTTTATTGGCACTTCCCTGGAATAGAGTAGAAGGCTGAAATAGGGTTTGCCTTTCAGGAGCTACCTCACTGGTTGTGAGGAGGGGAAGGAGTGCTGCTAGTTTGAGGATAACCACCTGGAATAGGATAGGTAAAAATTGGAAAGATTCCATCCCATGGTCCTCCCTTTCTTATTTGCCAGTCCTATAGCTAGACAGAATAGAATTTTCTCCTTTTTTTTTTTTTCTTCCTGTCTGGGCCATTGGAAGTTCTGGTTTTTAGGCTGCTCTAGCGTTCAGAATATATATGAGGCAAAAAAGAAAACTCAAGGAACTTGCAGCTACCGTGTCCCCTAAGTCCTGAGACCCTGAGCCAGTCTGCCTGCTTTTATCTGCTTTTTAGAGGCTTCTGGTAGTTTTATATATTTTAGTCCAAGGTTTTTATTTATAGGAGAGGTTGAGTGGAAGTGATTATCTTATCAGGGAATAGAAGTCTCTTATCTCTGTTTTTATTAAAAAATAATCTTTGTTACTTTGATAGGTCAAAAATTATTACTTCCTTTGTAATGTTATTATAGTCAAGGGAAGAGCTTGTTTTTTCACATAGTAACCATTATTTTCATTTATATATTGCTTAATTTGGGGGTTTACTCTTAATTTTGAAATAACTCTTAGACTGTTTTGGCAGATTTTTCCTCAGTTTGCTTTTTCACTCTTGTCTTAATCCTTTAATGCACAAAACTTTTAGATTTTTATATAATCATGTCAGTATTTCCTCTGTGGTATCTTCCATTAATTTTATACTTAGAAAATATTTCTTCTTCCTAAAATCAGATAAATACATAAACTTCTTCCTGCTTTCATTTTATATGTTTAACTCTTTGATCCATCTCAGTTTTATCAGTGTGTTGTTAAACATGAGTATTGTGCTTAAAATTTTTCAAGTTATTAACTATGGTATTCTATGCGTTTTTCTCATGAAAAGTTACTCCTACCTTGTTAAAGGTAAAGGTAGGTCTTTTAGCCACCTGGGTGGCTCAGTTGGTTTAAGTGTCCAACTCTTGATTTCAGCTCAGGTCATGATCTTGCAGTTCGTGAGGTCGAGCGCCACACTGGGCTCTGTACTGACAGTGCAGAGTCTGCTTGGGATTCTCTCTCTTTCTCCTCTCTCTCTGCCTCTCCCCAGCTCGTGTGCTCTCTCAAAATAAATAATAATTTTTAAAAAAAAATTTTAAAAAATATATAAATTTGTTTTTCATTTGCCACCAGTGGAGAATGGGGACTGTGTATGGGGCCAGCACTGGCCCTAGAGAGTGGTGAGGCACGGCCCAGGCCAGGGAAGCATATGTTGGGAGTGGACTGTGAAATGAGGTGGGGACATTATGTCTTGTTCTCTGCAGCTCAAAGTGCTAGTCCACATGAGTTGTGCCTACACACCATACAAAAATAGGCAGCAGGCTGGTTTTGGCCCATGGGCCACAGTTTCCCAACCTCTGCTCTAGCAACCTGGTGAAGGACCAGAGAACCAAACTGAAAGGGAAAACCCTTTCCTCCTGCAAAGTCTCTGCAGTACCCTTTACTTATAAAGCTTAACATCACGTCAGCTGGAAAAGGAAAAATATTTAAAAGGCCCAGATCCATTTTCACATTCAGGTAACAAAAGCAATAATTTGGCAACTGGCATAACTAGTATGGTAGAAGGTATAGGGAGGAAAGGGGAATCTGAATTGCTTGCCCAAAGCTTTGATTAGTGAAATGATATAAGAGCTGGTGTGGCGATTTCTTTTTTTCTAAATGGAAAATGAAAACTAGGAATCCTTGGTAGGCTTAATTGTGAGGTGTAGAGAATTCTTATTCCAAACTTTTCCTTCAGTACACCACTTACCTTGTCATCTGTAAATGTGAATAATATTATCCAGTTTTCAGTGCTGTTGAAAGAATTAGTGATAACTTCTACATAATACCTGATCCATAGGCCTTCAATAAAAAGTAGCTCTTCTTCCCTAGATGGATCAAAAGCTGAGAAAAAGCCAGGAAGAAGAGTAGGATTAAAATAGAAAATTAGATGTAATTATTCCCAGGAAATGGAGAGGTAAGTGTTTTTGAAATGAAATATTTAGAACTGCAGGTTTGAAGGAAAAAATGGGGGAAATTATTCAGGATAATTCCAGGAAGTGTATTGTGAATTGTGAATGCAAATCAGTCTTGCTCTTGGTTGTATTCCTGAGCATGGGCATTTATTTACACCATTTAATTTGGAGGAAAGAAATTTTTAGTTAGTGAATTTGGATTTCCTGGAATTTTAGATTTGCAAAGATTAGGATAGAAATAAGGTTCCTTGTGGTTATAGGTCTGAGATATTTCAATTTTCAGACTACAAGAGTTACATATCTATGGTAACTGATTTCTTACTCTGCCATTTTTTTGTGTTTCTGCTTTGGCTTCATTTATACTGTAATTTGGGAATTGACAAAGGGGTTTCATGGCTGGGAGTTACTATAACAGAAATGAATGATGCCCAGCATGTAGTGTTATTCTGGGACTGCAGCTTATCTGTGTCTAGGGATGACCTAAGCCTCATATTGAAAGTAAAAATCCTTAGAGAAATGGGTTTTCAGTTTTGAGATTTAACTGACTATAGCAGAATGGTTCTTAGAGGTCCCACATTGTGGGATCATGGAAAGACTTAACTATTAATGATGCTTGATGTAATTTATGAGAGATTTAATTTATATAGCACACCTTTGGGTGAGAAAAATAACTTGGGTAGGATTTTGCTAATACCAAAGCCCTTATTTCTCTCTTGTCATTTTTGGAGGGGTGAGTATAGATTTTATATTTGTGGGGAGGGGTGTGTTACACTAGGTGTTTAGAGCTTCCTGGGAGGAGTCAGGGAGACCAGATCTTATTTTTTATATAATTGCTGAGAGATTTTCCTGGTCCTCCAGTAAGATCACCTGGATCTAGATTGTCTAGACTCTCTTATGAACAATTATGCTGAGGATTAGAAGGATGAATGCCCAATTGCTAGTCTGTTTCCATGCTTTTATGGAATCTTGATATTTTATTTTCGCATTCGTTTGTGTGAACTACTTTAGTCCTCCCAAAAGCATGAGTGGACTGGTGGGTTTATTTGCTGAAATGACTGTCGTGCCAGGCACATAGTAGTAGTTCAGGAGAGAAAAGGAGTCTTTTGGGGAAAAACAACTAACAGTTTAAGGTCAGTGGGGGAGTTATAATAGATTATTGAACAGGTTAATGTCATTTGGTTTTGGGAGAGATAAATTGAGTCAATCCAAGATAATTGAGTGAGACCTAGAACCTTGGGGCCGCAGGCCTGTGGATCAAGGAGGGACAGTGAGGTATAGATTGAAGTTAGATCAGAGTGTGCTACTAAATTTTGCTGTACCCTTACATGGAGTTATCCTTAATGAAGTTAGAGCTGCATAACTCTATGTGAGGGAGTGAGATTAATGAAATCTGATGTTCTAGAATTTTGTAAGTAATTAAAGGTAGCCCTGTCTAAGGCAACCAAGTTCCTCTGGAGACCTCACAGAATCATGACCATCATAGAAGAGTCTTGTTACCAACAGAGAACAATATGACCTTGCTCTGGAACTTGAAGCAGAAGGATTTAGGCTAAACATTATTCCCAAGTATCCTTTTTTCTCCTCTGCCCCCACCCCCTTAACTCCAAAGCTTCCAGAAATTAAGAGCTATTGATCTTTTTCACAACAGGGTGGTGCTAGGTGGTAACTTCTGGTTTGTAATCATAGACCATTACAATTGGAAAAGATGGTTCAGTTTTGTCTTTCTGGAGCTGGAATTGGTGTCTCCTAATTAGAGGTATGATGCTGGTTTGTAGTGAATCTTTTCCTAATGAAATCTTTTTCCTAATGCAATCTTTTTTTTTTTTTTTGAAATGTCTTTTTGTTTTGGGGCATCAGAATAAGAGGGCTGGCAAGTAGATTTATTCCAAAGAGGAACAAAGTAAATGAAAAGGGATTGGTGCTATAGAAAGTTTCTGTCAGCTAGCTGGCTTTCTTAACCTCTGAACCAGCTGAGTGGTAGTAGGGCATTTGTTTCCTACCTCTCATTTTTGTTTTTCCTCTATTACTTAGAGTATAGTTATGCAGAAATCTATGTATAAATGAATGGTTATATATAAGTGAAAATGTTTTATTTTATTTTGCTTTCATATATTTCTTTTCCTTTAATTTCACCCTCTCCCAAAGGTTTCTATTTGGCCTCTTTTCTCATCACTGGGGTATCAATAAACATGGTCGATTTGGTTCTTGTCTTTCTCTCATGATGATACCATTGTGTGCAGCCAACCTATTTTTACCTGGAGCCAGTTGATATGAAGGTCAGACTTTATTTACCTTCCTCTTATTCTCAAAGCAGTTTTGCCCTTTTATCTCTAGTGGTTGCCCCATCCTATGGCCACTGACCTCTGTAAACAGGAAGTACAGCCAGACCAAGAGACTACACGAATGAGAGAAATCCTGCTCCATGTGGCTCTGCCTCTCCATCTGGCAGCTCTTCATTCATGCATTGTCCCTGTGCTGATGTGTTATTCTCCTGTTCTTAGAGATCCACAGTACCCTGCTCTAATTTAAAGACTGGGAGAAGGTACAATGAGTGCTGGTAGATCCTTTTGATTCTGAGCTGTAATTGTGGAGACAAACTTCCTCTTGCTCTGTGGTGGAGACACATAAAGGTGTGGGGAGGGTCAACCTTGGAGAAAAGGAAACCTAGCTCAGTAGCTAGTAACTCAGGCCTTAGAATTCAGTGGACTTAGGCATGAATCCACACTCTACCACTTACTGCTGTGTGACTACTTATAGCTGTGTCATTTTTATGTTATGTCCTTCACACCTTGGCCCTAACCTACCTTTCCAATCTAATCTCTTGCCTCTCCCGTTCTGTCTCCTCCCCACTCCCTCTAAGGGTTGTTTTATAACCAGATGGAACTACCTAGGAGCTTGTTGGAAAGATAAAACCTCTGGCCTCATTCCAGACCTAATGTACTGGAATCTGTACTTTCTGAAGTACACATTAAAGTTTAAGAAGCACTGGTCTAAGCTACTTTCTAGCACTTTTATTCCTGGGAGAAACTATGTCACAGTCTAGCCTGTGACTGCTGGGTATATGTGAATGTCCTTTGGAGAAGTAGGATATGCTTTGCAATTTGAAGTGTTCTCTGAATAATTCCCAGCTAAACTGTGTCCAAAATAGTAAGTCCTTGAGCAACTAGCTTCCTTTTCAACCCTTTGAGATTCATCCTGCTCCTTTCTCCTGATTTTCTGGGAGTTTCCTTTGAATCCAGAGAAAGTCTCCTCACCAGAGAGGAGCTTACACAGACTCAATTAAATGCCTGCTGTGTTTAATAAAGAATAATGTTGAGTGCAGCATGGACCATAGAAATTCAAAGGCTATTTGGCTGTCAGGGACCTTTTAATTTAGTTGGAAAGATATAAACATTCAGGGTAAAGTTAATGTTATGCCTTATATTTGGGTAGTCCTTTGTCATCTACCATCACCTCTTCTGAATTTTTGCAATAATTCTGTGATGTTGGTAGGAACGTATTATTGGCTTTTTTTTTTAAGATAAAAAAGTCAGATCCAAAGATATGGAGGGATTTAGCAATGCCACATGGCTGTTCAAGAGCTGGGGTATGTGTCTATGTCTTACAGCTCTTAGTCTAGGCTGTTTTCTTGTTAAAACTATTGTGCCTCATTGTATCCTCTAGTACGGAATTAATTTAAAATAAAGAAAATGCAGTATAGCATTGCAAAATTTTAATGTGGTAGTTGAGAGAAATCATTTGACCAAAAGAATATGAGGGGGCTTCAGTGAAAAAGGTATTTTGCAGGACTCTGAAAGATGAACAGGCTATACTGGGCAGAGAAAAGGGGTGGGCAATCCAAGAAGAAGGACAAGAGGCAGAAAAGCAAGGTCTTTTCAAAGAATAATGATTATACCAGAATTCTTAGGCTATTTGTAAATTGGACTGTTCCAATCCAACCGAATGAGGCATCTGAATTTCAGATGTAGGAATCATTGTTTAGGGTAGTGGTTTAGTGGTTCCTTCTTTCCTTCCTATTCTTGCATAGAATCCACCGTGTCATGAGACACATCAGGGAGGCATGACCATAGATCTCTAACTGGTGGGCGGAAAAGGTGGGAGTTTCTAGGTCGGGGGTTGTTTGCTAGACTACCACATTTTTTTTTTTTTAAAGGCATCATATGACCTGTTTTAGATAGTTGGGGGCAGCTTCTTTCACCTTAGGGAAATGTGGGTCAATGGTATTCAGGACCACGGAAAAATAGTGAACTTAAGAAAATGGTTGAGATCAAGGTCAAGAAGTGGTAGCACAATAAGGGGCGGGGCGAACACACCCTGGGATCATAAGGGTGATTCTTATGGGTGCAGAGGCGCTGAGGATCTGGATTGGTTTAGACCTAGAAGAAAGTTAAGTCTGATTGGACACCCTACCTGGGTAGGATCTGGCAGCTCCCTAACCAGGACCTGAACATCTCTGTGGGGCCTTGCCATTGTGACGTGGTCCAGCCAGTCTCAGCTTTAGGTCCCGCCTTGGCTGGGGAGGCCCAGAGCAGTGGCCCCGCAGAGGCGGGAGCGGGGCCATGGCTGAGGTGCCTGGGCCCACTGGCGAATCCAAAGGCACTGAAGTTAAAACCCAGCAGGCCACGGAAAAAACCCTCAGGGCACCGCCAAGGCGGGGTCCGCCCTCGGTGCTCAAAGTGTCCCAGTTGTTGCTCCGAGCCATCACAGCACACAAAGGGCTGACTCTGGCCACTCTCAAGAAGGAACTCGGAAATGCTGGCTACGAAGTGCGTCGGAAGTGCCGCCACTCAGGCGAAGCACCCAGGTCTGATGTTAAGGGCACGCTTCTCCGAGTCAGCGGTAGCGATGCCTCCGGCTACTTCAGGGTTTGGAAGAGTCCAAAGCCGAAGAGAAAGCCGGGACGCCCGAGGTTGGAGGGGGGCATGCGCTCTTCGAGGAGGACTCCTCCTAGGCCACCGAGCCCACGGAGGCGCAGCACGCATCGCAGGGCGGCCAAGAAGGCCAGGGAATTATGGAGACGGAGCACGAAGGGAAACACGAGGGTGAGGAAGGTCAGGCCAAGAGCCAAGGACTCGGTGTGTTCGAAAGCCAAGGAGGGAGCAAGGGCCAAGGTGATGAACCAGGGGAGAGGTCGGACCATGAAGGAAGACATCAGGCCTAGGACCCGAGAGAAGAGGCCAAGCTCGAAGCCCAGGGAAGAGAAGCAGCAGGACCAGGAGACGTTGGTAAAACGCACCATCCAGAAGACATCCTTGGTTAAAAGTGACCTAAATTTTAGCGGTCAGGGGAAGACCCATGCATGACCCAAGGGCTGTTTGCACAAAGACTTCTACTAAAGCTTAAAGTCCTCTGTATGCAGCCGGATGCCTGTAGTGTGGGAGCAATTTCCCTTCCTCCAGGCACAGATGCCTTTCCCCTTAGGCTCTAATGAGAGCAGCTCTCACACACTGAAGTGGACAAAACTATACACAAGACCTTTCCACTACATTGTGTCTGTTTTCATCTTTGCTGTACCAGGAAGGGTAAGGGTGGGTGGTGAGGTGAGACCTATAGCAGAGGCATATGGGGTGAAGAGACAAGGAGATGTTGGGATTCTATTCCTGCTTCAGGACCTGGGAAAATGCCTTTCAGAAGGAAAAAAGAAAATAGGTAGTAGAAAAGCGGCAACTTGATGAGATTAGATAGAAGTACTGAAGTAACGTTAGACACCCTATCAAATCCAAATTGAGTTTTGGGGAGAAGGGCATGTAGAGAGCAAAGTGGGGGGCATCGTTGGGACAAGAAAATAGACAACCTTTAAGTTGAGTGGTCTCACTGATCCAAAGTGTTCTTAACTGAAATTCCTTTTAGGAAAAAGGCCCTTCTCCCAAAATTGTAATGGGTTTATAGTTTTTGCTTGACTTGATAATCTTAACTTTAAAACTTTGTCATATATGTTAATCTTCACTTAAAGGAGAGTGTGAAAGCATCTAGCACAGAGCTTGGCACAGGGTAGGTGCTCATTACTGAGATTTTAATGAGTATAAATAATTTGTGATTATGTAATAATGACTATAGCAGAAAACTATACAGGATCAGTACTTAATGAGACCAGGATTCTAGTCAAAGTTCTGCCACTCTGACCTTGGCTGAGTTGTTACTTACCTGTTCATAGCTTGGTTTTCCTTCTCTGTAAAAAAAGAGTTGGAATTGGGCTAGGATGATTTTAAGTGTTAGTAAAATAAGAAGTACTTAAAATATCATGACATAGGCTTTTCTTGCCAAAATTCAGTAAAGGAGTTATCAACTGGGAAAGCACTAACTATAAGAGAGGATATTATCAAGATTTATGAATGCAAAACAAACAACAAAGATTTATAGAATGCTTATCAGAAATATATGATGGGGAAGGCTAATGAATAGCTAAGTCTTTTGCTTTTCTTAAAAAACAACAGGCATTGAACACTATATATCAAATATGGAGCAAATGTATGATTTCTTTTGGTTCTGAAAGCAAAGGTTAAGAGCAACATGGGAGTAGTTCTCATGCCATAGGTCATGACAGGACACGGAAGTGGTCCCTAGGGAAGTAAACATCAAAGTTGCTGGTTCAGGGAAATGACGCTGTTTCCAACTGAAGCCAAACAAATAGGGGAAAGGGAACAACTGGGAAGGTGCTTTTTATTCTTGAAAAGAGGTGAGAGTGATCGTTGGAGGTGGGAAGGTGTTGGGACAACCTGGGGAGCTTTTTCAGAGTGTACCTGACCAAGCTTTTGCCAAGAGTCTGATATCACCTACAAGGGGGAACAGAGTATGTGTATTTACAAAAAAAACAAAACAAAACAACCACACAAGAAGAAAAGAAACCTTAAGTGATGCTAATAATCACCCCCTCACACCCTTAAATAAGAATTACCACTTTAAACCTATGCAAAGCTAATAGTAAAATGCTTGAAGTATATCTCCTCTATAGATGATTTGAACTTTGAAATTTCCCCCTGCTGTAATTAGGTTCATTGTGTTCTTGAATTGTCTGTGAGTAGCAGAATGAAGCAAACGGAATCAGAGAATAGGGAGCCATCTGAAAAGAGGCTGTGAAAAACATTGTCTATTGAACACAATTGGAACAAAGTTAATCAGATGTCCTTGTGATAGCCAGATGTATTGCCCCTTTATAGTCCTGAGAGGTTTTATTATTTCATTTTTATTTTAGAGAAAGTGTGAATCAGGGAGAGGCAGAGAGAGGGGGAAAGAATCCCAAGGAGGCTCCACACTGTCAGTGTGGAGCTTGATGCGGGGCTCGAACCCACAAACCATGAGATCATAACCTGAGCTGAATTTGAGTGCTTAACTGGCTGAGCCACCCAGATGCCCTTGTAGTTCTGGAAAGTTTTTACCTAAAGAATCAGATGATCTAGAACTAGATGCCTTTTCTCCTAAGATGGGATGCAAAACAGGGGCAAACATTTTTCTAGATTTCCTAAGAACCATCACAGTTCTGTTTGTATTGTGATGATTTCATTTAAGCAAATTTCCATCCATTCAGTCAGTACATTTATTGAATTTATTAAGTGTCAGATCCTGACTATAATAGCTATCAATGGTCACTACAGATTATTTTTCATTCATAAGCTTTTGGGTGGCTGTACTCCAATGAAATATAAGAAATGACTTTACTCACTGGCAAGCTATCCAGATTATCTAGATTATAATGCTAGCTGGGTACTTCTGTGAAAGGAATTCCCAAGAATAGGTAATCTCATCCCAAGTGTTCACTAATAACTAAATGCCTACAAGATTCTGGGTGCTTTGCTGAATAAAGATGGATAAAACATAATCCCTACTTCTCACTGCTCACACTCTAGTGCCATATTTGGGTATTTAACTTTAGTTAGAGCAAATGGAACATCCCTGACCTCAATTCTTTGCTTTCAACTGCCTAGTCGATGATGATGATCAGAAAATTGTTGGACTTTAGAGTTGTAACAAAGCTTAGATGCCCTTTTGCATCAACTATTCAATGGTTGTTGATAAAACAGTTAACAAAAAATACAAATGGCCTTTAAAAATATGAAAAAGATACAATTTTACTCATAAGAGAGATGCACATTAAAACAATAAGATAACATTTTTAATCAATTCAAAGGTTTTGAGAACCTACTCCATTGGTAAGGCTGTGGGGGAACAGGCACTCACAACACTAGTGAGAGTATAAATGGAGGGAATTTCCCTTTTACAATTACAAATGCAAATATCCTTTGACCCAGCAGAACCACTTTATCTTTTAGATGTAAATGCATTTGTGAAAAGACTTATGTCCAACGTATTCAGTACAGCACTGCAGTAACAGAAAAGGAAATAATCTAAATTTTACCAGGGGCCTGGTTAAACTGAAGCTTCCATAAAGTGAAATAGCATGCAGCTGTAAAAAGGGGGGATTCTCTATGTATTATGACAAGCTCCCAAAGATATGTTAAGTGAAAAAACAATTTGGGACATTGAGTATACCATACTACCTTTTGTGTAAAATGGAGGAAAATATACCTCTTTGTAATTGTATAAAATTCTGGCAAGATACACACAAAAAAACTGCTTCTCTACTGTGAGGGGAACATGATGGGAATGGTAGAGGATACGTAGAAATGAGACTCTTTACTATATCTTTTTTTTTGTATTTGTTTTCAGAATCAAGTGAATTGTAACTTGTTCAAAAATAAAGTAGAAAATTCCATGTAGTTGTTATAGTTTTTTCATTTATAAGATGGTTTGTACTTTTGCATGCATTATTTCATTTCATTTTCACCTCAGTCTCTTAGATCTTAAGTGAAAAAGCTAATGTTTAGAAAATGTGCACTTTAGAAATTGACTTTTAACTGTGAATCCAGTGCTCTCTTGTCTACAATTATTGATGTCAGATGGGGCCTCATCATCTACTCAGTAACTCTCCGAGATATCTTTTCGATGTAGGTAAAGATCAGAAGTTAGGATTCACTTCTACATTGAGTGTTTTGGTAACTTAGAGGATTTTTGTGGGGGAGGGTGTTCTTAAACACATTGTGGGGTTTTCAGAACATGCAAGCATCTCCATTTGTCAGTGGTCTCAAAGCAGTAGCTCTCTCCTGTCCCCGCTCCTCTGGGGAGCTCTGAAATGGCAAGGCAGTGTGGTTGGGCTAGAAATGCCTAGCAAGGACAAGAAGACATTCTGGGAAATTAATGTAGGGGCACCATGTCAGAAAGGGAGTTTGAAAAAGAGAAAAGCCAAAGGATTTGGAAGAGAGGAACTGAAGACTGGGGTGGGGGGTTCAGCATGAGGCCCGTGGATGGGGCTGGGAAAGGCACTCATAGAGGGGAGTAAGGAGAGGAAGTCAGGATTCCAATAGACCACTGGAGCTGGCAGAAAGAACAGGGCCCTCAGTGAACAATCACGGCTGGGTTTCTCCTCCCCCTGTTGTCAATTCCTTCCTTCCTCCTTTTCTGGTTAGGAGAAAGACCAGACTTGTCAAGAGTATTACTCCAAGTGACAGTGGGAAGTTAAGAGTGAACATAAGAAAATAGGGAAACCTGAAGCACCGAGGTAGGTGCCAAAACAGTCTGGCTGGTGTTCAGAAAGCTGCAGAGGCAGATTGTCCCCTAAACAGTAGGCGTGAAGCTCCATTAAGGCAACTCCCATGGAGGAAGAGCAAAGCCTTTGGGATGCACTCAAGGCCTGGGGAATGGCTCCTTCCCCTCTTCCCCATGTCCCATGAAGCTCCATAGGTGGGAGGTTGTGTCAGTGGATCAAGGCTAGTGGTGTCCATGCCAGCTTCCCATGTTTACTCCCACACGAATTTTATTCTTTTACCTTATTCTGTTGATCCCCTTTGCCATATGCTCATCCTCTTTATCCACAAGGGTATGTCTGGTGGACCCATTTCCTGCCTAACCCCATCTGTGCATGCCTCCTCTGGCTCCCCCCACCAAATCTCCAATTACTGTAAATTTGCCTAGGGGGTCAATTCATAGTCACCATCATCACCTCAGTTTCCAGACTTGGGTTCAGCACTTTAAGGGTCTCCCAAGAGCAGGGTCAGCACTTGAATGACCCCGAGATGGAGGGCCTTCTTATATTTGCTCCCTAGACCCTTACCTGCCTTACCCTAGGCCCAGTCCTGCTCAGCAATCTCCTTTTCCCAGCTCCAGGTTGGATGAAGACCAGGGGAGGGACATCTGGAAGCCAGGACACCAAGAGAGAGATGGGGAGGCCTAATTTGTGGCATCTCAAGGTTTATGTTTTTGGGAGAAGCAGTGAAGGGGCTCACGCATGACTGTGTGACTCCTCCCAGAGCTGTCTGGTGTCTCCCACTCTGTTGCAGTCTTTTGATCATGAGAGAAGAGCTGAGACAGGAGGGAAGAGGAGAGGAGAGGACTGAGAGAGGAAATCAGTGACACAGCCAATAAGACCTTTATTCAACTGACAGTGACCATGGGGAGCATATTAGAGACCCCTAAGGATACAGACAAAGGTCCCCAGTGGGCAACCCATGGGAAATTCACAGTCCATCAGAGGGAATCAAGTCAGACAAGAGCTAGAAATCCAGCAGGCACAGAGCAGTTGGGTTGGATGGCAAGTGGGCATACACTCCCAAAACTTCCTGGAAGAGTGTGCCTTGGTGTGCAGTATCATGAGACATGGCAGGAAAGTGGTGCCAGGGGAGGGCTCAGTTGAGGAACATGCTGAGTACAGGGACCATGGTCACACTTGATTTCCCAGGCCTGGAAGAGCCAGTGCCTGGCACATAGTGAGATTGCCAAAACTGGCTTATAAAATTGAGAGGGATTCTCAGGAGCCACAAAAGACAGGAAGAGATTGAGTAAATTAAAGTAGCAAAAAGTAGAAACCCACTTTGGAAGCTAAATCTAGAGAAGAAGAGCCTGTAGGGAATGGAGTGTAGGGCCTGGACTTGGCAGTATGGACAACCTCTTAGCCAGGTTAGGATGTGGGGAAGGGTGAGAGAGAGAAAGAGATGCAGGGTGGTAAGATGGCAGCTGAGCTGCTAGAGCCAAGCCAAGGACTGGAGGGAAGAAAGTGGGAAGTATGAGTACTTGACCCTGCCTTGTAGGCTTACAGCTGACAAACTGGACAGCAGGCAGAGGGATGGAGGGGCTCATGGTGGAACAGAACTAGCTAGAAGCCTAAAGACAATAACTATGATGGAAAGAGAAGGATAGGGATTAGGAAGAACATATATCCTTAGGAAGGTGAAGCATTCCCCAGGCAAAACAAAATGAAAAGCTACTAAACCAAACCAACTGAAAAAGAGAAATGGGAGTGAAGAATGGAGGAGGAGCTCCATTTATTGGGAAAATGAAGGCAGTAACTGGAAAAGCAAGAGAGGGAGAGACCCTGAAGACTGGAGTTGAAGAAAACTGTAGCTAAGCTTCTCCACCTTGGAGAGAGGAGCTGATCACCTCCAAAGAGACTTAGGTTCACTCCAACCTTTTGACCTTGGAGAGCCCCACAGGAGTGGTCATTTTAGTTCAGTCTGTCCTCATGAGTTTGGTTAGGAGAGGAGCTAGAGGTAACAGGACCAGGGCCTGCAAGACAGGCCCCTTCTTGCAGCCTGAATTGGACAGAATCTTCAAGCAGGAAATGCATTTTTGACACAGGTGCCATGGCTTAATTGATTACAACTCTACCTGGTAAACGGAGTCTGGGTTCAAATCTCACTTCTGTCACATATTACTAAATGAGCCTGGTTCTTTCTTGTGTCCTGGGGACTCTCCAGTACTTCTGTTGCCCTTGTCCATAGGGTATGCCAATTCATGGTTAGAAATCCCTTGCATGGTACCTCATTGGTCTCCAATGCAATTGTGAGGTTGGAAAACTTGGTTCCTTAAGGGCTTGGGAGAGCTGGCCTTACCCTCTATCCTGTGCTAAATATCCACCTTGCAAGCCTCCAGGGCAACTTATTAGGCCTGGAGAAGGACCACTAACTAGCAAAGGAGGACCATTTCCTTGGATGTTGGTTTTTCAGTTTTACATTGGATTTCCTTTCTTTGAGGTATCTTCTCCTTTTTATCCTTTCAGATTTCTGGACCCGTGAATCCTCAGGGCCCATTTTAGAAGCTCTAGCCCCAGTAAGTCACGGCACATTGGTAGTTGCCCCCCCGCCCCCAAACACACAATTTCTAAAATTGTTGCCTAACCCAGTCCTTTCACCAATTTAAGGGTGCGGGAAGACCTTGGGACTCAAGGGAACCAGAAATGAAGAGAAACTAGCCTGGAGAGGTTGCAGAAAATAAATCTGGCAGCAGGGGTTTAAAGATTTCCCTCCCTCTCTCCCCATTTGAAGAGGGTGAGGTACCACTGATTGAAGTGGAACTTGAATCTCCTAGCCAGTGATTCTCAAACTTTAGTATACATCAGATATTCTCGAAGGCAAGTGAAGACTGACTGCTGGGCTCCACTCCCAGAGTGTCTGATTCAGTTTGTTTGGGATGGAGCCTGAGAATTTGCATTTCTAAAACAAGTTCCCAGGTGATGTCCATGTTGCTGGTTCAGAGACCACCTTTTTGAGACCCAAGGCCTAATATAGCACTCCAAGAATAGAAGGAAATTTTGCCAGCTCAGGATCTCTAAGGGGTATATGGGAATAGATTTCACTTTTCTGTTACTGCCCAGCCTCACTCACCCCCATCCAGTGCATTCATCTGAATAGGAATGGAAAGAACATATCTTCTGGCCTCTCTGGTTCTGAGTCAGGGCTCACCTTGCCCTTGATGGAAATAAGGAAACAGTGGTTTGAGTGCAGAAGTGCTGGAAAGAAAAGGACTTTGTCACAAATTATCACCCCTTTAGCTCCCAGAAGGAGCTAAACAAGGGAAAACTTTTTCTTTCCACTTCTACTATCAGAGCTAAGGCTTAAAATGTAAATGACTCTGGGAAAAGCTAATACTTTGAGTTATCTCCTCCAGTGTAAGGGATTCTTTGAAGACATACTTTGATGGAATAGAAAGGGGAGGACACTTGGGCCCTGAACAGGGTAGAGGCACCACAGAAAGAAAAGGTGACAGGTTTCTGAAGATGGACTTCCCCATTTTACATTTGCCCAGAGAGAACACAGAGACAGTTTTTTTATTTAAAGGGGATGGGTGGACACGTGGCAAAGCAAGTTGGGAGAAAGATGGGAGTTTGAGACTGATTCCCTATGGGACAAATCATTCAAATCTATTCACCCATCTGATGGCTGTTGCTTATTTTATTTTTCATCCAAGGAAAGTGGTGTTGGACCGAGGTAGAGAAGACAGTGGTATACCAGAAATGCCCTAAGATGTCCTTTCTGCAGAAGGCCCTTAGACTCCATGATGCCTTTCATTTGGGTATTACGACTGCCCCCACACTTTGGGGGCTTCGCTTACTCTCCTTACATTTACTAAAACAGATCAAAGGCTGGAGGTTAACATTTGGTTATTAAGAGGTGTAATCTGATAGTACAGGGAGTCACCTCCCACAGGTCTTTAAAACAAAGTTTGTGAGGAGCTGGATTTGTTAGCATGTCATCGTTTTAAAAAATATAAGTAGAATGTAAGCAATACTCTTGTAGTCATTAAAGACTAGACTCTGTCTTTATCCCCTATTGCCTCTGATATCTTAGTCCTTAAAATACTTAGCGATCCTTGCCTTGTAATTCTTGACACAAATATATAACGACCATACTGGGTCAGGGTAACTCCCTATGATCCCAGATTAGTGATTCCATGGATAGGCTCTGAACCTGCTAAATGTATATGTAAAGCAGAGTGAATTGCTAAAGTCTGTTATTCTCAAAAAGTGAGTTTCTGGTTTTTATCAGATTCTCAAAAGGGTCTATGATCTAAAACAGGTTCTGAACCATTGCTTACATAGAGCTGATCTGCATTAATGAATGAGGTGTAGTGGGAGGGTAAAAGAAATGGTATAGCCCAGTTTTACCACTGGAATCCAATACTCTCCTAGTCCCTGGGGTATCTCCTAATACTAATCCTAAAATGTTCCTTTCTCTGAGGACCTTATAAAGGGCTGGCCATTTTGCTCTATTACTAGGAATGTAAGCAAGAACAGTACATTCCAAGCAAAGAAGGAAGGCTGCTCTGAGCAGCAGAAGGGAGGCAGGGGCTCGGCTGCTCAACTCATATACACTCTAAGAAGCCAAGTCAACAAAATGGCCCTATTTTCAGCTCCATCTGGGTCCAGAACTCTGAAGAGCTGTGATTCACCCAGTTTTTCCTAAGCAAATGGGACAGTCATTAAACTAGATCGTTGCAGCTTACTTCCTCTTGCCTCTCTAGTTAATTCCACCAATTGTGGTTGAGAAATAAGTTAAGGACAAACCAGAGTCTAAGCATTAAAGAGAAACTACCCCACTTTCATCCACTTTGCTCCTTTCTCTCCCTAACCCCAAACTGCTCTTACATACAAGATCATTTTTAAATTATAAGCTTGGTATTAACACATTATCAATAAAGCAAAACAATGACCAACTTATCAACCAACAGATGCTAGAATACTTATGTAAGTCCTGGAGTTAAGAGTCTTAGTGTGGATACCTGTCCAGAATTGGGAAGAAAACCCAATGCATTACCCTGCATCAGCTGAAAAGCTAAACCACAGCCATTTCCCTCAAGTTCTGTTTCTGGGAGAATGAGATCCCCAAGAAAAACTGTCTCCTTGATGAAGCAATCAAGGTCAAATAAGAATGATGACAACAACCTGCAAGCACTGTGATTCCTGCCCTAATTTCCCAGCACTAAAACAAGACAAAGAAACCCACTAAGCACGAAGCTTCTATATGCAACTTACTTGAAATCAACAAGAAACAGCTCACCTCACTGAGGATGGGTCTTTCTTTCTCCTCCCAGGCCAAAAGAATCTGTGGCCAGGAGAGTCAGACCTAGACATATATATCCACGTTTGTCTTGATCTCACTAATACTGGGGAAGACATTATATCTCAACTCCCACAACTTAACCCATCACTTAACCCCTTCCATGAGGGCTCTCTTAATTGTTCAGCTTACTTCCTATCTTGAAACAAAACAAAAACTCCCATACAATCCCTACTACCCTCATCCCCAGAAAACAGCCCCTAGAAAATCTAGCTTGTACAGTTTGCACTTTGCATGCTCTCTGAATTCAAAGACCCTGCACACAGATACACACAGACACATAAAGACACAGATAAGAGAAGAGGGGTCTGTTCAAGGGGATAAAGTTTTTTCTTCCGTGTGGGCCTGGGTTACTTGCGGGTATAAGTCCATCTCTTAGCATTGTATGTAGGGTGATCTCTCAGCTGGATATATGTATGAAGAGGATGAAGAGAGTAGGAATAGGGGGTGAAAAGGTTCTTGTTTCTATTTTTCAGGAGGTAGGGGTAAGAGGTGTGGATGTATATTTCGATGATCTGGTTAAGGGTGATGGACCCACACAGGAATGAGGTCTGCCCCTCAGCTTTCATTTGGATAAAAAAAAGGGGGACTCTGGGTACCTGATCACTATTTCTTTCCTGTTTCCTCATTACTCTCTAACCCAGTGTTCACCAGTGTGTTTCATGGAGTCACCAGTTCTGTGGGATGTAAGATAGAAAGGATACTGAGGTCAAATAAATTTAGGCAACACTGCATTTAAAGAGGCTTAACAATTCCCTGTACCCAGAAAGTTCTCAGAGCCTTTAATATGCTAATATGGTCTTTCTCTCTATATATAGAGAGGATCTAATAGTTACAGTATACAAAGGTGGTACCAAATATTTAACTGGGATAGCATAGGCTCCAACCACTCGGCTTGGACCTCAGTAATAAACTCCCTTGAGAATGGGCTCAGGCTGAATATCAGCCCATGTAGTAAGCACTGTTTCCTAAAGTTTTGCCCAAAGAACTCATCTTGTGTGGTATCTCACAGAACTGGTGAGAAATGTCTGGCCAATGTTGGAACCTCATCTTTCCAGGCATGGAGCCAGGGCTCATGATTCTGGCCATTGGGGTGCAGGAGAGGGGCAGCTCTGGGAGAGACTCCTGGTAGCACCAGCTGCTGATAGATGTGACCACAGCTGCAGCAGAAACAGATCTCAAAAGACAGATGTCCCTCTGTCCCAGCTGCTCCGGGGACTTTGTCCCTGGTGGGTCAGCAGGTGCCTGTCCAGGTGATGTTTACGGCCAAAGCTCTTTTCACAGCGAGGGCACTGGAAGGGCTTCTCCCCAGTATGGGTCAGCCAGTGTCTCACCAGGTGGTGCCGTCGGCCAAAGCTCTTCCCACACTCAGTGCACACATGGCACTTTGGCACTGGTGGGGCCCGCTGCCGTTTCCTAGCCCCAGGGCTCTCTCCAACCTCTTGGCCCTTGCAGGATTTGCCTTCCGCATGCACTCTCTGGTGGCTGGCTAGATGGGAGTTGCATCGGAAATTCTTGCCACACTCAGAGCACCTGCTGGGCTTGTCATGTAGGTGGGTTTTCTGGTGCCGGATCAGGTGATGTCTTCGCCCGAAGCTCTTTTCACACTTGAGGCAGCTGTAGGGCCGCTCCCCAGTGTGTGTTTGCTGGTGCCTGGCAAGGTGGGAGCCCCACACAAACTGTTTCCCACATTGGGGGCATGTGTGCGGTCTTAACAGGGAATCCATCTCTGTGCTACATAGAAGGTTTGAGAAGCTATCTTCCTGAAGAAAAGGTGGACCCAGGAGCATTCCTCTGGAGCTCCTGGGCATGGAATCCCAGCTCTCATCCTGCTCTGGGTTCCAGAGAACAGTATCTTCAGACACACTAGATAACATTCTGGGAGGTTCTGCTTCTAGTTCAGGGGTATCACCCTCGTGCTCACTGCCATCTCCTGTGGAGAAGGGAAAATACCAACCCCAAGAGGGGAGTCACAAGAGAGTACCCCAGGACCCAAGTCATAGGTGAGGTAGTATGATTCCTGTTAGGGCCTAAACCTTACCCCACAAGGGCTGAGAGAACAGGCTCTAATGTTGTATAAGACAGTGCAAGAGGTGCAGAGGTTAAAAGCCTAGACTTAGGAAGCAGATTACCCAATTTTGAATCTCAGCTTTCCCACTTAACTTCTGTAAGCCTTCATTTTCTCTTCTGTAAAATGGGAATAATTATAAGATAAATGTTATAAGATAGATAGTAGAGTACCTGCACATAGTGAGCACTTAGTAAATGGTCTATGCTATTGTTGCTATTTTATTTATTATTATGAGCATAGGTGGAGAGAGTTAAGAAATGTGCTGCAATCCTCACTGGCTGAGTGACCACCTGTCAGCAATACAAGAGACATTTTGGAAAGCATTTACAATAACATCAACAATAACAACAACAACAACTAACATTTATTGAGTGCTTATTATGTGCCTGGTACTGTTCTACTATGTTAACATATTTAAATCTCACAGTAATATATGGATGAGGAACCCAAAGAGGGGTGAATTTCTTTTCCAAGGTCCCCCAGGTGTGGTCCTAGATTACAATCCACAAAGTTTGGCTCTAGAGCCTGCCTTCTAAACCTTTCTGCTACACTGTCTTGCCATTGAAGAAAAATATCTCTATACTTTTTGACTCCGTAACTCGCTGAGCAGAGGAGGGATTAGACGGACATGTAATGATGACACTCCAAGAGGGGTGAAGGAAGTGGCTGAAAGTCTATTGTAGGTGCTTACCTGTATATGTGACCCTCAGGATGTCCCTCTCCTCTAAGTCTTGGGGGTCAGGGACCCATTGTTCTTCCCCTCCTTCTAGTTGAGAAAGCATGTCCAGTTTGGGAATTGGAAATCCTGCCCATGGGAAAGGAAAACAGAGATGTCAATGAGTTCAACTGTAATTATCTATTTCTGACAAAAAGCTATTTCCTAGATTACTCCTTGGAACTGAAGATAAAAGAAGGCCAGATATAGGCCTCTCTCCCCAAGTCCCCATGTGATTTCTCTTAAGTCCCTCTTCTTTCTTTTAGAAAATTACATTCTCTTCCCTGGTGTGTCTGTTCTCTTCTACTCAAATTCCACTCGAATTTCAAATACTAGCCCAACTGTGTTTAACTTCACTTAATTAGCCCTACTAGAGCTGTCCTACCCCCAGACTCCCATCTTACCCTAGATGGCCGCTGAGTTTCCAAGGACTCAGTTCTATCACTTAAATGTCCTCTCTGCTTTCTAAGAATCTCCCAATTCCCAACCAAGGTGAGCCTAAAGTTCTCTTCTCCACAATTCAGCATTATTTTGCTGTTGTTTTTAAAAAATGACACCTCGGGGCGCCTGGGTGGCTTGGTCGGTTAAGCGTCCGACTTTGGCTCAGGTCATGATCTCACGGTCCGTGAGTTCGAGCCCCGCATCGGGCTCTGTGCTGACAGCTCAGAGCCTGGAGCCTGTTTTGGATTCTGTGTCTCCCTCTCTCTCTGCCCCTCCCCTGTTCATGCTCTGTCTCTCTCTGTCTCAAAAATAAATAAACGTTAAAAAAATTAAAAAATAAAAATAAAAAATGACACCTCACTTCCATTTTCCTTGAATTAGGCTTAATGCTCTTTCTCTGGTGAAAGCTTACATATATTGCCAGCCAGGGAAAGTACCCTAGACAGACACTCTAGAGCATCAGCTCTAGAGCAGATGGCTCCATCCTCCCAGAGTATAATCTTATAAAAGTGGCTAGGGAAGATTATGCTTACTTAGAGAGACCACTATCCCACAGTTTTCCTGCATGACATATTCTCCATAAAAGTCTGTCTGAGAAGGATCCAGGCTCCGCCACTCCTCCTGAGAGAAGCACAGTGATACATCCTTGATGGTTACCAGGCCCTGAAACAAAATATAGCATCATCTGTTAGTAATTGTTCGTTAAGGAAAATGTGATCTCAGTATAAAATGCTGAGATAGTAGAGGAGAGAGACACAGGAGCATCTAGAAAGAGAATTTCCCAGAGATAGGGCATACAGTTTTGGTGAAGGGTAAATGAACAGAGGTGTAAAAGTAATGGTCAGTGAGTGAGTAAGGATAATGTCTCTTGAGGAGTTTCCCACTGGGACCATGGCAAGTTGGAGGCACGCTCCCTCATTGCTCATTGCTCCCTCTGTTTAATTACAGTGTCTGCCCAGTGCTTCCCACTTGCCTTATTTTTTTCATTGCAGAAATTGAGTACTAACATCTCCTTCCTCCACTTGACCATTCCTTTTCTATCAGCACAAAATCATATAGATAGAACATTCTTTCTCGCCCTCCACCCATCATGCCATATCCCTATCTTTTGAGGTAGCATAGTATGGTGGCTAGAAGCCCAGATTCTTGAGCCAAATGACTCCTGGCTCTGCCACTTATTAGCAGTTTGGCCATACACAAGTGCTTCAATCTTATCCTACCCTATTTTCTCATCTGTATAATGGGCAAAATTGAGTTTCTCTCAGGGTTAAATGGGTTAATATACGTAAAGCGTTTAGAGAACCACAGTATGGTAAGCATTCTGGGAGTGTAGTTCTTCTGTGGTTCTTCCATTGCCTTCTAAATCTAAATCTCTCTGGCTCTGCCCCTCTTTACACCTTTCTGTTTTCTCTTTTTTTTCCATAAATGCTCCACTGTCCACCCAGTCCTGCCTATTTTATGTTCTTCCAAACTTCCTTCAGGTCTTTTCCTAATCTTTCCAGATTTTTTTTTCTTAAAAGACATTAATAAATTGTTCTTAAAATCCCTCTAGGGATAGCACAACCATCCATTAAAAACAAATTAACCTCTAGGAATTCACCCTCTTCTTGTCAAGCCTCCACTCATTTTTTCAAGGGTATGATGAGCCCCTTGGAAAGGAAAGAATCTGCTCAGTTATAAGATGGGGATACTATTAGTGATCATGCGAAATAACAAATCAATAGGGTGATGCTGAGGCTACAGTAAGGCAGTCGTGATGAGACCCTGGGAGAGGCTAAGGGAAGCACACGGCCCACCTGTGATCCTGCCGCAAGAAGTGCAGCTGCCATCTCCCAATCTCCGGTGCTCCCCTCCTGGGGAATGGCAGGAACCCAGGGGGCCGACTGAGCTGAAGAGAGGAAAGAGGAACCACTAGAGATGGACCATCCACCCTTTCCCAATAAGAGACTGGGCCCCATGTTAAAGGAGCTTAAGGGTCACATTGTCCTGTATTTTTGCCCACTGATAAAATTCAAATGCATACACCTAGTGGAAGAGACCTTTACTCAAAATATTCTGCAAGGGTATTGAGTGGTTTTTAGTAGAACTTATATGTCAGCCATCTCTACTGGACTAGCTGTGGTTTGAATTTATATTATTTGAATGTAATTTTCACCTAGTAAAGTGCATCTCACTGGGTATGTTCTCAACAGTAATCAGAGCTGTTGTCACTTCCTTTGTCTCCCACATACAATACCACTAACCATGCACTTGCAGCATGTGGAGGGAATGATTATGCAAGAAACGGGAGAAACCCAGTTTCATGGTTTACAGAACCCAGGAGCTCCTTATACTCTGTGACCAGGGTGCAGGAAGAATGGACTAGTCCTGGTACTGGTTATGGTGTTCAGTCCATGGCAATTTGGGGATTTTAACTCTGCTTTCAACATAGATTAAGAGACTACTCTTTGTACTGTGCTCTCCCCTCCCCGCTACCCAAACCCACACACACACACACACCCTCCAGGCTCTTACCCTTTTCCTGAAGGGACTGTGGCTCCTCTTCAAGGTCACAGCACAGGTGCTCCAGTGGCCCTGGTGCTGTTCTCCATGGCCCCTCTTCTTGACTTCCCCTTTCCACCTGAGGCTCTGTTCCATCCAGCTGGACATTCATTGACTCCCATCCTGTCCCCAGGACTGCTGTTTGTTCTGAAAGCATCTTTGCTGCAAACCCAAATTGTGACCTGAAACAAATTCATTATCAGCTGTGCCCATTAAAAATGTAAAGGGGTAATACTCCTAAGGGAGTTATGGAAAACAGCCCTAGGGATAAAAGATGAAACTGGGTACGAGAAGCTTGATGGAAGGTGAATTTTAAAAGCTTGGTGTGTTCCAATCAACTAAGCCTGGGCCAGGCTTCTTGGAGAAATTAAGAAATGAGCAGGTGCTAAATAGCAAAGTCACTAACAGTTATTTTGGGGACCTCATGGTAGATACAGAATATCCCTGATGGCTGTAAGAACTTCATTTGAAAAAAAAAAAAAAGAACAATCTTGGAAATTCAAAAGCTATTCATTTAATTTCAACCACTGAAAATACAATAAAGTAAGCAATCTGGACACATGCAGGAAAGAATATGCACTGACTTCCACTCAACAAAAATGGATATAATCACATGTAAGCTTTTCTGCCACAAATCCATTCTCATCAATTGGTTCAGAATGAAATGACTACTATAGGTGGCAGTCCCAGCCAAAGGTATGTGTGTGTCAGGAGCACACACCTCCCTTATGAGACTAAACCAAATGACACCTCACTTAAGCCTCAACAAAGGGACACAACCTCTCACTCTGATGCAGAAAATGAGAACTGGTAATAAATGTGGTACAAAGACCAATAACTCAGAAAGCAGGGGTAAAACTCCCAAGCAACCCTGACAGATAGGAGAAATTGTTAGTCAACGAGGAGTCGATGTCTGATGGAGAAAAGTAAAAAAGAAGAGAAAGTGTTTGAACCAAAAGTGGATAAAGGGGAAATAGTTGCTGCTAATATGACCTCACGGTGAATTCAAAGTCCTATGAGTTGAAACATAAGAAAGAACCTGAGACAGGAAAGATCCAGTCAGATCTCATTAGCAAAATATATTCAATTTTAAAGAAGGGTGTGAAGAAGCCAGAGTATGTTCCATCAGAAGAAACAAAAGTGGAGAAAGAGATGGGAAATATGGCCATTGGGAAAAAGTTAAAAGCAACAGATATAGTTTTCTCCTGTCTAGGAGAAAACAGAAGTGGTTTCTATCTCTGTGTACAGGTCTATTCTCTTGACTGCCAAGAGAAGAGATTTGGGTTAGATAACAAAAATTCTTAATAATAATCCTGTGGTGCATAGGACCAGGCTGTGGGCTTTTCTCCTCTCTGGACATCTTAGGGGTCAGGGCAGGTCTCACGTGTTGTTGACAAGGGATTCCCTGCCTCCTCGCAGATAAACAGTCTATGAGATGGCACAGAGAGCCCTTCTACTTGGCAACATCAGTGTGTGTGTGTGTGTGTGTGTGTGTGTGTGTGTGGTGATTTTTATTCAGTACCGAAGCCGTCAGAGCCAATGAAAGGCTTCCAAAAACAGGTCAGAACCTTGGTGAACTATCCTGGCTCACTCATACCCATTCAATGACATTTGCAAGAACCCAGAAGCCCAGGATAGGTAATGACAGATGTCAAGTCATTTAGTTTCTTGCCTATTTGTCTTTGACGGGAGAGGTAGGTGACAACCCTAAGCCCAATGCACAGGAAGGGAACAAATTATCCTTTCATCTCAGAAGTCCAAAGGAGTCTCAGGGCCTCAGGGGAGCATCCTGGACTGATTCCCAGCTTAGGAGGTTTCCTTTTCAGAGGCTTCTCATGAGAAAGGAAAATTCCCCATAAAGCAATAAAGGGAAACTTCCATTTTAGCTTTCTCTTCTGAATTCCAGCCCCTGTATTTGCCTCGCTTTTAACATATAAGGTGCCAATTCCCTCCCTTCACTGGAGGTCTTCCTTGTTTCTCAAGCTCCTTTTGAACATCCTCCCTCAGGGCTTTACCTACAGCTACTATCTGAACACCTGTCTCAAACTCATTTCTCCATCCCCCCAGCAGCACAGTCACTTGACGGGAAGCCTCCTTCTGCAGAGCTTACTGGGCTAGCTGTGAGCCTCTCCAGACTACTGGAGACTACTTTCTACAGAAAACCTGTGGAAGTGCTGGCAAAAATCTCAGCAGCAAGGGGGTGGCTACTTATCCTCACACTGCATTTCCTACATGTTCACTCTCTCAGAGACAGCACCTGGGCAGTTAAGGTGTCAGCCCTAACCAGGTTTCTCCTGGCTCCAGGATGTTCCCAGGCCTACTGGAGTCTGGGTTCTAGGGCTTGCATTTCTCACTTTTCCTCACATATCCGGGGCTCAAGCCACCTGCAGAAGTTTTTGCAGCGGGCGCTGTTGAATAGGGAAAAGGCGGTGTATCAAAATGAGTGGCCCAAGGGCACGAGGACGTGTCTCTCCCGTTCTGTCAGAGAACCCTGCCCTCCGCCCCGGGTGGGGCATGGGCGGGACGGGCGCCTGCTCCGGAGTAAGGTTGCTTCTTCCCTTCTTCTTGTCACAGTGCCCCTGGAGAGGGTCAGATTTCAGAGAATCCGAGAGGCTGAGCCGGGGCAGGGGAAGTGAGGTCAGAAAACAGGTTTCCCGTGAACTGGGGCAAGAGCAAGTCAAGAGAAAGGAGCCACGGGGTAACCTGTGCCCGAGTGACAGCGGCGGGAACCGCGGGGCCTGACAGCGACGCTAGGGACGGGGAAGCCTGGGCGAAGGCCGGACACAGAATGTCAGTGGGGCCAACCCCCCGGTTAAGGCAGCGACCGGAGGCCGCGTCGATCCTCCTCCCCGCCCCGTGGGTGACTGGGCCCCCACCCGCCTTCCCGGGAAGCCGGGCGTCCCTCCCTCCAGCCGCGACTAACTGCGGCTCGGCCCCACTCACCCCGGTCGGCTTGGCCTGCGGCCCGTGCCTCCCTCCTGGGCGCCGCCGGCCCCTCCCCTCCGCCCTCCGCTTCGTCGGAGCCGCCGGCTGCTGAGCCAGCGACGGGCGGAGACGGCGGCCGGGCGGGCGCGGGTGGGGCGGGCACAGGAAATCCCCGCCCGCTTCCGGGGCTCGGCGGCGGCGGCGGCGGCAAGGGGGAGGGGGAGGGGGCGGGGGCGGGGGCGGGGGTGGACCGTGGCCCCCACGCCCCCCATCGCTCAGGCCGGTAGAGCCGGGGACCTCCGCGCCCGCCGCCCTGGGACGCCGGATCCCGCCTACGGTGGCCGCCCACCCGCGCCCCCTCCCTGACTGACCATTTTCGGTCCTGGCCCTCGGCCTCCCACGGGGTTCTTTGCACACGGGTTCATTAATTACCCCGACATTTAATAACCGATCGTTGTATGTCAGACAATCGCTGTGAGAGCAAATTCTCAGGCAACAATCTGGAATTCGTCAAGAAGCTTGACTTGTAGGTTTCAAGGTAGCATGGATAGGGGGCTTGAGAGGGCATTGAGGAGGAGTCACTAATGCTGCTTGAGAGATCGTCAGGTTGACTTCAAGGACAAGGTGCTATCTGAAGTAGGCCTTGCAGCCGCATTGTCCAATTTGCGGGAGCCACTAGCCATATGTGGCTGCTGAACTCTCTGTATGTGGCTAGTCCAAATAGAGATGTGTTGTAACACACACACACACACACACACACACACACACACACACACACCAGGTTTGGAAGACTGAATTAACAAAATGTCAAATAGCTAATAAGCAGCATTTGGTATATATAGGACTGAATACATTACTTTGTTCTTAAAATTTTTTTTAATGTTTTTATTTTTGAGAGAGAGACAGACTGTGAGCAGAGGAAGGGCTGAGAGAAGGAGACACAATCTGAAGCAGGCTCCAGGCTCGGAATTGTCAGTGCAGAGCCCGATGGGGGCTCAAACTCACAAACCAGAAGATCATGATCTGAGGTGAAGTCGGTGGCTTAACTGACAGAGCCACCCAGGTAACCCTATAGGGTTAAATACATTATTAAAATTAATTTCACCTACTTTTTTTCACTTTTAAATATGGCTACTAAAATTATTAAATTATATATGTGGCTTGCTTATTTTTCTATTGGACAGAGCTACCTCGAAGCATTAAGATGAATTTGAGAAAGATGAGAAGGAATAAACTATGTTACCATTAGAACCTATTTATAATCTACAAATCACATTATTTCATTATCACAACAATTCTGTACAATTTTATAGACTTAAAAAATAAATGACTCACTTTAAGGTCATAAGTGATAATCATTCCTTTGATATATATTTAGTTTTTGCTATGTGCCAGGCACTAAAACTAACTGCTGGCAGTCAGCGATCCCAAAGGAATTGTCTGTGTTTCAAGAACTCAGTCTTTGGAAACATAGGTCAACAAATATTTGCAGTTAAATGTAATAGATGCTAAAATGGAGGAGTATACTCCACATTAGGAACAAAGAAATAAATATGTATGGGAGGGAAGTCAGAGAATGCCTCACAGAAGTCTTGAGGCACAGAAGAGTAGAGAGGGCTCCATAATGAGGAAGAAGAGAATGTGATAGACCTGCAATTGGGAAAGGGTATAGAGTATACTCTAGAGCCAGTCACCGGGTATGTGGGGGGAGTGGTCAAGCCAAGATTTGTATCTTGGAGTTCTGGAACTAAGTCCAGGGGTTCTTTTCATTATGTTACCACTGTTGATAAATATAAGGTGTGTTAATCGGGTAGGCTAATAAAACCACTATCTTAGTGATTTAACACAATAAAGACTTATGTTTCATATAAGTCAGGTGTAGTGGGTTGGTTGGGGCCAGTGGGTGGGCTATCTGCTCCTTGAAATCATGGAAGGACATGGCTTATATCTTGTGGCTCCATCATCACCAGTTGCCTTGTAATTGTCCAATCTTTGGGCCTCAGATAAGGGAGAACTGTGGTGGACCTGTTGGAGATATCTGGGGCCAGCCTGGAAGTCAAGTACATCATTTTCACCCCATTCCCTTAGACTGAATTCAGGTGTGTAGTCACATGGTCCCACCTGACTGCAGGGGTGGCTGGGAAGTAAAATGCTTGTGCCTAGTAGAAAAGGAAATGGGGTTTAATGGACACTTATATTGCCTCTGCCACACAAAATGAACATAACCAGGCACCTAGACCTGACTTTACTTAAAAGGGATATTTGGGGAGAGCTAGTAGATAGATAGATGATAGATAGATAGATAGATAGATAGATAGGAGAGGCAGCCCAGATTCTCCTCTTTTCTTTGGGAAACAAACCAGTGTAAGATTGTATCCTTTAAAAAAAAGGGGGGAGGAGGCAAAATAGGCTCTGGCCCAATGGCATGATAGTGGGCCATTAATAATTAGTAAACATATACTTTATGTCAGAACCTTGTCTTAAACATCACAGGGAAAAATGTAAAACACCTCTATATTATGCTTTGATGTGCCATCTCTTTACCTATCAATCAGCAAACTGTGAAGTGTAGATATCATCTCAGCATGGGTTTGGGGTATTAAGTGAGCCAAAGGCAAAATTAGAAATTGAGCCCTGGGCTTAGACTTATAACCTGGTACACCAGAGTAGACCTTAGCTTTCATAGTAATATATGGACAAATCCAAATGCCTATATAATGTTACAAGGTTGAATAATTAAATATGCAGTGAGTTTCAGGTAGATAATTCCATCTTTTAAAAACGTTCTGGTGGAAAAGTTTCAAGATCAGTCTTGATGGCAAAATGTAGGAAGAACAGCTTGGATAGAATCAGAAGACACAAATGGACTTGCTGTGGCATGCTGTGGGATGAAGAATACAGATGTGGGGGTGTCTAGCTAGAGTAGAGGAGAATTGAAATGAGGAAATTGATAGAAAGATGAGAATGTGGGTTTTTTTATTTGCCATGTCAAATAATAAAGAGTCATTATATTTAGTATTACAAGAAAGCAATATACCTGATGGGTCTAATCATGTCATTCTAAGGAAATGTGGTGGCCTGTGGCTGCCCTATTGATAGAGTTCAGAACCTCAGAATGGAATGAAGTGGGCCCATAGCCAGATTCTAGTGTGTGGAATATAGAGTTCCTTAGGACACAGCAGTGTTCTTTCTGAGCCTCAGGGAGAGTTCCCAGGCACTTACGGTTTCAAGTTCTCTATAGACTTTGAAAGACCTTAAAAGACTCAGTCTCTTGCCTATCAGTCTTGGCTTCTTCACTTCTGAAATCCTGTTCTGCTGTGGTTTGAATAAGAAAGTACAATGCAGGTATTTACCAGTTCAAGATTGTGTTATAAGAGTTCTTTTATCAGTCAGTTGATTGTAATGAATTATCAGCTTGGTTTATAAAAGTCTATTCGGCCATTATGAAGCCCTACCTTCTGTTGCTAACTAGAACCTAACCATCACTTATGACACTGCTTTTCTTCCATTCAAAGTTTTGAAGACTAGTGTCAGAGATGAATTTTCTACCAACAGGTCAGTGGGGATGTTTACTTCCTCTATGTCCATGACTATAAACAAGAGAGAAGGGTTGAGGGAAGTTTCAGATTAGGGCTCCTATGTAGAGAAAGGTTAAGGGTCTCCTAACCAGTAATTAATAATTATAACTAACATTTGTAGCACACTTTACATTTTACAAAGTACTTTTTGTATATGTGATCTTCACAACTCAGAGAGATAAGTTATTCCTAGTCTATGGTTAAGGAAATAGTGGTTCAGACATTTAAACTGTAGAACCTCCACTTTCTATCATCTTGGGCAGATTTATGTATATAAAGCTGTTTACTAATCAATAAAATGAATGCCATTATGAATGCCAAAATGAACCCCTACTTGGTGGGGTTGCTGTGAAGGATGAGATGATGTAGATAAACAATTGAATGCATAGTAAGAATGCAATAAATGGTAAGACCTAAGAATTGAAGCTGCATAATGATTGAAAAGAGGACTTTAGTAGGGTGATGGACAGTGAAAACATAAGATGAAAGATCAGTTTTATTCCAGAGTCTTAGTGAAGTAGACAAATTGGTTAGAATGTAATGAGCTGAAGGTGCAGGTGGTAGAGTGGGGAGCTTGAATTGGAGATAGGGAGGGGTTGCAGTCATTGGTAGTAACTAGGTATAGGATATGACTGTGAAAGTGAATGGCCAAAGTGGTGGACAAAGTCATTTCAGGTAAGAGAAAGCCAAGGAGCTGAGAGGCTAGGGTGTCAGCAGGGATAGTATCCAAAGTATTTAACTACCAATACTAGCATGGACATGGATCCATCAAAATGGATGTAGCCTATAGTGTTGGTCCTGGAGGCACCAGCAACTATGAAAATATTTCAGTATTTTAATAATCACACTTGTGCAATCTAACCCAGGGCATAAGATGGAATTGTCCACATGGATATCGGGGTCGCCAGGAATGATGATGGTGTTATGGAGCATGGGACAGCAAGCCAGTTGAGGGAGGCTTTGATGAGAAAAGGAGAATGACCAGGATATGTTAGGTCATAATAACAAGGAAGCATGCTGTGTAAGATGGTTTGATGGCAAGTGCTTCAAAGATACAGGATGTTATTTATGAAGGAAGGAGGGAAATGGTACTTGAGGCAGCATGAAAAGCAAAGAGAACATTTTACTTCTGGCCGTAGATAGTGTAAAGCCATCATTCATATAGCTGAAACAAAACTTTCATGAAACAATACTCACCCTAACCACATGCAATGTGTGCTGTTGGTTTCTATTCTATTACTTAATTTTAAAAAGTTTTCCATTTACTACCCACTAAATTAGTTTCACAACTCACTAATGGATTGCAGTTTATCATTTGAAATGTATTGGTATGTAAGTGGTAGGCGCAAAAATAGCCACCTCTCCAGAGGACTGCATAGGAAGCGTGCTTTGTTAAGGGACAGCCAGGTTTTGACTAGATAAAGAAAATAAAGAAACGTCTATCAAAGACGTTGAAGGATATAGGGGTGTCTTGGTCCATTTGGGCTGCTGTAACAAAATACTGTAGACTGGGTAGCTTATAAACACTGAACATTTATTTCTCATAGTCCTGGAGGCTGAGGAGTCTAAGATCAGTGTCTAGTGAGAACTTGCTTTCTGATGTCTTCTCACTGTGGAAGAGGTAAGGGAGCTCTCTTCTGAGGCCTCTTTTATAAGGCCACTAACCCCATTCCATGAGCCATCTGTCCTCATGACCTAATCACCTCCCAAAGGCCCCACGTCTAAATACCATCACATTGGAGATTAGATTTCAACACATGAACTTTGGGGAGATACAAACATTCAGTCTATAGAAAGGGGGTTTTGTTGATGAAAGACCCTGAATACCAAAGGTCACAATGGAAGGATTTAGAGGTTGTTTTGGGAGTTGGAGTCTGATTCAAGTTAGGCAATGTAGAGGACTGTAATAGGGTGAGAACCTCTATTTCGAGAGATGATCTGGAGGCTGAGGATTCTTAAGGTGAGTGTTGTAAGCAGAGATATAGGGCATGATGGGATTAGTTCTCTCAGGCGAGGGGGAGGGGTGGATAATCAGTTCTAATTATAGCCTCCTTCTTGGGACTGGTCCCTTAGTCAGTTTGTCAGTAGAGGGGTGAGGTATAAAGATTGGTTGGGGTTGAGTAAGATTAGGTGTGTGTGCCTCATCTTGAGGTGTGTGAGGTCTCACCAAGGAGTGTGCTGGGCTCTGTGGACTCTCTTTCAGTTCTGTTTTGGACAGAGTTAAGGCTAGAGGGACTGTCTTTCCAGAAGTTCCGGGCCTGTGAGGATCCCCTAAACCACGCTTGGCAATGCGTGGTAGTCGTATCAAAGCCTAAGAAGTTTTGTGGCTTACACTCAAATCCTACTGTCCTTGATATTGAGAGGGAGGGAAGGAGTGGCCTTAATAGAAGCTAATAGTTTCACGTACTCTTGAAGTAGAAACATGTTAATTAAAAAGACAGTGCTAAATTAAATAGTGGGCACAAGGGTATGCTAGAAATAGTGCTAAATTAAGAACCAAAAGATTTGTTTTTTAATTCTGGCTGTGCCTCTGGGTGACAGATCAGAGCCTTAACCTCATCTATCAAATTAGTATAATGTTGTTCTTCTTTTCCTTAAAAGCTGTTGTGAGGAATAAATTAAGTAAAAATATAGGCATATGGTGTAAAATTTATAAAGCACTATTCAAAAGCAAGATGTTGGCAATGAGTATTACTTGGCAGAAATAATTTGTAGTCAGTGCAAATAGTGGACCAAGTGCAGGCAGCTGTCAGTTAGTGACAGCTGGTGTTACAATTAGGGTAAGACTAGATGTTTTATAAGATTTAAAGAAGTTTTTGATGGTGGGACACAACTCAGATAGATAAAAAGGCAGAACTCTTTGTTAATTACAGCTCCAAAGAGAGAAGTCGGTTGTGCAGGGATGCATAGCAGGTTACACCTGAGGACAGGGTAACAGTAAGCTGAAACTGCAGGAAGGTGCTTATGTATGGCAAACAGGATAGAGTTAGGTAGGTTTCCCAGGCAGGCTTCCTGGGGATCAGATATTTTAAATAATTCAATGGGCCTAAGAAAGAAGTAGCTGTTCCTGAGTGTAGGTATCTGGGGGCCTCTGGCAGTTGGGTATGTGTATATTGTAACCCAGGAGTGTTAGAGCCTGATAAGGGAAGTAGTTTGGGGTGGGGGTTGATAAATTGCCAGTGAAGGAGAATTGAGAGTTTTAGCCATGACATCAAGACTGGGTCAACATGGCACTTGTGAAATATCATATTACACTGGGACAGCTTTGGAGTGGTGTAATCTCAAACTGTCATTTTTTTTTTTTATAGTACAAAAGCTTACTCAAAGCAGACTTCTCATTGGTATAGTATAGTTTCTTAATTTAGCTGTTTATTTACAACACATTTTATTTATAAGTTACTGAAAACCTAATCTTTAATTCTATTATCTCTACCTCTTAATTTATATTTTAAGTAGGCCAGATTTCTGAATCATTTTAGAGAAATACCTGGCATCATCTAATACCCCATGGCAGAAAGAGTTAGACTTTAAAAGTTCTTCTGAGATTATAAATGCCTATAGCATATAATGGCTGGTATAATACAGGCTCAAAGTTGTTTCCCATCAGATTAGAGTTATTTGCCTATCATATGGCTGTGCTAAAATAATTTTAAGATGTCTCCTAACATTCTAACCCCCTCATATATGTCCTCTGTAGTCCATTCCTCTTGAATATGTATGGGACTTGTGAATATGGTAGAATTTTTGTGGAGTTATTTCTAGAGAATGTATTGTAAGCCCTGGAGGATGAATGGGGCAATAGCTGAAACGTCAGCAATGTTCTGGTCTCAGGCTGTTGAACGTGCTAGCATTATGAGATACAAAGCCCCATGATCTCCCCCAAGGACAGTTAAGAAACAGAACCCACTGCAATTTCCTGACACTCCTTGGAACTGCACATACTCCCTGCATGCCTTCACGTTGTCACCAGATGTATGTCTGAAAATCCTTTGTGTTCTCTTTCCATACTTTGATACTCTTGGATACTTATATCTGATAAAATATGAAATAAAGGCTATGTGCAGTCTCCTGCTTTTACTGCTCTCTCGCAGAGGCAGTCCTGCACGTCCGCTCAGTCTGGTATCTGGGAACTTCTTGTTCTGTGCATGGCAACAAAATTTCATTTCCATGATTATCTACTGATCAGTTAGCTTTGAGTTAATCAAAATGGAGATCATCTTGAGTATCCCTGATCTAAGGGGGTGAGCCCATAGGAGTGGGCACTTCCTCAAGTCAGAAAGCTGCCATACTGTGAGGGGGCCATGTGGCTAGGAACTGAAGGGAGCCCATAGGAGCTAAGAGTATTCCCTGGCTGTCAGTTAGCAAGCAAGTGGGGACCTCAGCCCTACAGCCACAAGAAATTGGATTCTAACAACCATGTGATCTTGGAAGTAGACCACTGAGTGTCAGGTGAGATCATAGCATGGCTCGCAGTTTGATTTTAGCCTGATGAGACCCTGAGCAGAGTACCAAAGTGATCCATGCCTGGACTTCTGACCCACAGAAACTGTGAGATAATAAATTTGTGTTGTTTTTGGCTACTAAATTTGCGGTAATTTTTTATGCAACAATAGGAAATGAATACACTATATATCCCACTTTTCATTTTTATGATTGTGCATGCATAGGCACTACATTTATTTTTTTTTCCTTGTACATGGAAATGAATTATTTACTCTTTTTTTTTTTTTTTGCCTCCTTGAACAAAGCTACTGTGAGCACCTTGTAAATTACTTCTGGTGTACTTGTTCAACAGTTTCTCTAGGATTAGAATTGCTGAACATGTGAATATTCATCTTTATTAGATAATGCCAAATTGCAAAAGTTGTCGCAAAGACTTTTTAAAAAAATAAATAAAGTTAATAAACCTCCACTAGACAAAAAGAAAAAATGAGTTACCAATATCAGGAATAAAAAAAGTGCATCGCTACAGATTCTTCATAGACTCAAAAGTTAATAAAAGCTAATAAAAGACTGTTACGAACAATTTTATGCCAATGACTTTGACAATTAGATGAACTGGACAAGTTCTTTGAAAGAATTATCAAATTATAAGAAAATATAAAAATCTAAATATATCAACTAAAGAAATTAGATTTGTAATCATAAATCAGAAGGAATTTCAAGGTCCACATAGTTTTACTGGTGAATCTGATCAAACTTAAACAAAAGTATACTAATCCTACAAAGAAAAATACCTACAAAGAAAAGAGAGAAGGGGACAATTCCTCACTCATTTAAGGAGGCTATAATTATCCTAATACTAAAAAAATTTTTTTTAATATTGGAAACAAGACAAAGGTGTCTGCTCTCACTGTTTCTTTTCAACATTGTACTGGAGGCCCTAATAAGTGCAAAAAAGGGCAAAAATAAAAAATAAAATCCACATAGTTTACAAAAGAAAAGTAACCTTGTCAGGTACATAGAAAATTTAGAGGAATCTACAAAGAAGTTACTAGACTATAAGTGAATTCAAGAAGGTCACATGATACAAGGTAAATACAGAAATCAATTATATTTTTATAAATAAGCAACAAACAGTGGGAAAATAAAAGTAAAGCAATTCAGTTTATGATATTTAAAATATGATATACTCAGAGATAAGTTTAACAAAAGATATGTAAGATTTGTACACTGAAAACCAGAAAACACTGCAGAGAGAAATTGAAGAAGTTTAAATACATGGAGAGATACACCATGTTCATGGATTGAAAGATTCACTATTATTAAGATATGTTATCTCCAAATTGTTCCTTAGTGTCTTTAGAAGAAAACATAGGAGAATAGCTTTGCAACACTGAGAACATTTTGGTGAAACAATAAAAAATGTTAATTTTATTAAATCTTGACACTTGAGTATACATCTTTTTACTTTTCTGTGTAACAAAATGGGAAGTATGCATAAATCTCTTGTGCTGAAAAACAAAGCAGGATGGTTGTCTTAAGATAAAGCATCTGTACATTTATTTCAGTTGTGAACTGAAGTAATTACTTTTTGAAAAAAATAGAATAGCACTTTTACTTGAGAGAATGTATTCAAAATGGATGAAAGACCTAAATTGAGATAGGAAACTATTAAAATCCTAGAGGAGAACACAGGCAGCAACCTCTTTGACCTCAGCTGCAGCAACGTCCTACTAAACACATTGCAGAAGGCAAGAGAAACAAAAGCAAAAATGAACTATTGGGACTTCATCAAGATAGAAAGCTTCTGCACAGCAAAGGAAACAATCAACAAAACTAAAAGGCAATGTACGGAATGGGAGAAGATATTTGCATATCTGATAAAGGGTTAGTATTCAAAATCTATAAAGAAATTATCAAGCTCCACACCCAAAAAACAAACCAGTTAAAAAAAGGTCAGAAGTTGGGGCGCCTGGGTGGCGCAGTCGGTTAAGCGTCCGACTTCAGCCAGGTCACGATCTCGCGGTCCGTGAGTTCGAGCCCCGCGTCAGGCTGATGGCTCAGAGCCTGGAGCCTGTTTCCGATTCTGTGTCTCCCTCTCTCTCTGCCCCTCCCCCGTTCATGCTCTGTCTCTCTCTGTCCCAAAAATAAATAAACGTTGAAAAAAAAAAAAAAAAGGTCAGAAGAGATGAATAGACACTGTTACAAAGAAGACATCCAGATGGCTAACAGACATATGAAAAAATGCTCAACATCATTCATCATCAGGAAATACAAATCAAAACCACAATGAGATACCACCTCACACCTGTCAGAAATGGCTAAAATTAACAACACAAGAAACAACAGGTTTTGGCAAGGATGAGGAGAAAGGGGAACCCTTTTGCACTGTTGGTGGTAATGCAACCTGGTGCACCCACTCGGGAGAACATCATGGAGGTTCCTCAGAAAGGTAAAAATAGAACTACCCTATGATCTAGCAATTGCACTACTTGGTATTTACCCAAAAGATACAAAAATACAGATTCAAAGGGGTACATGCACCCTGACGTTTATGGTAGCATTATAAACAATAGTAAAACTATGGAGAGAGCCCAAAAGTCCATTGACTGATGAATGGATAAAGAAGATGTGGCACATATATACAATGAAATGTTACTCAGCCATCAAAAAGAATGCAATCTTACCATTTGCAACAACATGGATGGAGCTAGAATGTATTATACTAGTGAAATAAGTCAATCAGAGAAAGACAAATACCATATGATTTAACTCATATGTAGAATCTAAGAAACAAAACAGATGAACATATGGGAATTGGGGGGGAAATGAGAGAGGGAAACAAACCACAAGAGTAAACTGAAGGTTGATGGAGGAAAGTGGATGGGGGATTGGCTAGATGGGTGATGGTTATTAAGAAGGGCGCACTTGTTGTGATGAGCACTGGATGTTGTATGTAAGTGATGAATCACTGAATTCTACTCCTGAAACCAATATTGCACTGTATGTTAACTAAAATTTAAATTAAAAAAAATATTTGCCAGACTTTTTCTTAAAATCAACATAAATAAGCATGACAGAGAAAAATAAAACTGACATTATTTGTTGCTAGTGGTAACATTCTGAGATTGGTGATGATATTTTTGGATGTGATTTTTTTATATTATCTAAGTAACTAAGTTAATATTTGGAACATCTGTATAATACATATTTGGAACATCAGGGAACCAGTATTTCTCATATGACCAATGCATGGTATTTTAAAAATCATGCCTGGATGAAAGTTCTACTCAAAATGCAATATAGACCAATGTATTTTAACAGAGTATGAAACAATCATTGATATAGTTTCAGATCTGAAAATGCTCCTCCCTTTTCAATAATGTATCTGTCTGAGGCAGGATATTCTTCATATACTTCAGAAAAAACAGGTTCAGCTATCTTCATTAAGTCAGACATTAAAAAGATTTGCAAAAATGTATAACAATGCTACTCTTCTCATTTTTTTGTTTCAGAAAATATAATTATTTTAGTGACAATGATACTTATGTTGGGGCACCTCGGTGGCTCAGTTGGTTAAGCCTCCAACTCTCGATTTTAGTTCAGGTCATGATCTCATGGTTGATGAGATCAGGCTCCGAGTCGGGCTCTGCACTGACAGCATGCAGCCTGCTTGGGATTCTCTCTCCTTCTCTCTCTCTGCCCCTCCTCTGCTTGTGCTTGCTCTCTTTCTCTCTCTCTCAAAATAAATAAAAATAAAACATTAACAAATGCTACTTATGTTAACACATAATGGATTTATTATTGTTATTTTTAGGTGAATTGAAAAACATTTTTTAAATTCTCAGTTTTAATTAAAAATTTTTGAGAGTGTGAGTGGGGGAGGGGCAGAGGGAGAGAGAGAGAATCTTAAGCAGGCTCTACGCCCAACATGGAGCCCAACTCAGGGCTCCATCTCATTATGGTGAGATCATGACCTGAACCAAAATCAAGAGTTGGACCCTGAACTGACTGAGCCATCCAGGTGCCCCTCTCAGTTTTAATTTATAAAACAGTAAATATCAATAGGTATAACCCACATTAAAAAGATACCTTTGGAGTCTTCAATAAGTTTTAAGAATATAACAGGGATTCTTTTTTTTTTTTATATATATATGAAATTTATTGACAAATTGGTTTCCATACAACACCCAGTGCTCATCCCAAAAGGTGCCCTCCTCAATACCCATCACCCACCCTCCCCTCCCTCCCACCCCCCCATCAACCCTCAGTTTGTTCTCAGTTTTTAACAGTCTCTTATGCTTTGGCTCTCTCCCACTCTAACGTCCTTTTTTTTTTTTTTTCCTTCCCCTCCCCCATGGGTTCCTATTAAGTTTCTCAGGATCCACATAAGAGTGAAACCATATGGTATCTGTCCTTCTCTGTATGGCTTATTTCACTTAGCATCACACTCTCCAGTTCCATCCACGTTGCTACAAAAGGCCATATTTCATTTTTTCTCATTGCCACGTAGTATTCCATTGTGTATATAAACCACAATTTCTTTATCCATTCATCAGTTGATGGACATTTAGGCTCTTTCCATAATTTGGCTATTGTTGACAGTGCTGCTATGAACATTGGGGTACAAGTGCCCCTATGCATCAGTACTCCTGTATCCCTTGGGTAAATTCCTAGCAGTGCTATTGCTGGGTCATAGGGTAGGTCTATTTTTAATTTTCTGAGGAACCTCCACACTGCTTTCCAGAGCGGCTGCACCAATTTGCATTCCCACCAACAGTGCAAGAGGGTACAGGGATTCTTTTTTTAAAAATATAATTTATTGTCAAATTGGCTAACATACAGTGTGTAAAGTGTGCTCTTGGTTTTTGGGGTAGATCCCCGTGGTTCATCGCTTACATACAACACCTAGTACTCATCACAACAAGTGCCCTCCTCAATGCCCATCACCCATTTTCCTCTCTCCCCCTCCCCCCATTAGCCCTCAGTTTGTTCTCTGTATTTAAGAATCTCTTATGGTTTGCCTCCCTCCCTCTCTGTAACTATTTTTTTTCCCCTTCCCTTCCTCCATGGTCTTCTGTATAATTTCTCAAGATCCACATATGAGTGAAAACATATGCTATCTTTCTCTGATTTATTTCACTCAGCATAATTCCTTCCAGTTCCATTCACATTGCTGCAAATGGCATGATTTCATTCTTTCTCATTGCCAAGTAGTATTCCATTGTATATTCAAACCACATCTTCTTTATCCATTCATCAGTTGGTGGACATTTAGACTCTTTCCATAATTCGGCTATGTTGAAAGCACTGCTATAAACATTGGGGTAAATGTACCCCTATGAATCAGTATTCCTGTATCCCTTGGATAAATTCCTAGTAATGCTATTGCTGGGTCATAGGGTAGTTCTATTTTTGATGAACCTCCACTCTGTTTTCCACAGAGGCTGCACCAGTTTGCATTCCCACCAACAGGGCAAGAGGGTTCCCGTTTCTCCACATCCTCACCAGCATCTGTTGTTGCTTGAGTTGTTCATTTTAGCCACTCAGACCAGTGTGAGGTGGTATCTCAGTGTGGCTTTGATTTATATTTCCCTGATGATGAGTGACGTTGAGCATCTTTTCATGTGTCTGTTGGCCATCTGGATGTCTTCATTGGAAAAGTGTGTATTCATGTCTTCTGCCCATTTCTTCACTGGATTTTTTGTTCTTTGGGGGTTGAGTTTGGGAAGTTCTTTATAGATTTTGGATATTAACCCTTTATCTGATATGTCATTTGCAACTATCTTTTCTCATTCCATCAGTTGCCTTTAAGTTTTGTTGATTGTTTCCATTGCAGTGCAGAAGCTTTTTACCTTGATGAGGTCCCAATAGTTCATTTTGCTTTCAATTCCCTTGCCTTTGGGGATGTGTCAGCAAGAAATTGCTGCAGCTGAGGTCGAAGAGGCTGTTGCTTGCTTTCTCCTGTAGGGTTTTGATGTTTTCCTGTCTCACATTTAGGTCTTTCATCCATTTTGAGTTTATTTTTGTGTATGGTGTAACAGGGATTCTGATACCAAATAATTTGAGAACTGCTACAGTAGGACACTGCTTCAATCCCACAAAGTGTTGTCACTCAGCTGCCATGATAAATGAGATTTCAAAAGGCCATTCTTCCATTTTATAATGGCAGCGTCAGGGTGATGGAGAATATGGTAAAACCAATAAACTCCATTGGCATGAGCACATTGCTCATAATTTTTTTCTGGAAAATGAACTCTCTGGTCAGAAGCAAGACTGTGTAGGGACACCTGAGTGGCTCAGTCAGTTGAGTGTCCAACTTTGGCTCAGGCTGTGATCTCATGGTTCATGAGTTTGAGACCCACATTGGGCTCTATGCTGTCAGTACAGAGCTTGCTCTGGATCCTCTGTCCCTTTCTCTCTCTCTGCCTTTCCCTTGCTTGCGCTCTGCCCCCTCCCACCCCCCAAAAAAGAAGCAAAACTGAGTAGAATACGATGACAGTCAATATGGCAATCCAGCAGCCCATGGATGATGGTTTTGGAATCTCACCATCTGGAGGACTTTCCTTAGAGCAGATACAACTTAACTCTTTGTAATATCTTGTCTTCATTTTTTCATATTTTACAAAGCTGATACTTTTATTTCTAGGAATACTCTATTTTTCTTCATCCTTGTATAACCTCTACTTGAATTTACTTTTCTAGGCATTTCTTAAATGTATAATAAAAGAAAAAAATGAGTTTTCATTATAGCATAGTGGCAATATGAAAAATCATATTGATCAGAATGAACTGGAGCACAGTCACTTGGTTTGCAACTAATTTGTCAAACTTTACAGGAAAAAAAGGAAAGATAGAAGGTATTATGGGTGGAATTGCAATTGTGTCTCTCAAAAAAAGATATGTTGAAGTCTTAATATCCTGCACTTCAGAATACAATCTTATTTGGAAATAAGGTCTTTACAGAGGCAATCAAGTTAATAATTAGGGTGGTCCCTAACCTAATATGACTGGTATCCTTAGGAAAAGGGGCAATTTGGACACAGAGCCAGACATGGATAGAAGGAAGATTATAATATGAAGACACAGGGAGAATGCCATGTGAGGACAGAGAATTAGAGGGATGCAATGGGAAGACAGGGTCTAAGGAATGTCCAAGGCTACTGAAGATGGGAGGAGGCCTAGAACAATTCTCTCTTAGAGCACTCAGAAGGAACCAACTTTGGAGACACAAAATTAGGCAGATGGTAAAATATTTATGGGAGTAACTATATTAACCAACCCAACCTTTATCCCAGAAACCAAGCACTGAGTATTGAATACTTAATACATCAGGCCCACTGAATGTTGAATGAAGATCCTTGAAAGTGGAAATCTCCCTAAGGTATATGTCAATCATCTTGCTCCTTATTCCCTGTTCTTGGTCCAAAACATTAGACATTAAATGTTTTTTTAATAAAATAAGTACTGATAATTGGGATGAAAAACAAATGTAAAATATGAATTTCAAATATATTTTATCATATTGTTAATTAATACTATTTTATAACATTTATTTTCTTTAAATATGGGAAATATAATACCTACTCTTCTAGGGGCAGTTCTTTCCTTCCTTCCTCCTTCCCCACACCCACACCTTCTTCCTTCCTTCCTCCCTTCCATTTTTCCTTTTTCTTCCTCCCTTCATTCCTTCCTTCCTTCCTCCCTTCCTTCCTTCCTTCTCTTTCTTGTTTTCAACTACCCCCAAATTTTATTTATTACAATATCACCAAAATAACAATAGGAAGATGTATTTTTTAAATAAAAAGATTATCCAGAATTCTATCTAAGCAATAGGTGCTTTGGGATGATCAGGGCCTTGGAAATGAAAGTGTGGTGAAGTCAGGATAAACACAGGTATTGAGATCAAAATACCTAGTCCTAGTTCTGCTCTGTAGGAATAAGCTATTAAATAACCCCTCTGAGCCTCAGTTTTCCCATCTGTAAATGGCAGATGTTTAACATAAAACTGTTGAGAGAATGAAAGCAAAAATAAAATTATCCTTTATTAAGTTAATTTTACATATAAGAATATAGGATCACATGGGTTCAATAACTTTCACAAAGTCACCATCTAGTTAACTCACCAATTCCAAGGCCCAAATTCTATTAGAACTGACCCATACTATATGAAACCTTTTAACTTCACTTTTCAATGGTATATGGTGATTATGTAGCAAAATTGGTAGCCAGGGCTGACTCAACCTGCATAGCCTGTCTAGCTGCCCAGTTCAGTTCAAGTTCTTCATCTATTAATGCCTTCTAACCCTCATAGGGCTCCAAAGGTCCATGGGTTAAGGTCTTAATTTTCCAGACCTCATCTCTGTTTAGCAAAAACTTTGGATACAAGGCAATAGTTTGTGGAAGAGTAGATCACAATCACAATCACAATCAATCACCCAAGCTTGATTTTTCATGTTTGCTTCACCAGAAAATGGTATTTTCATTTCTAGAAAAATACAAAAGAACTTTTAAGCCTGTATCAGGTAAAAGGAGATATAAGAATCCAAATTTGAACATATGGCTTAGGGATGCAGGGTATTAGAGAAAAGAAAAAGATCAGAGGTGAAGCAAAAAAATCACAGTTTGGGCTGCAATAGGGTGCATCATATTTGGTCATACCTGGGCTGGGAAGGCTAACTCTGTCATCAGATCATACCATTTAGAGGCACATGAGTCTCAAGACAGAGAAGGGATCTTGAATTTGGTCAAGAAGAAGGCTGCAGAGTTTGGCTCATTGACTGCCTTTGTGCCAACGAGAGTTCAAAGATTGCTGAGCCCATGCAAGTAGTAGGACCTTCACTAACACAACAAATGCACCAGTAGGAAGTGAGGAGGGTGGCCTGCTAAGGAAGCCTAATCCTGGAGAGTAGGGGAAAGGCCAAGAGAACCTTCAGAATGGTTCAGAGCTCAAAGTCAGGATACAGTGAAAGGTGAAGGTGGCCTGTCCTGGCCACTCAAGGAGGCTTCCATCAGGATCACTTCAAGAAAAGTGACTACCCAGGCAGGCTGAGAAAAATAGGTCAATATATATTGCCAATAAGAATCAAAGCAATGATGTAGAAATGAGCCTTAAAGCTAAGGAAAAGTACTTATACACCATAGGACTGTGCTTTAATAACTTATGGACATATCTGTCTGACCTTGTGACTCAGGTGCCAAACCAAGTTTATATATTGAGCCAACCACATGCTCACTAAAACAGGAGTGCTGTTGTCTTTTTTGTGACTGCTGAGTTGTAGATCCTTTTAAAGGGCAGGTTAAAAAGTTGGGTTAGATAGGAAAATGGCATTATATGTCCTTTCTCAAGCACAAGGTGACTTAATCTAGGCCAGTTGGACCCTTTCACTCAGGCATTTTCATTATCAAAGGTTATGGTTGTCCAATAGGGGGACAATCTGAAGAGATTATTCATTAATTTCCATGACTTAGATCTCCACATGTCCTCTAACTCCTGACCTACCTGAAGTTTGGATCTTCAGCTTTCTCTTTGATTTCTTGAGATGCTCAATTTCCTTCAAATATATTCTATTATTATTATTATTATTATTAATTATTAATATTTTGCTGAGGACAGCCATGTGGTATGTCTTTCCATTTATTCAGAGCTTGTTTCATGTCACTCAGTATAGTTTTATTCATACAAATTCTGTACCTTTTTTTTTTTAACATTTTATTATTTATTTTAGAGAGTGAGAGAGACAGAGCACAAGCAGGGGAGGGGCAGAGAGAGGAGGACACAGAAATCAGAAGTGGGCTCCAGGCTCTAAGCTATCAGACAGAGCCCGATGCAGGGCCTGAACTCACGAACTGCGAGATAATGACCTGAGCCAAAGTTGGCCACTTAACCAACTGAGCCACCCAGGTGCCCTTGTACTTTTTTTTTAGTTAAGTTTATTATAAGTTATTTTGTGATTTTGTTGCTAATGTGAATGAATGATTTTTTTTTTCCATTTCCAGTTCAAATTGGTTACTGACAGGATAGTAAAAGGCTATTTTTTTTTTGTATTTATTTTGTGTGTTGCTAACTTAGTTTCTCTTACTACTTCTCATACTTTTCACCCCACCCTATTGAATTATCTATGAATATAATCACATTATCTGCATATAAGAATAAGTAACTGGTTTTCTACGATCATTCTAAGTATTTCATCATCGTGTCTTACTACCTTAGTTATAATCTTCAAAATAATATTAGGAAATAGTGGAGAAAACAGGCATCTCTGCCCAATTTCTGATTTTAATAGTAATTACTTCAGTATTTCACCATTTATTTTGATGTTTACAGTTTTTAAGGAATTTTGAAATATGCCATACATCCTGAATAGTACATGTAACATATAGGTATAGTTTAGCAAATAATTACAAAGTGAAGATCTATGTAAACACTATATAAGATTTTTAAGATTTAAGTACATGTAACATATATGTATAGTTTAACAAATAATTATAAAGCAAAGATCTATGTGAACACTATAAGAAAAAAATTAACATTTTTTTAAAGATTATCAGCACTGGGAATGTATACCACTCCATTATATGAACCTTGTTCCTTCCCCTCTTATGATAACCCAAGCTGCCCTAACATTCTTACTGATTTCCTTGCTTATTTTATGGTATTACCATTTATAATGCATCTCTAAATAAAATAGTCCTGTTTGCCTTTACTTGAATTTTATATGAATAGAAAAATGTATTACATATAATTTCATTCAATATTATATTCAAGATTCATTCATGCTATTCCATGTGACTATAGTTTGTTAATTTTCATTGATTATATTCACTTCACAGTATGGATATATCAAAATTTATCTATTTCTATTATACATGGCCATTTGAGTTATTTTCTGATTTTGGTTATTACAAACAGTGCTACTATGAACATTCTTGTACATTTATTTTGGCGCAATGAGTATGAGTTTCTCTAGGATAAATACCTAGTGGAATTCTGGGCTGAATTAACTTTACCATATAATGGGTCACTGAAACTTTTCCTAAAATGAGAGTCCTCATTGTTCCACATTATTGCCAATACTTCATTTTATTGGACTCCTTAATTTTTCCCATTCTGATACCTGTTTAATGGTACTTTTCATTGTGGCTTTAATTTGCATGACTACTATTAAGGCTGAGAAACTTAAAGATTTAGACTTCCTCTTCTGTCAAGTTCCTGTTCTTTTTGCTCATTTTTCTATCAGAATGATTTTTTTTCTTTTTATAATGTAGGATATTAGGATTTTTGGTATCCATATGTGTGGCAAATATTTTTCCCACTTTGTGGCTTGTCTTTTCATTCCTAAGAGAGTTTTGATAAAGTTCATAATTTTAATATAATTGTATTTATCAACTTTTTATACTTAGTGCTTTTCATATCTTGTTTTTCAAAATCCTTCTCTATCATCAATACATTGTCCTATACTATTTTATAAAAGATTTATAGTTTTGCCTTTCACATTTAGTAGTTTAGTCTAATGGGAATTGATTTTTGCATATGGTGGGTGAGGATAAAATTTCATTAATTTTCTACATGGATAACTAATCATCCCAGCCCTACTGACTGAAAAGTCTATCCTGAATGAATTGATGTCTTATGATCTCAGTATCCATTTCTGTATTTCAGGCCCATTTCTGAGTTCTCTTTCCTTGTCCATTGGTATATTTGTTTGTCTCTGTTAGTAATAGAAAATTTTAGTTACAGTTTTATAATAAATCTTGATGTCTGGTGAAACAAGATCATTTACCTTGTTCTTTTTTTTAATGTTTATTTATTTTGAGAGAGAGAGAGAGAGAGAGAGCAGGGGAAGGGGCAGAGAGAGAGGGAGACACAGAATCCTTAGCAGGTTCCAGGGTCCAGCTGTCAGCACAAGGCCAGACGTGGGGCTCCAACCCACAAACCGCGAGATCATGACCTGAGCCAAAGTCAGACGCTTAACCGACTCAACTACACAAGTGCCCCTACCTTGTTATTTTTAGCTTCAAGGGTAGCTTGGCATTTTTTGGACCATTTTGCTTCTACATAAATTTTATTTTATTTTTTATCTTTTTTTAGTTTTTATTTATTTATTTATTTTTACTTTTTTTTCTTTTTTATTTTTTTCTCATACATTTTATTTTATTTTATTTTCAGTATATGAAGTTTATTGTCAAATTGGTTTCCATACAACACCCAGTGCTCATCCCAAAAGGTGCCCTCCTCAATACCCATCACCCACCCTCCCCTCCCTCCCACCCCCCATCAACCCTCAGTTTGTTCTCAGTTTTTAACAGTCTCTTACGCTTGGCTCTCTCCCACTCTAACCTCTTTTTTTTTTTTCCTTCCCCTCCCCATGGGTTTCTGTTAAGTTTCTCAGGATCCACATAAGAGTGAAAACATATGGTATCTGTCTTTCTCTGTATGGCTTATTTCTCTTAGCATAACACTCTCCAGTTCCATCCACGTTGCTACAAAGGGCCATATTTCATTCTTTCTCATTGCCACGTAGTACTCCATTGTGTATATAAACCACAATTTCTTTACCCATTCATCAGTTGATGGACATTTAGGCTATTTCCATAATTTGGCTACTGTTGAGAGTGCTGTTATAAACATTGGGGTACAAGTGCCCCTATGCATCAGTATTCCTGTGTCCCTTCGGTAATTCCTAGCAGTGCTACTGCTGGGTCATAGGGTAGGTCTATTTTTAATTTTTTGAGGAACCTCCACACTGCTTTCCAGAGCGGCTGCACCAATTTGCATTCCCACCAACAGTGCAAGAGGGTTCCCGTTTCTCCACATCCTCTCCAGCATCTATAGTCTCCTGATTTGTTCATTTTGGCCACTCTGACTGGCGTGAGGTGATATCTGAGTGTGGTTTTGATTTGTATTTCCCTGATAAGGAGTGACGTTGAACATCTTTTCATGTGCCTGTTGGCCATCTGGATGTCTTCTTCTTTTTTTTTTTTTCCAATATATGAAATTTATTGTCAAATTGGTTTCCATACAACACCCAGTGCTCATCCCAAAAGGTGCCCTCCTCAATACCCATCACCCACCCTCCCCTCCCTCCCACCCCCCATCAACCCTCAGTTTGTTCTTAGTTTATAACAGTCTCTTATGCTTTGGCTCTCTCCCACTCTAACCTCTTTTTTTTTTTCCTTCCCCTCCCCCATGGGTTTCTGTTAAGTTTCTCAGGATCCACATAAGAGTGAAACCATATGGTATCTGTCTTTCTCTGTATGGCTTATTTCACTTAGCATCACACTCTCCAGTTCCAACCACGTTGCTACAAAAGGCCATATTTCATTCTTTCTCATTGCCACGTAGTACTCCATTGTGTATATAAACCACAATTTCTTCATCCATTCATCAGTTGATGGACATTTAGGCTCTTTCCATAATTTGGCTATTGTTGAGAGTGCTGCTCTAAACATTGGGGTACAAGTGCCCCTATGCATCAGTACTCCTGTATCCCTTGGGTAAATTCCTAGCACTGCTATTGCTGGGTCATAGGGTAGGTCTATTTTTAATTTTCTGAGGAACCTCCACACTGCTTTCCAGAGCGGCTGCACCAATTTGCATTCCCACCAACAGTGCAAGAGGGTTCCCGTTTCTCCACATCCTCTCCAGCATCTATAGTCTCCTGATTTGTTCATTTTGGCCACTCTGACTGGCGTGAGGTGATATCTGAGTGTGGTTTTGATTTGTATTTCCCTGATAAGGAGTGACGTTGAACATCTTTTCATGTGCCTGTTGGCCATCCGGATGTCTTCTTTAGAGAAGTGTCTTTTCATGTTTTCTGCCCATTTCTTCACTGGGTTATTTGTTTTTCGGGTGTGGAGTTTGGTGAGCTCTTTATAGATTTTGGATACTAGCCCTTTGTCCGATATGTCATTTGCAAATATCTTTTCCCATTCCGTTGGTTGCCTTTTAGTTTTGTTGATTGTTTCCTTTGCTGTGCAGAAGCTTTTTATTTTCATAAGGTCCCAGTAGTTCATTTTTGCTTTTCATTCCCTTGCCTTTGGGGATGTGCCAAGTAAGAGATTGCTACGGCTGAGGTCAGAGGTCTTTTCCTGCTTTCTCCTCTAGGGTTTTGATGGTTTCCTGTCTCACATTCAATTCAGGTCCTTTATCCATTTTGAGTTTATTTTTGTGACTGGTGTGAGAAAGTGGTCTAGTTTCAATCTTCTGCATGTTGCTGTCCAGTTCTCCCAGCACCATTTGTTAAAGAGACTGTCTTTTTTCCATTGGATGTTCTTTCCTGCTTTGTCAAAGACGAGTTGGCCATACGTTTGTGGGTCTAGTTCTGGGGTTTCTATTCTATTCCATTGGTCTATGTGTCTGTTTTTGTGCCAATATCATGCTGTCTTGACGATTACAGCTTTGTAGTAGAGGCCAAAGTCTGGGATTGTGATACCTCCCGCTTTGGTCTTCTTCTTCAAAATTACTTTGGCTATTCGGGGCCTTTTGTGGTTCCATATGAATTTTAGGATTGCTTGTTGTAGTTTCGAGAAGAATGCTGGTGCAATTTTGATTGGGATTGCATTGAATGTGTAGATAGCTTTGGGTAGTATTGACATTTTGACAATATTTATTCTTTCAACCCATGAGCACCCATTTCTTTCAACCCATTTCTTTACATCTTCTTCAATTTCCTTCATAAGCTTTCTATAGATTTCAGCATACAGATCTTGTACATCTTTGGTTAGATTTATTCCTAGGTATCTTATGCTTCTTGGTGCAATTATGAATGGGATCAGTTTCTTTATTTGTCTCTCTGTTGCTTCATTATTAGTGTATAAGAATGCAACTGATTTCTGTACATTGATTTTGTATCCTGCAACTTTGCTAAATTCATGTACCAGTTCTAGCAGACTTCTGGTGGAGTCTATTGGATTTTCCATGTATAATATCATGTCATCTGCAAAAAGCGAAAGCTTAACTTCATCTTTGCCAATTTTGATACCTTTGATTTCCTTTTGTTGTCTGATTGCTGATGCTAGAACTTCCAACACTATGTTAAACAACAGCGGTGAGAGTGGGCATCCCTGTCGTGTTCCTGATCTCAGGGGGAAAGCTCTCAGTTTTTCCCCATTGAGGATGATGTTAGCTGTGGGCTTTTCATAAATGGCTTTTATGATCTTTAAGTATGTTCCTTCTATCCCGACTTTCTCGAGGGTTTTTATTGAGAAATGTTGCTGAATTTTGTCAAAGGCCTTTTCTGCATCGATTGACAGGATCATATGGTTCTTATCTTTTCTTTTACTTAATGTGATGTATCACATTGATTGATTTGCGAATGTTGAACCAGCATCTATTTTTTAATATAAAATTTATTGTCAAATTGGTTTCCATACAACACCCAATGCTCATCCCAACATAAATTTTAGAATCAACTTTTTAAATTAAAAAAAAAAGTATTCTGGATTTTTGACTGACATTACTCTGAATATATAAATCAATTTGGGAACAACTGGCATCTTTACAATAACCAGGCTACCAATTCATAAGCATGGTATATTACTCTCCATTTATTTAGGTCTTCTTTAATTCTTCTCAGTAGGCTGCTGTTATATATTTATGTTTATTAATTAAGTATATCCAAAGGGTGCTTTGTTAATCTTTTAATTTTGTTTCTATAATGATCATGTCTATTCTCCACTCCATATACTGGTATACAATATATATTTAGATCAAATGCACATTCTGTATTTTTAAATGTGAGACCTCAGGTGAGAGAGTTTAAGAAAAATAAAATAGGCACAATATACTGATTTTCAATCTGACAATTGATTAATTATTATTTTTACTTTTCCCTGCTGTATTGGTCACACTTTTCCAGAAAAATAGAATGAACAGAATAGAATGGAATAGAAAAAGAGATATACATTGCTTCTTGGCCTTTTGGCTAAGACAAGTGTAGGAAAAGAGATTTGTTATGAGGGATTGACTGGCATGATTATGGAGGCTGAGAAATCCCATGATTGCTGTCTGCAAGCTGGAGTCCCAGAAAAGCCAGTGGTGTAATTCCATCCAAACTCAAAAGCTTAAGAACCAGGGGAGTCAGTAGTGTAAATTCCCATCTGAGTCTGAAGGCCCAAGAACAAGGAGCCCTAGTGTCTTAAGTCAGAAGAAGATGGATGTTCCAGCTCAGAGAATGCAAATTTTCCCTACCACTGCAGTTTTGTTCTATTTGGGCCCTCAACCAATTGTTGAAGGTTGGGCCTTCAACAATGCCCCACATTGGTGAGGGTAATCTTTACTCAGTTCATTGATTCAAATTCATCTGGAAACATCCTCAAAGACACATCCAGAAATAATCAATTTGGCCAGACACCCTGCTCTGCTCCAAATACGCTTTATCTGTGTCAGCCCTGCTATCTTCTCAATGGAGCCAAGATCCCTCTCAGATTATTTTGCAAAGGGCTGCTAGATAGGAGCCTATATATCAAACTCTTTTCCCCACCCTCCATTTTTGTGATAGTTTATTTGCTTTGAAGTCCAGACAAATACTTGAATTTTTTTAAGGACATAGGGTGAGCTCACATTTATCATTTTCTTATTTTTTTTTAAGTTTTTATTTATTTATTTTGAGAGGGAGTGCAAATGGGGGATGGGCAGAGAGACTCCCAAGCAGGCTCTGCGTTGTCAGTATGGAGCCTGATGTGGGGCTCCATCTCATGAACCATGAGATCACGACCTGAGCTGAAATCAAGAGTCAGACCCTCAACCAACCGAGACGCCTTGGCACCCCCAAATACTTGAACTTAATTGAAATGAAATTTCCCCAAGTGCTCTATGCCCATAAAAATCTTTCTTCTTTAGAGATAATTTTTTTCTATTTCCTGAGCAGAATCACGCAGCTTTTATTGTACCATGAGGCACACTTTTGTTGCTTCAGCATCCTCTGCAGAGCAGCCTTCACCTCCTGGTTCTTGAGGCTGTAGATGAGGGGGTTCAGCAAGGATGTGATCACACTGTACTGAATGGAGACCACACGCTCCAACACTGAGCCTGAAGCAGGGCTGATGTACCTGAATAGAGCCGTCCCATAGAACAAGAGCACCACGGTGAGGTGCGAGGAGCAGGTGGAGAAGGCTTTGGCTTGGCCCTCAGAGGAGCGGATGTTCAGAATGGCACAAATTATTCTGGAGTAAGAGAAGAGGATCAGGGGAAGTGTCAGCAGCCCTAGAAATGCACAGGACAACGCAAGAAGAATCTCATTGACAATGGGATCGGTACAGGACAGAGGAAAGAGAGGAGGTAGCTCACAGCTAAAGTGGAGGATGATGTTGGACCCGCAGAAATACAACTTGTGGATGAAGAGACTATTCAGCAAGGAAATCAGAAATCCCACTGCCCACGCTATGCTCACAATCACAATACAGAGAGGTCTGTTTATGACCATGGTGTAGACCAGAGGGTGGCAGATAGCAGCATAGCGGTCATAGGCCATGGCAGAGAGCAGACAAGCTTCTGTCCCCCCAGAGAGAGTGAAAAAGAAGCTCTGAGTGATGCACCCCCACACTGAGATGCTTTTATTCTGAGATAAGAAGTTCTGTAGCATCTTGGGCACAGTGACTGAGGAGAAACTGAGATCCAGGAAGGATAGGTGTCCAAGGAAGAAGTACATGGGTGTGTGGAGGCGGGGATCAACCCTGATCACCAGGATCATCACCAGATTCCCCACCAGGGTCAGGAGGTAAATCCCCAGGAACAGCACGAAGAGCATGGTCTGGATCTGGGGGTCACTGGATAATCCCAGGAGGACAAACTCAGTAATCATACTGACATTTTTCATGGTTGCTTAGATATTCTGTCCCTCAAAAGGAATGAATGATTTTTCCACTTGATAAGACATTGATCTGAGTCTTTCTCAGCGAACAGGAGTTTTCTACTCGCAGACAATATATCTCCTTACCTATAGACCAAAACAGGAAACTCAGGATAAGGAAGTGTCTTCTCAGATACAATCTCTTCACTTGCCCTTCTTTTCTAACTACTAGCACTATCTTGTCATGATCTCTATACCTTCACCCTACATGACTTTTTTTAAATAAAAATACCATGCACATGCAAGTCAGGTACATCCTGGAATCAAAAGAAGGGAAAAGAGCCCCAGTGGCTAAGCCTAGAAAACCTTTTATGGTTAAGGGCTAGGAAGCCCATGCACAAGTGATTCCTTCTCAGAATAGTAAGGTCATAGACTCACAGTAACTAAGGATGGTGTCATAGTGGACTTTAAACCCTTCATTTTACAAATAAGAATAGAGGCGCCTGGGTGGCTCAGTGGGTTGGTCATCTGACTTTGGCTCAGGTCATTATCTCATGGTTTGTGAGTTCCAGCCCCGTGTTGGGCTCCCTGCTGACAGCTTGGAGCCTGGAGCCTGCTTCGGATTCTGTCTCCTCCTCTCTACCCCTACCATGCTCATGCTCTGTCTCTCTCTGTCCCTCAATAATAAATAAACATTAAAAAAATAAAAAAAAAACAAATGAGGATAATGCATTGCCTAAGTTCTCATAGCAAAGTGATGTTGAGGTTGGGACTAAACCAGATGTTCCAACTCATCTGATATGCTAGTACACCACACTTGTGGTTTTGAATTGATTATTAGAAGCTGAATTTTGTGTGGTTTTGGCATCACAAGGAACTTTGCTAGTAGGGAGTTCACTTAAATTGTATTTTAATATTCCTTGGCTCTGATACTTAGCCAGTGGTATCTACAGTTCTGTGTCAGCTGCTATTGAAGTGGAAAGAGAGCTAGTCTTAGAGTACAGTAGTAACCTTGAGTCTTAGCTCAAACATTCTAATGGTATCATTTGGTGAAAGTTACTCAGTTTCCTTAAGCCTTACCTTATTAATCTGTAAAATTGGGTAAATTAAACAAATACTTTTATAAACCAGAGGGCTCATAACATGCTGTGCAAAAATCAAATTTTTGTATGTATGAAGAAAGATTGACATAGAATATTGAAAATAGAAATAATTTCTCTATTGGGCAGTAGGTTTATGGGCATTTTTTTCTTGTAAACAGTTTCTCTAATGTCGTAAAATTATTTTTCCATTGATTACTCCCCCCCCCCTTTTTTTTTTTATAAAGAAATGACTTGGAGACTTTCAGGAAACTCTCAGTCTAGCTTTGTTTTCTCCAGAGAGAAAGGCAAAGGGAAAATTGGATTGAAGTGAGAGAAAAGCCCCAGGGCAAAGGAAGCTGAACTCCTAAAAAGAATATTCTTTTGTGGTCTCTTCCCCAACACCATTGGGCATCTCAGTAGTTTGGTTCTATGTGGGTACATAAGACTGGTGCCCTTTTGAAATCCCTCATACCTAGGATTCCAGAACACTACCAGGGCTGTGTTTTCAAAGTGTGTTGAATGCAACCTTATATATTCTGCTGTAGTGCTTTAGGGACCACTCTAAATGGTGAGGGAGCGAGGAGTCAGAGGAGTCTTTGGGCCCTCACATCCATCTCAATTGCCTCAGCTCTTCTTACATCTATTTGTCATACTTGATTTGGTGGTAGAATTTCATTGAAGCAAAGGGTTTCATTAATAAACACTTTCTAAAACCCAGTGAACTAGCGATTCCATTGCCAAAAGGACTACGAATCTCTCTCTGTTCTTCGTCTTTTTCATTTTCAATGCCCCAGGAAATCTCCTTCCTACTCTTCATCTGGCTTTGTGGCCAATAACACATTCCCATTTAAAATAAAAGCCTCACTTTTTTGTGTGTGTCCAGAACCAGACACATAAAGAAACAATAGGAAGGGGGCACCCGGGTGGCTCAGTTGGTTAAGTGTCTGACTCCAGCTCGGATCTGATCTCACAGATCATCGGTTCAAGCCCTGCATCGGGTTCTGTGCTGACAGCTTGGAGCCTGGAGCCTGCTTCGGATTCTGTCACTTGCCCTCTCTCTCTGTCCCTCCCTTGTTCATGCTCTGTCTCTCTCTGTCTCTCAAAAAATAAATAAACGTTGGGGTGCCTGGGTGGCGCAGTCGGTTAAGCGTCCGACTTCAGCCAGGTCACGATCTTGCGGTCCGTGAGTTCGAGCCCCGCGTCGGGCTCTGGGCTGATGGCTCAGAGCCTGGAGCCTGTTTCCGATTCTGTGTCTCCCTCTCTCTCTGCCCCTCCCCCGTTCATGCTCTGTCTCTCTCTGTCCCAAAAATAAATAAACGTTGAAAAAAAAAAATAATAAATAAATAAATAAATAAACGTTAAAGAAAATATTTTTTTAAAAAAAGAAAAGAAACAATAGGAAGACCCCACATGGACAAACGGCAGAAGACTTAATCTTCCAGCTCAACTATTATCTGACTGGAAGTAGCAATGTCTGACTTTGAGAAAGTTACTTCCCTAATCTGGGTCCAGTGTAAACTAGAGGGGCTTGGGTCGGAGGTCTCTACAAATCTTTCCCAGTTACATATATCAATGTGCCTCTAAGGCTCTCACCAACCATACTGAGCAGGACTGCTTTTGGTCCGATGTGTCTTCTGGTTTTCTAGCCAGGCTGCCTGCCACAGGACACTGCTGCAGGAAGGAGACGCGGCTCCAACAGCTGGAGATGAGAGCCAGGTCCCATGAAAAGCGGACTTTGTTTTCCAGCCAATTATATGAGTAGAGACAGATACAGACAGGCAGTGGTTAAGAGCCAAAGTGTTCTGGTGAAGGTCTTTCTGGAGGTGGCTCTCTTATGACTTGGATTTTTCTCTTCTTTTTTTCCCCCTTTTACTCCCTAATCCTTGAAGAGAGCTCCTGGCCAGTTAGTATGACTTGTATTTCTTCTTTCATTAAATCCCTCGGATCTTATGCCAGGTGGGCCCTGGGGAGGAATGGGGAGGAGAGGCTCCAGAGAGTCAAGAATTGTTCACTGCCCATGGGAGAGGCAGCATTAACCCGAACCAAAGGGGCCATTGGTCCTAGGACAAAGTGGCTACTGACGTGGCTATTGCCAAAAGACGTCTGGCTGAGGGCATACAAGTGCAGAAAGCTCCTGGCCACAAATTGCTTTACTAATTAGGAAGAAGGGGTTCAGGAGGTTCTGTAAAGTTTCTGTCTTGTCTTTGGTAGCGCTTCGATTTTTAATGTGAATATGCACATGCACACACACACGCACACAGCCAGGTCCACACAATTTAAAAGGTCATTACTCCTATGAAGACACTCCTTTCTCAACCCTTGCTTCTCTAGCTTTCAGCTCAGGCTCTTGCCTCCTATTTCACAGAGAAAATGTTCCTTTTTCTAATTTTGTTGTATGGCTCTCTATTGGTCCTCAGCACTGATTGTTGCTCAAGTTTTTCCCATTTAAAAGTGTAGGGGCAGAATCAATAGCCCTTCCTCCTCCAAGGGAGCTGGTTTTCCTAGGGTCAGTACTGTGGCAGGAAAGGACCTATTTTGAAAAGGAAACATGTGGTGAGTATAGACACAAGAAAAGGTGAAACCAAAACTTTGGTCTACCTCTACACACTAGAAGTTACTCCTCTGTAACAGGGGACTAGAGAGAAGCTAACTAACTGGAGGATATAAGAAAGCATATCAGACTCCAGGCTGCTGGATTTCCCAACCACTTCCTTGTCTTTCCTTCTCTTTATAGCCACATTTTTTTTGAGGGGGAAGGAGTATACTCTATACTGTAGTCTCTTCCTCATTCACTTCTTGGTCCACTGTAATCTCTCTCTTTCTGTTTCCTCTATTGCCCCCAGGGACAATTTACCTACTATATTCAGATGTGCATGAGAGGCGTTAAGGCATTTGTGGACTCAGGTGAAGGTTTTGCCTTGGCCCCCAGAAGACTGGATACCTAGGATGTTTCTGGACTAGGAAAAGAGGCTTAGAGATAGTTTATAAGCCCAGAAATGGAAATGATCTCACAAATATTAACTGTTGACAGTAAGATCTATACTGGATGAAGGAGGAGTGAAGGCAGCTCAGAGATGAAGAGAGGCTAGTGGACCTACAGAAGGGGAAGTTTAACGTATCAGTCAGCTTAGGTCAATTATGCTGTGATAATAAGTGACCCAAAATTTCAGTGGTTACCAACAATAACAATTCACTTATCATGTTACATGTCTGTTAAGATAGCTGTGGCTCTTTTACTACATAGTCTTTACTTCAAGACCTAGACTTATAGAGCAGCCTTTATTTTTATTTTTTATTTTTTGGATTTTGTGGTTGTATTTAATATGATTTATGGAATGTTTAAGAAGTGAATGAAATCTATGCAACTGAGAAACAATGATAAAATCTTGAGGAATTAAGTTTCATGTATCTTTATAAGACTACCTAAGTCACACTTTCTTTTTTTTAGAAGTTTTTATTTAAAGTCCAGTTAGTCAACATAATAATAGTTTCAGGTGTACAATATAGAGATTCAACACTTCCATACAACACCTGGTGCTCATTATAACTACGCTGCACAAAGCAATTTACACATTTAATGTAATCCCTATCAAAACACCCCCAGCATTTTCACAGAGCTAGAACAAACAATCCTAAAATTTGTGTGCAACCACAAAAGACCCCGAATAGCCAAAGCAACCTTGAAAAAGAAAAGCAAAGCCGAAGGCATCACAATTCCAGACTTCAAGTTATATTACAAAGCTGTGGTGATCAAAATAGTTTGGTACTGACACAAAAATAGACACATAGACCAATAGAACAGAATAAAAAACCCAGAAATGAACCCACAACTATCTGATCAATTGGTCTTTGACAAAGCAGGAAAGACTATCCAATGGGAAAAAGACCGTCTTTTCAATAAATGGTGTTGGGAAAACTGGACAGCTACATGCAAAAGAATGAAACTGGACCACTCTCTTACACCACACACAAAAATAAATTCAAAATGGATGAAATACCTAAAAGTGAGACCTGAAACCATCAACATGCTAGAGGAGAACACAGGCAGTAACCTCTTTAACACTGACTGTAGCAACTTCTTTCTAGATATGTCTCCTGAGGTGAGGGAAACAAAAAGCAAAAATAAACTATTGGGACTTCTTCAAAATAAAAAGCATCTACTCAGCGAAGGAAACAACAAAATAAAAAGGCAATCTATGGAATGGGAGAGGATAATTGCAAATGACATATCTGATAAATCTATAAAGAACTTATACAACTCAACACCCAAAATCCAAGTAATCCAATTAAAAATTGGGCAGAAGACATGAATAGATGTTTCTCCAAAGAAGACATACAGATGGCCAACAGACACATGAAAAGATGTGTAACATCACAGATCCCCCTCAGGGAAATACAAATCAAAACCACAATGAGATACCACCTCATACCTGTCAGAATGGCTAACATTAACAACATAGGAAACAAGAGGTGTTGTCAAGGAGGTGGAGAAAGGGAAACACTCTTGCACTGTTAGTGGGAATACAAACTGGTGCAGCCACTGTGGAAAATGGTATGGAGGTTTCTCAAAAAGTTAAAAATAGAAGTACAAGGTGATCCAGTAATTGTACTACTAGCTGTTTGCCCAAAAATACAACACTAATTCAAAGGGATACATGCACCCTGGCTCCCAGTCCCTCCCAACCTATTTCTAAGACTTTTTCATCTTTTGTTCTCCCAGATGTTCTCCCTCTCCTGCTGGGATACACTAACTTACAACTTGTATTTTATATTGTACCCCATGGAGAAAAATCTTAATTCCCTTCCTTTTTTCCCTCCTTACCCAAAATCTCATTTTACACATTCTCCATCCCAACCTCCCTTACTTAAACTTTACTTATAAGATAATATTATTTATTTAATGCATAATTTACGCCAGGCACCATAACAAGGTCTGTATATAATTTTGATCTCATTTAATCCTTATAAAATCTTGTAACATAGGTATTACTGACCCCATTTCTGTGGGTCAGAAAGATTAAGTGACATACTCAGTCATAGACCTTACAAAGTAGTAGAATTGGGACTCACTCCCAAGGCTCTCTGAGTCCCATTACCATGTTTTCCCTACTTTGCAGCACTACAGAAGTTTGCTTATGAGTAAGTCTTTCCTGGTTTGGAAACTATGCTTTCTCCTGGGGGAACTTGGGAACCCAGACAGGAATTGGGTGGTCCTGGGATTTTGGGCCACTGGCTCTGTCTGGAACTTCTCCTTACCCAGGATGTCTGAATGCTCACAGAGATACAGGTATCAGGGATATGATTTCTTGGAACAGAAATGGGGACTTTTGGGCCAGGGAAAATTCCAAGAAGAGAAAACTAAAGGAAAAGCCGAATTGAGCACTATGAGCAATTAATGGCTGAAAGCAGAACTCTACAGAGGTGGGGGAATTAGCATATGAGAGATGACCCTTCTAGTTTTCCCTCTCCTTTTTCCCTACCTGAAGCATCTGAAGAAGTCCTGGTGGCGATGAATTAAAAAGTGATGGTAGACATGAAAGATTAGGATTTATTCATGCAAAGAGGAATTCTCTGATCCTCTTTCCTAAAAATAGCAGCCAAAAGAACCCCAAAAAAGCCCCAAAACAAAAAACTTCCATGCTCTTCATTATACTCTTGCAAAAGTTACTTTTGCTATGTTTTGATCCCATCTGGAGCCAGATACTGGCCTCAGTGAAACTTAGAAATTCCTAAGATTCTAGACTATAGTGCAAGTTTTCTGGAGTCTTTTTTGGGCTCCATGGAGCTTCCTCAGGGCCACAGGAGCCACTACAGGTACTGAGAGGCTACTCAGTGTGTGGGCCTTCCCCCATCCCCACCTACATGTTCTTTTTATTTTATTTTTTTTTTAATTTTTTTTTCAACGTTTATTTATTTTTGGGACAGAGAGAGACAGAGCATGAACGGGGGAGGGGCAGAGAGAGAGGGAGACACAGAATCGGAAACAGGCTCCAGGCTCTGAGCCATCAGCCCAGAGCCTGATGCGGGGCTCGAACTCACAGACCGCGAGATCGTGACCTGGCTGAAGTCGGACGCTTAACCGACTGCGCCACCCAGGCGCCCCCCCACCTACATGTTCTATAATCACTAGGGCTCTTCATTTATCTGAGATATATATTAGGGAATCTTTGAACAGAAGTAGAAGAAAGACTTCCTCTTTGGTTTCCATATTCATGACTCTAGCCATCCTCCTTCTTAAAAATGCTTTTATCTATCTATCTATCTATCTATCTATCTTCCAGACATGAAGAAACAGAACAGAAAACTCCAAATAGCCAAGTAGGTAAAGAGCTGAAACTTGCAGAATAGTTACTACTTCATTTTGTGACTTGAGGAATAATCTTCCTCATCTTGGGTTCAATTTCTAGTTCTAATAAAAATTTAGAACTAGTGTCCATTCAGATCCTTCTAGCTAGATGTATTTCTCATTCACTAACCTACTCATTGAGCAGGCCTGTCCTGGGTCCAAAATGTACCCTGCACTTTGAGCCAGGCTGTCTACTGCCTCCAAAGTAGGGCTCTAACATGTCAAAGAAACCTTAGCAGTAGGGGTCTTCTGCAGAGGGTTCCAAATGGATTAATCACAAAGCAGGCTTAGTTCCTGATCAATGCTAGGTCTGGAGTCAAGTTCAAACTCAAAACAGCTCACTTCAAGATCACTTCTAGGGAAAGGCTAAAGTGTTCAGACATCCAGTTGATGCTTTTTTGAGTCTTTTGGTCTCACCTAAGAGAATCTGGTACCCATCTATTATTTTACTCTTCTTTTGTCTCCCTTGGTGTTGAGGAGAGCTCATGCCCAGTTCATGTGACTTATATATGTTTCTCTTCAACACTTTGTTGTTAATCTTGTGCCAGGTGGGCCCTGAAGAGGGATGTTGAGTAGGCACTGCTGGGAGCCAGGAATTGTTCACTGCTCATAGGAGAGACAGGAGATGGACAAGCTACCACTATTGTGGCTTCAGGAAGACACAGGAGTGCAGAAGGCTCCTGGTTACAAACTGCTTTGCTAAGAGGGGAACAGGGGACCTGATGAACTCTAGTGTATGAGACTCTACTGAGGACTTGTTTCGTCCTAGATTCTGAGAACACCCCATCTTTCTCTCTCTCTCTCTCTCTCTCTCTCTCTCTCTCTCTCTCTCTCTCCCCAAGCACACATACTTTCCTTTCCCAGTGTGACTAGTTCAATAGTTTCATTACTCTCCTGAAACCATGTATGCCTTTAACCCTATACTCCTAACTCTCAGCTGATAATTTCCAGAGGAAATGTTCTGTTCTTGCTACAGGTGACCTCTAACTTTCTAATCTCCACACATGGAGTTCTTCTTTTCTCCCCTTCAGCCTTAGGGGAAGGCCCTCTTTCATCTATGGTCAGTGCCTCTCTTTTCCGTGGATCCTAGCCTGACCCTTCTCTTTGAACATCTCCATGAATCAACCATGCTCTTTCTCTTGTATTGTCTCTCCCTTCCATGGAGGCTTTCCACTCAGTATATACAAAGAAACTGCTTAGGTTTATTTATTTAAAATAGAACAGGAACAATTAGTAACCCTCTCTTCTATAAGAAGCCTTAAAGGGGCGCCTGGGTGGCTTAGTCGGTTAAGCAACTCACTCTTGATCTCAGCTCAGGTTGTGATCTCACAGCTTGTGAATTTGAGATCCACATAGGGCTCTGTGTGGATGGTGCAGAGCCTGCTTGGGATTCTGTCTCTCCTTCTCTCTGACCCTTACCTGCTTGTGCTCTCTCTCTCTCAAAATAAATAAACAAATAAATAAATAAATTTCATATATATATATACACATATATATACTCACATATATATAAATACAAATATATATATAAATATAAATATATATGTGTATATATATGTGTATATATATGAGTATATATTGTTTATTTATAAATAAACTATATATATGTGTGTGTGTATATATATATTTTATATCCTTATATATATAAAATATATATATATATTTTATATCCTTATATATATATATAAAATATATATATATACGTATATATATTTTATATCCTTAAAATATAATGGAGTTTAGAGCCCTTCCATGAGTAATCAAGTCAATCGCTTTTAAAGGCTTCTACATGTAAAAACACTAAGATTTAGATACCTTTCCAATGGAGACACAAGGAAAGTACAAGTTAGCGAAAATTTTACTCACCCATCTACATTTTAATCCATTTCTAAGATTGCCTCAACCCTTCAGAAAAGATATATATGGAATATACTCCATAGTATATAACACCTCTGTTGTATCCCATAGTCAAGTACATTACTATTTCTATAATGAAACTTCTGAGTACTCCTTCTAAGTGGGGTAGAAAGAGACTACAAATAATCCCTTTTATTTTTTTTCCCAGAGTTTGTTTCTTGGAAGAAATGCTGCATCATGTGCCCAGTATACCCTTTTAAAATCAAAACCTCAAGGGGTTCCTGGCTGCCTGAGTTGGTAGAGTATCTGACTTTTGATCCCAGTGTCATGAGTTCAAGCCCCACACTGGGCATGCAGCCTACTTAAAACACACATACATACATAGATACATACATACATCAGAAATTCAAAGTTTTTATTTTTCAATTCAGTGCAGGTAATAGTGGGAGGGAGGGAGGGAGGGAAGGAGAGGGGGAGAGGGGGAGAGGGGGAGAGAGGGAGAGAGGGAGGGGGAAGAGGGAAGGAGAGAAACAGAATGGTCATGAATTTGGACTCTGTAGTGCAGAATTCCTGGGTGTCAATCCTGACTCCACCACTCACTGGCGAAGTAAACTCAAGTAAGTCCATGGCCTTGGCAACCCCCAGTTTTTTCATTTATAAAAAGGGACCTTTTACCTTACAAGATTGCTATAATGAATACATAAGATTGCTTTAAAGTATACAAGAACAGTGCTGGCCAATAGCTTGATAAATGGTAGCTCTTATGTCTGTTTTTATGGCAAAAATTAAAGTAGAGACAGGAAGCTTACAACAAAAATTATTTCATAAGACATTAGAAATAAAGTAAGCCATAATTTATGACCTTAAGTGTAAAAACCACAGTAATAGTTAATACAAAGTTTTAAGTATCCTCATAAAAAGGCACAGATTTAAGAAACAAAATCTAATGATATGCTGCCTAAAGTACATATAACAATATAATACAGAACTGTTTAAACTAAAATGATGGACAAAGACACTATTAGTGAAAATATATAAAAAGGAAGAACAACTGTTTGCAAGCCAGCTTGTCTTGAAGCTCTCCACACTAAGGGTGACCTTGAGGGACAGCTGAAGCTGAATTGGGTGCAAGCCAGGGTGCCCCAAGGTGTTCAGCACAGGGGATGCCTTGGCTAGGTTGACTGGAGCTGAGGGTGGTACAAGCGGGAGTGTTCCAGGGTACTCTGCACAGGGGGTGCCCTAGCAAGGTGGCTGAAACTGATGCAAGCATGGACCTGGGGTTCCCAGGGTGCTCCATGCAGGGGGCACCCTGGCAGGCTGGCTGGATCTGAAGCAGTCAGCGGAGAGGTTCCTGAGTGCTCTGCATGGGGTGGGGTGGGGGGTGCCCTAGCAAGCTTTCTGTTATGTGCTAAGTGAAATAAGTCAGACTGAGAAAGATAAATACCATATGCGGAATCTTAAAAAAAAAAACACACACAAATGAATAAAAGAAAAAGCAGAATCAGAGAACAAACAGATGGTTGCCAGAGGGGAGGGGTGTGAGGGGAAAGGCAAAATGGGTGAAAGGGAGTGGGAGACACAGGCTTCCAGTTATGGAATGCATAAGTCACAGGGATAAAAAGCACAGCATAAGTAATATCGTCAATGATATTGCAGTAACTATGTATTGGGACAGATGGCTATACTTGGAATGAACATAGCATAATGTATAAACTTGTTGAATCATTATGCTCTACACCTGAAGCAAATGTAACATTGTGTGTCAACTATAGCCAAATAAAAAAAAAATTAAATAGAAAAAACAAGTGGAAATACTAACATCACAGAAAGTGAATTCAAATAGAAACATTAAGCCAAAAAAGAATTCCATTTTATAATATGTATAATCCACAATAAAGACAAAGCTATCAGGATCTTTTATGCTACATAGTACAATTTCACAATGAATTTTGAAAACATTTTGAAAAAATTTCAAAAAGCAAAAACATGCAAATATAAGGAAATATAGCCAGAAGCACAATTATGGTGGCAAACTGATATCTAACTATCTAGCTATCTATCTAGCTATTTTTAGTCTTTGACAGATGAAATGGGGGGAATCAATCAACAATATTGTACAAGATTTGGATATATAATCAATAAGATAACACAATCTAAATACTGAAAGCTAAATATCAATCACTATTAATTATAAAATACATATGAACACTTCCCAAATACAAGTTAATTTAATTTAATGTTATTTGAAAAGATGTATCCTTGAGTGGGTTTTCTCATGAATGTAATGATCGTTTAATATTAGGAAAATTTATAATTGTTCCAATAAGAAGATATATATGATGATCTCCATAAGTTCTGAAAATCTACTTTATAAAATTTGATACCTATTTTGATAGTATCTCTTTAAAACTAAAACAGATAGCTATACTGTGAAAAAAATATGGAGTATAAACTGATATGTAATGTCATAACAGTGAATTGCCAGATTCATTTTTATTAAAATTAGGAGCAAAACAAGAATGATTGCTCAAACTATTACTTTTTAAAAAATATTTATTTTTTGAGACAGAGAGAGAGAGAGAGTGAGCATGGGTGGGGGAGGGGCAGAGAGCGAGTGGGGACAGAAGATCCGAAGTAGGCTCCACACTGACCGCAGCAAGGCTGATGTGCGGCTGGAACTCACAAATCATGAGATTATGACCTGAGCCAAAGTCAGATGCTTAACCAACTGAGCCACCCAGGCACCCCTCAAACTATACTCTTTTGTATGATGAAATTATTGGTTTATGTTAAAATATATGAGTAATAAATGAAAGTTTTAAGAATGAGAAAGAAGGATACTCAACTTCCATTTTGATAAAAATATGATTTATATCATATTAGGATTATTTAGGAGCAAGGAGAAGCTCAGATCAGCTTAAGAAAGAAAAAGAGGGCTTGTTGGATTGGAATTTAAGTACTTCCAGATTGGAGGCAATCTTCATCCACTTTTCACATGGACATTATCCCTCTAATTTTGAGCCTCTGACTGTTCTCTTATCTTTAGTCTTCTCAAGCTAAGAGAGTTTGATTACCTTGTTTAATCACCATTTCAAATGGAGTATTCCTCAGTAGTTCCTAGATCTGGCATTCTTCTCTGGTGTAGTGGACATCTCTGTATTTCTTTATGACAATTTTTAGTTGTATATTTTCACCCAAAGAGCTATATTACAAAGTTGTAGTCATCAAGACAATATGGTACTGGCACAAAAACAGACACATGGATCGATGGAACAGAATAGAAAACCCAGAAATGGGCCCACAACTGTATGGTCAAATAATCTTTGATCAAGCAGGCAAGACTATCCAATGGAAAAAAGACAGTCTCTTCAATAAATGGTGCTGGGAAAACTGGACAGCGACATACAGAAGCATGAAACTGAATCACTTTCTTACACCATACACAAAAATAAATTCAAAATGGATGAAAGACCTAAATGTAAGGCATGAAACCATCAAAATCCTAGAGGAGGACATAGGCAGCAACCTCTTTGACCTCGGCTGGAGCAACTTCTTACTAGGCATGTCGCCAAACACAAGGGAAACAAAAGCAAACAGGAACTATTGGAACTTCACCAAGATAAAAAGGTTCTGCACAGTGAAAGAAACAATCAACAAAACTAAAATGCAGCCTATGGAATAGGAGAAGATATTTGCAAATGACATATCTGATAAAGGATTAGTATCCAAAATCTATAAAGAACTTATCAAACTCAACACCCATAAAACAAATAATCCAATGAAGAAATGGGCAGAAGACATGAATAGACACTTTTCCAAACAAGACATCCAGATAGCTAACAGACACATGAAAAGATGCTCAGTATCACTCAACATCAGAGAAATACAAATCAAAACCATGATGAGATACCACCTCACACCTGTCAGAATGGCTAAGATTAACAACACAAGAAACAACAGTGTCGGGAGGAGGTGAAGAAAGGGGAACCCTCTTGCACTGTTGGTGGGAATGCAAACTGGAGCAGCCACTCTGGGGAAGAGTACAGAGGTTCTTCAAAAAACTAGAAACACAGGGCGCCTGGGTGGCTCAGTTGGTTAAATGTCTGACTTCAACTCAGGTCATGATCTCACAGTCCGTGAGTTCAAGCCCCACGTCAGGCTCTACGCCGACAACTCAGAGCCTGGAGCCTGCTTTAGATTCTGTGCCTGCCTGTCTCCTTGCCCCTCTCTCAAAAATAAAATAAAAACATTAAAAAAAAACAAAAAAACTAGAAATAGAAGTACCTGATGATCCAGGAATTGCACTAGTCGGTATTTACCCAAAAGTTACAAAAACACAGATTTGAAGGGTTATATGCATCCAAATGTTTATGGCAGCATTATTAACAATAGCCAAACTACTGAGAGAGCCCAAATGTCCATCATCTGATGACTGGATAAAGAAGATATGGTGTACACACACACACACACACACACACACACACACACACACAATGGGATAGTACTAAGCCATCAAAAAAGAATGAAATCTTGCCATTGCAACGGCGTGGATAGAGCTAGAATGTATTATGCTAACTGAAATAAGTCAATCAATCAGAGGAAGACTAATACCATATGATTTCACTCATGTGGAATTTAAGAAACAAAACAGATGAACATATGAGAAGGGGGGAAATAAAGAGAATAGAAGGAAACAAACCACAAAGACTTTGAACTATAGAGAACAAACTAAGGGTTGATGGAGAGCAGTGGGTGGGAGATGGGCTAGATGGGTGATGGGTATTAAAAAGGGCACTTGTGGGCACCTGGGTGATTCAGCAGGTTGAGCGTCTGACTTTAGCTCGGGTTATGATCTCACAGTCCATGGGTTCGAGCCCTGCATTGGGTTCTGTGCTGCCAGCCTAGAGCCTGGACTCTGCTTCAGATCCTGTGTCCCCCTCTCTGTTTGCCCCTCCCCTGCTCACACTCTGTCTCTCTCAAAAATAAATACACATTAAAAAAAATTTTTTTTAAAAAGGGCACTTGTTGTAATGAGCACTGGGTGTTGTATGTAAGTGTGAATCACTGCATTCCACTTCTGAAATCAATACTGTACTGTATGTTAACTAACAAAAATTTAAATTAAAAAAATAGTGAAAAAAAAGTAAAACAAGTTAGTGGAGGGAAAAATAGAATAGTTCTTAGTAAATTCAAAAGAAGGCAGGAGAGGAGAAGAAAAAGGAACAGAACAGTTGGGACTTAGAAAACCGTCAGATGGTAAATTTAAGCCACATTATATGAGTAATCGTAGTAAATGTAAATTGACCCAACACCCCAGTGAAAAGGTAAAGATAATCATATTGGATGAAAAAACAAAATCCAACTGTATGGTACTTACAAGAGACATATCTGAAATATAAAGACTGCAGAATGACAGAAGATGGAAAATGATATATAAGCAACATTAACCAAAAGAAGTTTGTGAAACTATACTAATATCAAAGTAATTTTAAGGGAAAAAAATTACTGTAGATAAGACACATTTAATAATGATAGAAAAATCAACCCAACAAGAACATAGCAATTTTTAAATTTTTTTTCAGTTTATTTATTTACTTTGAGACAGAAAAAGAGAGAGAGATAGAGAGTGAGCACAGGGGAGGGGCAGAGAGAGAAGGAGAGTGAGCGAATCCCAAGCAGGCTCCACACTGTTAGCACAGAGTCTAACGCAAGGCCTGAACCCACGAACCACAAGATCATGACCTGGGCCGAAATCAAGAGTCTGATGTTTAACCGACTGAGCCAGCCAGGTGTCCCAAGAACATAACAATTCTAAATTTGTAAGCACATATAGATTAGATCATTGTTCAGCAAATATCCACTAACCTCCTCCACCATTTTCATGGAGAAATACACTTCTCCATTCCATGGAAGTTGCGAACCCTATGGCTATGTGAATAAATTGCTTTGGCCAATGGAATGTAAGCACAAGTGGCAGACTGCCAGCTGCAAGCCTAGGCTTTAAAAGGCATTGCATGTTTCCATTTGTCTTTCAGAGAGTTTCTAACCTCTATGATGAGAATAATAGCCCCAGGTAGGCATTGCCTACCTAGAATGAGACATGTGGAACAGACTACAGCCAGGAAGCAAGTCCAGCCAATCTGCAGATCTCAGCCTAACACTTAGCTACCTCACCTATAAATGATAAACTTAAATAGTTACTGCTGCCACTAAGTACTTTTGTGGTTGTTTATTATGAAGCAATAGCTGACTGATAGAGCACCTAACAAAGCTTCAATATATATATAAAGCAAAAAATTAAACTAAAAGAAGAAATAGACAAATCGCACCCTTGATAACAATCTGATAGAAAAAGCAGACCAAAAATCAGCAAATATGTGAAAGGTTGGAAAAACATAAGTAGTATTTTGACTTCACTGACATACATGAATCACTGTATCCAATAACTGCAGAATGCTCACTGTTTTCATATGTACCTGAAACATTTTCTAAAGTTTGTCATACACCAGGGCATTAAAAAATCTCACTACATTTTAAAGAACCAAAATCAGATAGAACATGATGTTATCTAAGTCAAGTAGAAACAGTCGATTTAACATTATTTCAGTATTTCAATGCAAAATAGCTAGAGAATCCCTAAATGTTTGGAAAATAAGCAGTACCTTCATATAACCTGTAAATCAGAGAAGAAATAACAATGGAAGTTAAATTTGATGTGTTAAGCTGTCTGGCTGCTATTAGGTTGGCAGTTCTAATGTAGAAATTCCACAATTATCTTCTATTGTTTTATTCATGTTTAGTATTTTAATAGTTACTAATTAGAATGTATTTCTCTTTTGCAGTGATAATTTACAGTTAAAAGATCTTTCCACAGGGATGGGTCATTTTAATTGTTACAGGCAAATGGCAGAAAATACTGAAGACTAATCATTTCTTGGGCCAAGTGGAGGCTGAAAGACATCAAAGTGCAGTGAAAGAAATAAAGATAATCACCAGTATCTGCATTATTAAATATCAATGAAAGACTTTTCATTAAACAATGTTTTTTTTCATTATTTTACTGAAAAGCATTAAATTGACCATTCCATTAAAATAGCATATAGTAGATAAAGAGAGTCAGTTGTTAAAAAGAAAAATAAACAACAGTGATAATTACAGTGACTCAAATGATAATTCATTATGCTCAGAATCAAACGGATAAAATTGCCAAACATAAAGCAAACAAATACAGCTTTGTATTACTAAACCAAACAAAGATAATGTTGTTATACGAAATGATAGTATCTATCCCATTAATGTAGTTAATTTGAGTTTTATAAGTTTTGTGATACTGTGCAAGTTTAATTCATAAGACTGGTTTGGATTCACAGTGTATTATATGCCATAAAGGTAAGGAAGTTACATCTTGTGTGAACATTTTTTAATGTTATAATAAAACAATATAAGAGAATATTGATAATATTGGAAGGTTTTTTTTTTTTAATTTAAAAGAGTATATACACTTTTTGAGTTAGGGAAGCAATGCTGTGTGTGTGTGTGTGTGTGTGTGTGTGTGTGTGGTACCTACTTGTGAAATAATAATATATATATTGGTCTCTGCCCCTTGTTCTTGCTAGTATTTGGTCTTTGACTCCAGTTACTGATACAGAGCTCCTAAATCCTTGTAATTTCTTGAGTGATAAGAGCATCCAACACAGAACCCCTAAGTCCCTCACAATTTCTGGAATGACAGGCACATCAACTCTGGGTGGGCTCCCAGATGGGGACTGGTTACTAGAAAAACGAAGCTGTGATTAGACACTTGGAACTTTGAGTCCTACCTCCCATTCTCTGGAGAGGGGAGAGGAGCTAGAAAATATGTGAATCAGCTATGTCTATGTGATGAAGCTTCCATAAAAATGCCTAAAGTATGGGCTTTGGAGAGCCTCCAGGTTAGCAGACTTGTGGAGATGCCAGGAGTGTGGGCCCCAAATGGGCATTGAAGCTCAGTAGCTCTTCTCACATACTTTGCCCTATACATCTCTTCTATCTATCTGTTCCTGAGTTGTGTCCCTTTATAATAAACTGGTAATCTAGGCAGTAAATTGTTTTCCTGAATTTTGTGAGCTGCCCTTGAAAATTATCAAACCCCAGGAGGGGATTGTGGGAACATCTAATCTATAGAGGGTTGGTCAGAAGCACAAGTGACAATTGGACTTGTGATTGGTGTCTGAAGTTGTAGGGCATGGATAGTCTTGTGGGACTAAGCCTTTAACCAACCAGGTTTGTGCTAACCCCAGTATCAGAATTGAATTGAGTTGCACACCCAGCTGGTGGCAGAAAATTGGTCGGTGTGGGAAAAAACCCACACATCTGGCCATGGAAGGGTTGTGAGTATGAGAGTAAAAGAAAACACAGTGTGCTTTTCCAAGACTATTAGCATAAGTTTACTTGTCAATATATAACAAATATCATGTATGTGGTACATGTCATAAGTTTCATTATTATACATTCTCTTTGCTGGTCGTAATCACTTAGAAGACATAATAAAAAAAGATTTTGTTTACATGATCTATAAAAAAAATAAATAACTGAGACTAATCCTGGATAAGAAATACATAGAATCAGTATGAAGATAAATCACTGGGGCGCCAGGGTAGTTCAGTTGGTTGAGCATCTGACTCTTGATTTCGGCTCAGGTCACAATCTCACAGTTCATGAGATTGAGCCCCACATCAGGCTCTGTGCTGACAGTGCAGAGCCTGCTTGGGATTCTCTCTCTCTCTCTCTCTCTCTCTCTCTCTCTCTCTCCCCCCCCCCACTCACTCTCACTCTCTCTGCCCCTCCCCCACTCTCTCTCCTTCTCTCTCAAAATAAACTTGAAAAGAAAAGAAAAGAAAAATCACCTGTTTCCTAAGTAGAAAATCTCAGTGCATACAGATTTCATTTTCCTAGATCAGAATCCTGAATGTTGCAAAAAGATCCATTCTGTCCAGGTACTGGCCCTAGCAGGTGGGGCCATTTCAATACTTTCCATGCAAGTGCTTTTGGCAGTTTATGGGAACTGAGAAGACCTGCTTAGAGAGCCAAGAAATACCCCTAGGGTTTCCCATAAAGGCAGGTCATGAGGGAGGGAACAAACATCCAATAGTAGGTGAACCTCCTTCCCCCAGATACTTTTGGTTATGGTTTATGTGACTCCATCTTTCAAGCCCTGGTATGGCCAGAAGCTACAAAGATGGCACATTAATACAGTTTGACCTAGTAAATCTACTATTGGAAATCTATCCTAATGAAACACCCTAAAATGAAAACCAGTGTTTAGGTACAAAGATATTGGTTACAATATCATTTACAATAGAAAAACCTGACAAAAATTCTAATTATTCCATAATTATGAAATAGTTCATATTAACCCAAATCAAATGAAATAAGATTCTTGTTTTTCCCTCATTCATCAGATTTATTGGTTACCAAGTTTTTTAATGCTACTTTCTAAATATATCTCAGATGGCAGCTTCTTAAAGATGAAGTTTTAGGGAAATCAGATATTCTAGATGAGACACATGACTGGTTATGTTCTTTACCAAGGCCCTTTTTCTCTGAAGGAATCCAGACAGTTTGCTACCTCCAAAATAAACTAGAAGCTGACTCCAAAGGATAAATTTATATTTTTGAAACAATTACTATGAGTATCATAACTCAATATAATGCAGTTATATTTTATTGAAAAATTTATTTAAAACAAGGTATCTTGATAAAACATAAGATACTCAAGATGTTGATGACAAGTCTGGAAGTCAGGAGAGGACTGGGTCAGAAATTGGGTTAGCCTGGTGGGCATGGAAAGTATCAAGATCTGTTGACTGAGGAGGTAACTTCTATTTCTGACAGTATAGCTGATTAATTGTCTCACAGTCTTAAATAATTAATATGCTAAATTACAAAAAATTAATAGGTTGCCGAGATGATATTTTTGGTTCTTCAGAACTCACAAATGAATTCCTAGAAGCTAAGCAAGTACCCTAACCAGCTTGATGCAGGGGGCAAGAGATAAAACCTAGAGACCAGCTAGGCTAGGGAGTCTAATAGGAGACTCTTAATAGAAATCATTTCAATAAGAAAACTCTAAACAGTGAATTTGACAAACATTCTTTGGAATAAATCCCAGAAGCAGTATAGCCTTGCAGTTGTGAGCATAGACTCTGTACCCAAACTGCCTGGGTTTAAATCCCAGCTCTCCCACTGACTTTTGGAAAGTCACTTTTCCTCTCTGTGCATCAGTTTCTAAGTCTGTAAAATGAGGAAAATAATAGTACCTATCTCATAGTGTTGTTCAGAGCATTAAATTAGTTAATATACATAAAGTTCTTAGAATGCCTGGTACATAGCAAGAATTATGTAATTGTTAGAAATAAGGTGCTACACAACATGCAGAAGAATGAAACTGAACCACTTCCTTACACCATACACAAAAATAAACTCAAAATAGATGAAAGACCTAAACGTGAGACAGGAAACCACCAAAACCATAGAGGAGAAAACAGGCAACAACCTTTGACCTCAGCCGCAGCAACTTCTTACTCAATGTGTCTCTGAAGGCAAGGGAAATAAAAGCAAAAATGAACTATTGGAACTCCATAAAGATAAAAAGCTTCTGCACAGTGAAGGAAATAACAAAACTGAAAGGCAACTGACAGAATGGGAGAAGGTATTTGCAAATGACATATTGGATAAAGGGTTAGTATCCAAAATCTATAAAGAACTTACCAAACTCAACACACAAAAAACAAATAATCCAGTGAAGAAATGGGCAGAAGACATGAACAGACACTTTAACAAAATTTTTTTTGAGTTTATTTATTTGAGAAAGAGAGAGAACAGGGAGGGGCAGAGAGAGAGAGAGAGAGAGAGAGAGAGAGAGAGAATCTCAAGCAGGCTCAATGCTGTCACCACAGAGCCCGACACAGGGCTTGAACTCACAAACAGTGACATTACGACCTGAGCTGAAACCAAGAGTCAGACCCGTAACTGACTGAGCCACCCAGGCACCCCGAATAAACAGTTTTCTAAAGAATACATCCAGATGGCCAATAGACACATGAAAAGATGCTCAAAATCACTCATCATCAGGGATATACAGATCAAAATCACACTGAGATACCACCTCACACCTGTCAGAGTGGCCAAAATTAACAACTCAGGAAACAATAGATGTTGGCAAGGATGTGGAGAAATGGGAACCCTCTTGTACTGCTGGTGGGAATGCAAACTGGTGCAGCCACTCTGGAAAACAGTGTGGAGGTTCCTCAAAAAATTAAAACTAGAGCTACCCTTTACCCCAGCAATAGCACTACTAGGAATTTATCTAAAGGATACGGGAGTGCTGATCCACAGGGGCACATGTACCCCAATGTTTATAGCAGTGTTTTCAACAATAGCCAAATCATGGAAAGAGCCCAAATGTCCATCAACTGATGAATAGATAAAGAAGATGTGGTTTATATATACAATGGAATACTACTTAGCAATGAAAAAGAATGAAATCCTGCCATTTGCAACAACGTGGATGGAACTGGAGGGTATTATGCTAAGAGAAATAAGTCAGTCAGAGAAAGACAGATATCAAATGTTTTCATTCATATGTGGAACTTGAGAAACTTAACAGAAGGGGGAAGGGAAGGGGAAAAATAGTTTCAAACAGAGAGTAAGGCAAGCCTGTAAGAGACTCTTAAATACAGAGAACAAACTGAAGGTTGATAGCGGGTGGGGGGAGGGCAGGAGAGAGGGGAAAATGGGTGACAGGCATTGAGGAGGGCAATTGTTGGGAGGAGCACTGGGTGTTGTATGTAAACGATGAATCATGGGAATCTACCCCTGAAACCAAGAGCACACTGTATACAATGTATGTTAGCTAACTTGACAATAAATTATATTAAGAAATAAATAACAAATAAAAAGAAATAAGGTGCTACAATCTCAGTGGAAGCATAAATAAGAAATAATCTACCATGGGGATGAGGGCCATGAGAAAATTACCCCTTTTGACATTAAAGTTGGGTAAAGGAAGAAGAGGATATTTCCTGAAAATTCATAACCTGGTGCTTATTCATGCCTGGTGCTCAGGCAAGAGTGAAGTCTGAATTCATGCTGTCTGTGTGTGTGCTCAGAAACACATCAAGCAGAGAATTTAATTTGAAGTGGGGCTGACTCAAAGGTAACAGGTAGAAAGAAATATATATACTTTCTAGAGAATAGAACTTAACTCAAGCTACAACCTAGAAATTTGTGGCCAGAAAAATTACCTTTCAAGAAATAAAGTAATTTTCAGGCAAACAAAAACAGTTCATCACTAACAGACTGACACAGAGAATTCTAAAGGATCAAATTTGGACGTGAGAAAATGACCACTAATGGAAGATCTGAGACGCAGAAAGGCATGGTGAGTTTGCCTGCATTTCATCAGGGTCTCAAGTGCAAGTGTGCTGGTGGGTACTGTCATAGGAATAAATTATTAATGTGTCATTTGTCACTGGTACCCAAAACGTTATTCAATATTTGCAAAGTATTTTCAGTCCCTTCTACAAAAATACACACAGATCCCAAGTATTATGGTTTAAAAAAATTCTTTTTAATGTTTATTCATTTTTTTGAGAGAGAGACAGAGAATGAGTACAGGAGGGATAGAGAGAGGAAGACACAGAATCCGAAGCAGGCTCTGAGCTTCTCAGCACAGAGCCTAATGCAGGACTTGAACTCACGAAATGGGAGATCATGACCTGAGCCAAAGTCGGACGCTTAACCAACTGAGCCACCCAGGTTCTCCCCAAGTATTATGGTTTAATAACAGATCCCAAGCATTATGGTTTAATAAAACAATCCCGAAAGTAATGATAAATTTTATCAGAAAAGTCAATATTTGTAGCTGGTAATTCTAGTATGTTTTACTGGCAGGCACAGGCAATATTGATACAATAACCTCTAATCTTATACTATAAAACAAAGTTTTTTTTCAATTTAGTAAGGTGTAGAGATCTATAGAATGTATAGTAAAAATACAAATCATTTAAAATCTCCTTTATTTTTCCTTTAGGTTATAAAATATCACTATGGTGCTATATATAATTTTGTATTTTGTCTATAATTGTACCTTTACAAATATATTTTCCATAAATTAAGTTTCTTCAGCAACTGTAAATACTATATATATAACAACCATATCATTTTTTAAAAAGACATAGTGAGCCAAGATATAATAAATATATGGGTAAATTTAAATAAAAGCTGACTGATTAAATAAAATAGTAATGATAATGTCTAATTTGTGGGGGAAATTTTAGAACTAAAATACTGGATTTTAGTGGCATATAAATTTGGGGTGGTGTTGCTTGGAGTTAAAGTGTTTTATTATCTTTATATTGTTTTAGAAGAGGATAAAGATACTAACTTTAGATTTTGTTTAGTAAAATTAGTATATTTAAAAAAAAAGAAAACTAGGATAGCTCTCAAAAAATAGACAAGGAGAGGGAAAAATGGAAAGAAATAAAAGGAAGTTACAGAAGAAGTGGGAAACACAGAAATGTATCTGAACACACAAATAACTATTGTAACAATTGTTGGTTAAACTCTTCTTTTTAAATAATTTTCAGACTGGATAAAATAATAAAAATGCAGCTCTATGCTGCTTATGAAGACATACCTAAAAACAAGAATAAATCATGTTAAGTGAAAGAAGCAAGTCATAGAAAAAAACTTACAGCACGATTCTACTCGTATGAATTTCAAGAACAGGCAAAACTCACCAGTCTTATTTAGGGATCACAAATAAGTGGCAAACTTTTAATAAAAGCAAGGGAATGAGTACCAAGTACTGTGCAATTCAGGACAATAGATACCTCTGGGGAGAGGAAAGAGTGATATGATGGGGGCCACACATGGAGCTCCTAAGGCTCTGGGAATGCTCTATTTCTTAAGTGAAAGATAAAAAGATAAAAATAAAGATTGAGAGGGCATGCAGACCCTTAGGAAGAATATGGAAAATGTAGTCTTGTGACAAAATGTAAAGAAGCAAGAACTCAGCCCCCAGAGCTCCTGACAGCATGGCCCAGGGCAACCAGGTCAGGAAGCAGGAGTTCTCAGTGAAAGTACTCGCATAGCAAGTTCCAGTTCATCTGGTCTATTGCTTCCACCATAGCCTCAGGCTGTCTTTACTCTCTAAGACAAACTAGTGACCACTAACCAGGAACACTGGCTATTTGATGACCTCAGGTGCTCTCAGGTGAGGTGGAGGAAGCGTTTGTGAGTCACTGTTCTGGGACATCTGTCCCTTGGCTTTATGCTGTGCTAGCTTCCGAAGAACCTTTTAGAATGACGCTCCCAAATGGTGGTGGAGGGAATGGGCTGGTCTGCCTTCAGTGGAGCTCTTCCCCTCTTTCCAAGGTCTTTTTTTTTTTTAATATAACTTATTGTCGAATTAGTTTCCATACAACACCCAGTGCTCATCCCAACAAGTGGTAAAGTCTTAAAATAATGTAGATTTTTATTTTTCTCTTTCCCAGTCTTGCAGAAGGTGTGATCATAAGATCACACAATCAAATGTTCTCATCTTGACTACTTGACAGACCAACTCTCCCACTGAAAAGAGATTCTACATTTTGAGATGTCAATATTTTGTCTTTCACCAAAGACAAGTTTCTCAAACACATTAGCTGTCCTAGAACATTTTTTTCTCATACTTCTCACACTCACCTAGTTGACTAAAACATAGATCGTTGAGCTCTACTGTTGATTCCGTAGATTAGTGCTTGGGCCTGAGAATCTGCCTTTCTAGCAAGCTCACAGATGCTGCTGATGCTGACTTGTGGATGACACTTAGAGAACCACTGACCTCAAATGTCTTTTATCCTTTGCAGGTATTGCTGAAGATCTCTCCTCCCCATTCTTTGACTGAACCCCACACAGAGAATCCTTCATCTGAGGAGTGCATTTACTGCCTCAGCATCCTCTGCAGAGCAGTCTTCACCTCCTGGTTCTTGAGGCTGTAGATGAGGGGGTTCAGCAAGGATGTGATCACACTGTACTGAATGGAGACCACGCGCTCCAACACGGAGCCTGAGGCAGGGCTGATGTACCTGAATAGAGCCGTCCCATAGAACAAGAGCACCACGGTGAGGTGGGAGGAGCAGGTGGAGAAGGCTTTGGCTTGGCCCTCAGAGGAGCGGATGTTCAGAATGGCAGAAATGATTCTGGAGTAAGAGAAGAGGATCAGGGGAAGCGTCAGCAGCCCTAGAAATGCACTGGACCCTGACAGAAGGAACTTGTTGGCAGTGGGATCAGTACATGACAGAGGGAAGAGTGAGGGCAGCTCACAGCAGAAGTGGAAGATGATGTTGGACCCACAGAAATGTAACTTGTGGATGAAAAGATTATTTACCAGTGAGTTCAGAACCCCTATTCCCCATGCTGCGCTGACCATTACCATGCAGAGAGGCCTGTTCATGACCATGGTATAGAGCAGAGGGTGGCAGATGGCAGCATAGCGGTCATAGGCCATGGCAGAGAGCAGACTGGCTTCCGCACACCCACAGAGAAGAAAAAAGAAACTCTGGGTGATACAGCCCCACACAGAGATGCTTTTCTTCTGAGACAGGAAGTTCTGTAGCATTTTGGGCATAGTAACTGAAGAGAAGCAGATATCTAGGAAGGACAGATGTCCAAGGAAAAAATACATGGGGATGTGGAGGTGAGAATCCCCTCTGATCACCAGGATCATCACCAGATTCCCCACCAGGGTCAGGAGGTAAATCCCCAGGAACACCACAAAGAGCAGAGTCTGGATGCGGCAGTCAGCAGACAGCCCGAGGAGGATGAACTCAGTGAAGAAAGTGAAGTTATCCATGGCTGTTTATAAATTCCAACCCTAGAAAGAAATCAACTGTATTACAGAATCTGAGTAGTCTTTAGTAATCAGACTATCACTCCCACACCCTAAAACTTCTCAGGAAATACTCTTTTCAGCTTAACAACAGAAAAGGTAAATAAGTTGAGTATTTCCAATTGTGATAGATATGAGTTGAATTATATCCCCACTCCCCAAATATGTTGGAAGTCCTAACCCCCAGCACCTCACAATGTTACCTTACTTGGAATTAGGATAATTGCAGATGTGGTAAATTAAGATTATCTTATTTTGGAATAGGATGGGCTCTTAATCCAATATGACTGGTGTCCTTATAAGGAAGAGGAGAGTACCATGTGAAAACAGACACACAGAGGGAAGGCAGCCATGTGACAACACAGGCAGAGATTGGGGCGATACAGTTGCAAGCCAAGGGATCCCAGTGATTAACAGCCACCACCAGAAGCTAGGAAGAGGCAAGGAAGGATTTTTCCATACAAGTTTTAGCAGGGGGGAGTGGTCCTACTTACATCAGCCTCTAGAACTGTGAGACAATACACTTCTGTTGTTTTAAGCCAGTTTCTGGTACTTTGTTACATCAGCCCTAGGCAACTAATAACAGTGACTTTCAGAGTTTCTGCCCTTTGGCCCTCTCATTAATTCTGTCAGTGAATATAGCAAACATCTTTGGAACCTAAATCAAACTACACACTTTGACCCTTAAGAGTATAGTTATGAGAACAAACAAATGTGAGGCATCAAGTGAAACTGTTTCAGAAAACAGACAATTGAGTTGCAAGTGTTTTTATATTTAGGTTTGGGTCCTAAAGCCAAGGACTAGAGAACTCACCCTCTCATTGTCTGAATTTTGGGTAAAGATGTGAAGAAAGGACTTGGAAAATGTTACTACAGATTGCACAGGGCTTCCCAAACATTTCAAGATCCTTCAAGAGTAACCTGTCACTCTAAGTTCATACTGCAAAACTGGAGAAATGTGTGTGGGAAAGGGTGGATGTGCCACAGACAAGCTTGCTCTGTCTTCAGGCCCACAAGGTCAGGTTCTCATAGCATCTCCAGCAGGGAGATGAAGGCCCACCGAGATGAGGGGATTTGCTCTGCATCACCCAGCTGATCAGCAGAACAGCTAGGAATGAACCAGAACACTCTGCTCTCAGTCCAGTGCTCCTCCTACCACAACACAGCCAGCAGAGGGGATGACATATTTTTTGAGCCATTTAAGGTATGCTTAGAGGACTACATAGCTATGTCTTAAATATAGCACTGTGTTTAGAATTAAAAAGCTGGACCTAAGAACTGAAAGCTGTATGAACTTAAACCTTCTGAAGGACGATTTTTCACATCTTTAAAATGGAACAATTATATCTGTTTCATGTGTTTGACATGAACTTATTTAAGAAGACTTTTAAGTGGTTGAAGACAAATTTCTGGAGAAACTGTTCTGGGAGCTTTCATGGAAAGGAACTGACCACTAAAAGAGGGAATAGGAAGAAAGTAAGAAGGGTGAGCTGTTGGGGGTGCCTGGGGGGCTCAGTCAGTTAAGTGTCTGACTTTAGATCAGATCATGATTTCACGGTTCATGAGTTCAAGCCCCCACATTGGGCTCTGCACTGACAGTACGGATCCTGCTTGGGATTCTCTCTCTCTCCTCTCTCTGCCCCTCCCTGACTTGTACTTTCTCTCTCTCTCGAAATAAATAAATAAACAAACTTAAAAAAAAAAAAAAGGAAGGGTGAGCTGTGCCCTTATGTGGGAATATTTGTGGTTAGTGGCATTGCCTTTTAAGATCAAGAAGACTTCCTTTCTCATTCTTGTTCTGACAATTACAGCAAAGGGGAAATCTCCACCTCTGAAATTTGCTAAGAGATTGAACTCCCAGTTTGTCCTCTCTGCAGAATATTCTTGTTTGGAGACAAGGAATACAACTTAATGATCTCTTGCTATCCCTAAAGCCATAAGACCTTAGAACACTTAGTGAAAGTCAGGCAACAGGGAATGAGAAGGACTCCTGTTTCCTTTACTCCTCCTATGGCATATATTTGAGACAATGCCGTCCTGACAACTCCTTCATGCCGAAAGAAGACATGCTTTAGTGTCAGGGACCAGGGACATGAGCAGAGGAGATAGAGAGATCCCAGATGAACAGAAGTGCACATAGATGAACATCTCATGAGATTCTACTCCCAGGGGGAGAAACTGGTCTACTTATTTACTTTAGGCAATGTATTTCTCTTATGCTTGATTTTACTTCTTTTTCAATACCATGAGGAATATGGGTCAGACCCGGATTCCTCCCAGTTATGCAAACCCATGAAAATTGGACATTTTTCACTCCTATTGCTGAGCTGGATTGTTCTAAATCTGGCTCCTATTTGGGATTCTGAACCAGATTTCCTGTCTCCCCCCACCCACCACCACCACAGTTGGGCAAGTGGGATGAGACAGTGCTCTAGCTAGGCCTTGGGCAAAGTCAATTTTATATCCTGACATTTTCTAGGATCAGAGCCTGTGGGGTCAGCTCTAGCTAATGCCCAAAGGGCTTGCATTCTCAGCACTGGGACTTTCTGGGCCTTGCTAAAAGTCATTAACTCTTGTCAGTCTTCCTCTAGTAACCTACCTGAATCCTGAGAAGAGCTCCTGACCAGTTTGTACGAGTCTTATATTTCTCAAGCCCTATTCTCTTTGGCCATCTCTTTGCCAAGATAACCCTGGGAGATGAGCATGAGGAAAGACCTCAGGGAGCCTGGGACTGCTCACTGCGCATGGGGGATGCTGCAGCATCAGAGTCATTTGAGATCTGGTGCTGACTTTGAAGGCTGGCTGTGATTTGGAAGTGGGGATGCAGAAACATTTCTAGGCAGAGCATAAGGCATGATGCAGAATCTGACAAATAAAGCCCAGTTTAGGGTTTCTCAATCTCAGCCACGAGTATGTACATTGAGAGGCACTGGTGTGTCTGCTAGCATGGGCGTGCGTGCGCACACACACACGTGCACACACACACATACACACCACCCACATACTCATGTATAAAGTCTAACATTCTCCTTTTTCTTTTGGATTTACTCTAAATTCTATTGTCTTCAGGTGTGCTATGTTTCTTCCTTCACATTTGCCTCACATGGCCTTGTAAGGGCAATTAGAGGTATGAGGCAGGAATTCTTTCATTTTCTTGATTTCCCACTTACACATGTGTTTCTCTGCCCTTTCTTTAGTAGAGGTATCTGCCTTGAATCTAAGGCTAACACCTGTATGTGTATTTTAACTCCCATTCCATCCTGAGCCTCTGGGTCCTTTTCCTTCAGCCATGCCAATTTTCTGTTTTTATCATCAGTTTCTTTCTGTTATTCATTTGTACTAAGAATATAAACAAATTAAAATATCTCTTATATTTACAAGTATCCAGTTGACCCCATTTTTCACTGGGGCAGGGGGTGAACTGATTTTACATTGCATTACTCTACTTCTCTCACAGCTACATTTACTGAAAGCCTAACTTCACTATATTACCTGCCAAGCTTTTTCACTTTTCACGCCACAACACTCTGGATTCTGCATCCACCATTCCTTTTCTTTCATGTTGCTAGTGACTTCTACAACCAGTATGAATTTTTCCCCTGATACTGGAATGTAAGAAACATCACATTTTAGTCCTCATTTTCTAGGGTTGACCAGACATCAAATTTCTGAACCCTGCATAGTTAAGAAAAAGTTGGGGAGAGGGAGGTGATTATTCTTTTTCAGCCATAATGAAAATAGCCCTTTATCCACGCTTAACTTTGGAAGGAGTCTAGAATTCTTCCCCAGTAGGATAAGATTAGGAGGAGTAGTGATTTCCTTTAATGAAGGACACCTTCCTCATAAGCTGTAGGACACCAATTGGTAATGGATGACTAGAAGTACTTACATTGCATACACATAGCATAAAAATGTAAATATGAATTAACTTCATTTAGGGATCAGGTTTAGAAGTATTACATATAGCATTACTATTTACATTTATGTTCATTAATACATAAACTACCTTTTTATAAAAATAAATTTGATATGGCTATATTAAATTTAGTACTGCCAGGTTAAAAAGCATGAAGGGGAGTGACCGCAATTACAGTTTGGAGCAGGTTTAAGAAGGATCTTATATGCAAGGGGTTGACAAACTATGGTTCATAGGTCAAATACAGCTTACCTGTCTGTTTGTAATAAGTAAAGTTTTATTGGAATAGCCACACTAATTCATTTACTTTAGGCCATGGCTGCTTTCACATATGGCAGAGTTGAGGGGTTACAGCAGACGCTATACATATGACCCACAAAGCCTAAAATGTTTGCTACCCTGCCCTTTAAACAGAAGTTTGCTTACCCCTGCTATATGACATGCTAAGGAACTCAGAGTTTATCCTGAGTCATTACTGAACCATTGGATAGATGGGAAGAAATTGAGTGGGAGCAAACAAATCACTAAAATGACTATTGTAGAGCCTGGGAGATAAAGGATCCTGCTCCTGGACAAGTGAAGAATGGTTCCCTCATTTTTTAAGTATTCACCTGATAATCCTACCCTATCTGCTGGGTTATTGTTTTCTGTAATTTAAGATATTAAAAATACACTGGAAATAGCTATTTTAATAATCAATAATTAAATTACAAACATAGCTATTTTTCTTATCAGCGTTTTCCCCTTACATTCTAGTCCTTCCCTCTGGGATCACTTTATTTCTTGTGGAAGTATTCTTTTAGTAAATGTAGTCATGTGTAATAAATTCCCTTAGTCTTTGCACGCTTGAAAGTACCTTTAATTTTTCCCCATTTAAAAAGATATTTTAATACATATCCATGGTACAAAAAGTAAGTTTCTCCAATCCCTATTCCTCAATTAATCCCTTTCTTAGATGCAAGAACTGTTTACCATTTTACTTGTATAAACTTCCAGAGATAGTCTATAAGTATAACCACATCTGTGTATATAGTATTTTCACACATAAATGATAAATGATAGTATAGTTTATATACCATTTTGCAACTTTCTTTTTTTACTTATCAATTTATTTTAAAGACCATTCCATATTGACATATATAGGCTGCCTCATTTTTATTTTTATCTTTTTAAGGACTCAGAGGTCATAGTTCATGTTTCCAAATGAAAACAATTTCTCAGAGAGATATCAGAGATATTTTACAAGGACATCGAAGACTGTGGTTTGTAGGATTCTCTTTTTTTTTTTTTTTACAAGAGCTAAATAAACCTTTTATTATTTTTTTAATATATGAAATTTATTGTCAAATTGGTTTCCATACAACACCCAGTGCTCATCCCAAAAGGTGCCCTCCTCAATACCCATCACCCACCCTCCCCTCCCTCCCACCCCCCATCAGCCCTCAGTTTGTTCTCAGTTTTTAACAGTCTCTTATGTTTTGGCTCTCTCCCACTCTAACCTCTTTTTTTTTTTTTTTCCTTCCTTTCCCCCATGGGTTTCTGTTAAGTTTCTCAGGATCCACATAAGAGTGAAACCATATGGTATCTGTCTTTCTCTGTATGGCTTATTCACTTAGCATCACACTCTCCAGTTCCATCCACGTTGCTACAAAAGGCCATATTTCATTCTTTCTCATTGCCACGTAGTATTCCATTGTGTATATAAACCACAATTTCTTTATCCATTCATCAGTTGATGGACATTTAGGCTCTTTCCATAAATTGGCTATTGTTGAGAGTGCTGCTATAAACATTGGGGTACAAGTGCCCCTATGCATCAGTACTCCTGTATCCCTTGGATAAATTCCTAGCAGTGCTATTGCTGGGTCATAGGGTAGGTCTATTTTTAATTTTCTGAGGAACCTCCACACTGCTTTCCAGAGCGGCTGCACCAATTTGCATTCCCACCAACAGTGCAAGAGGGTTCCCGTTTCTCCACATCCTCTCCAGCATCTATAGTCTCCTGATTTGTTCATTTTGGCCACTCTGACTGGCGTGAGGTGATATCTGAGTGTGGTTTTGATTTGTATTTCCCTGATAAGGAGCGACGTTGAGCATCTTTTCATGTGCCTGTTGGCCATCCGGATGTCTTCTTTAGAGAAGTGTCTTTTCATGTTTTCTGCCCATTTCTTCACTGGGTTATTTGTTTTTCGGGTGTGGAGTTTGGTGAGCTCTTTATAGATTTTGGATACTAGCCCTTTGTCCGATATGTCATTTGCAAATATCTTTTCCCATTCCTTTGGTTGCTTTTAGTTTTGTTGGTTGTTTCCTTTGCTGTGCAGAAACTTTTTATCTTCATAAGGTCCCAGTAATTCACTTTTGCTTTTAATTCCCTTGCCTTTGGGGATGTGTCGAGTAAGAGATTGCTACGGCTGAGGTCAGAGAGGTCTTTTCCTGCTTTCTCCTCTAAGGTTTTGATGGTTTCCTGTCTCACATTCAGGTCCTTTATCCATTTTGAGTTTATTTTTGTGAATGGTGTGAGAAAGTGGTCTAGTTTCAACCTTCTGCATGTTGCTGTCCAGTTCTCCCAGCACCATTTGTTGAAGAGACTGTCTTTTTTCCATTGGATATTCTTTCCTGCTTTGTCAAAGATTAGTTGGCCATACGTTTGTGGGTCTAGTTCTGGGGTTTCTATTCTATTCCATTGGTCTATGTGTCTGTTTTTGTGCCAATACCATGCTGTCTTGATGATGACAGCTTTGTAGTAGAGGCTAAAGTCTGGGATTGTGATGCCTCCCGCTTTGGTCTTCTTCTTCAAAATTACTTTGGCTATTCGGGGCCTTTTGTGGTTCCATATGAATTTTAGGATTGCTTGTTCTAGCTTCGAGAAGAATGCTGGTGCAATTTTGATTGGGATTGCATTGAATGTGTAGATAGCTTTGGGTAGTATTGACATTTTGACAATATTTATTCTTCCAACCCATGAGCAGGGAATGTCTTTCCATTTCTTTATATCTTCTTCAATTACCTTCATAAGCTTTCTATAGTTTTCAGCATACAGATCTTGTACATCTTTGGTTAGATTTATTCCTAGGTATTTTATGCTTCTTGGTGCAATTATGAATGGGATCAGTTTCTTTGTCTTTCTGTTGCTTCATTGTTAGTGTATAAGAATGCAACTGATTTCTGTACATTGATTTTGAATCCTGCAACTTTGCTGAATTCATGTATCAGTTCTAGCAGACTTTTGGTGGAGTCTATCGGATTTTCCATGTATCATGTCATCTGCAAAAAGCGAAAGCTTGACTTCATCTTTGCCAATTTTGATGCCTTTGATTCCTTTTTGTTGTCCGATTGCTGATGCTAGAACTTCCAGCACTATGTTAAACAACAGTGGTGAGAGTGGGCATCCCTGTCGTGTTCCTGATCTCAGGGGGAAAGCTCTCAGTTTTTCCCCATTGAGGATGATGTTAGCTGTGGGCTTTTCATAAATGGCTTTTATGATGTTTAAGTATGTTCCTTCTATCCCGACTTTCTCAAGGGTTTTTATTAAGAAAGGGTGCTGGATTTTGTCAAAGGCCTTTTCTGCATCGATTGACAGGATCATATGGTTCTTCTCTTTTTTTTTTGTTAATGTGATGTATCACGTTGATTGATTTGCGAATGTTGAACCAGCCCTGCATCCCAGGAATGAATCCCACTTGATCATGGTGAATAATTCTTTTTTATATGCCGTTGAATTCGATTTGCTAGTATCTTATTGAGAATTTTTGCATCCATATTCATCAGGGATATTGGCCTGTAGTTCTCTTTTTTTACTGGGTCTCTGTCTGGTTTAGGAATCAAAGTAATACTGGCTTCATAGAATGAGTCTGGAAGTTTTCCTTCCCTTTCTATTTTTTGGAATAGCTTGAGAAGGATAGGTATTATCTCTGCTTTAAACGTCTGGTAGAATTCCCCTGGGAAGCCATCTGGTCCTGGACTCTTATTTGTTGGGAGATTTTTGATAACCGATTCAATTTCTTCGCTGGTTATGGGTCTGTTCAAGCTTTCTATTTCCTCCTGATTGAGTTTTGGAAGAGTGTGGGTGTTTAGGAATTTGTCCATTTCTTCCAGGTTGTCCAATTTGTTGGCATATAATTTTTCATAGTATTCCCTGATAATTGTTTGTATCTCTGAGGGATTGGTTGTAATCATTCCATTTTCATTCATGATTTTATCTATTTGGGTCATCTCCCTTTTCTTTTTGAGAAGCCTGGCTAGAGGTTTGTCAATTTTGTTTATTTTTTCAAAAAACCAACTCTTGGTTTCGTTGATCTGCTCTACAGTTTTTTTAGATTCTATATTGTTTATTTCTGCTCTGATCTTTATTATTTCTCTTTAACATGTACTTTATAAACAGCAATAGCCAAGATTTCATCATTCTTCCATTCATTCACCAAATATCTTGAGCATCTACTATGGCCAAGAAACTCTTCCAAGATGCTCAGGAAGACATTAGTGAACAAATGGAGCTCCCTGCCTGCATAGGGAAATATAACGATTATCCTTGTATATGTTTCCTTTTGCACACTTATAAGAATATTGGTAAGATTAATTCCTAAGAAAAGATATACTTGAAAAGATCAAAACATTTTTTATAGATATATCCAGATTTCTCTTCATGAAAGCTGTACTAATTTTAAAAGCCCATTAGCAGGGCACCTGGGTGGCCTATTTGGTTAAGTGTCCCACTCTTGATTTTGGCTCAGGTAGTGATCTCATGGTTCGTGAGTTCCAGCCCTGAGTTGGGCTCTGGGCTGACAGTTCAGAGCCTGCTTAGGATTCTCTCTCTTCATCTCTCTGCCCCTCCCCTGCTCATGCTCTCTCTCTCTCAAAATAAATAAATAAAACTTAAAAAAAGTTCATTGGCAATGTATGATAGTGCGTATTTCCCATACTTTTGCCAACAGTGTCTTATCAAACCTTTTGATCTTTGCCAAGCTAATAGTTTTTAAAAATCTCATTGTAGTCTTATTTTGCATTTATCTCTATTCTAGGTGAATTTAAACA